>NC_059139.1:58159098-58875348 GCF_020740605.2 Lemur catta | reverse complement strand
AAGATCAGAGTCTTCAAGAAATGGGATTATGTGAAGAAACCTAATGTGAGAGTTATAGGCATCCCTGAAGGTGAAGAAGATAACAAACAAGGGCTGGATAAACTATTTGAAGACATAATAGAAGAAAATTTCCCAGGCCTTGCTAAAACTTTAGATACACAGGTTCAAGAAGCTCAAAGAACCCCTGGTAGATTCATAGCAAATAGGAAAACACCACGCCATGTAGTCGTCAGACTGACCAAAATATCCACTAAAGAGACCCTTCTTCGAGCTGTAAGGAGAAAGAAACAAGTAACATACAAAGGGAGACCCATTAGAATTACGCCAGATTTCTCAACTGAAACTTTACAAGCAAGAAGAAGTTGGGGCCCCATTCTCACTCTTCTGAAACAGAATAATGCCCAGCCTAGAATCCTATACCCAGCTAAGCTAAGCTTTCTATATGAAGGAGAAATTAAGACATTCTCAGATAAACAAGGACTGAGGGAATTCACCAAGACAAGACCACCCCTCCAAGAAGTACTCAAAAGAGAGTTACACACGGATCATCACAACAAAGACCCATGAATGTAAAACAACCCAAGACCTAAAGATCAAATTCTAGCCACCACAATGGCTCAAGAGAGAAAACATAGCAATGAAGTTCTACCCAATAAGATAAACAGAAATCTGTCCCAATTATCAGTTCTCTCACTAAATGTCAATGGCCTGAATTCCCCACTCAAGAGACATAGACTGGGCCAATGGATAAAAAAACACAAACCAAGTATCTGCTGCCTTCAGGAAACTCACTTAACCGGCAAAGATGCATTTAGACTGAAAATAAAAGGATGGAACTTGATATTTCAAGCAAATGGTAGCCAAAAGAAAGCTGGTGTGGCAGTTTTAATTTCCAATAACTTAGTCTTTAAACCAACAAAAGTAATAAAAGACAAAGACGGTTACTACATACTGGTGAAAGGCACAATTCAACAAGAAGACATAACCATACTTAATATATATGCACCCAATCTAGGCGCACCCAGATTCATAAAGCAAATCCTACTCGATCTAAGCCAAATGATAGACAACAACACTTTAATAGTTGGAGACTTTAACACCCCACTGACAGCACAGGACAGATCCTCCAAGCAGAAAATAAGCAAAGACATAGTAGACTTAAACAGAATGCTAGAACAAATGGGCCTGACTGACATCTATAGGACATTCTACCTGAAATCCACTGAATATACATTCTTCTCATCAGCTCACGGGACATTCTCTAAGATTGACCATATCCTAGGTCATAAAGCAAGTCTTAAAAAAATTAAAAAAATAGAAATCATACCCTGCATCTTCTCAGATCACAATGGAATAAAAATAATAATGAACCCTAACAGGAACTCTCATTCCTACTCAAAGTCATGGAAGCTAAACAACCTTCTCCTGAATAACAATTTTGTAAAGGAAGAAATTAAGTCAGAAATCAAAACATTCTTTGAATTAAATGACAAAGGTGACACAACTTATCAAAATCTATGGGATGCAGCTAAAGCAGTCCTGAGAGGAAAATTCATTTCCATAAATGCCTATTTCAAAAAGACAGACAACTTACAAATAGACAACTTAATGAATAGACTCAAAGAGCTGGAGAAAGAAGAACAGACTGACCCCAAACCCAGCAGAAGGCGAGAAATTATTAAGATCAAATCAGAATTAAATGAAAAAGACAACAAAAATACTATAAGGGAAATTAATAAAACAAAAAGTTGGTTCTTTGAAAAGATAAATAAAATAGACACACCACTGGCTAGACTAACCAAGAGCAGAAAAGAAAAATCTTTAATAACTTCCATCAGGAACATGAAAGGAGAAATCACAACCGAAGCCACAGAGATACATGACATTATCTATGAATATTACAAAAATCTTTATGTACACAAATTGGAAAATGAGGAGGAAATGGACAAATTTTTAGAAACACACAGCCTTCCCAAGCTCAATCAGGAAGAAATAGAATTCCTGAATAGACCAATATCAACAACTGAAATTGAAACAGCAATAAAAAACCTTCCCAAAAAGAAAAGCCCTGGTCCAGATGGGTTCACACCTGAATTTTACCATACATACAAAGATGAACTGGTGCCCATCCTACATAAACTATTCTTCAGTATTGAGAAGGATGGAATTCTCCCCAACACATTCTACACCAAGCCAATATAACATTGATACCAAAACCAGGAAAGGATGCAACAAAAAAAGAAAACTACAGACCAATTTCTCTCATGAACGTAGATGCAAAAATTCTCAATAAAATCCTAGCAAATTGTATCCAAGTGCTGATTAAAAAAGTAATTCATCACGACCAAGTAGGCTTCATCCCAGAGATGCAGGGGTGTTTCAACATATGAAAATCTATAAATGTAATTAACCAGATAAATAGAAGCAAAAATAAAGACCATATGATCCTCTCAATAGATGCAGAAAAAGCATTTGACAAAATTCAACACCCTTTTATGATAAAAACACTTAACAACATAGGCATAAATGGGACCTACCTAAAAATGATACAAGCCATATATGACAAACCCACAGCCAACATCATACTGAATGGGGAAAAACTGAAAGCATTCCCACTCAGAACTGGAACCAGACAAGGCTGCCCACTGTCCCCATTACGTTTCAACATAGTATTGGAAGTCCTTGCGAGAGCTATCAGACAAGAGAACAGAATCAAAGGTGTCCAAATAGGGACAGAAGAGATCAAACTCTCACTCTTCGCTGATGACATGATGTTGTATCTGGAAAACCCCAAGGACTCAACCAAGAGACTCCTGGAATTAATTAACGAATTCAGTAATGTCTCAGGTTACAAAGTCAATACACACAAATCAGAGGCATTCATATATGCCAATACCATTCAATCGGAGATCCAAATTAAGGACTCAATACCTTTCAAAATAGCAACAAAGAAAATAAAATATCTAGGAATATATTTAACTAAAGAGGTAAAGGACCTCTATAAAGACAACTATGAAATGCTAAGGAAGGAAATTGCAGAACATGTAAATAAGTGGAAATCCATACCATGCTCATGGATTGGAAGAATTAACATCGTTAAAATGTCTATACTACCCAAAGTAATCTATAGATTCAATGCAATTCCTATTAAAATACCAACATCATTTTTCACAGATTTAGAAAAAATAATTATACACTTTGTATGGAATCAGAGAAGACCCCGTATAGCAAAAGCAATCTTAAGCAATAAAAACAAAATGGGAGGTATTGATTTGCCAGACTTCAAACTATACTACAAAGCTGTGGTTCTTAAAACTGCTTGGTATTGGCACAAGGGCAGGGACACAGACCAGTGGAACAGAACAGAAAACCCAAATATAAAACCATCCTCATATAACCATCTAATCTTTGACAAAATAGACAAAAACATACTCTGGGGACAAGAGTCCCTACTCAATAAATGGTGCTGGGAAAACTGGATAGCCACATGTAGAAGACTGAAACAGGACCCACAGATTTCACCTCTCACAAAAATCAAATCACGGTGGATAACAGATTTAAACCTTAAATGGGAAACGATTAGAATTCTAGAAGAAAATGTAGGAAAGACTCGTACAGACATTGGTCTAGGCAAAGAATTTATGAAGAAAACCCCTAAGGCAATCGCAGCAACAACAAAAATAAACGAATGGGACCTGATTAAGTTAAAAAGCTTCTGCACAGCCAAAGAAACAGTCATGAAAATAAACAGACAGCCTACAGAATGGGAAAAAATTTTCGCATACTACACATCAGATAAAAGACTGATAACAAGAATCTATTTAGAACTCAGGAAAATCAGCAAGAAAAAATCAAACAATCCTATCAAAAAATGGGCAAAGGACATGAATAGAAATTTTTCAAAAGAAGACATAAGAATGGCCAAAAAACGTATCAAAAAATGCTCAACATCCCTAATCATCAGGGAAATGCAAATCAAAACCACAATGAGATACCACTTAACTCCGGTGAGAATGGCCTTTATCAAAAAATCCCAAAACAACACATGTTGGCGTGGATGCGGAGAGACAGGAACACTCATACACTGCTGGTGGGAATGCAAACTAGTGCAACCCCTATGGAAAGCAATATGGAGATACCTTAAACAGATTCAAGTAGACCTACCATTTGATCCAGCAATCCCATTATTGGGCATATACCCAGAAGAACAAAAGTCATTCTTTAACAAAGACACCTGTACCCGAATGTTTACAGCAGCACAATTCACAATCGCAAAGATGTGGAAACAACCCAAGTGCCCATCAATCCATGAATGGATTAGTAAACTGTGGTATATGTATACCATGGAGTATTACTCAGCTATAAGAAATAACGATGATACAACATCTCTTTGGTTCTCCTGGAGAGAGCTGGAACCCATTATATTAAGTGAAGTATCCAAAGAATGGAAAAACAAGCATCACATGTACTCACCAGAAAACTGGTTTCCCTGATCATCACCTAAATGTACATCGGGGAAGGATACCAATTGGATATCAGACTGGGATGGGGGGTGGGAGGAGGGGATGGGTGTATGCCTACATGACGAGTGCGTTGCACACCCTCTGGGGAATGGTCATGCTTGAAGGTGCAGACCCAGGGAGGTGGCGGGGGAGGGGATGGAGGTATGACTACATGATGAGTGCCAGGCGCACTGTCTGGAGAATGAGAATGGACGCGCTTGGGACTCTGACTCGGGGGGTTGGGCGGGACATGGACAATGTATATGACCTGAACTTATGTACCCCCATGATGAGCTGAAATAAAAAAAAAAAAAAAGAGGTAAAGGACCTCTATAGAGAGAACTATGAAACACTGAGGAAGGAAATTGCAGAACACGTAAATAGGTGGAAAACCATACCATGCTTGTGGATTGGAAGAATCAACATTGTTAAAATGTCTATACTACCCAAAGTAATCTATAGATTCAATGCAATCCCTATTAAATTACCAACATCAAAAAAAAAAAAACAAAATTCTAACACATAAAACCATAAAACTCCTAGAAGAGAACATAGGAGAGAATCTCCTCAACAATGGCCTTGGCAATGATTTCTTAGATATCACACCAACAGCTCAGGCTACAAAACCAAAAATGAACAAATGGGACTACATCTGCACAACAAAGGAAACAATCAACAAAATTAAAAGGCAATCTATAGACTGGAAAAATGTAATTGCAAACCACATATCTGATAAGGGGTTAATACCCAAAAGAATTCTTAAGAGCAGAAAACAAATAAACCAATTTAAAAATGGGCATGGTCAAAGGACCTGAACAGACATTTCTCCAAAGAAGATACAAAAATGGCCAACAGGTATATGAAAAGGTCCTCAGCATCACTTATCATTTAAAAAATGCAAATTAAAACCACTATGAGATATCACCTCACACCCATAAGGATGGCTATTATCAAAAAGACAGGAGATAACAACTGTTGGTGAGGATGTGGAAAAAAAAGAGACCCTAGTGCACTGTTGGTGGGAATGTAGATTGGTACAGCCATTATGGAAAATAGTATGTAGGTTCCTAAAGAAATTAGAAAGAAAACTATCATACCACTCAGCAATCCCTCTTCTAAGTATATACCCAAAGGAGATGAAATCATCACCTCATAAAAATATCTGCACTCTCATGTGCACTCCTGCATTATTCACAATAGACAAGAAAGTGAAAAAAATCATCAGATCAATGGATAAAGAAGACACACACACACACACACAATGGAGTATTATTCAGCCTTAAAAAAGGCGATCCTACCATTTGCCATAATGTGGATGGACTTGGAAGACATGCTAAGTGAAATAAGCCAGACACAGAAAGAAAAGAAAAATATTGCATGGTCTCACTTATTATGTGAAAAATATATATATATATATGTATATATATGCACATGCACACACACACACATAAAGAGTTTGAATACACAAAGATAGAGAATGAAACAGTGGTTACCACAGGTGGGGAGAGGTCTGGAAATGGGGAGATGTAGGCCAAGGATGAACAAGATTAGACATCTAACATGTAACAAGAGTTAATAAAATCTTATTGTATCAGTGATTTTTGTTAAAGTAGATTTAAGCTGTTCTTGTCACAAAAAAAAAAAAACAGTATGTGAGAGAAATGTTAATCTGCTTCACTATAATACCCATTCTACCATCTATATGTATCCCATAACATCATGCTGTAAACTTCAAATATATACAAGATTTATTTCAAAGACAGAGAAAAAGACACCAGAGCCAGAGAACTAAAACTAAGAGAGCTAGTTGGTAAACAGGACTACAATACACTTAAATAAAGCACAAAACCAAATTACCATAGCGTCAACCCTGAGAGAACATTCCATGTAGAGCGATCACAAACAGAGCTTGATCATTTACCTCCCAGGCCTACCATTCGAAGGCCACCTTGACAGAGCTCTATCCCACCTCTCGAAGCCTCATTTCCCAGGCCTTGCTTGGAAATTCTTTCAGCCAAGTGGGAGTACATGCTATTCCCAAACATGAGCTAAATCTCCCCTCTCTCTACTTGCTCATGCTCCTTTTTTGTGCATCTAATCACCCAGTCTTTCCTCTTCTTAAAGTCCCTCCCATTCGTTACCACACATCTTAAATGTCACTTTCTCTATGAGACTTTTCCTAACTCTTAGAACCAAGTGTTAATACTCCACCTTTGAACCCCCATTTGATTGTGTTAGTTCCCCTTTGTAGGAGACTGCATGATCCACTTACACACAATCTTTTCACTCCTGAATTTTAAAGCAGAAAACTTAACCTCTCTCACCTTGTGTCACCCCCCAACAACTTGCTCACAGTAGATATTTACTAAAGTTTCAAAAACTGAATTCACCAATGGGATCTGATTGAGATGTTCATAAATCACGCAATTTTAATCTTGATTTGAACAAAACAACTCTCGTGCTAACGCATTCATTTATTCTTTAGTCATCGGGGCTTATGATGCACTGTGTACTGTGTAAGCTTGTGGGGTACACAGAAGTAAAGAGCCGATTGCAGTAGCAGGTTATAGGGTGTTGATAAATGAAGTACAGAATAGGACGGGGGTGGGGAGTGTGGATAAATACGCATTCCTTAACATTTTCCAAAGGAGTTTTAATGACTATGAGGAGAATTTTCTGAGTAGGTGATCCATGAATCAGAAAGCTAGTTTTGAAGTCACATCTCTCTCTCCAGAAAAGAACAAGAGCAAAATAATTCAAGCTCAGCCAGAGAACATAGGAAATGCAGATGGAGGGAGACCTTCTCCTCTCTGCATGTTAAACTTTTAGTCTTCTAACAAAGGAAAATATTGGGTAGATGGATAAGTATTTTTGGACCCCTACTAAAACTTCATGTTACATACAAGCAACTATTAGCACAATTATACCTTTCTCTCCCACTTTATTTTTTAACTGATTCAGAACAATTGCATCTTAGAAATGGTATGTTAAAATACGGAAACATCTTACTTCCAGCAGCAATAAACTTAAGGCTAGAACATAATGTATTCTGCATATTCCTTTTCTATTTCTCCTTTTGGATTATAGATTATGAAAGAGGAATTTTATGCAGCAGTTGGTGACAAAATATATTTCTTATTAATGTATAATATTTGCTACATTAATAATTTTATGGCTTTAATTATTGATGCAAACTTAATTGTGCCCCATGTCCCTTTTTCTTGCAGCTCAATAAAAACTATATATTTCTTTAATTAGGCTTCATTTGAAGACTGGAAAACAACGTGAGAGTGTTTTTTTTTTTGCTAATTCACCTATATACAGCCAGGAAAAAATGGAATTAGTGTCTTGACTGTGGTTTAGGGATAAAAAATATCTTAACTGTTCTGAAATGTGACTTTCCTTTGCACAGTTAACCTCACCCAGAGGCCAGGGATATACAGTCAACTGAAACCTAACACTGCAGCAGGGAATGGTTTTCTCCCCTTCCTGTCCCTAGGGAGAAACTTCATTGATTTCAGTAGAGATAGAAAGAGAAAATTGGGGTCACCTACATGGTTATCATACTATCTTCCCTCTTTATATTCTTTGCTTTACTAGAAATGAAATCTTAGTCTTTCCTGCTTGATTTTAACATTTTGTTGTGACGCTTGCTCCACTTACAGTCAATGAGAATGTTAAAACCACTTAATCCTGCGTCCAAATGTTTCAAAACAACTCTAAGAAAGGACAGATTGAAAGAAACTAACATTTGCTAAGCATCTGGCCCAGGTTATACTGAGTGCTTCCAATCAATTATTTCTTTAATCTCCAGGGGTCACAATCACCAATGCCAACAAAAGCATGAATGAAAAAAGCAGAGCGGGCTTGAGAAACAAGTAGCCTTTTGAGCACCATCTTTCATTTGCCATTTTTGGTAGAGAAATGAGCACAGAAAAAGGTGTTTTTCTACTTAACGGATAAGAAGAGAGCAAGTGCAATGACGAACTGATGAACTGCAATTGATCCTGGATCTCAGTATCAGGTAGGGCATTGGAAGAAATGGGCTGCGGCTCACTGGAAGGTGCACGTCCTATCTAAGTGACATTCTCAACTCCAGTCCATTGTGGTTACACGAGAACATGGGCTTCATGTTGATAGACCTTCTAAATTTGTAAGCAAAGATGAAACTTCACAGTTTTAAAATATTGTCTTAAATTTTCTTAAAACACAATCCAAAACATACTTATAGACGGATATCGCCTGTGGGCCATCAGTTTGATATCTCTGCTGCAGGGCTCCTCAGCACATGTGAAGCATGTGGCGCTACACTACCGCATGTAAACCATCCTACAACTTTTGTGAAGCCTCTGATAATAACCACCTTGGATTTATCCTTAGAAGGCAAAGGGTCTTGAATATTATTTTCTTAGAGAAAAAAAATTCCTGGGCATGGTTTGTGTTTTTTTAAATTATTTTAAAAGCCATGTATATATACTCATGAAAGATATTTTTGAAATACTAAAAGTGGAGAACAAAAAATAAAATAAAAAAATAAAATTATCATAATCCCATCATCCAAACACAATTACTATAAACAGTGTTATACATTTCCATACAGGATTTTGAATTACACTTCTATTTGGTAATTTTTAAATCAGTGTAATCATATAGTGTACGCAATTCTGCATAGCTTTTTCTCCTAAATTTCTTTTACTAAGAATTACTACATATGATTTACTGTCTTGTTTAACATTTGTTAAATGGCTGCATAACATATCATTGAGGAGTTTTACATGAGTTTGCTAAATCAACTTCATTTAAGTTTTCACTTTGGGGGAAATCTAAATATTGCATAAAATATTATACAGAACACTTTCTTGCATAAAATATTTCTCACATATTAAATCATTAGTATAGATTCAAAAAAGTATAATGTGCTAACAGTTATGCGCATTTCTAAAGCTATTAACTTAAGATGTCAAATCATTTCTTTCAAAAAAGTATTACCAATTTATACTGTTGCACTTCACTTTAAAGGTGTTCCTACATCCTTATCGACTTGTAAAGTCTTAAAAATTAAATGAATTTCAATAATAGAATTCATATCACAGGCATGAAAAGAGTCGAATCTTTTTGTTCAATGCTAACTATAAACAATTAGTACCCATTCAATTATTATTTTTAATAATTAAACTTTTATTTTTGCTCAGTAATTTAATTTAATGAAAAAGTTATGTCACTTTCCCCATCTTAATCTATAATATAGATATGGATAAAAGTGTGGATAAAGATAAGGAGTTATAGATAAGAGTTTGTAATACACCACATAGACAAAGACAATAGATGCTGAGAAAGACATAAAATATATTATTATATACACATATAAATTTGATGAGAGGGAGAAAGACATGCAAAGAGAAGTGGATTTTCATTCTGGATTACTGCCGACTGAAGCCTCTAGAGTCCAGTGCCATTTATAACACAGTCTTTAACTTTACAACTGTACTGTCCACATAAAAATTTCATTCTCATCTATGTTCATTTTCCATTGTCATGTAAAAGACGACCACAAACTTAGCAGCCTAAAACAACACAAAATTTATTACCTAACAGTTTTCTTGTTCAAAAGTCTGGACATGCATTAGCTGGGTGCTCTGCTCAGGGTATCCCTAGGCTAACCTGAAGGTATTGGCAGGGGCTACAATCATGTCTTCAACTCCGGGGTCCTCTTCCAAGCTCACTGGTGGACAGTGGAGTTCATTTCCTTTCAGTTATGTGATCAATAATGCTATTTTCTTGCTGGCTGTCCCCTAGGGACTACACTCAGCTTCTAGAGGCTGCCCTTAGGTCCTTGCCCTGCAGGCTCCTTCATAGACCCTCTGACCACACAGGAACTTACTTCCAGGTAGCAGGAGAATTTCTCTAATGCTTCAAGTCTCTGTGAGCTCTGTTAAGAGCTCACCTGACTAGGTCAGTTTCACGCAGATTTGTCTCCTTCTTGATTAAATCAAAGTGAGATGATTAGGGACCTTAAATACATCTGCAAAACCCCTTCTACACATAATGTAACATAATCTTCAGAGTGAAATCCTGTCATATGCACTAGTCCTGTTCCTACTCAAGGAGAAGGGATTATACATCAGAGGGAGGCAATCTTACAGGCCATCTTAGAATTCTGTCTACCATAGCACCTCTTCTCAGGCTTCCCACAGAAGCACTGCATTTTTGTTAAAAAAAAAAAAAAAATGAGCTGCTGAATAGCCAATGAATACTTTCTTAACTCCTTTCATTTTCTGAGACTTCCTTGACCTCTTAGCACTGTCTTATCACATTATCTGATTGGTCCAGTGCCATCTACATTCAGTGCCTGTCACTATTTTAAAAACTTCAGTGTTGGAGCCTTTCTCCTGCCACTTGATAAGTATAATAAATAGTTGTCACAAATGAAATTCGCACAAAAGCTGACTGTGTGATGTCAATAACAGGTATGGTTTTTGTAACAGTAATGTAGATTGATTCTTGAAATCTTAAATTTGTCATTAGTACACTCTATTCAGAGGGACTTAACTCTCTTGATATACATAGAAAATTCAAACTTCAAAGCATTTTAGAAAATGACAGGCATCTGAAAGTCCCATTTTTATTCCAGTGAAAATACCTTTTACTAGGAAGTTAAAATTTCTTACAAAATGTAAAGCAACCAAGAAAAAGTGCTATTATTCTCAGTACGACAACTTATAAGCATGTTGATTTAGGAAAATCTTCGAACATTTACTCAGGCCATTGTAAGGTAAACTCAGTTCCCACAATGAAAGGAAAATGCTTTGAGGAGTTTTCTGGGGTTTCTTTTCAGCTTGTTTGCTTCTTTGCTTATAAAAAATGTTTTATGTCATTTTTAAGGGCAAACTATAAGAAATATTTATGTTTAGAAGAGAAATCCATCTATAAGAACTCAAATTTAATTTTAAATTCAGGTAAACAATCCTATAAACAAAATCAGTGATTTCTCAAGGTACTTTCTGAAAATAAATAAAAACAAATCAGCTCTGGTTGTCTCATTTGTTGCTTGAACATTGAAGGGCAATGCGTTGGGATTTTAAAGAGCCATTGTATTATTCTAGATTTTACAAATCATAGTAACAATAATTCATAGTTTAGAAGAGAACTACTGAGCTATGTAGCAATGCTCTTTTAAGAGTAGCAGTTGAAACAATCAGTTCACTTCATGCATGGAAGAAAATTCTCCAAACTATTCTCCTTAAACAAATCTTCAATCAAATAAATGACAAGTTTGTTTAAAAGAGAAGTATTCATACTTCCCAATTCTTATTAATGAATCTCTCATTCACAATTATACAATTTGTTGTGTCAACTAAATGGCTATAAATGGATTGACTTATACATTTTGTAGTACATAGATTGACTAGATCAGTTCAATCAAATGCCAATATTTCACCCCATCTGATTTTCAACACAGCATGTTGATGAAGATTTATAGAAAAAAGTTTATGTAGATATTATCTGAAGTTTGGGGAGATGGATAGGGGTAAACAAATTTAATCCTAACTTGGAAGTTTAAGTGATAATCAATCATTTATGGATACTTTTTGGTTGTGCCAAGGGTGATTTCTGAAAAAAAAAAATGTGATAAGCTTATTGTGGTCATTTGTTAAAAATAATTATTTCAAAATCCAGGGAGAAAGTGGGATTAGTAATAGAAAACTAATCTCATTTTTAATAGCACTTTCTCTTTTGTATTATTTTTAAAAATAAAAGCAAAGTTAACCTGAAGTCCTGATCTACCTCTACATCCTTGTTGGACAAATAGAGAAATTCCTAAATAGTATATTTTAAGAAGCATTGAGCACCTTCAACTAGGCTTGCCTTGTTTCCTGGTGACCAAGACATCAAGACTTTAGTTTGAAGACGCTGACAACCACCATTTAAAGGCAGAAGTTATCTAACAGAGGTAGTGCATACAGTCATTATCACGTAAGATTAGTTCTGAAAGATCAATTATGACCTTCTCACGGGTCCCTAGAAGAACAGGAGCCAGAGCAGTCGAATTTGAAGTGGGTAGGGAAAAGGAAAGTCATTTCCCAAAACACCCCAGCCATGATAATCGCTCAGTGCATATCTGTTGGAATGAACCAACTTGAACAGAGAGCACGAGACTTTACCTCTGGGACGCTGTCAGGGCATAGTGCTTTGTATCTGAATCTCAAGGGAAAGTTTGAGGCTCAGGGGAAAGGAGCTGCACAGAGAGCAGGAAATGCAGAAAGGGATAAGGGGAGCATCCACCCCCATGTCTGAATATTTAAAATTAAGTAAGCATGTGGAAATAGGAGATGGGTAAATACTACCCAGAGATATTCCTCTCTTCCACAGCACAAAATCTAATCAGTTCCTATTTAGCTGATAACTCATTTTAGAGACCCACGAAGGTTAAACTGACATCTGGACTTCAGACAAAAATTTAAAGACGTTTCTCATATATCTAGGTAGCTTGTAAGTGTAATTTTTATGTCATTTAAGCAGAACAGAAAAACAGGACTTTCTCAGTTCGTACCTTGAATCTAGAGTACAAATTAGCTATGACAGAATATAGAGCTATTGGTTAGCAACTTGAATAATCAACCCCAAGTATAATATTAAGTCAATTCTGCACTTTTCAGATTTACAATATTACTTCCAATTCAGGGCTTGAATTCAAATCTGTGATAAGATCCCTATGGAAGAATGTATCTTCAGTTTCGCTTTCTAGTCATCTTATCCAAGATGATGTGAGGATTCCAAAGTTTAATTTTATACTCACAACTATTATTATTTAATTATCTCCAACAGTGTAGCAAGAAGTTTCTGCCAGTGAATTGACAAAATCATGATTTTTAAAATTTTTTAAAAGTTTTTTGTCTCTTCATAATGTTTTAACCCAGCTGTTACTAAGAGCTCTGTTTCTTCTTGTGTGAAAAAAGAAGCTTGTTTGCAGAATGCAGTAAGATCTAGGGATTTATAACACGGGAAACTGAGCAATTGTTTCAATATTTCTATCAGCAGTTTTCAGAGGGTGGGAGCATACAGTCATGTTTAATCAGAGGAACTTATCAAAGAAGCTCAGGACATGGATGCTGAGACATTGCACAGAAACCAGCACTGCTGGCTAGGATGCAGAGTATCCCAGAGTTCAAAGGGAAGATCCACTAGAAAAGCTTCCCAGGAATATCGAGCACTTCTGGATAATTTTTAAAACATGCCTATGCTTAAGTGGTTGATAATATTTCCTTGATTCAAGACACCCATTTTTCACAATTATGAATTCCAAAATTAGGAAGCAACTTTTAATCAAGGTTTACTTTTTTTTTTCTTTTTAACTAAAGCTCAGATTCCAAAGGTATACTTTTAATATGGTAATATTTCTCTTTTTTTGGAAAACTTATTATTTAATCAAAGGTGAATCTTAAACGAGTGGTAATTTTGAATTGAAAAAATGAGTAAGATATTCCAATAACAAATTAAGGCCAAACATAAGAAGAGCAAAAAAAAAATTTTTTTAGTAGCCCTTAATATTAGTTCTTAAAAAGAACCAATACCTATTTTGATATCATAAAACCTTATCAAATGAGGAAAAACAGAAAAAAAAAATATGTATCATGATACAGTAATCTTAGCTATTAGACACCAGATCTATGTTTAAAAGCATGTGGAATGCTTCTCCAGACTAAATTTAGTATCCTTGTGGGGGAGAGAATTTAGTTGTTATTTATAAGAACACTGTATGTGTGTGTGTGTGTGTGTGTGTGTGTGTGTGTGTGGTTTCCAAGTAATTCAAAGCACATTAGAGACTTTAAGACCATATCTACAATATAACACTTATTGTTTTCATGAAAAATAAATGATTACACGTACTTAAGAGTGGTAAAAGCAAAAGGAATTTTTTCATTGAAAAGTTGTAATTTGACTTACTTTGACACATTAAGGGGAGGATTGCAACCTAAACTTTTTAAATTCATGAGTCAGTCAGATCATTCTAACTAGGGCTGTAATTGAGTATTTTGGCAACACAAGGAGACTTAAACGTTTTCTAGAACGTCTGGCTTATTTTACAGACTAGAAAAATGAGGTCCAAAGAAGAGAGTTATTTGATTTACCTAAAGTTGCCTAGTTAATTAGTGACAGAACCATGGGCAGGGTCCAGTACTTCTGTTTTACAATGGGATGCTCTTTTCAGTAGAAGAAAAGAGACCACCTCCCTCCCAAAATATGAAGAGAATACCGTAGTTTTTGGCAGTTTTACCAGAAGCTACAAATTGAACCCAGGTCTCAGAGGAATTTTGAGAAATCAAAGTCCAATTCTACCACAATATTTCAAGTTGTTCTCTGTACTTCTCTGACCACTGTGCATATATACAATGTCTATTTTGTCTTTGTAGCTGATCTAGGAATAGTGGCATAAAAAAAAAAACAGTATTTTAAGCAGTCAAGTAAGTCTTACTTAATAAGCTATAATCATATATCATGTTAAGAACTGTAAATGTCCTATTCAATAATTTCATTTCATTCTCTAAATTTACAGAGGAGGAAAATAATGTCTGGGAAAATTAAGATGGTCTATCACATGCTAGTCATCACAAGGGCAGGAATGAAACATAAATGTTCTAACATCTATCCACTGCTTTTACATGTCACTGCATAGCTTCATCATGAATTATGTCCAGAAAACAGACAGATGCAAAGATTACATAAATAAAGACAACTTTCTTATGAGGGATTTCTCAAGTAACATGATGACATGGGTGATACCTGTCCCTGGTACTGTCTAATTCTCTCTCGCCACCCCTCTTGGTGATCAGTGTCCTCCCTCATGGGCTTGCCCTTCTTGCCCTATCAAAACAAAGATGCACCTCTACTTAGGATGCGGTTATATCCCATAAACCCATGGGAAGTTGAAAACATCATAAGTCAAAAATGCATTTAATACACCTAACTTACTGAATTTCATAGCTTAGCCTAGCTTACCATAAACATGCTCAGAATACCTGTATTATCATATAGCTAGACAAAATCATCTAACACAAGTCTGTTTTTATAATAAAGTGCTAAATATCTCTTGTGAGAGTATCTGTACCACGTATCACCAACCTGGGAAAAGGTCAAAATTCAAAGTATAGTTTATATTAAATGCATATAATTTTTGTGCCATCATAAAGTTGAAAAATCATACATCAGGTATCATCTTATTTTTATTCTTCATAGCAATGCTATTTGGTAAGCGTTAGTATTAGTATCATCAATTTAGAGACGTGACAGTGAAGAGGGCCTTAGGATTGGGTTACTCCTCCACACCCGTACAGTTTAAAAGTGGCAAGCAAAGATTCAAGCCCACAGCTGCCAGGATTCAAGCTCCTTTCTTTAAACACTGCTAATTCACCACTGTATCTAAAATATAGTATGTGAATAATAAATATGATCTGCATGAAAATAAAGAAGAAAGGAAAGAGAATTAGAAGAGAGGAAGGAAGGGAGAGAAGGACAGTCCCTAGGAAAAAAAGTTTAAAACAGTAGAAAATATATGGAAGCAGTATCTGTATTATAACTACACAATGTATTAATATTAATACAAAATATAGCAAGGATTAAGTAAAAAGGACATCTAGCTAACAAGTGAACATGATTTATATGTATACACATATGCTTTATATCATCTTGACACTTGCATATTGAATTAAAGAGAATAAATGTTATATGAATTGCAAGGTACAAACAAGAAGTTCTTTTTTAACTGTTACTATCCAACTTCTTAGAAAACAGAAAAGAAAGGAAAGAGACAAAATTCCTTCAATATTTCAGAAAGCACATTATAGCTGCAATGGATAGATTAAGAGGTTAATAGTTAAAAACTGGAAATATCCTTGTAAGTATTATTGTTTAAATCTTTTCTATAAAAGTCAATTGCTGCATGCCAGTGAATTTTAAAAAGAGAAAGAGAAAAGTTGAAGCATTTAGATGTTGTAAAGATGTAAAGGGAGGGAACAGACATTCCCCTGTGTCGTGCCCTGTGACTGGGGGCCAAGCTTGCCTCCTCCCTTGCGTGGGAGCCAGACAGAGAAGGAGCCCCAGACATCACAGGCACCACCTGGGAAGCCTGGGGTGACTGTCTCATGGGTCCTGTGTGTAGGCAGAGAACCTTGCCTGACCAGCAGCTCCAGCCCACCTACATGGACCTTGGACCACTGAGACAAACTCCTGCCTGTGCAACTGGGTATCAGCAGTCCTCACACTGGTGGAACAGCCCTCTATATGGGCAACTCTGCCTCTGAAATCCCAGCTCAGAAGCTTTTGCTGTGCCCAAGTCCAAGGCACTGCCCCTGTAGCTCCAGGGCCCCACCAGGCTTACTGCTCCATCCTGAAACTCCAGAGTTATGTCCAGACCCCAAGACCCTACTACTGAGTCCTAACCACTACTGATGGGCTGGCAAAACTTCCCCAAGGTCCACCACTTCACTCAGGATCCCCCAGAACTGAGCTGCCATCACTCCTGGAGTTGGTATGAGAGAGTTCCCAGGAAAGGAGTACAAGTGTCCTGCAATCCTAATAAAGCAGAGCCAAAAGAAGAGAAGCCAGAGAAGAAACCAGCAAAAGAACCCTGGCAACATGAAAAAACAAAATTGTTCAACATCCCCAATGGAACACAGTGGAGCTACAGTAATGGACTCCACTCACAAGGAAATTGCCAAAATGACAGAAATGGAATTGAGAATATGGATGGAAAATAAGGTGAATGAAATTGAAGAGAAAGTTGAAAACCAACAAAAAGAATATTTCAGGAAACTAATGAAAAAAATGAAAAAGTCACTAGAGAGCTAGACATCATAAGAAAGGATATAATAGAACTTAAAGAAATGAAAGTCATTTAGGGAATTTCAAAACACAGCAGAAAGCTTTAATAACAAACTAAACAAGAAGAAGAAAGAATCTCAGAGCTTGAAGACAGGCTCTAGAGATAACTTAGTCATTCAAAGAAGCAGAAAAGAGTATAAAAAATCTGAGCAATCACTGAAAAAGATATAGGACTATGTGAAGCAAACTAACATTTGAATTATAGGTATCCCTGAGGGAGAACAAGAAAGAGCTAAAAGCATGGAGAACCTATTTGAGGAAATTATTGAGGAAAACTTCCTTGGTATCACCAGAAATTCAGACACACAGATACAAGATGAACAGCAAACACTGGGAATATTCACAGCAATTGGTCATCTCCAAGACACATAGTAATCAACCTGGACAAAGTCAAAATGAAGGAGAAAATTCTGCAAGCAGCAAGACAAAACCATCAAATTACCTACAAAGGAAAACTCAAACTCATTAGGCTAACTGTGGACTTCTCAGAGGAAACCTTATAAGCTAGAAGGGATTGGGGCCCCATCTTCAACAGACTTAAACAGAACAACTGCTAGGCTAGAATTGTGTATCCTGCAAAACTGAATTTCACAATCAACAGAGAAATTAAGTCTGTTCCACACAAGCAAACACTGAGGGAATTTGCCTTAACCAGACCTACCCTGCATGAAATACTCAGAACAGCACTATAGATAAATCAACACAACAGATACCCACCAGTGTATAAAAATCCCTAAAACTCACAATTCTTATAAAACAATAGAACAAGAGGTAAAACAAAGCAATAAGGGACTATCAAACAGGATGAACAAACCAACATCCCACATATCAATGCTATCAATTAATGTTAATGAACTGAAAGCTCCTCTCAAAAGACAAAGGCTTGCTGAGTGGATGAGAAAACACAACCCAAGTATCTGTTGTCTACAGAAACACATCTAAACCACAAGGATGCACACAGACTCAACGTGAAAGAATGGAAAAAATAATCCATGCAAATGGAAATCAAAAGAGAGCAGATGTAGCCATTCTCATATCAGATAAAATTTATTTCAAGCCAACAAAGATAAAGAAAGATCAAGAGAGTCACTATAATAGTGAAGGGAGCAATTCAACAAGAAGACATAACAGTCATAAATGTGTACGCACCAAACACAGGAGCTCCCAAACACATAAACCAAATTTTACTGGAGCTAAGCAAAGAAATAAATAGCACCATCATAATTGCCAAGTACCTCAAAACTCCACTGTCTGAGCCTGACAAATCATCAAAGCAGAAAATAAATAAGAAAATAGTGGACTTAAACCAAACTCTAAATCAAATGGACATAACAGATATTTACAGAACATTCCACCCCAAAACTACACAGTACACATGCTTCTCAGCAGCACATGGGACATTCTTCAAGACTCATCATACCTTAGGCCACAAAACAGGTCTCAACAAATGCAAAAAAAAATCAAAATTATACCAGGTACCGTCTCAGATCACAGCAGAATAAAATTAGAAATCAATAAAAAGAGAAACAATCAAACTTAAACAAAGTCATGGAAATTAAACAACCTGTTGCTGAATGATTATTGGGTCAAGAATGAAATTAAAATGGAAATCAAAAACTTCTTTGAACTGAATGACAAAGGGGCCACAAGCTATCAAAATCTATCACACACATAAAAAGCATTCCTAAAGGGAAAATTCATAGTCTTAAATGCCTATGTCAAAAATACATAAATATCACAAATTAACAACATAATGTCACACCTCAAGGAACTAAAAAAGGAAGAACAAGCCAAACCCAAAGCCAGAAGAAGAAAAGACCCGAATAAGCTCAACCAGAAATGAAAAAGCTGACTTTACAACTGATACCGTAGAAATACAAAACATCATACATGAATATTACTTAAATCTCTACATGCATAAAAAAGAGAATGTAGAGGAAATGGAAAAGTTCCTAGAAACACAAAACCTCCCAAGACTGAACCAGGAAGAAACAGAACACCTGAACAGACCAATAACAAACAGTGAGATCGAAACAGTACTAAAAAACCTTTCAAGAAAAAGAGCCCTGGACCAGATGCATTCACAGCCAAATTCTATCAGACATACAAAGAAGACTATATTGTACCCATAACGCAGAAATTATTCCATAATATTTAGAAGGAGGGAATCCTCCTTTACTCATTCTACAAAGCCAGTATCACCTTGATACCAAAACCAGGAAAGGACACAACAAAAAATGAAAACTACAGACCAATATTCCTTATACATAAAGAGGCAAAAAACTTCAATAAAATACTGGCAAGCCTAATTGAACAGCAAATCAGTAAAACAATCCATCAGAACCAAGTGGGCTTCATCCCAGGGATGCAAGGATGGTTCAACATATGTAAATCAATAAAGGTGATGCACCACATAAGCAAAAGCAAAAACAAAGACCATATGATCATCTCAATAGAGGCAGAAAAAGCATTTATCAAAATCCAAAATCCAGCACTCTTTCATGATAAAAACCCTCAACAATCTAGGCATAGAAAAAACATATCTCAGAATTATCAAAGCCATATATGACAAACCCACAGCCAAACATCATACTGAATGAGGAAAAGTTGAAAGCATTCCCTGTAAGAACTGGAACTAGACAAGGATATCTGCCATCAACACATCTATTCAGCATCGTGCTGGAAGTCCTGTCCAGAGCAATCCAGCAAGAGAAGAATATTAAGAGTGTCCAAATCAGGAAAGAGGAGGTCAAACTATCACCCTTCACTGATAGTATGACCTTATATCTAGAAAACCACAAAGATTCCACCAACAGTCTCCTGGAATTGATAAATAAATTTAGCAAAGTCTTAGGATACAAAATTAATGTATATAAATCAGTAGCATGCTAATAACTGTAAAGCTGAGAGTCAAATCAAAGACTCAATACCATTCACAATAGCTACAAAGAAAATAAAATACCTAGGAACATACTTAACCAAGGAGGTGAAAGTTCTCTGTAAGAACTCCAAGGCTCTGAGGAAAGAAATCACAGAGGACACAAACAAACGGAAAAACATATCTTGCTCATGGATAGGCAGAATCAATATTGTTAAAATGTTCATACTACCCAAAGTCATTTACAAATTCAGTGCAATCCCCACCAAATTACCAAAGTCACTCTTCACATATCTAGAAAAAAATAATTCTATACTTCATTTGGAACCAGAAAAGAGCCCAAATAGCCCAGGCAATCTTAAGAAAAAGAACAAATCTGGAGGCATCACATTACCAGACTTCAAACTGTAATACAAGACTATAGTAACCAAAACAGCATGGTATTGGTACAAAAATAGAGACATAGACTGTGGGGAGCGCGGACGCCATTACAAGATGGCGCCGATTTCCGGTGGCCTGGCTGAGGTAAACAAGTGTGGCGCATGCGTAGTACATCTGTAGGTCTGTTACATAAGTATGCATATGAGGTTTTCTGACTCGGCCTATTGGTGACCGCTTGTGATTGACTTTGACCTATCTCTGTTACTTCCTGTTTCCCTGAGGGTATATTACTGTGTGAAAGCTTGTGCTCAGGGTCTTCCGCATCTTGAAGCTTAGAGGGATCCCCAATAAAGCACTGTAGAAGAACTCCTGTTGCCGCGTCTTCCTTGCTGGCGAGGCGGGCGCGACAATAGACCAATTGAACAGAACAGAGAACACACATATAAAACCATCTACCTATCACCAACTGATCTTTGACAAAGCAGATAACAATGTACTCTAGGGAAAAAAAGAAGCCCTGTTCAATAAATGGCACTGGGAAAATTGGATAGCCACATGCAGAAGAATGAAACAGGACCCTTACCTCTCACCACTCACAAAAATTAATTCAAGATGGATAAAACACTTAGATCTAAGGCTTGAAACCATAAGAATTTTAGAGGAAAAGGTAGGAAAAAACTTTCCTGGATATTGGCCTAGGCAAAGAATTTATGATTAAGACCCCAGTGGCAATCATGGCAACAAGAAAAATAAATAAATGGGATTTGAGTAAACTAAGAAGCTTCTGTGCAGCTAAGAAAACAATCAACAGAGCACACAGATAACCTACAGATGGGAGAAAACATTTGCAAGCTACACATCTGATAAAGAACTAATAACCAGAATTTAGAAAGAACTCAAGCAAATCTACAAGAAAAAAAAAAAAATCCTATTAAAAAGTGGGCAAAAGACATGAACAGAAGCTTCTCAAAAGAGGAAAGACAAATGACCAATAAATATATGAAAAAATACTCAATGTCACTAATCATCAGGGAAATGCAAATTAATACCACAATGAGATATCACCTTACCCTTATCAGAATGGCTTTTATTAAAAAGTCTAAGGCCAATAGATGGTGGTATGAATGCAGAAAGAAAGGAATGCCTATACACTGCTGGTAGCACTAAAAAATAGTACAACCTCTATGAAAAACAGTATAGAGATTCCTCAAAAAACTAAAAGTAGACCTACCATTTGATCCAGCAATCCCACTATTGGATATTTACCCAAAGGAAAAGAAGACTTTTCATCAAAAGGACACCTGTACTCGAATATTTGTTGCAGCAGAATTCATAATTCCAAAGATGTGTAATCAATCCAAGTGCCCATCATTTCATGAGTGGATTAATAAAATGTGGTATGTGTATACCATGGAGTATAACTCAACCATAAAAAAGATGAATTAATACCTTTTGCAACAATCTGGATGGAATTGGAGACCATTCTCCTAAGTGAAGTATCTCAAGAATGGAAAAACGAACACAACATGTACTCACTTAAATTGGAACTAACTGAAGAGCACATCCATGCACAGAGGGAAGTAAAACTCAGTGGAGATCAACCAGGGTGGAGGGGAGAGAAGGGGCGTGGTGAAAAACCTGCCTAAAATGTACTACGAACACTATTTGGGTGACACGCATGCCTATATCTGGGACTCAAGCATTACAAAAGGGATCCACGTAACCTAAAACATTTGTAGCCCCTTAATATTTTGAAATAAAAAAAAATTTTAAATGTGTCAAGTTATAACTAAATGTGACATATATGTACACATGTAACTTGTTAGTAGGTATACATCATTTCAGCCTGATAATTTTCTCCCTTTTCTCTATGCCTTTCCATCTCAGCACAATACTACACAATATTTTCTGTAGAAAAACAAATGACAACACTTTTTCACTAGAATTTCCTCAAGGGATGAAAGCAATGGACAAACTCTGTGGGGCATCGGGGCTGAGAAATGATGCCTAGTTGTTAATAGTCTAGAGCCTGATAGGACCCGAGGTTACCTAACACAGTGAGGCCACAGAAGGCAGAGGAAAAGTTGATGCCAGGGGGATAGTTCCAAAAGGCAGAAAAAATGCTATTGGGGTCCACATGGGGAAATCAAGCCTAAGGCCAGGTACTGAAAGGATTGGAAGGCTTGGTGAAAATGGGTTCAACACCACACAAAGGAGTAATAGCTGTGCTTTTACACAAGTCCTAGTGTAAAGTGCCTGATAACATAAAGAAACTAGACAATTATCCACATCAGATTTCTCAATGTACATTCTATGGAGTCTATGATGGCATATTCTACTCTGCAGCTAGTGAGACAACTGGTCATGGCTTGCCATCTCATCTGTGGTCAACTTCAATTATTTCTTGCTACTACTACTAATTTGTATCCAAACTAAATTCTTAGAAAATTTAGCACTTATTTTTTGGGAGAAATATTGGGATTTCTAGAATTCTAAACTGAGGATGCATATTATCTGCATTTTAAGAATAAATATATTTTAAAGAAAATCTTCAAAAGGTTATAGCTGTCATAGACCCCATAGAATGCATGTTGAGAAATGTGATGTGGGAAACTGCCTAGTTACAATAAATTTCCATCTTAAATCTCTAGTAACTTATTTTAACAATAGCTTTCATATCTTTCTAACTTGGGTATTTTGCTTAGCTCAAAAAAGAAATAACTATAATATTTCTTTCCTAATAAATCTGAGGAGTTTCTGCTAGTGCCCAAAATAAAAATATAAAAAAAAAATAAAATAAAATAAAAATATATCACTTTAACCTGATTTCCCTTTTCAATAAACAGCATAAAGACTAAGAGCCTCAATTTTCTTGATGGCTTCAATACTCTTATTTATAAAGTAAAGGAGATGAAAAGTGGAACTACTTCTCAGCATTCCCAAACCAGTTTGCTTTCGGGTTCTGCGTATTCAGGCAAGTAACCATTGGCTGTTTTACTGGTTTGAATAACCCAGCCAAGGTACAAGAAGATATAACTTCTACTTTAGAATCCACATCTGCTTATGCTAGAATGAAAACCCATCTAAGAATCAATGAAGCACATGGAGAGTGTCTAATTAAATCCCTATGCCATTTCCTTTAAAACTGTCAAATTGAAATTGTAATCGTGTATTCATTCACCCCCAATGGTGTAGTGGCAATTTTAGAAGTGGGAATATTTAAGCAATAAGACCCAACAGGGTGTGTTTTGCTAGGATATCAACAAGACTGGATAGTTCTTAGGTAAGCAGCCAGTAGTCTGAAAACAAAATCTTTCCTAAATGATGGGTGAATCATGAGACACTTCTACAAGTATACAAGTACACTGATGAAAAAGACTTAATTCTGCATTGAGAATGAGAATTTGTAATAGATGTATTTATTAAATTATATCACAAAATCTACTAAACCAATGAAAGTAATACAAAGCATTGGCACATTAAATCAAAATAATGATATGTGCAGTAAATTACAAATAAAACTTTCAAATTTCTGGCTTTTGAAGTCATCATAAAACTCCAAAAATGTGTTCTGTCTGCAATGCTTTGTCATATTCTGTTTAATTTTGCTGTTGCCTTAAATGAATCCCAACTAAAATCTAATTGAATAAGTATGAGAGGAATATGTGCTCTACAATTTGATATTGGGGTACTCTTCTGCCTCATTTTAGAGGACAATACATTTGAGGATTAATCTGTTTCAAACATGCATTGAAATATCAATATGCTCCTTAAATATACTAAAAATATATATAGCTAAGACCCACAATTACCCAGGATGTTTTTCACACTATATTTATATAACAAATGACAAAGAAAGGCAACCAAATTATATTGCCAATTCACTGGCTTCATGTGGTCACATCCTGAGTTAAGAAGAGACCATGAGGGTGTCTCTAGTCCTCAAAAGAATATCTTTATGTTGTTGCCTCTGGGCCATAATGTAGCTTACTCAATCTAAAGGCAATGACAAAAATATATACATTTCTGCAGATTAAATTGTTAACACTGTTTTCCTTGATATGCTTGCTAACTGGCAGATTCAGTTAAAGCCATGTAAAGAAGGCTAGCATGATAGCATTCTAACCACTTACATATAAAAAACTCTCTTTTACTCACCTCCTCTCCTATTATACACTCCTATCCTCCCCTACACCAACCCCAGACATAAACACAAAAATTGGCAATGCCTCTCACTATACAAAAGCCTCTTAAAAAGCATGGTGGCTCATATCTGTAATCCTTGCACTTTGAAGGCCATGGCTGGAGGATTCCTTGAGGTCAGAAGTTTGAGACCAGCCTGAGCAACATAGTGAGACCCACAAAAAGTAGAAAAACTATCCGGGCATACTGTTGTGCATCTGCAGTCTCAGCTAAATGGAGGCTGAGGCAGAAAGATCACTTGAGCCCAGGAGTTTGAGGTTGCAGTGAGCTATGATAATGCCACTGTTCTGTAGCCCAGACAACAGAGGGAGACCCTGTCTCAAAAAAAAAAAAAAAAAGCAAAATAAAAAAGCTCTCCTCAGTTTTTCAAGCTAGGCCATACGCCAAGGTCACTGTGTACAAACGCAGCAACGTCAGAGAAAATTAAGGCAGGTTCCATTGTCCTGTGTGTCTACGATGTCCTTCAGGGAAGAATTAAGTAATGTTGACAGTAAAAATAAAATAAAATAAAACTGAATATTACTTCTATTATAAAGAATTATGGAAAGCTGAGTAGAACTAGAGATTAAACAAAAGAGAGAAATAACTGGGTAATGGGAAGGCACCCTTCCCATCTTCCTCCCCACTTTCCTTAAGCTTAGTCAACTTTTGGTGCTTATGGATAGTAAGTAAGGAGGGGTGGACACTTCAGAGAATGGAAGAAGTCCACTGCTTTGATAAAATAAATTTGCCTTCTCTGATCCCTCTCTCATAAAACATGAAAACCACTCACACCATCAGCATCGAGAAGCACAATGCCAAATCACATTATATTCTCTACCCTACATTTGCAACACATCCATATGGAAAGTAACAGGGTTTAAAGAGAAGATAAAGAAAGATGAAATCCATAAATGATCAGTAATAATTGAAAATGATCAAAATACTGGGAGACTCCATAAATTGCATCTCTTCACAAGAAGTCATATCTCCAACATCAGAGTCTGTCACAGGGAGAATATACCCAAGGTTATGACAAAATTTCAACATTGAACTCTTATAATGAGTAGAAAACTTAAATGCCATGAGACTTTTTAAGTGAAGGTCAACATTTGAATTATAGGGGATTGCTCTTCGGGCTCTTATTTTACCTGAGCCAATTTTGTCCACATAAAAGGAGCATATTACTTTAAAAGAGCATATACTCCTACTCTCCAAGGTTAGTGATACATTTCTAAGATCCCTGCAGGAAAAAAAAATTAAAACTACAGATTTTTTATGCTTATTAGATAGCATATTTGCAGGCTCAAGCTAAGAAAGCATTGTCCGATAGACTTCATCAGAGATGTCAAATGACCCTCAATTAAAAGGATTATCTCATAGTTTTATTTCCATAAAAAGTGATCAGAGTTTCACTGAAATACAAATATTATTACTCAACTTAGTATTTGCCATGTTTATATTTGTAAAGGACCAATCTAAATAGATTTCAGGAAGTATCTTTCAATTATAACATTATAGGATATGCTTTTTCACTTTTGCTGGGTTTTCACTTTTACACATAATATAAAATATCATACATGCCTATAATGAAAGGGATGTGTCTCCATTTAAATAAATGTGCTGATTACTAACAACTTATATTAAAAAGAAATAACTTATAGCATTCAGATGATTCATTCTCTCATATATGTCCAAAACAAAAATGGACCATTTATAAGTACTAAATATTATTAACATTTTAAATTATAAGTGATTCTGCTACAGTGTAAGCAGGTTAATAATGAAAATAATTGGCTATTTAATTGGTCTTTGGCCAGATAAGAGACACGTAGAAGACATGGAGGTTTAGGCATTTTAGTTTAGATAGCACCTGACTTATCTTAAGAAAGAAAAACAGCAAAAAGTTGTTAACATCTCGGCTGTTTTAATTAGGGATGTGGCATCAGGAAATACTTATTATTTGCTTTTTTCCTGCCAGTGAAAAAACACCTGCTCCTTGCCCACAATCTGATCTTGTCAGTGCCCAAATAGTGGAGAGCAAACATTCACCAGCAAATAGCTTCTAAGTGGTACATCTCAACTAAACTTTACATACAGAATGATGGCTTAATGAAGGAATAGTGATTTAAATTACCCTAGTAATAATTTTGCTTTGGAAGTCAAAACGTTCATAAGTGTTTCTATTTAACGTGGGTTTGGGTACACCTGTGTAGCCTTGCCACCAAGCATGCTAGAATCTCATTGGTGGGCTGACATGCAAAGAGAAGTCACTAGAATTGGTTAAGCCAAGGCTAAGAAAATTAACTTAGCTGTAGATCCAGCCCTCAAGGAAGCAACATGTTATATCTAAGAAAGCATCATAATCTCAGATGTAATACTGACTGGTATTTATACACAGGTCATGTGGCTGGGAAGCATAGGATAGCTTATGCTTAGAGGTAAGCGTGCAGCCAAGTGGCCTTGGGTTTGTGGCAGGACCTTAGTTCCAGCAAACAGAACTGGATGGCACTCAGGAAAGCAAGCCCAGTCATGAAAGGGAACAACCAGATCAAGAGATGTGGCTACAGCTTTCGACTGTTCAGGTCCAAACAAGCCCAAGCATGAGACAGCAAGCTCAGGACAATAAGACTAGTGCCAAGTCCCTGCACTGGTGGGGATTGAACTCCTATTTCTCTTTCAGTCTTGGTTCTCACTGGTTCAAAATTGAACAAAAATGAGTCTACAGGTAAAAGGTTTTCAACATCTAAAGTTAGATGAGGCTAGAGAAAGTGTGACTCTATCTTCCTGTGTTATTTATAATTTTTTTCCATTCAACAAATGCTAAGTTCTCCTCACACACATACACACATATACACATACACACACTAACATGCTTTTATAAATACAGTGGGAATAGTTTTCTTGAGTTTGAACTTTTCAATGGTCCAAATTTATTGCTGACTGCCACGTCTTCTTAAAATATGTGAACTAATAAATCACACTTAAAGTTAGGAAAACTACATTAAGTTTATGATCTTTCACATTCAGCATATTGTTTAAAAATGTTCATAAAATGATGGACCTTATTTAGAGAGTTTCAGGCTTCTACTTTATCACAGACTGTGAAAATTAGAGGGGAAAATGTAGAGTTGTGGAATAACCAGCGGGAATATACACATTTCCAATTCTTGTTTTCCTAATTCTAAGCTCTTTATATCTTGATTTACCAAATGTAAACTTTAAACTTCGTCAGTTGAAATATTTCTTAAGTTCTAATACAGAAAGATTTATGTATACTCCCCATTGTTTCATTTGCTTAGAAAACAGATTGAAAAAACAATGATGCTGGATTTCAGATGTCTAGAGGAAATACTGCATGCATGACATCTGTTTTCCCTGGGGATTTGACACGCATTTGCTTTAATGTACTGGTGTGTTTCTCATTACCGTAGATGCTACATGCTAAAAACAAGAGTGTGTTCCAGTTTTCAGGGAAAAGAGAAAAAAAAAATCATAAATACCAAAATTATTCTCTCTGAAGAATAATTTAGGGGTTAAGCTTTTATAAAAGAAAAATGCAAATAATCATGTTTCTAAATGCCCAACTCCTTTAAGATTGTATACAAGTCTTCTAATAAGCCTTTCATACATGTAAGTCTTTTTTGTTGTTGAAGAATTATCCAAAGCCAGAAAGAATGTGCCTTCGAAAGTCAACAGCTAAAAGAAATAAGATCTGCATCTCTAAATAGTTCATGTCCTCAATTTAAGATGTTTGAGGTATTAATCCTCTGGAAAATTATTTGGCCTCCAGGAGCAGTGAATCATTAAACATCTTTGGTGGATGCCCTGGAGTTTTGCCACAAACTAACACATAAAGTTCCACACTGAACACAGAATGCCACTATTCCACATTACACCAGCTGCCTTATAACATCTACATCTCTGTGTAATTGCCCTTAATTAAAAACATATAAAATATCCAAAACACTTCCATAAGTCTTGTTCAGTATCTGCTCAACCAATATTCAAATTAAAGAATTTGTCTCACTCAGGTCACTGAAATTAAAAGCTATTGTACAGTGTGCAAGACTTGCTGAAGGAATACAATTCAGTATGACAGCATGAGGAATAAAATACCTTACAAGTTGAAGTTCACACATCACGTGAGTATATGAGATAAAATCATCTTTATTTTCCACTTTGTGTGTCCTTTGCCTGAGATGACTACATCAAATAATCAGATGTTGCTCTGCAGCCTGGGACTTGATAGAGCTCTGAAATAAAATATCTCTAATCATTTTCCAAGTACAGACAATAATAAACATCTCTGAAGGGTCTAAGCCAGACCCATTAGTGAACATGAGTTGTCTCACATTAGCTGAAAGGAAAACTGTCTCCTGAAATTAAAGAGCAATTGATATCAACATTTGCTTTCTACTGGTACCATCTTTAGACTCTTGGACTCATGTATCCTGATGCACTTCAGTAAAACTACAACTTTAAAATCCCCCACTCAGTGAATTGAAGTCCATAAGTGAATTGATTTAATAAATTCCATCTATACATGTAATTAAATACATTTCACAATTTAATTTGGAGAATTAGGATTAATTTTGCATTTATCACAATGGATTTTCATATTAAAAATGGAGACATCAAAGTGGACAGGGTGAGTTAGGGACAGAGGTTAGAAGGTTCTACTAAAATATTAATAAAAAGTGAGTTAAAAGTCACCATCTCCCTACCAAAGTGTATACTATTTTCAGTTTGACTTAAGGACTTGATCCTTGGTTTTTGGTGCAGAATTCTGAACATAAATTCTACTATTTTAAGCAAGAGATGATGTGTGTTTAACAGCTAAAACACTGAGAGGATTGGGAGCCAAAATCTTCTGTTTATTGAAAGGTTAGGAACAATGCATCTAGCCCCAATACGAATGTAGAGTCCCTACATGAGCTTGCCGATGACAATCTTTAGGGTAGAATGGTAATTCAGCCTCCACAGTAGCTATACACTAAGCAACAGAGATGGCCAACCCAGTTTAGCTATCTGAGGCAAGTTATTATCAACAAATACTTCTGCTATAATTCTTGTGGTCTGTGTCTCTTTTGGTTTGAACTTTTTAAGGTCCAGAAAACTACAAAAACTATTAAAGTGAGAGTTCTTTATCGATTGAATGAATAAAATAATAAATTGATGAATAGATAGATGGATGACTGAATGTATAGATGGATGGATAAACGAATCTTTCCAAGGCTGCAATTTACAATATAGCTTTTGAACAAAATACTAATGTGTTTGACTATCTTTTTAGAGCAGCTGGTTTGAAAATGTACCCAGTAGATTGAAGACAGCTGAAAGAGCAATTGGAGAAATTTTTCCTTAAGAGACTATACTGACACAACGATTCATTTTCTGCATATCATAGATATTAACATGGAAGATAAATTGAAGAGATTCCGAAAAGATTTCAGGATTCTGGGTCTTAATTCTTTGATCAAGAAGTTTACCCTCACAAGACTCTATTTACATGTTTTTACAAAATAATTATTTCAAACTTCTTGACTGCATATGTGCATTATATAAGAACAAGTAACTAGATTGTGGTAAGCTAGATTCTTTATACACCAGAGTCATCTCCAGTCATAAATTAAGTACCAGTGGAATTCAAATCAACAGAGTATAATTTATTAAGGTACTGCTGTGTTAATGCAACTTCCAATGGTGGCTCACTTGCTATCTGGGATTTGATTAGCCCCTTGAAGAACCTGCTTCGTTTTATTCAGATAAGGCTATTTCAAACCACAAACTCCACGAGCTGAGCCTCCGAGAAGAAATAACTGTGAATTTAATTGTGTTGGAAATCTATAAAATTCTAATTCATTCATTTGCCATCCATATTGACACCTTGCTAGTTGTATGAGGAGTTTATAAGATATATAATCTTGCTGTTTTTCAAAGATGCATATGACAGTATCATGGGGAGGCGTATTTTGCTAAGGGATCCTTATACCTTTATGATACTACCCAATATGTTATGGCAATTGTAATACTTTGTAGACCAGTGGAAAATATATCTAAAAATAACTGTGCCATTTCTGAGCAAAAGCAGAAGTAATTGATGTTTCCTGGAAAAATGATCCCACCTGGCTTTGTAGAAGAGCAGCATGAGCGTTTCAGTGACAGGTAGATCCAGAACAGAGCTTTGTCCTCAATATCATTCCAATTCTCTGAAACCCCAAAGCAAGGTTCATAGAGATTCTTTAGAATGCTCCACTTGAAAGCCAGATTACACTATTTAAGTGGCCTATGGAGTTCTGTATTAAAGGCTCCCTGCTGCTCAGGCATTTTTTTCCCATTATAATATATCGCTGTAGATTTAACACTGTAGATGTTCTATCATTTAACTAATATGGCTCAAAAGGTTGTCATCGGGGATGCTTCTAAATTATATCACTGCAAATAAACTTTGCTATGGAAGGATTGCTTATTTAGCAAAGACATTTTATGGACTATTAGCATAAAAATACTACTTCTGTCTTTCAAGTTCATCCATAACATTGCTGCCTAGCAGAAAAAGCATTAGATGTGTTACAAATACAAGCCACTTTGGCAGCAAGCTAATTTGTAAATGCATATTTGCAAACTTTAAGTGCATTGGTGTGCCCTCACTTACACCCTGTGTAACTCACAGATGTTTGCATAACATAAAAAGACAAAAAAAAAAAATACTTATTACTCAGCTTTTCCATTTACCTTACAGGAAACTGGTAATCAACCACTGGATGTTTGTCCCCTGCTATATGTGGCCTGCAAAGCAGGTGAATGAAGCAATTCAAAGCAAGGCAGTTTCCAGAGAAGAATGAAACATTGGCCACATGGGTGGATTGTTTGAAGGGATTTTTTCACCCCTCCTCTGAAACCAACCAACAGCGAACACCAAAGCTGACACTAGAATGAGAGCTATTTACCAAGTATTTTCCTCTCCTCTTGATTCCAGTTGAGTGTCCTTCCTTGTTGGACACAGCAAAACATGTCAATAGCTTAGAGTTTACAATTAGAGAAGCCTGAATTCAACACAAGTTGTTTGATGTGTGACTCAATTTCCTCATAATTTTAAAATGTGCATAACATACTGATCTTGCTAGCTAATAGAAGCTATTAATAATGGCCTTTTGAAGTAGACAAAGCAGATACTTTTACCCATATTCTGAACATAGGGAAATTAAGTCTCAATGAATTTAAGATACTTCTACAAAATTACAGACATAGACAATAGCAGAATTGGGTACAGATTCCAAGATTTCTGGCTCCTGCCTTAAAGCTATTTCTATCCCAATATTCAGGATTCTCAATTTGCCTAGGTTTCTCTGGGTGTTCTGACCCCACTAATGGATACATGAGTTATTTTCATTTTTACCCCAAACAAATCTTTCTTTGATCCAGGCAAGTTAAAAAGCAAAGAGATTTTTAAAAAACGTCAAGCAACTAGTCAGGTTAAATACATCTCACATCTGTTACGTTGAAGTCTGTCCCTGGTTCTCCTAAACTGTTTCTACTTTTCACAGATTCTTCCTTCATTTCACTTCTGAACTCGAAAAATAGGATCAGGCTCTGCTTCTCTTTGAGATTCCAGCAATGTCCTGTGATGCTAGGAAATACAGGATGAAGGAGGTCATCTGTAAATTTAAATCATTCATGGATTGAATATTGATTGGGCACTGCATTAGTTACTATATGCTTACCATAATCAACATTATCATCTTAAAAATTAGATTATGATAATAGTCATAGCAACATACATGCCTGCAGATTAATTTATTCACACATTCAAAGTTTTTAAAGTTAGAATTTATCCACATCACAATATACCATATTATATAATTTATACATTTATTTTTATCATTCTCTGTCATCCCCCACTAAAAATAAAACACAGGAATTTGTAACTATTATGGTCCCTAATATATCCCTAATACCTAAAAAAGTGCCTAGGACCTAGGCACTTAAATATTTGTTAGATAAATGAATGAATGAATGTTTCCTTCAAACAAATACATCCCACTACCTTCTCATACTCTGATACTCTGACTTCTATTCATACCCTAGATGGGAATATGAACTTCCTTCTAATGCCAACCAAACCATTTTTGCATTGTATCATCCTTTCTCATCTTTTTAAGGTGAGACTCTCTATTTAAGGTATAATTTTCCAGTGTTTCCTCATCATCAATTTATTACACTAGCTACTAAATCTTTCCCATCCCCATACAATAATGTATTAGTATCTAACAACTTGATAAAAAAAAAAGTACCTTGACCCCATAGCTACCTCCAACTATGTCCTCATTTGTCTGCTTCCTTAAAGGAGTTGTCTCTACTTCCTCAATCCACTTCCTCCCTTTCCATTATTACTTACACACACACATCTAAAACTATAATTGTTCTTGTTAATGTGATTAGTGATCTACATGTTGTCAAAGTCAATGGACAGTGTGGTTTTGAAATACATTCTTTATTTGACTCTTGGGATACCATTTATCCTCATTCTCCTCCTTTCCCACTGGACCTCTCATCTCCTAAACTTGAAGCATTGGAATGTCCCAGGGCTTAGTCTTCAGTGCTCTTTGCTTCCATTTCCTATTGGCACTCACCATCTAGGTAATTTCACCCAATGCCATGGCTTTAAATACCATTTATATGCTAATGGCTCAAATTTTAATATTACCACTAATCTTTCTCCTCAACTCCAGACTTATCCATCTAATGCTTACTTAACATGTTCACTTGGATATCGAAAAGCATCTCAAACTTAATACACACAAATCCAAACTCTTGATTTCTCTTTCATCCCCAAAATCTGTACTTCCTCCAACCTTTGTTTGAATAAATGGCATCTCCATGATTTCAGTTGTTTATGCCACAAAACTTAGTGTCATCATAAGCTCCTCTCTTTCTCTCTGCTGTGGCTTGAATGTTTGTGTCCCCTTCAAAATTCATGTTGAAACATAAACCCCAATGCAACAGTATTAGGAGTTGAGGTGTTTAGGAGGCTCCACCCTCATGATTGGGATTAGTGACTTTATAAAAGGGCTGGAGGGAACTAGCTAGACTCCTTTTTGCCCTTGTGTCTTCTGCATGTGAAAACACAGAGTTCGCCTTTTCTGACATTTGAGGATGCAGCAAGTAAGCTCTCACCAGATCTGAATGCTGGCACCTTGATCTTGGACTTCCCTGCCTCCAGAACTGTAAGAAATAAATTTCTGTTGTTTATAAATTACCCAGTCTCAGGTAATTTGTTATAACAGCACAAATGATCTAGGAGACTCTCACAACTCACATTTAATTCATCAGTAAATCCCATAAGCTCTATCTTCAAACATGTATTCTTAACCAACTACTTCTTAACACTTCTAACACCCTAATTGAAAGCACTATCAGCCAGGCATGGTTGTGTGTGCCTATAGTCCCAGCTACTTGGGAGGCTGAGACACAAGGATTACTTGAGCCTAGGAGTTTGAGTCCAGACTGGGCATCATAACAAGACCCTTGTCTCTAAAAAGAAAATTAAAAATAAATAAAAATTTTTAAAAAATGATTCATAGTAATGAAAAAGAAATAAAGCATTATCATCTGTCCCCTATACTACTGCAATGGGCTCCTAAACTAGTCTCCCTGTTTCTAACCATGCTCCTCTTACAGTCTATTCTCTACATAGTATCTAGTAATCCTTATAAAACAAAAATAAAATCATGTAAAAACTTGGTTGACTTTGTGAGGAGCCATCTGTTGGTTTCCCACATCACTCAGAATGAGACCCAAAGTCTTATTACAGGACATAAGACCCCAAGTTATCTTCTATGACCCACCCCACAAATTCTCTGATTTCATCTCCTAGTATTCTCCTACAGATTCCGGTTGAGTTACACTGGACTCCAGGATATTCTCCATGACTCTTTACAATCATATTCTCCCCTGCCTAGAAGAGGGTCCCTAAAAATGTCTACATGCCTCACTCCCTCATTTCCTCAAGTTCTGTGCTCAAGTGAGCCTCCAGCTGAGAAGCTCTCACTGACCATTCCATATAAAGTAATGTCCCCATTACTGTATATTGCATAATCATTCCTTCAGAGCATTTATCACTAACTGATGAATATTGTTTGCTGTCTTCTTCCCTACCTTAGAACATAAGCTCCAAGAGAGCAGAAACATTATCTGTTGTGTTCATTGCTATATACTAGTCCTGGGACAGTTGCTGGTATGCAGCTGACACTTAGTAAATATCTATTGAATCAGCTGAATGACCCCTCTTAATTATGAAAATAGAGGGTAAGAATAAACCATGGTCCCAAGGAGAGTTATACTAGGTTCTACGTCTGACTTAATAAGTCTTCTTCTCACTGACATTCCTTTAGCATTCAGAGCTCTAGGGAGGGGTTCGGCCAATTTGAGTTAGGACACCAGGGGCCTTCCATGAGGAAAGCTACAAAGACTCCATCATGTATTTTCCAAGATTTGATGTTAGAGAAACTGTTCAAATAGACTAAGCTGACTCCGTACATAGTCTTCTGGTCCAAACGAACAGCAAGGCCCCAGGGGGAACTCACCAGGAGGGCAAGGGGAGTCTGAGCTCGAAGCCCAGACTCAGCACAGGAGCTTAAGTGGTTAGCAAGCAAGGCTGACTCTGGAGCCAAACTCTTAGAACTGCATTGTGCTTTGGGGAGCAGCAAGTGAATGAGCAAGGACTATGGAATGTCACCCTAACATTAGTGCCCCAGTGTGGGGCACCATGATCATATCAGTGTGGGGCTAGCAAAGAGAGGCATCTGGACCAGCCCCTGTTGGACTATGCAACAGTAGCCTTCAGCAGACAGAAATAAGGCTTTCAGTTCACTCTCTGTATTTGGAAACGGGAAAACCTCCTTTTGGACTGAGTACGTATCAGAGTTCTTAGGCAACTCAAGACAATGAAGATAGAGTGGAAAGTGATGGAGACAGTGGCCAAACATGAGAGAGTTCCTGCTAATAATGACAAATCAAGTATTCACTTGTTTTTTAATCAAAAGAAGTGTGACTATATTTGCAGGGAAGGTTGGTGGAACAAATCAGATCAATTATATGAACATTTCACAAAATATATTCCATGGACTATAAATAGAAGTCACCTAAAAAGAATATCCATGGCCAAATAAAGTAGGAAAACGCAGGCTTAAATAAATTTAAACAGCTTTCTTGACTGCAGGACTTTGCAAAGAGGTAATAGGATCGAGTGCGGCATTACCCAAATTTATGCGCTTAGGGAAAACTTCTTTATAAGGGAGACTTCGTGAGACTAACATTTGGGGGGAGCATACCTGAAGAAATGCTGTCAAGTCTAAACTAGATAGAATATAACATATTTTCAAGGAAATTTTATTAATGCCTTAATTGAACACTAGCATTTTGAGCCAGTTAGATATGGGATCAAAATTTATACAAAATAATTTATACAAGGGAAAATATTTCACTTTAATTCTATAGTTATAGAAAAAAATATATTTAAACTCCTAAAGATGAGAAATTTGGAAAGGAATGAGCTACTACATGTGGCAGCCATAAGTTATTCAATTTATAGAGTCCCTCATTTCATTTTCATAAGAACTCTTTAAGATATGTATTGTTATCTCTCCTTTTCATGTGAAGGAAATAAAACTCAATCTGTTTAAGTGACTCACTCAAAAAAAATTAATGGTAGGACCAGAGTTAGAACCCAGGTCATTCCAGTGCCAAAATTACAGGGTTCCTTCCTTCCTTTTCCTTTCTTTCTTTCTTTCTTTCCCATTCATGATGGTTCCCTAAATTCCAAAATCAATCAAAAATCAGCAGTCTTCCCACCAAGGTTTAGTTTTCCGTTATGGGAGAAATATTCCAATTTGGAAATCAGCAACAATTTTGCAGGTCCCGTGAAAAATGGGTCCCCTTTGAAGTTATAGGGATCCATTATTTTATATGGACCACCCTGCACTTCCTATATTCTCCCCAGGCTCTTTTTATTTCATAGGAGCAAAAAATTTTTTTCTCTTAAAACAAAAGTTACATTTAAGAGAAAAATTAATTATTATTTAAAGGGCAGTCAAATGCCATTTCAAATCATTCCCTATTTCCTTTCGTCCATAGCACTCTACCTAGAATGTGAACTGATTCAATGGGAGGCTTACTATTTTTAAAATGGTCATTTTTTTGTGGTCCGTGTTCCAGTCAGTTGTGTGGTAAGAATGAAAGCAAAGATTTCATGCAGATGTGCTTAGTTACCACTTGAGACCAGTATTTTGCATTCTTGTTTCTCCTATATAACCACAGAAGGAGTTACTCAAATTTGGATGGTATCAAAGAACTTAATATATAAATTCAAACAAACTATTCAAAAGAAAAAGAAATTAATCTCTTCTTTTGCCTTTAAAATTGATTGTGATTTTGCTATTTCATAATCAAATAGTCTTCTGCCTTAAATACAGGTTCTCTACCCCAAGTTTAGCTCTGAAATATTACTGCTATAATAAATCCTGACCATAAAGTTTGACTTCATAGTTTGACTTCACAATATTTATGCTATCTAGCAAATTGAAAAACTGAAATATTTAGGGGATAAATGGTGAAATACCAACTTTGTGGATTCATTCTCTGGTAAGTTCCAATTCTCACTTAATCATAGAGCATTAATGCAGATCAAAGTTTCTACTGGAATTTTAAATATAGTTAGATATAGATACATAAATCCATATATATTCATCAGTAATCAGAAAAACACAAATTTAAACAATGAGGTACCATTTTATCCATCTCATTAATGAAAAGCATTACCAAATAATAAGTATCCTAAAAAGCAAGAGTGTAAATTGGTACGGTCACTTTGAGGAGTAATTTGATAGCATATAGTTAAATTTCAAATGGAAAATGGGCATATGCTAAGATCTGACAATTCCACTTCCTGGTTGTTTTAGCTTGAATTTCTGTAACAAAATACCATAGACTGGGTGGGTTAAACAACAGACATTTATTTCCTATAGTTCTGGAGGCTGAATTCCAAGATCAATGTGCTGGAAGATTGGTTCTTGGTGAGAGCCCTCTTCTAGCTTGCAGATGGCTGTCACCTCACTGTGCAGGGGGAGGGAAAAGGGAGGAGGAAGGAGTACTCACACTGGAGTGCTCTCAAGTCTCTTCCTCTTCTTAAAGGGCACTCACTAATCCCATCACAACGGTCCCACCCTCATGACCTAATCTGAACCTATTTACTTTCCAAAGGCCCCACCTCCTAATACCATCACATTGAGGGTTTGGGCTTCAAAGTTGAATTTGGGGTGGGACACAAATATTCAGCCCATAACACTGGTGGAGGACAACTTTTGAACCTGTGCCCACAGAGACACAAACATAGCTCCTGGAATACTGTTGGCCCTACTGAAATACATTTAGTTATGTATGGTTAGTTTCAAAAAATAATATTGAGTGGAAAAGGAAGGTGAAAATGATAAATGTAGTGATGCAACTAATATAAACATTTTAAAACAAAAAAGTTACATATTATTTGCTATATATATGTATAAAAAATAAACATGAACAAGAAAGGTGAACACCAAATTCATAACAGAGAATCTGTAGGGACAGGAACAGTAGAATGAGACCGGCTCTGGTGGTTAATGGGAATAAATATGACAAAATTTTAACAGTTGATAGTTCTGGCAATAGATGTTTTATTATTCTATGTGTAATAGAATATAGAATATGTATAGAATATTATACATACAATAGCTGAAATATTTACAATTTAACTTTTTTAAAGCAATTAAATTCTTAGAATCCTAGGGGCTTTATGTTTAGTAACAAATTACTGTCTAGACTAAGGTTGAAAATGTCCCCTGCGGTGCAAAAGGTTGGAAGAGGCCATCCAAACTGAGAGATTAACAACAAAGAGGTTATCTTTCTCAGGATTATGCCAAACAGGGTTTTATTTGCAGAATAACTAGAATTGCTTTAACAGGACTGATGATAATATACTGGGTGTTCCAATGAAATATTTACCCAGTTTGGATGTTGAAAAGACATTTACAAATATAGAAAACTTGTGAAAATTTATACTATGAGATGCTAAGACCACTGGTTGGCATTAGTAATGTGTTACATGATTGCATTAATTGCAATGTGTGTAAAAAGCAATGTAATCACATCCAATACTGGGCAACCTAAGGAAAGATTATAGTGTTACTAGAAGATGGAAAATGTTGTTGTTATTCAAAAACAATGTAGGCATAAAGTCTACACTAAACCACCAATGTATTTAGCCATTTGAGTTACAAAACTAGTTTAAGATTGGGGATATTTTGCAGGAAAATGTGTAGAACGAAGGGGGAGGTAGAGAAATATGGATTTATATGGAGGAATAAGACATCTTTTCTAAAAACTCCAGCTAAGCTGGTGGTAAATATTTTGAACCTATGCTTCTCTAAGCAGCACATGTGGAGCATCCAATGTCAAAATTTTAGAATCAGATGATGGTGGGTATTGGCGTTTTCTTGAGATGTGTTGTATGGTAAATCATGTTTCATTTGAGGCTCATATGTGCTAAGGATATGTCCTTGCCAAAACCGTGACAGCACTGGCTCAGGCCCCCACCATTTTTTAACCTGAGTAATCTCTTGATTTAGCCTGCTCCTCCAGTTTCTATCCCCTTTTAGACTCATTTGTCCACTCCAATTTTACATCTCAGATATAAAATTCTGATCATGTCAGTCCCCTCTTTGAAAAACTCCAATGAGCTAGCCCAGTTGACTTGGAGACATTTTCTCTAAGAACAGTCAAGTAAAAAAAGCAAGATGCAGAAAAATATGCAAAGTATTCTTTTGTAAAGCAAACAATGGCCAAAAAAAATCTATGTATATGTATATTGAATATATACATGTATTGTATACTTGAATATGATTATATAGCCAAGCAGAAAACAAAGAAAGGATACAAAACAAGTGTGAACGTGAGTTGGGGAGGGAAGCATGTGGGTAAAGAAGGGGGCGAAAATGGGAAGGAGAGAGAAGAGTGGGAGGAAGGAGCCAATTATAAAGCAGAAAGGAAAAAACAGTATGTTTGGTATGATCACGATCACCTTTATACATATCGCTATACACCATAATACTTTTAAATAAACACTTGGAAAGCAAAAATAATTAATAATTATAACTTTCCATTGTCTGTAGGAAGAAGTTTAAATTCTCTGGCACAAAACAGAGTCTTTGCAATTTCCAAATTATCTCACAATTGCACCAGCCTTGTGTACCAGCTGCGCCTTCTTCTTCACAGTTCCCACACCACACCATCCCAGCCCTCCCTCTCCTGCCCTTACACAACCCACTGAGCATCTGGAATGCCCTTTCCTCCTTCCTCCCTAGGGAAGTCATATCTTCATTCGAGATCCAGTTCAAATGTCCTTTGCAAAGCCTTTCTTAAATTCAGATACTGCATCTTCCATGTGTTCTTAAGTCTTTGTAGATCCTTCTGTTGTGATGCTAAATTGCATTGAGATCACTTTTGAGCATATTTCAGCATGTGATCCTCTCATTAGATGGCTAGTTCCATGAGGAAAAGAACCATATGTTTAATTTTTGCATATCAAGCACCTAGGATAACACCAGCATTTAGGAGACAGTAATCAATCTTCACTGAATTAATTGATTTCTGTTTGATTTTACATTTTTAAAATGATGTCCAGTATCATTCTGTATCAATACTGCTGTGCTTATTATTGTACACCATGATTAAGCATTTACATCCCCTATAAATGAATCCATGGTTTACACACATCCCATACCTGTCTCTGTAACAAAATATTAAGGAGGGATTCTTTCTTTCTAAGTTTTTGGGGAGGCCCCCAAAAATCAAGAACCAAACAATAGATGGCAAGTTCTTCCACATTCTAAAATGCAGCACTGGACCTCCTAAACAAGACCTGAAAGGAGGTGGACTACAACTGTTTGGTGACTCAACATCTACCTCATGGGTCTAGAAGAGGTGAAATTGAGGAAACTGAAAGATGTAAGAATTTCTCTGGAAAAAGTTGTTGGAGGCTGGTGCAAATTTCCATCTCCTTCACCCATGAGAGAGGCTTCAAGAACACCTCACAGAGAGCTTGATGTTTACTCTCCAAAATTTGGAGAACAGAGGGGACAAGTGTTTAGTCCACCTTTGAGAAATTTCAGGCAAAAGACTCTCTAGCTAGAGCTGCCTACTTATGGGTAGTGCAAAGAAATACAGCTGTACTTGGAGTAGGCTGCACTCTCACTGATGATGGAGCAGAGGTTCATGTTTCCATGGACCAAATGTGGGGCCCTTTAGATGGGAGCTGGCTGAGGGGTTCTTTTAAAAGAAATTGTTTTCTGGGGATGAGGGAACCTTAGCAGCTATGGGGTAATCACTGATGCAGAAGCTGAGGAGCAGTTAAAGCAGTCAAGCAGAAGAGAGGAGACTGGATTGTTCTAGTGAGGGAACCTCCACAGAACCCACAAGAGTGCCCCCATCAGCTGTACACATACAAGCAGCCAACAGAGACCACCAGCATTCCTGCCCTTGCCTCTCCTTCCTGCTTCTTTGCCAAAGAAGAGTGATAACTCAGAGCCAGTGGTTAGGGGAATGGCAAGACATTTTCTTATCTGCAGCAGACCCAAGATGGAGAAGGAGAGCTTTTAACTTCACAAGAAACTGAGATCACTAACTACTGCATAGACTAGTCATGTTAATTACTGAAATGGGATTCTGAGAGTAAGTGACTAGAGTACTTTTTTAATTGTCCAAAACGAAATGAAAAAGCTATTGAACTCATCTAAGATTTCAACTGGAGGTGGGGAAAGATGTAATCCATAGGAAGGGCTTGAGTTTATGTTCTAGTTGTTCAAACAAACCCGTTGTGTATGCTGTTTTACATAACAGGAATAGAATGAGAAATATATATTAATTCGTATACATCTATTGCTACTACCAGGAAAAAAAAAACCTCAGAGAGAAATATTGGCTCATTTTTATATTGAAGGCCAACACTAGAGTAAATTGTCTAGTTCATCATATATATGAAAACATAAATATGAACAATAAATCTTATTTTATAGACAAAACGTCCTCTTAATTTCTTGACTGAAACTCACAATTAAATTATTGCAGCAATTTGAACACACACAAAAAATTATCTTCATAAAAAATTTTAAATAGCTATACAGTAAGATACTCTCATCATAGTCCAACAGAATAATTAAGAGAGTTTTTTTTCCTGCTATCCTAATTCACAGCATGTCAGGTACAATAGTAGGCACTGGGGAAACTAGCATGAAAAAGACCACCCCATTGTTACTGAGAAGTTTGCAGCATGGAAGGAAGACAAACACACAAAACATGCCGGCCACTGGGCTAGTGAAGGCCATTGTTAGATCACATCTGCACTACTCCGGTGCCCAACTATGCTTCCTGACTCCAGACTCACAACCCTCATGCCCATCTCTGATTTCTAAACTAAAACTGATGTGGCCATGGCACACACTTGCACTGACTGCTCTCCTGGCCTCTTGTAAACTTCAATGTTAAATTCAAGTACCTTAATCTGAGATAATGTGTATGATCTGCCCTCTGCCTACTTCTCCATCCTCCTTTTTAAACACTCTCCTCTTGTTAACCTTATACTCCAGCACCTCAAACTATACCACATCGTTTCCCACCTCTATGCCTCTGTCCATGCTTTCCTTTCTCCCTTTCCTATCTCATCTGCCTGCAAAACTCTAGTTAGTTCATTTTCTGAAACCCTGCTAAGATATTCACCTCTTCTGTAAAGTCTTTCTTGCCCACCCTGTTTTCTGAACAAATCACATCCTTATTCACATATATTTCACTTTTAGCCATACTTCCATAAGGGCACATAGGACATCAGTCTAAAATAATTTACTTAAAAGCTTGTCTCTACCACCACACTGTTGAGCACCTGAGATAGTGACTGGAACACTGTAGACAATGAACAAATAAATAACTGAGCCAAGCTGAATTTGGTTCGGTTGTATGATAATATTTTCTGACCATGATTAGGGGCCAGCACGGTGCTTTTAGAGGCCTAATGAACTATGAACTGGGCTTTTCTTTGGACTCAAATGGAAAGTTGTTTATGGGTCCTAATTGACTCTGGAAAAAACACAAATGAGGAAGTTTGGAGGACTGTTGGCTGCAAATCAGGCCCAGGGTTTATGTGATGGAAACTGAGGAGTCCTGAGAGGTTCAGAGTGTCCAGGTCCTGTAAGAAATTGGGCATTGGAAGAAACAATCAGCTATAACACCACTGAGAAATCAAACAAGAAATCTCTGTGGCCCGGCACAATGTTCATCTAAACTTTGTCCTATACTTTAGGTTCTGTTTGTTTTCTCATATGGTTTCCATGTTCCTCTATCTTCCCCCAAAGGCATACTCATGTTTAGAGAACCTGTAATAAAAATATTAGATAAACAATAACAATGACTGCTTTTCACCTACTGGAAATTCACGCAATTTATACAAATGTATAGAGTTATAAACAGTCAGGAAGAATCATTAACCAACCCCTCCTCCCAAAAAAATTACTTTCTCACTTGATCATTTTTACAAGAATAAAGAGGAATTTTTCAGAATTTTTATTATTCCTGAATATAATTGGATGGGAAATATTTAAATTAATTTCTCCTTAGCATCACAATCACACCTTTATTTTTAACATTCATCATAGTAATTAATGGTGCCCCGTCTCTACTATTCCCATTCGTAGTTGAACATTATTAAGATCTGCGTATGCCAGAGATCAATGTAAGTTGGTTTATATGCAGTCTCCTCAGTTTTTAAGGCTCATTTACACAACAAGAATAGTCCATCTGGATATAGTTTGTGAACTTGACTCTGCATACCCCAAGAGACCACCTACTGAACAGCCTATTCCGAGCTAAGTGAGAGGCTGAATCCTAGTTTCTGATCATTCACCCATTCAACAAATATTTCATGAGCTCCACAGAGGGTCGAGCACTGGACTGCTCATTGTAAATAGTAAGGTACAAAGAACACCCATTACTTTCAGAGAACTCCATGGTGAACTTACAGATAATTGCCTGCTCCTACCTACTACATGGTCTGCAGAAGTAGCAAACGAGACAGCAGCACTGTACGCTGCTGCTAACGCTAGACTTGCCATTTTGTAGTTCTGAAGTCATAAACCTGGCTGATGGAGTTTGCCATACTTGAATTTTCCACATTGCAAAATTTGCTTTTGGAATTTTAATCACTTTGATTTAGCCTTGAATCACAGGAAGACAAACAAAAACCCAAAAACAAATAAACAAAAACCAACTATGTCTTAATTGTATTGCTTGATGAAAAATCTGGTGGGAGAAAGGAAAGAAGCCAGGGGAACGGAATCCTCCCCTAGGGCTACATTTATTGGACAGGACTCCACAGGGCACAACAAGAAGGTAGTGGCAGAGGAGTGGGGGGCTAATCTTCTCTGCTGGAGGTACCCAGAGGTGGAAGACTATGGTACCTGGTGTTTTGGTTCAGTCTGTCAGCATATAGAAAATTAGCAGGCAGCTATACAGTTTTGAAAATTATGTTATAATGTCCTTCACCGTGCTTTCTTATGGGAAAATTATTTTGATAAGTACATTTTTGGATTACTCATGTTTCTCCAATAATATTTCCATCTCATATGTCAAGGAGTTACTAAATATGTGTCTGGAATTAAGGGAAAAGATCTAAGCTTGAGATATTCAATTATAATTCAATTTAAAAAAACAAAATAAAGGATATTTTTTATCCCATATTCTAACTTGAAATGAATGTGAAAGCACGTGAAAGAAGTATTGTCTCTAATTCTGTCTTAAAAGTGAATGACCAAAATAAATAAATGGGTGTGAGCGTCACATATTCCAAACAATGGGCCAGAGTAACTAAACAAGTATATTGAAGTTTTTATTTAATGACCAAAGGCCCAACTGTCATTAGGAAACATTTGCTTGTGTGAATGGATGTAAAAAGTTCAGCAATGCATGGACTTTATAAATTGCAATACATTTGAAATATGTTTAAACTATGATTAACTTCAAAACTTTGATTTCCAGCAAAAAAAGAAATCCTACACTGAATCATGATTTAGCAGGCCAATTTAAAGTGATAAGATTTTATAAATCTAAGATTGTATTCAGAATATTAAAAATTAATGAAACTATATGAACCACTAGATAATTAAAATTTTTATTTTAATTCCTAAACATACATTATGCAAAAGTTGAAGATGATTTTTGGTGATTTCAATTCGTATACTAAGAAAATGCTGAGTTCTTAAATATTGCTTCATGTTCATAAAACCCCTAAATGCATTTTATATCTTCATAAAATCACCTTATATAAAAGGCCAGTATGAAGTAACACAAGAAATCAGCACATTTTCTACCTCTTGATAGCAGCGACTGGAAATAGAATTCTTAAACAAATGAAATAAAACTAGCTTCTTAGTTAGCAACTTTGGAGTTTTCCGGTCTGTTATGTGGTTACACCATTGCTGGAGTGTCTGGGTTGGGTTGACCACCCATCTAGCGCTCAGTCCACATGCCCAGTTTTGTGGGAGTCTTTCTGCTCTTATGTTTTTAAAGTCCTGTTTGATTTTTCACTGACCTCCTGCTATGATGACCTTTGAAGCAAAAACATTACTATTCCCCCCATGGGCTACGTGTGATGTTGTAAATGTGATTTAAGTATTGGGCAGATGGGTTTTTAAAAAAAGCTAAAACTCCATGTAGGAGGCCAACCAAATTTGGAGGAAAATGCAAAAATTTAAATTGTAAACTTCTGAGAATTTCCCAGGAGCCACACACCACTTTGAAAAGAATGTAGTAAGAAGTTTTACAAAACAGAAACTGATGCAAATAACTAGTAGGGGAAAAAAAGGAAATGCAATTCATTTGTTGAAAACAATACAGGACAGTGTATTGAAAAGTGCATTTGGCAATGCCTAGATGTATTCCAAGTGGTACTACGTGGCATCTTAGGGCAACTAGGGTTTGGTTTCTGCCTTAATGATGACACATGGAATGCTTAAGTCAGGAAGAGGCTCTCTCTTCCAGTAGAGGCTTTGTGAGAAGGACTAAGTAGCATTCCTGATCTACCATCAACACATTCAACTTCAACCTGAGTACTGCTGGGTATTTTATAGGCAGTAGCCGTTTGAACAAAGTGTTTCCCAGCTTTAAGAAAAACTTGAAAATTATTAATCTAGTATGAAACTCAGAAAGATAAATTTACTGCAAGAAATAAGGTGATAGATTCGAAAGCAGAACTTCTTTTTCCTTTCTGCTGGTCCAGGTTTTATATATCTATCTCATGGTAGTTCAAATGAATTCAGCCAAAGAATATGGAAGAGATTGTCGCAATACAGCACAGTTAAAGAATAAGCCTAACTTTCCTCTTAGACACTCCACCCTTTCATCCACTTAAGACTTTTAATTGTTTCATTTTAGAGCTTCAAGCCAGACTTCTGTTTTTTATTTTGAGATTTGTAGCAGAGATGATTAGTTGCCTATATGACATTCATTTACTTGTTTCTTTACTAATAGAACACAATATAATTGAGAGTTGCAATATGATCAGCTAAAAGCGTTATTTCCCAGCCTCCCTTGTAAGTGGATGGTCCTATGACTAAATTCTACCAATAAAATGTAAGCAGAAGGCGGGATGTGGTAGCTCATGCCAGTAATCCCAGCACTTTGGGAGGCTAAGGTGGGAGGATCACTTGAGGCCAGGAGTTTGAGACCAGCCTGGGCAATATAGCAAGACCCCCATCTCTGCAAAAAATAAAAATAAAAAAGTAAGCAGAAGCTGTTTGGTGAGGCTGATTCAGCTGGTACCTGCATCTGCCCTTTCTCCCTCCCTTTTCTTTCTGCCTAAAATGGTCACAATTTGCACAGAACTTCCTTTGTCAAAACTGTGGAATAGAAATCTAGAAGGATCCTGAGGCACATTGAACACATGAAAATAACACCCTTGGAACTTGGGACTCTCCTTGGTTAGTTACTGTTAATCGAATTCCTGCCTGATATACTTTGGTACAAAACCATATGGTAAAAATTCTTCAATTTCTCACACAGTTTATAAGTAGCATAGTAACAATAGCCCAAATGTGTAAAGCCTTTTCAAAGGAAATTTATCATTCACTGGTAGTAACATAAGTTTGAATCTTCTATTTCTGTTTTAAAAAGAATCTCAAGTTCTGAATGTGACTGTAGGACCACAGCTTGGTATGTGGAAAAACGCCTTCCTGGGAAATTCCTCTGAAAACAAATCTCTGTGCAGTAAAACTGATTTTAATATGAGTACATGAAGGGAAAGACCTATACTGGTCCAATATTCCGATTTATAAGTTATGTCTAGAAAGAAACAGTTTTATTGTTTTCCTGAAGATAATATCCATTTATTAATAGCAAACAGTATAAGGGCCTGTTCTCTCAGGTTAATTAAATATATAAATCACATCATATCAGAGCCCTGAAGAAACCTTGACAATGCTGTAGCCCATCCTCTCATTTTTTAATAGAAAAGACCAAAAAACAAAAACAAAACAAAACAAAAACAACACAACAGGAGTTAAGCTGGTATTTCTTAACTGTTCACTCCACACTGGATTCTTTCTCAAATGAAGGAACTTTATTAAGTAGTAGAAGAAGAACATATTTCTAGTCCTTGCTTAGAGTTCTCTCTTTTTGCCTTTTATCTTGACCTCCCCCTCAACTAGGATCCCCTTCCTCCCCCTACTTTTAACTCTGCCCTCCCCCTATTTTTAACTCCTCCCTCCCTTAACCTGGCTAACTGCAACTCATCCTTTTAAGACCCAGGCATAGGCCGGGCATGGTAGCATCCACCTGTAGTCCCAGCTACCTGGGAGGCTTAGGTGGGAGTATCACTCAAGTCCAAGTCCACTCTGGGCAACATAATAAGAACCCAATCTCTTAAAAAAATACACGAAAGACCCAGGCATGGTCCATGGTCTCACCCAGAAAGCTATCCTTGACTTTGCCCACTCCTCAGTGTGCCCATCCCCTGGCCAGGAGAGGAACTTCTCCTCTCTGCTGGCTGCACACTGTGCCAGCCACCATCCCACAGTCACTTCAGATCCTAGTGATCTGGGTAGATGCCTTCCCTGTCTCAGAGGAAATGAAACTCCCCAAGGGCAAGGACCAAATCTGTATCCCCCAGTGTGCAGTATGGCCAAATCTACCTTCCCTAATACTTAATTTTTAGAAAACATAGGCCAGTGAGCCCTAGTGCAGTGAGGGCACGTGCTCATTGAGTGGACTCTTCCTCAGAGCTCTTTAATGTAGTTTGAAATCCTTTCTCCTATTAACTTCCATCCTACAGCCAAACATAAACTCAGGGGAACTGGCTCCAGAAAGCCATACAGAGGTTTAGCGGTACTAGAAAGTAGTACATGGTTCAAAGTACACGGTTTTGTATTCTGGATGGGTATAACAATTCAATAATAAGCAGCAAATTAGAGCAGTCAAATAAACAGAGCACACTTGATAAAATCATTTGTACAAGTCTCTGGTTGCTCAGGCTTGGTTTCCTAGCACATTGTAAAAGATCTGGGTTTTTAAATTAATAGGTTAATCTAGGCTTAAGAAAGGAAGATACAACAATGGAAAAATCACTGATGTAAAGTGCAGCAGGAAATCAACTATTGGTGAAAGCTTATTTCCTAGAGCAGAGATAAAGGAAACTAAAATGGTCCAAATGATATTCTCCAGGTAATATATTAAATCTCTTCTTTACCACATCAACTATAATTTAGTGATTCTAGTTGAATATATTTCTAAATGAGAGCTCTCTGGTAACCTCCCCTCCCCCATAAATGCTTTTTCATCATATTTTAAATAATTCTATAAATAATTTTTATGTTAAAAATGTTTTCTCTTTATAATATTTAATGGGGGTCCTATATAAAAGATCCTACAGAGTGAAGTATTAGGAAATAACCAAATAATTGATAGAATCATTTTAATTGCTACCTTGTTATCTGTGACCTAGTTTGCTTAGTGGCTTTTATGGAGCCTGATTCTCTGATTTACTAGGGAATGTTGAATCCAGAATGGATGTAAGAATATTTTGATTTCTCTTTCAGTTCTATTGGGTCAACAGTATTTCTATAAAAACAAATCAGGCTACTAAAACACACTTTTAGTATTTTTTTCTAAACAGCAAGTTTATATTAAACTACATTTAATAAAGAAGAAAAGCAATTTTTTCTACAATTATTATTGCCTATACAGTATATATATCAAGGCAGATAAGAGAGAAAGTAATCTTATATTCTCTTAGAACACCATGACACACAATCAGATAAAATGAACCTGAAGTTCTACTCTTTTCTTTACAAACTAAAAGCAAGTCTGAGAACTTTTGGAGCCAGCATCAGGCCCTGAACCTTTGTTTTCTACTCCCTATAGCAGGTCTTTAATCTGCAAACTTTTCTCGAAAACACTCATCATCTCTCAGCCAGGCATGGTTGCTCATGCCTGTAATCCTAGCACTCTGGGAGGCTGAGGTGGGAGGATTGCTTGAGATAAGGAGTTCGAGACCAGCCTGAGCAAGAGTGAGACCCCATCTCTACTAAAAATAAAAATTTAGCCAGACATGGTAGTGTGCACCTGTAGTCCCAGCTATTCAGGAGGCTGAGACAGGAGGATCCCTTCAGTCCAAGAGTTAGAGGTTGTTATGAGCTAGGCTAATGCCACGGCACTCTAGCCTGGGTAACAAATAGAGTGAGACTCTGTCTCAGAAAAGAAATGAAAAGGAAAGAAAAGAACTCATCTTTGAGTTACCCCATCCCACCAAGGCACAAAACGACATTCATTTGTGATTTCAAATGTTCCCAAGGGCATAGACTCCATTTCCAGAATGTGTAAAGGTCTAGATGAAAGGTGTATAGAATTGTGAAATAATTTCTATTTACAGGTACATAGAAAAGCTTTTTCATGAATGGCAGTGAGAATAATAATAAACAAATGATGGCAGTCCAAGTAAGAGAAAGACATAGAACAAGGTATTATAAGATACACACATGCATAAGAAAGACATAGAACAAGGTATTATAAGACACACACATGCATAGGCATGCTCACATGCACACACATGTCCATGGAATGACCACAGTATAAACATTCTCTACAGTCTGTTAGATCAGCCCTCTTACTTGACAGTTATTTCTTAGAGATGACAACTTATCTTCCCAGTGAGGGTGAAAATTCATTCTGAGGTGTGAACACATTCCCCAATATTTTGTTTCTTTGGGCCAAGGTGTCTGTGTGTGCACCATGCATAAACATATATGATATTATAATGATAAGGCAAGAAATTAAGTCTGACCATCAGCGACCTGTACCAAATACCATAACCAAAGAGCACCATAAGAAACAAATGGTATAAAATTGTAATGTTGTTTTGGGGTTCTTCTGAGTAACTCGTTTGTGAATTGAATGACTGACTGATCATGTTTCTTTCTTTAGCTTGGCTACTAAGAAACTTAGAGTCATCTTTGTCACTAAATTCACATCCAGCCTCATGGTGTTTTCTTTCTTACTTTGGTCTTCACTTTAGCTATGTGATATCTTTTTTAATGGATTGAAGTCATTTTTTACTTACCTTATTGTACTTCCTTTGTGAACCATTATGACTCTTTTTGATATAAGACAAGAAGATACACAGGAAGGCAGGGGGTGAGGGGAAAAAAAAGAGGGGCTACGTTCTGGGCTTTGCAGTCCAGTTAGGCCTGGAATAGCATCCTACTAGTTTCTAGCTTTTGACTTCGGGCATGTTGCCTAACCTGTAATTTATTTAACTTCTCTGAGGCTCTAATTCATCTAAAATGGAGAGATACTAGTGACGATATAGTAAGAGATCAATTAAACTTAGTTTCTTCCTTACCAATATTTCCATAAACATCTAAATTATGTACGTATGGGTAAATGTGTGTTTTATACATGAAACTATGCATATAGACACATATGCTATATAGAGCGTACGTATATACACACACATTTACATATACACATCTGCACAAGCTCTCTCCTGCCTCACACACAAACACACACACAAAAGCTGATTTCTGGGGTCACAATCTTATTCAGAAAGTCCCAAAGAGCTTCAAGGTGAGCAGTTAGGAAACTAACCTATCCTGGCCCACAAATGCTGTTTTGTTGTTTGTTAAAATTATGATCCACCGAAGGTATTGGAAATAAGTCTATGAAATTAGCCATTTCATGAAAGCGACATTTCGGTAATCTCGATGCGTTAAATAGAAGTCTAAAAGAAATTCCTCCCTTTGGGTCCCCCACGCGCCCCCATGAGTTACTCTGCCTGTCTGCTGCAACAATCGTCGCCACGGTACACAGTGCTCGCAACTGACCTGCTGCAGACAGTTAATCAAGAGCAGAGAGAGCAGCTTTCACAGTACAAGTAGGTACTTGTTCTCAACTTTTTAAAGTTAATAATTCAGTCTTACTGTCATTTCTTTCCTCTTGCCAGTGCTTTTATGAAAGGTAAAGCTGAACAGAAAGAAAACCAGAGTCATTAACTGTTTGAAAGTTTAATGTGCCACCAAACCAGAATTAGATGTGATAATGAAATTTCCACTGCTGAAAGCAGTCTCTGCTAACTGATGTATGTAGTGAGAAGGTGGTCACATAACCAATGAAAATAAAAAACTTTGCTCATTTTTTAGACTTCTCATTCATTTTTCTGTTTAAACTGGCCAAACACCAAATTAGACTTCAGTTAGAATACTTTAAAAAGTGGATTTGGCAAAATTCCTCTTGTTTCTTTTAGGAAATATATATCCTACATTTATAGTATCGATGTTGATCAAGTAACCTTATATCTAGAGACATTCTAGAACAATGGATCAGGATTTATGGCTTAACTGGCTAGATGTTATCCAGCCATCCTAATTGGTTAGAAGAGCCATCCAAGCCACCAGCATCTTTTCCACAGGGCCACAGAAGGGCTCCCCCTACTCACATCACTCCTCAGTCTGACATCCAAGGTGTGTCTAAATAGGATTCCAATTTACCTTTTCTAACTATTACAGTTTCTGTCTTTTATGTGCAATATAGTCAAAATGAATCATTGGTTGTTCTCCAAATGCAACACAGTCTTTGCTACCACTTCTCCTTTGCATATGCTGTTCTAGCCTCCTAAAGTTCTCAGCTGCAGCCTCTACTTGCTTCCCCTTCTCCAAGCACCCCCACCCACTGTGCCACTCTTCCCATCACTTCCACTGAGGGACCTCCTACATACCACCATCTGTCAAAATTATATCCATTTAAAGTTCCATCAAACTGCCCTTTTTTCAAGAAATTATTTCTTTCTGCCCACCCCAAACTGACCTGATCTCTTTCTCCTCTCCATGCAGAATCGCTTAGCTTTGACTCTTGTACATCACTTCTCATAGTCCTCGGCACACAGTAGGAGTTCATTTACTGTTTGATGAGTGACTTAATGACTTACACGCTATCTTGCACTTTAAATTTACCCCCTTGCCTTATCTTTCTCATCTCATAACTTCCTAGTTGTAAAGATGTGGTTGGCAGGAGGAGAGTGCTTATTCATCTCTATAACCTTTACATTATCTAATAGGTTCATTGCACATAATGAAGAATTGATAAACATTGCTTGAATTGCATGATTAAACTGGGTCCTGCTCAGGTTAAACTGGACTGCTCCTGGATTTATCAGAAGCAGCGCTAGTGATGTAAGAGGTAATTTTCTTTGCTGAATCATAGCTGAATTTATATCACACTCAGCTGTGGAAGGTACCATTTTTCAAATTAAATATAAAAACAATAACCTTTCCATGTGTAACATTTTAAGTTCTCCTGGCTCCTTTCAGGCATGGGGACATCTCTGTAAGGTGTTGACCTAAATTTCTTCTGACCTAATTTCCTTGTTGCAAAAGGAATTCGGTGCAGCCAGCCCCCACTGCGGAAAGGTTTTGTTCTACATCACTGTCACATTTCAATGACAAATGGAATGAACTTTGTTAGTCCTTTTGAGATTTCAGAATAGCTCAGGATATTCCCCTCTAATATCTAAGAGGATTTCAGTGATTTGTCCTGCCGGCTACAGAATATAAAAGGGCCTCCTCTGTCCCACACATTCTCCCTGAGCGGTCGGGCATACCTCATGGAAGTACCAGACATTATCCGCACAACATTTTTCTGCACGGTAGCTGAAGAGAAGGTTGCTGATGAAATGCAGAAGAATGGAAGTGGCAAAAATGATCCTTTGGGCTCTTGAATCAAGAAACAGAAACGCTTCTGAGCACTAACAAACTCTACTTTAGTTCTAGTTCTAAGTGCTTTGAAACAAAAAATAAACGAACCTCTATTCTTATGATCAGAAAAAAATAATTTTCTTGCTAATGATACAGATAGATCAAAAAGCCTATTTTTTCCCACTATATTGTGAGCAAGTATATATATTTGTTTGTATATATGTTTGAGAAAAAGGAGGCTGACAAAAAAAGAGGGTTGAGCTCAAATAATTCAGGAGCTGTAAAAGTCATAAGACAATAGACAGGAGCACAATAAAAAATTCTTGCCTTTGAATTTTTTAAGAAAAGACAAGTCTTCCACAAAGAATAGCTTCAGTCTATTACTTTCTAAAAGAAGAGGAGCATACTAGGTGACTCCCAGGGCTTTGTTCAGGGCTTTGTTCTGGTGTTGTTATTAACCAATGCAGTTTCAATATGGGATAGACTGACTTTAAGATTCAGAATTTTAATAATCATTTCAGTAATATGGTGAATATGCCTTAAAATGCTTAAAATCACTGGAATTCTCTCTTTTTGATCACAAATTCTAACTCAAAATGTCACTCCATTATTTCCATTTGGAAGCAAGTCTCCTGGAAGACTGTCAGGCACCACACCCTGCCAGTTGGTGATGTGGTCAGCAAAGTCGAGAGGAGGTCAAGGAGAGCAGCTGTCCCGGCACTTTAGCCTGAACTGAACTGGTAACATAAAAGAGGAAAAAAAGAGAAAAAGCTGATAAAGGAAAGCAAAAGAGTCTGCTTGAAAAGAGAAATGACATGAGAAGATAAGCAATAGAAAAGTAAAAAGTATATGGGGAAATAAGTTTTTTCTATCAGGAACAACAATAAAAAGAAAAAAAAACACAGAAGAAAAGTAATCTGAAGAGGAAAGGGAATTTTAACCACCAAAAAAAAAAAAGCTGAACATCTCTTAGAGAACTCCCCAAAGAGTCAAAAGTCACAAGCAGAATGAAAGATGTACCTAGATAAATAGATTATATGAAAAGAAAGCAAGCCCAATTAGAGTTCTCAGTCAGCAAATGGTCATTAAGCAATTACTAGGGGCAGATGCTGCTTTGGGTACCAGGATAAGTAATGACCCAAACAGGCAAACCCACTACCAATGCATTATCACACCAAGATTGTGTTATGCAATGGTCAGAAGAACTGATTATTTAGAATTGCACTTCTTATAGCCTGATGCATAGTATTAGCCTAAGAGCAGAAAGATGATAGACAGCAGGGAGACAGAGTGGCAAGGGAGGCAGAGAAAGAAGATGCACAAAGATAACTGACTACTGTGTTTGACTGGCTGGCTGGCGAGCAAAGGGGCTGATGTATTACCTGAACCAAACAGAATAGATTCTCCCCTGAGAGTACTTTCCAGAATCCCTAGATAGATCATCTACTAAAAGGACAAAAAAAAAAAAAAAAGAAAGAAAGAAAGAAAAATCTTTTGTGACATCAAAGAAAATTATTATTCCAGGAAGTCGGTTTTGGTGAAGGAATTTATTGGCATATTTCTGTGAATTGTAAGGGACCTCAAGAACTTCCTAGCGTGAAGCAAAATTTGAAAAGTTAAATGGCCCAGGAAGTCTCAGCAGATGCCATTACAAAATGGTCCATGGAAAGTTGTATGTAAATTATAGACCTTGCCTACTTCTTTTGCATTTCTTTGATATCTTCTCCTGTTGATTAAGCACTTGACATGACCCTGCCACCTTGATTTGTATATGACGTGGTAAAGCTTTTAATAACCAAGTAAACTGGTAAGCTGAAGATACACTTCAACACATATGTAAGCTCTGCAGTGAACTTTAAGGTCATTTCCTCTCATGGGGACTAGTTTTCCATGATTGTCTATCATAGGATCTTTTGAGGAGAAAAAGACTTCCACCTCCAACTGTTAAAATTTATTTACTTAGCACGGCACCTGGTACTATTACTCCCTTATCCTGCAGCAACACACCTGCTGCTCTGAGATCTTCTCTCCACCAAACACATGGAAAGCAGAACAACTTCTAAAATGCATTTTTACATTTTTACAAAGATGACAATTGGAAGCAAAAGCCAGGTCAAATGAAGCTTCTCATAACATTGGCTGGGCCTGCTTCTGCTCAGGGGAAAGCCTTGCTGAATCTCCGCTTTCAGAAGCCGCACTAGATTGAACAATCAGACTGTTTGAAAAACCCATCATGCCACAAGGATTTGTGAAGTGTTGAGCGTCTGGCATATGGGTGTTCTGAATAAAAGGATTTTGCCAGAAGTTTTGAGATCAGAGATTCATGATTAATTCTGACTGCTTGGATCAATAAAGATTGTTTTCCTTTGAAACAGAGCACCTATAAAATTATGTAATTTGAGGTACAGGAAAATCACCGCCGAACGAGCAAAGAGTACTTTGCTGCCCGCAGAATCCATTTGGTAATAATTTCAGTGTGAAAAGTAAGACCATTATTTTGATAGGACAAATGCATTTGAAAGTCATGAAAGATTATATCAGTTAAAAATTATATTTGCATAAAATACGTTTCCAGCACAAATTCACTCAGGTGGAGCACTATTCACACCAGAAATGCAATTCAGTGTGAGCTGTTTCCTAAAGGGAAAGTACATGTGAGAATTTAGATTATTTTGTCTAGCACAGCTGCTGCTTGTACTGCAAAAGCAGAGATGCAGCTGATGACAAGGTAGAAGGGAACTTGACACCTCCACTGGCATGTGGCCAAGAATGCAGAATGTTTTAGCCAGTCTGTGGCATGTGATCCATTTCTTAATTGTTGATAACATATAATTAGGACAATCTAAGCCTAGTTTAATGAATGCAATAAGTTAAACTGCAGTGCTTGACTATACTTGGATAGACTTTGTTGGTCTTGGAGCATGGAACTGCAGAGTAACATTTTATAAACAGTACAAAATGGAATCTTCCCTTTACAAACTATCAGCCCAGAATTATGGCCAACATCCTAACCCACAGTATAAATTCTGTGCACTGTATAAATGTCAACTGATATTCATGGCCAATGTGCCCAAAATAAATTTTCCCCTTGAAGATTTTAAAGGTAAGATTTATGTGAAGAAATTGGGCACATATTTAAAAATGACAGACTACACGTTCTGCTAATCAGTTATCAACCTGATTTATTTTGACAGACTTCTTTCTAAGATGATCAGAGCTCAGTCTAGTGTACTATACGATTTTTTAAATGCAATAATTTTCTTGAAAATAATGAATTGATTATTAACTTTTTATTAAAATAGATTCACTGCCTTCATCTTTCCACACCCATATTACTTACCTGCAGGTTTTGTAAAAACATTGTCATTGTAAAGCATGCAAAAGACCTTCACCTAAGCCAGAAATAAATTCAGCTGGATTTTTAAATGTCTCTGGTAAAAGATTTATTTTTTCCAAAGGGGAGAAAAATCCTACCTAGATATAAAAATAATACAAGAAATAAAAAGTTTTGAGAAAATGCATTTAAAATGTTTTACCAAAAAAAAAAAAACCACCACATTTGTTAAGAGAAGTTCTATTTATCCACAGCATGCATGCTTTCTCTGATTTTTTTTTTTTTGTCTTTAAATTTGTTCTAATGTTATCAGAATTGATTTTTAGTCTCAGTCATCCCAAAGGAACTGTCTTGAGTGAAGCTCTTATCGGGGAACTGTAATGAAGAATCAGCTCGCAAAGCTGTTACTATGGTGCTCTCATATCTGAAGAAATTTTTAGTGGAAATAAAATTCCAAAGCACTAAATTTAGAGGTATTTCGTTTCCTAGTAAGAGGTATAAAAATAGTACTACTAGATACAATTTAAATTCCAAGGGGGAGATATTTATTTCTGTACGATACTCAACCATGTACATTCTAGAAAGCTAGTTTCTTTCCATAGGCCTTGAGACAAATTAAAAATCATGTTAACTAATTCCCTGTTAGCCACCCCCCAAGAGAATAAAAGCTTTAAAAAAGGAGATCTTCTCCATTTTCACATTTTTATTTGAGTGTTGCTTTTAAGAGGAAACTTTACAAAGTAAGGGCGTAACTCTCTGAAAATGTATTCTTTTTCATATATTTAAGAAAACATTTTTGACAATGATACATCATTGTAGTTTTAGATGTATTATCTCACACAGGGCAAGGAGAGTTAAAGAATGTCATCAGCACCCTATTACGGTTACTAGAAAGCTCAGGTTTAAGCCACATTTCCTATTAAAAGAAATAATTACTATAGTGTACACAATGCAATAAAATTCCTTTTTTTGAAAATAAAAAATGAAAATTTCCAGAAATCATGATAAAGTATAGCTCTGAAATTTAAATATTTCTAAGTATCACATGTAAATATAATTTTTAATAAGCTTCTGCCCACTAGTCAATAATGTACCAAATTCCTCAAGTCAAATTGTATTCCTAAATTGTATTCCTAATTGTGTTGCCTAAATTACTACTTGAAGAATAAATTTTCAAAATTTATTTTAGTGATTAAGCCACCAAAAACAGAAAAAAATCCTATTGTATTAATAATATTACGTGGGTGAGACTATTACATTACATCTGCACATCTAGGTTCATAAGAAAAAAAATGAGGAACTGGCATCTCTCAAGAAACAAGACTAAAGCAGTTACAGATGTATATTTTTGTACGACAGATACTCATATAATTATTGAAGAGGGGGGAATAAAGAGTATAGTCATAGTCCTTCTATCCATATGTGTAATTTTATATATGTATAAATATATATTTGAATAAAAAACATTTAACATTAAGATTTGGCAAGTGCAATAAAGAAAAAAGTTCTCTATTTACACTGTTCCATGTACACAGGAGAGAAGAAGAGAAGAGTTCATGTTATAATTGGCTTTGGTTTTATCTGTTCTTACAAACTCAAACTTTCCTTAAATGAAATTATTCAGAAAAGCAATCCACAGCGCCATCCTCTAAATTAAAATGTAAACCTCATGTTAACACAAATAAATGTGCCCATAATTTCAGAGACTATTTTAGGAATTGTGGTCATTATATGTGTTGCTTTTTATGGTTAATTTGGAATTTGGGAGAAATTTTGGCTCATAATTAGAACAGAATACCAAGACCAAGAGATACAACACAATGCAACAGTAGGTAACTCACCAATCTTGTACAAATATGTACTTTAATACTTCTGATTATCAATTGCACACCGAAGGAAATATTCCTTCAAATAAAATAAACACAGAACTTTCATTAAAGAATTCACACAATTTTCTAGGTACACTTTTCATGTTACCAAAATTTAACTTTCACCTCTATTTGACCAGGCCTGCTACAAATGGTGAAATCTAATGGGGAAAAACAAAGTATAAAAGAAGTGAGCGTATTTTGTTATCATGTAAAACAGAACCCTACACTGTAGCATTCACAAAATAAAATTTAGTAAAGCTTTTTTTTTCTGACAAAACACTTAGAAAATAATCCCTAAAACTGCCAGTTTAAAAACTGCTCAAGAATGTGACACTGTAAAAGTCACCTTTGTGTTAATTCATTATTTATTGATAAAAGAAGTGTTTGCCTGTTTTTTTGTCACTATGGCTGTAATTATTTCTCTTTTTTAATCAGCTGTATACTAAATATAATCTACTAGTTTTTATCAACTTGTAGCTCACAATAAAACTAGCTCTCCACCTTTTCTACTTGCTAGACAAAATGGATTAGAAAGTGATACTCTTGTTAATTTTACCAGAAGTTACAAAGTACAAAATGCACATTCAGCTACACAGATTTCTGGACTTTTAACTGTGTCTCTATAACTGTACCAGATGATAGTATTTTGCAAATATTAAACCAATGTATTTTATGACATTCCCTAAGTCACATTTCTTTTCAGTCTCATCTTCAAGACCAAGCCAGAAAAGATATTGCCCTAGATCAAGAAAGGATAAGAATTTAGTTTGAAAGCAAGACTTTGTGGAAAGTAAATGAATTTGTTAAATTCTTTTAGTACCTACTTAGCATTTCATAGCATTTCAAGACTAAGCCTGGAGAAATCAATCAGAATCTCATTATAAAGAAGGGATATGTTCCACCTATGAATGCTCTAGGTCAGGAGACTTGCTGCTCCTCGGTACCAGGGCTCAGCACAGAGTGAGAGGAGACCAAGCCCATCCCTTCTGCTTCTAGGGGCGAATGATGGTAGAGGCTGGAAAGCAGTCTGAAACTGCATTTCCATTTCCCTTTCTGGCTTTCACTTTTCTTAGTGGTTGGGTGCTGGGAAGCCCAAGTGAAGAGCAACTCCAAATTCCACATTCAACTCTAGAATGCAACCTTCCGGGGCCGCCCTATATCAACCTCCTGGGTGTTCATCTCTTAGCCTTGAGGAAGGGCTTTCTGGACTCCTCTTTGGTTCAATGTGGCCTGGATAGAGACCAGGAATTTGTACAGAACCCCACCCCTAAACCCAAGTGGAAATGACAAGGCAGCTGAGTTGAAAACTAGCAGGCAAGGTGCTTCCGTGGCAGAGGCTCAATTTGGGAGGGAGCCACATGAGAATGAAGCAGAAATGGAGGTTCTGTAGCACCAACCAAAGCCAAGGGGAGGGTGAGTTGACCAAGCTAACCTAACAGGTGCCTGCATCAGCTGTGGGCACCAGCAAGACAATAAGCAAAGAATAGCACCCTGAAAACCAGAGGGCTGATAGGATTCCACACCACTCCTAGACTGCAAAAGCACCCAGACACCAACAAGAAGGGGTGCCTGGAAATGGACAGAAGGCTGAGAAATCTGGGAAACTAAGCATGTTTTCCTAAAGAGACAGCATCACCTAAAGGGATGGTTTTAATTATTGGATTGGACTGAATTTTAAAATGCATAGGACTCTAAATTTATAGGAGAACCAGAATAGTTATAGACAAAATAATGGAGCTATTTTCCAGGCATATCCAAGTTGCTATGTGAGTGAAGTAAATGTTACATAACCAACACAAAAAAGAAAGTTTCTGCAGTAAAAATAATTCCCTCTCCAAACACATATTCATACACACATGCAAGATCACAATATCCTATCGGGTAAAGAAAGAGGGGCGACCTTTTTTGACCTGAATTGTCTGCACTGGGTGACAATGTTAATTAAATGGGCCAAATAATCGGTTGGGGTTTGTTATTTCAATATATATGTAAGTCAGAATTACCGGTTTAAAAACAACAATAAAAAACTTGCTCTTTCTTAGTTTGCTCATCTGCAAAGAGGAATAGTAATACCTTCCATGGTTATTTGGACGTAAACGAGATGGTTTATGTAAAATGAAGGGCTTTCTGTAAATTGGCTAGCACCACCTCTGGCACTTTTATCTCCATGCCTCCCACACCCCATCTCCATACCTTTTCTGGAATCAGCCAGGTTAAAACCTTCAGGTCACTGACAGTCCATTTTCCATCACCATCATTTCAAATCCCTGAAAACCAAGTTTCCAAGTCTTCTTTGTTGTTCACCTGAAAGAGTTCTTAAACTTATCCCCTGGTTGCCTTGCTCACTGCCATGACCTTCAGCTCTGGATCTTATTTCTTCTCTCTTTGGCACCTGTAAGTATCCTCTAACCAACCACCTGCCTCCAATCGATTCCCTCTGGTCTACAAGCTGCGGCTGAGCTCGGAGCTTGCCATGCCTTTCCCCAAGACCTCTCTACTTTCTTTTCTCTCTCCCCTCATACCTTTCTTTCTCTTTTTTGTAACGTCCCTGAAGAATATGAGACAACTCAAAATGTTAAAATACATAGCAAGAATCCATGTAAACTAGAATAAAGACGAATCAAAAGGAATAGAGAGCTAGATATTAGAAGAACCTGAAATAGACCTTTGCTCAGCTAAGGTCTAAATTTAACTCTGAGCTTTATGACAGTTCAAGTGAAAAGGGAGGTATTGGTTTTGGTGGTCATTAACTCAGAAGTTTAAAACAATCAACTTTATATTTGACATTCATGTTTCAAAAATTTTTAATTAGTTACAGAATAAGTTTTTCTAAGGAAGTGCTGAAAGTTCTAATTCCTTAAAAAAGTTCATGTATTAGTAATACTATAACAGCATTTATACATCAAAAAATACTTAGCAAACGATTTTCTTAACATAATACATATATGCTGGAACCTCAATTAATTGAAATCTAGTTGACTTAAATCCTTAGCTAGCTGAATTTTCCTTTCTTCATTCCAAGGAGGAAAAATGAAATAAAAGAGAAAAAAATCAAACAAATATGAGGTGGTTATGCAAGGAGGAAAAGAAAAATAAATTTTCTAGGTATACCCTAGAAGATGTAACTTCCTATATCATTTTACATAAATTTTCTCTATAGAGATAATTAATATTTATTTATACAGACCATATTCCTAGCATCTAACACCATGGCTTGCCCATTTTGAATTCTCCATAAACTTTTATTTTTGAGTGAATGAAGACTCTGATACACTAATACAACCTTCTAATATAGATCTGGAAGTGATTCATAATGAAGAGCAGTGTCCTTATTTTATCTAAAATAGCAATAATAATAACGCCTGAACTTCAGAGAGCGTAGACGTTATCAGTGTGGTTTTACAAGTATCCATTTGATCTTCACAAGAAAACTGGGTTTCTGAGAGGTTAAACAAATTGACTGGGATTACACATCTAGTAAACAGCAAGGTCAGAGCTTGAACACAGCTTCGCTCAACCCTTTTCACAGCCTAATCAGCTTCAATTGATTGATTAATTAAGTGAGAGTGATTAATTGCAAGCAGCTGGAGCCTGTGTCACTGAGAGTATATTCTCCAGCACGGTTTCATCCAGGCCCCGTTTTGATATGTAACAGTGGTGTCCTCATTCCCTTTCATCTACTTTAACCAAATAGACGGTAGAAGTGATAGATGAGGAAGAAGGAGGGGAGGGACATGTTGCATTTGTATAATGTGTGTTTCACAACTGGGCAGACAATACTGCATGTTCTTAGAAGTGGGAGCTAAACTGTGGCTACACAGGCCGCACAGGGTGGCGTGATGGACACTGAAGACTCACAAGGCGGGAGGGTGGGAGGGAGTGAGGGGTGAAAAATTACCTCTGGGGCACGGTGGACACTACTCGGGTGATGGGTTCACCAAAAACCCAGACTCCACCATTATATAATATGCAGATGGAACAGAATTCAATGTGTGCCCCCTAAATCTATTAAAATAAGATTTTTTTTAATTGGGCAGATAAGATTTAAGCATGTACTTGCTGAGGGCGCCTGGGCAAGAAGGTCCCTTGGTAGTTTCCATGTGTCTGTAGGACGTGGAAAAAAACAAACAGGGAATCCCAGAGTCAGCTGCTGGCAGTCGCCTGTGCCCATAAGGGAAGCTCTGGAAGGCAGAGTGGAGAGACAGGAAAAAATCAAGCTTCTTGACAGAATGGAGCCACCTACACTACAAGACAAGACCCTTACCTTCACGTGAATTTAGTTTGAATTGGGTTTTCTGCCACTTGCAACCAAATGTGTATGAACTGACCGGCGAGAGAAGAGCGGAGGTGAACAGGAGGGCAGTTTACACTTTCTTACATACTTCAGACTTATGTGTAAAGTCACTAACATAATATTGGCCCTTACTAAAGTGCAAGCGTGCATGAGAACCTTTTGGATGACACAAATACGACTTAAAAGAAGGGGAAACTGAGGTCTCAACAGGGCGTGAGGGAAAGGGCAGTTGCCTTTGCAAGAGCTGAAGGAGGAAACAGAACAGCCCCCCTCGTCCTACAAGGCATAGGATGCCAGTGGATAGCCCATCTGGCTTACAGGTGCCAGAAACAGAAAACGTTGGGGAAAAATTAGACTAGAAGGGAATGTGTAAGTAGAACATGGATCTCCTCTACTCAAGATGGAAAAGGGACGTTTTCCACCCAGACACTGAGCATTCTGTTTCTACTTTATAGGCTGTACCCTATCCCAGGCCCCTCTCCCTACTGAAAGGCAATGGGGGAAAAGCGACTCCACCAAAGCACAAGACAGAATGACCCACAGTGCAGTTCTGGAAGACAGCCAGCCCCCCGGCATTGATGTGGTCCCCCTCAACTTCTCTGGGGTGGATGCACGTAGAGGTTTGGTGACAGCAAGCTATCACAGCAGCTGGCATACAAGGAACTGAAGTGGAGTCACTGCAAGTAGGGTGGGCAGGAGAAACGCTCCAGAAAGCACTAAAGTGTAATTTCAAGCCATGCCGCATTGTTTTGGAATTCGGGAAACCACAGGAGTAAACAAGCCAAGCTGGCAAGCAACAGGCAAAAATAAAGCAGGCGTTTTTTTGTTTCTGATCCAACAGAGAAGCCAGATCAAAGATCTGGAGCAATGGCCATGGAATTCCCACTCTACAGTATTGATCCGTTCTGTTAACAGCTCTTTATTGTCTACCCACTATGTGACACACATGCTCCAACACCAGAGTATGACAATGAGGAAGCCACAGTTCCTTCCTTTGAGGCATACAAACCTGGAGCCGTGAGACTCAGATGTGCAAAACAGATATATATATGTAATTTTATTTTTTTCCATAACAATTTATGTTTTATTTGAAGTCCCCATTCACACAGTGGCAGAAATAAGGCCTCCCTATAGCCCCCTTTCCTCTGGGCTGCCTCTAACTTCTAGGGGGCTTAAAAAGTGCCAGGGACTCTGGAGAGCAGGGTGGAGGGGAGGAGTCCAGTCCTCACTGTCATTGTCCCTCCTCACTGCTCTGTGGGAAAGCTGCCATGCCTTCTGCACTGGTCTTGGTCCGCCTTCCTCAGGCGAGAAACAAGACTTTGCAGGTCCCCCTCTCTCATAGCTGCTGTTCCACTCCTCTCATGCTACCTCTCTGCTTCTTCACCATTCTAGGTATCGTCTGGGCCCCTTCTCAGGCACCCACCAGCATCTAAACCCTTTTTCCTTTCTTCCTTTCTCAACTCTCTTCTCTTCCCTGAACTCATGAAATCTTTACCTACCCTGGGCTGAGGAGGGTACAACATAAACTAACCCCTTATGATTTCAAATCTTTCTTTCTTTCTTTCTTTTCTTTCTTTTTTTTTTTTTTTTTGAGACTCAGAGTCATGCTCTGTTGTTCAGGCTGGTCTCAAACTCCTGGCCTCATGTGATCCTCCTGCCTCGGCCTCCAAAAAAGTACTGGGATTATAGGCATGAGCCACTATGCCTGGCCTCAAATCTATTTTCTAATTTTGAAACTTCACTTTCAGTTACAAAACCTAAAAAGTCGACTGCTTCATCTTCACTTGTTTTCCTTTGCTGTCACTGCCTTGAGGTAGCCTGGCTTCCTGCATGTGGAGGAGGGGTAGAGGTTATAGGATATATTAGGAGGACAGAAGCATTAGATTATTCCATTACAATAGAGTTTTGTTCTTCTTTGGAAAGATGGGAAATTTTTCCTTGAAGAGACAACCTATAAGTGGATCTTGAAAATGGATAGATGTTCACCAAAAGAAGAAAGTAAAAGAGGATCGAAGGTCTGAGCAAGACTTTACTTGGAAACAAAATTAACCCAACACTCTTTTTAGATCATGAAATAGCATAGGATTTAAGAACAACATGCATAACCTCATGGAAAATGAGGGTTCAATGTCATTAACCGAGTGAAATGTCTACCATGAGTAGAAAATGAACCATCTGCCACTATATTTTATGTGGTTAAATGTCTATTTGAAATTTACATCCTGTCTTTCACTTTAAAAGTTAAAAACCAGAAAGGCTTTATTTAAGAAAAACATAACCTAGAGTAAGGCCCCAAAGCAGAGGTCAGATACAAAATTAAGAATGTTATTTTCCTTTCTTTCTGTGGCAAATGCCTATGAGATTTCCATTAGAATAATTGAGTAATGGAAGATTTCATTGTTTATGAAAAGAGATCCCTCACAATACTGCCAGTTCTGAATTAGAAATTTTCAGTTGCATGTTACATAACCAATTTGATCAAATATATTGTGAAAGAAACGTGGAGACAATAGGCAAAAGCAATTTTTAAAGAAGTCACCCATCAACGTTCAATTTCCTACCAACAGTTTGTATTACAAATTTTATCAACACGTGTAACCTCGCTTCACTTCAGTGAGAGTTGTGTGGGTGTCCGTGCATTGGAGAAAAGAATTCCAAGAACACACAGCACTCTTCCCAATTTACATTTTCAGTATCCTGAATTTAAGCATGCTCAATGAATCTGACAGGGAGTGCTACTGAAGTCTCAACTCTAAATAAATAGTTTAAAATAAAAAGTTGTATAAATATCAGCCCATGCCAATGATGCGGTTTGAGAGGGAGTGCTATAAACACAAAGTAAATTAAATGGGATCTACTTTTGTGGGGTAAAAGGCTACTTAGACTGGCTATTATAGAGAAAATTTTGTTGTGTGGTGCGACAGCACGTACCCATGTGGCTAACCTACAACTGGTAGAAGAAACAAATCCCACCCATACCTAGGAGTGGTGCCATAGCCAGACCACAATTCCTATGAGGGATGAACTTAATTTGCTGCAAATGAAGGCCAAGCTCTGTTGCAGCTCATTAGCTGGTTACAGACACACTGCGAGAGAAGAAAGTAGAATTTAGTCGATGTTCCAACTTCTACATGTGCAGTGAATAAAACAGACTATTGTTTTTTTTGATAAAGAAGTATTGTTTTGAATGTGCAGATTGGCTAAGTAAAGCCAGCAGAATTTTTTGGCCAAATATAGTCTCTTGCTCACTCCTAAAAATCCTAGCTTTCAAATTAGGAGCTGAAGTCATTGAAAAAAAAAAAAAAAGTTTACATTCCTGCAGCCTGCTGCAGCAAAGCCAAACAAATGTTTGGCTTAAAGCTCACTTACATCTCTTTCATGAGCCTTTTCTTTAACATGGAAGTCTGAAAAATACCATTTCTTTTATCGAGTCATTTAATGCCAAGTGGGGTGTGTGTCTGTGTGTGTGTGTGTGTGTGTGTATTTATGTGAGGACACACACACTCAGTAACAGTACTATAGGGTCAGTGTAGTGGTTTTAAAGCATGTGGGTCATATTTGAATTTAAAGAAACCATGGTTTTATAGCTTCTGGCATAATTTAGGTCACAGTCACAAACTGTGATTTTTTTTTAAGCATCATTAACCACTGAATGGACAAGGAATGTGTTATTTTCAAGGAGTTTCTTTGGTGCCAGTTCAGGCAATAAAAACCTAAGGACAGGGTCAAACTGGGAGGGTAACTGAGTATGTAGTTGCCCTCCTGATGCACTTTTTTACCATAAAAACTGCATGCTTTTTGGCCTTCAGTCTCTCAGCCCAAAGTGGATAACATGGAGTAACAACCTCAGTTTGCTGGAGGCAGGCATCTTGATGGCCAGCTTCTGGGCTGTCAGCAGGATTGGTGATTTGGCAACCTGAAGAGTCTATTAAGATTACAGAATCGCAGAACTGAATATGCAGTGCTCTAGTATATTTAGGATCACAGGTAGATTCTCCTTCATAGATCAGCCAAATTTTTGCTAGACTGTGGTTGAGTTTTGTTACAATGACAACATTCATATTAAACCATTCCCAGTTTGAGAGTAGAAAATGAAATGGCTTAAATCAGTCTCTTTATGACTCAGTGGTAACTGACAATCTGTGCCCAGACCCGAGGAAAGGGAAATGGACGGAGCAGTGTGTACCTCACTCTCACCGCCCTCTCCTAGCTCTCTACCGGCTCTCCATGCTGCTCAGGTTATTGTGTTTGCAGGAGTAACTTGGTGTTGAAGGTAGATTCCCCAAGTGTGAATGGCTGGTGTGTTTGAGAGCAAGTGTATCCTCATAGTCACAACATGGCACAACGGGCAGCTAAGGGCCTCCTTAGACAATTCCAGTTCCCTTCCCAACCTGTAGACACTAAACAAACAACTAAGTACTTTCATTCAGAGGGAAGTTGTTATATGGAAGGAATAAAATGAAGCATTTGCTATAAAATATTATTTACATACTAAGTTCTTTTTCAACACAACATTTGAAAAACTGATTTTTTTGGTCACATGAACAGGATCTCCAGACTCTGTCTTCGGATGCCATTGTTTGTAGTAGCACTGGCTTTGATAGAATTTTACCTGCCTGGGTTTACCTGCATAGTTTACATCATCTGTATAATCATGAACATATTATCATCAAAGGAAGAGCAGAAGAAATGTGTTTATCGGACATTTTTTGAGGGATTCCAGATATCAATTCTTGTGCTTTTGATGAGTGTTTTAATACATTACAATCTACCAAAGAATGTTATTGATTCTGAGAATTAAGCCTGGAGAGGCTGCACGAGGCACACCTTCTGAGAGAGTGGATGAGGACTGCCTTCAGTTCTGAACACAGTGCCACCTCGTTAATGAGATGTGCCCCAGACATGCATTTTCCAAATAAATATTTGGTAAGCACATAAACTAATGAAAACACTTCAATTTTAACCATTTTACTACTTTCTAAAATGTTTTATAAACGCCCTTGCCTCCATAAAAATAGGTTATAGAATGCAAATTTGATTTCTTTTGTCTTGTCATAATTGTGAATATGCATTATTGTATTATATGACAGTTGTCCTGTTTGCCCTTGAGTTTGACTTGCTTTCTCCTGCAGTTCCAGGTTCTACTTCTGTGCCTGTGTCTAACAGCATTTCACATTCTCCCTTCCAGTCTGTTCTAAGGCAGAAAAGAGATCCTTCTTAACAACTTATGCTAAATAATAATCAATATGACTCTGGATGAAAGGATTTATAATGACAGGAAGAATAGTTCAAAAGACATATTGTACAGCACGGTGACTACAGTTAATGACAATACATTGTATGCCTGAAAAATGCAAAGGTAGTGGATGTTAAGTGTTCTCAACACAAAAACAATAACTGTGTGAAGTAATGCATTTGTTAATCAGCTAGACTTAACTATTCCACAATGTGTATATGATACAAAACATGTCATGCACAACAAATGCATAACAAATATTTTTCAAATAATTAAAAATAAATTCTCTAGAAGTTTTCCAATAGAACTCTCTGCCATAGAATTTAAACTGCCAAAGGATCAGAACTCAGGTAAATAAGGAGTTATTGCAAAATAAGAGTTTGTCTACCATTAGACTACTTCAAAAAGTCAAAGAATACACATTGCAACTAAAATTTGTGTTGACCATCAAACGAATTTTCCCTTAAAAAGCATTTAAAAGTTTTGAGACTAGTTTGTATCTTTAAGCTCCCAAATCTTACGTCTAATTTGAACACATTTTACAGTTTACAAATAACTTCCACATAATTTACTATTCCATTTTACCTCTATAACAATGCGTATGTTTGACTTTTTCAGGTAACAAGGAATAGAAACATATTCTGGTTGCCTTAAGTTAGTATAAAGCATTACAAGCATCTTTAAGGAATACAAACACCTTTACAACAGGCCAGATGGAAACTGGATATCATCAGGGATGGGAAGATTGTTCAAAGCACTATGAGTCCTCACAACCTCGTTGTCCTATTGTCATCTCAGCAGCAGGTCACGTGTCTGCCTTTGCTGTAGCTTTGCCATTATTCCCACCTATTTTCTTATTTTAATATGTTCTTAATAATATTAAAAACTATTTGATAAAACATTTTTTAAATATTTAAAAATATTTTTAGTTTTAAAACATGTTTTTTAAATTTTTTTATTAAAATAATGCATTAAGTATTGATTTTTTTAATAGAGATAGTGTCTGGCTCTGTTGCCCAGGATGGGGTAAAGTGGTGTGATCACAGTTCACTGCAATCCCAAACTCCTAGACTCAAATGATCCTCCTACCTCAGCCTCTCAAGTAGCTGGGACTATAGGCACATGCCACCACTAATTTTTTTTTTTAATTTTCTGTAGAGATGAGGTCTCACTATGTTGCCCAGTCTGGTCTTGAACCCCTGGCATCAAGCGATCCTCCTGCCTTGGCCTCCCAAAGTACTGGGATTATAAGCATGAGCCACTGTGCCCACCCTACATATTGAAGTATTTGAAACTATGAAACTGTTATAAATATTTTCAGTACTACATGAAGGACTAAATGTTGCACACACATAAATACACACACACAATGATTCACAGGTGAAAGTGAATCACCTGTGAGTCTTTGGGTGTGAAATGTTTCAGGCAAACCACAAATAACTTTACCTATTCTACCTAAGGTTCCATATACGACTGGTGCTCAATTCAAGATATAGATGTGAGATGTTATCACTTTTATTCAGGCTAGAGAAGGAGGAACCATTTAGTTATTGACCTCAGTTCTTATAACAGAACATCAGAGTTTCTAGTCTCCTCGCTGTCTTGACTGCAAACTGAGTGCTCTTTTATATTATGTGCTTTCACTTTTCATAGAAGAGAGACCCAAAAAATCTCAACCAGAAAACAGAATGAAAGATGGGTGAGCAGAAATTTGTCAGGAACATAAAAGTCAGCGAGAAAAATTAACACCACAGGCGCTTCAGGGGGAAGAGGGAAGGTATAACCATCGTTTTACCGATTTCCCCGACCAAGTCTACATTTGTAAGGCTCCAGTCTTGGTATCTTGAGAAAAGAAACAACTCAAAAGGAAGTGTGGTGGAAATTTCCAAAATACAGAGAGTCTGTTTGGATAAAAACAGTGAAGACAGGCTTCTATATTTAATGACAGGGCCTGGGTTGCCTGTCTTCTGTGATCACTGGCTCTGTGTGGTACACTTTGGTGAGTTTATGATGGTGTAATCCCCAGATGAATGAAGCACTCCCTTCCCTTCAGTGCTGTTTATTCTTAGCTTATGCACACAAAGAGCAAGGAAAGTTGTCAACAACGCATCCAGTTTATACACTGGACACTGCTGAAAGCCAGCTGACTCAAGTGAACCAAGACACTCTTGTGTCCTGAACATCCTTCCTTCACTCATTCACACACACAAATATTTACTCTGCACCTACTATGTGCCAGGCACAACAACAGAAAGGGTTAGTTGGGGAAAAGTGTACAACAGGAACACGGCAGTGGTAGGGAGGGGAGGAGAGAGGAAAAAATAGTTTGTGTTTGTATTAATAAAAGAGGAAGATTCTTTCCCTGACATCCCGTAAAAATCTGACTCTCAGTCTAATTTCTCAGTCACATTTAAAAAGTGTTCATTTCTAATTTGAACCATAATATTCTGGGAGGATGGTCCCATGTTGGTGAGTCCTTTATTATTCCTCCTGAAATACTCAAAGTAGTTGAAAATGCATCTACACTAGTTCTCTAAAATAACTGGAACCTAAAGAATATACAACTCCATATAGTTCAAAGGCAAAGAATAATTGAGATAATAAAATGATTTATTGCTTTTTATGAAAAACTATAAATTTCCTAATAATTAAAACCAATTATGTGTTCATTTTTCAAATAGAAAATAAACATGTGAAAGTGAATACTGTCACAGCACCTAAATTCTAATATCTTTGATGTAATAGTTTGGGAGAAGAATTGGAGGTGAACGGAAGAAAATGTTTTTTTTAGCTAGAATTTGCAGGAGTTATGGATCACTCTATATCTTTAAAAATGAAGCCCTGGCCTTAGGAAAAATAAATGTAGTGGTTCCAGCCAATGGCAGACTGTTTTAATGTCATTCTGTGAATTGGGGCAACAGAAATAGCACTTGTTCAGAAAATGTTTTCAAGTCATGATTTCTGGAAGTCACCCCACTTATCACTATGTCAGAATATTTTTCTTCAGTCCATTAGAAGTAGGCTCTGCCTTTATGCTGCTTTCAAGGATTCCAAAGGTTCACTCACAATGTCAGACAACAATAAAATTCAGCGTAATGTGAACCACTCCACGATATTGCCTTTCCTTATTGCCTTTCAGTTACACCATTCTAAATGCAATAAAGGAGAAGTTGTTCTGAATGGAACAGATAGAGAAATGAGTATCATTCTCTGAGTTGAAAAGTCACAGACTATAATACGCTAACAGCTTAGAGGAGAATTTCTCATATTGATGGTTGGTTATGCGTGTTTGAACATCTGAGTAACCTGAAAAGCATATAAGATTGCCTATTTCAAATCGTGATGGTTTTTATTTGGCATGCATTCCACAATGGGCAATAAAGCGGTGTCCCCACCAGCTGCAAATGTATCGACGTGTTTTTCTGGAGAGCAAACCCAAACAGCACTGTGGTCATCGGAGAGGAGAACTAGTGGCCACTTACTCTGCCGTGCAGCCCCGTGAAAATGAGGCGCTTCTTTCTACAGAGTGGCTTGACTCTCAGCAACAGGTCAGGGCTATTTGGAAGACTGTAAACCCAGGAATGCGCTCAGAGCTGCCAGTGGGGCCCCAAACGATCTTGAGCAGTTTGCATACAACCTTGGCACCGTACAGACCTGCCTCTCGGCAGGCGTTAGCCTGAGGTGAGTTTCTTGACAGGAAGACAGTTTCTGGGCCTTCCCTGAACTTTCAAGCAAAGCAGGGACTGGAGGATAACAGCACTGATCTTTGTGGATGACGTTAGGCACATCTCAAACATAAAAGTTAGATTTTAAATATTCAGAGTATACGATGATTATTTTACATACTGTCATCTGTTTATGCGAAGATGAAAAGAGGGACAGCCGGACAGCTCTGGCCTATAAATACCACCAACCCCAGTCAGTATTTTAAGTGTTTCCTTCACCTTCCGAGAAAACACACACACATACACACACCAAGTAACACTTCAAGGGTAATTATATTTTGAAGTAACTTATCTTAAGAATATGAATGATTCTTGTCCAGCTCACATCTTGGGTAGTTTTGTGCAGAATTCCCACTAACGATCCCTTTGCCCGGTGCTTAAAATAAACCCATCTATTCCTTCTCCCAGAAGGAAAACAACAGAAATCTCAATGGTTGCAGTGAAATTATCGACTGTGACACGGGTGAGTCATCTAAGCCACTGCAGGCAAAAGCTGACTCCTCTGAAAACTTGTCCCTTGTCTTCTTTCTAGGGAACCTGAATCACTGGCATCTGACTGGAAACACGCAGCTTCGCTTCCCTTCATGCACCAGACACAGGCTGAAGAAGTTTCGTTTAAAGTTAACTCTTATACATAATTGGCTTTCACCATAGAGTGAAAGCTGCAGACCCACAAAAAGGAGTTTGTCCTAAAACAGTAAAAAAATAATCTCAGTTAAGAGTTTTTACATTTGCCTCAACAGGCATTTCTTATGACTGGTTTTTTCATACATCACTATTAATTCTGAAAAATAGCAAGGCTGACTCTGTGCATTTATTCAAAGCATACTTACAAAAATGAAAATATCCCTATTTTCTTACATCGTTGACAGTTTGCCTTTAATATTTAAGAAGTCATACTGACTACACCAATTTTACAGCTACTTAGTAAATGTTCATTTGTTGAAAAATAATTATGGACATTTTATCGATTAAAATCTACCAGTCTTGTGAGCAAATTTTGCACACAGGCTATTCATTTATTAACATTTTCTATTTCGTTTCCATTCTACCCTAACTATTACATTTTTAGGAGATGCAATTTCCAGAATTTCTGTGTGTGAAGTACTTCAAACCTGATAGACTGATTTCTTAAACTACATTCTTTTTATTTAAATCAATAAAAAGGCATAACAAAGTACCTACTATTTATGACACATTTTACTTCATGTCAATGAAAATAATAACTGTTTTATAAAGTCAATCCATTTTTGCTGGAATTTTTTCAATTATTTTCTAAAAAATTCATCTTAAATATTGAATTTCCATTTTTCTGAATGTGCATTAGAAGTTGCACTGGCATTACAGGAAATCTAAGTTACTCTAACATGAAAATACATCTACCAATATTCATGGAGGTTTTTAAAATTAAGAATCTTGAGTCTGCCTAGTTCTAGGCAGTATATTTTCTGATATAGGTTTTCAGAAATACAATAGGAAACTTTAGCAAGTATATAATAAGTCCCCCTGAAAGATGCCAGTGTTTCCTATTATCTGTAAACATTTAGAAATACGATGGAGAGAAAGGCAAGAAAATCTATACAATGCTATATGTTGAGCCAAAACTAATTAAATCTTAGACTCATGCCAAAAAAAACCCCAAATTTACTAAACAGTTATTTTGATGGGATCAGCTTCTCCCACCAACACAGCAACCAAACTGATGACCTCAGGAAGATAAGCCACCCCCTCCACACGGCTACTCAAATGAGAAACAGAACAAACATCCTGGGACATTTTCTAACAGAAAAATCTAAATAAAGAATAATAGGACTTTAGAGATCACTGACGATGGAAACACCTATTTTTGTGGAATAAAATGAATTGGAGAAATCATAACATTTTTGTAATTAAAAAAATAATAAAATATATTCTTTCAAAAAAGTAGAGATGGCTCCAACATGACTCAGTAAATTAATTATATACTAGAATTTAGTGATTCTTATACTTTAGATAAAATAGATAATAGATAAACTTTAGAGCTTCCAGCTCTCACTTTCAGAATCCTCTCTCTACCTTTGATTGTCTCTTCCAGGTCACACCTTTGCATCCTATTTCCACGTCCCTACCTCTCACCAAGATAACTAATGAGTCCAATTAAAGTATAGTATTAACTGTAGCAGTTTAGCATGTTATTCCTGAAACAGGTATTTCCATTGAAGACTACAGGCTCTCAAGACCCCAAGGAACAAATGAATTTCAAACAATTGACAAATAATGAATTCATAATGTTTAGTTCCCAAAGGAACTAAATTGTCCTCAGAGGTGGCTATTTAGTCAGTATACCTGTGACAGCCCCAATTCTGGAAGTTACTGGATTTTGGAGATGAAGTTTGCAACCAAGATAAATGGTAGAGTTTTGTTGGAGCTACCTAATTCTCTGGGGACAGGGAAAGAGACAGTGGGAAGTACGCCTTCCCTCATGAACCTACACATCTTACTACAATAATTAAACCATGTGTTGTAATTTTATACAAGCAAGCAGCAATGCACACAAAAGCACCTAAATTGTACCCTAAGAGCTTGATGTACAACACAAGCATGGAATAGAATAGTAAATTATCACTAAGTGGAAGGTGGTGACACTAGTAGTTCAAAATTCATAGTCAGGAAAGCAATGCTACACAAACTGAAGCCCCAGGAAAACTCTTCACTAGGGTGGCAGAGCAGTATAGAGCTATATACACACTCAATGCTGAAGCAGTCTGTCTGTGGAGGGTTATGACAACCAGCGAGACAAGCAAAGAAAGTCACGACATGGCATTGTTTTAGGGGAGAGTCATTTTTTGGATAAGAGAGATTGTCTCCATTTTAGTTCATAGCCTAAAGGACAATACTTTGAAAATTCTACAGTTTCTGTGGCAGTCTTTGCTGCTCCCCTGAGCTTCAAAAGCCATTGTTACTCTGGGGATTTCACTGGAGATTTCCAGTGAGCCAGCTACAAAATCCAGAGTTGTTAAAATTATCATCTCAAATTTCCACAGTCAGGTTGCCCAGAATTCGTCAGCAGTGGAAAGTCTCAGATGGAAATGGCCAAGCCCTGAGATCTGGTAGACCCAGTGGTCTGTCTGGGCAGGTACCTGAGGCATCTAAGCAGTAGGTACAGTGAAAAATGAGATGAAGATTGAGCAATCTGGGAGCTCCATGCAGAACTAGTGAGTGCTCCAGGGATTGAGAAGCAGGAGTTTTTATATGGTGTGTGTTTGTTTGTCTGAGTGTCTGTTGTTTGGTAGTGATATACCCAGATGCTAAATTCATATATTGACCCTGTGCTCGAATTTTCATGTGTGCTTGAGAAATAAGATGGAAAGGGCTTGAGAAATAAGATGGAAAAGAAATCTTGGGAGAAGGGAAAAGGAGAAATGTATTAGTTGTCTGACAGGGTAAAGAAGGAGGCAAGGAATGCCTGACAGGTTTGGCCCTGAAATCAGAGGTAAGGCTAGACTAGGTAGAACTACACTGAAATCTCCTGAATCTAAGTCTTTTTATCTTATATTTTTTTATATTAATTTCCCTGACACTCCAGAATCATATTGTTAGCTGGCATCTCTTGTTTCTCCCATTTGCCTAAATCTGGAAGTGTGATGCTAAAAGCAATAATTCTAGCTCCACAAACAAAGCTTGACATGAAAATGAATACATTGTTTACAGGTAAATGAATGTGGTAAGGGCTCTTGAATGTCAAGGATACCCATGGAGAGTGTTTCATTTGTAGATAGATTTCTCAACATGTCTGGTATGAGAGATTCTAATGATGGGTGGATTCTCCCTAGTGATCGGAGGCTGAGGAACACGTATTGTACAAAGCCACATCTCCTTCAACAGGCATTTATATAGCATCCTATCATAAGCCAGGCACTATGCAAGGTCCAAGGAATAAAAAAATAGGTACGATATAATCCCCATGCTCAAATGGCTCACAGTCTAGCTTGGGAGACAAGCATATTTTCAAATACTGCACAGTGTGGTAAAGTATGAATAACGGCAAAAATAGGAAAAAAGCAAAGGAACTACTGACTCTTCCTTGGATGATCAGGGAATATTCCACCAAGGAGATGTCATTTGAACCCTGCCTTGAAAGAGTGAATACATGTTCCTAAAGTGGATAAAACTGAAATGTTTTCCCAGAAGACATTCCAGCTATGGTCAGAAAATGGTTGATATTTGGTAATTCATAGCTTGGTGTAGCTATAAACAAATAGAGTAGAAGAGTCGGAAAAGTAGGCGGTGCATGAAGTCTTTATGTGCCACACTGAGGAATCTAGGTGACACGGGCCATTATAGCATCTTTTTCTTTTTATCTTTTTTTTTTTTTTTTTTGAGACAGTGGTGTCATCATAGCTAACTGCAACTTCAAACTCCTGAGCTCAAGTGATCCTCCTACCTCAGCCTCCTCAGTAGCTGGAACTACAGGCATGCGCCACCACACCCACCCAGCTAAGATTTTTTTAATTGTTTTATTTTTTTGTAGAAACAGGGTCTCATTATTGCCCAGGCTGGTCTCAAACTCCCAGGCTCAAGCGATCTTTCCGCCTTAGCCTCTCAAAGTGCTTGGATTACAGGCTTGAGCCACCATTCCTTACCCCATTGTAGCTTCTTATTCATACTTGATAATCTTGTCAAAACAATAAAACATACAATTGTTACATTTTTTGATGTCATTAGTTACTCTCTACCCTCACTCCCTTTACAAATCTTTGCATGTTACCACTCCCGAGAAATACAGAGTGGCCCCGGACCTCTCAGGCATTTGGGCACCGGCAAGAAAGATTCTCCAGTCCACAGGAGACCATTCATTTTAAACTATTCCCAAATTCTGGCTGGTATTTTGCAACATGACCAAATGACATAGAAACCAACCAACCAGTAAAATATTTCCCTACTCTAGAAATATTCAGTAAAAGGGATTTCATCCTGCATACCCCAGAAAAACATAATAAAACTTTCATGTAAGTATTTATAGCATGATTGATAACATCACTTTTGTCTCATGAAATTCTCAGTATCACGAGAAAGTTGAAAAGCAAATGAGAAGGCTTCACACCCTCCAGTAAAACCAGTCACCTTGAAAACTGGAGTTTTATGGCCTTGCAGAGTGATAGGATAATGGAAGTACAACTGTTTGAGCTAGTTACATGATATATTTCTGATATTTCATAGACGTCCATAAGGAATCTCTTATCCTCACTTCTGGACGTCTACTGTGTGAGGATGCAAACTCAAAATGTTTATTGAAGAACATGATTATTACAAGTGTACACTCAGAGAAAGGAATTTCTTTTTAAACTGTATACACAAATAATAGTTTAATTTTCCTCACACTCTTTGCTTTTGTCTATCAATGATACATCTATAAATAGATTGAATCAAAGCCTTAGAAAGATATTAGCAGTAAGAGGATGTGAGTTCTGGACAGATTATGAACTTCTGGAATTAACAACAAAATCAAAATTAAAACTAAGGCTAAGACCGGAACTTTATAAATCTCATAAATAATATATTACTGTCTTATTTCCAGTCTATAAGCTGTCATCAAGAGCAAAAAGCCATTATCAGTCGAACTCTGATGAAAGTTAACCAAATAAAAATTTGTGAAAATGAAAATCGGCAGCAAAAAAATGAGAGCACTTCTGTGTTTTTTCTGCCTGCATGCTCTTCTCTATTGATACACATTTTGCTTTTCTGTATTTACTCTGACTCTTTTTTTATAAACTGCTCATGTTTTTTTAATCAGTTGCTTAATCAGAGGATCTGAACACTCTATGGGAAATCTCTCCTTTCTTCTCCCTTTGCTATGTAAAAATAAAGATGCTAACTGTGACAAATATTTCACAAGGATTTTCGCTTCCTAAAATGTTAAATTGACAAAGGAAATAAGACAGGAGTTAAAGGTTATCACAATTATATTGATTTTCATTTTATTTCCATTAGCAACTTTTTGTTAACTTTTCAAATTATGCATTGTTACCTTGACCCATTTTTGAGATGCCTCAATGGATCTGAAAGGCAGTAATTTGGGACTTAAAATTTGAACTTTCAATTGCTATATTTTTAGTACAACCCAAAGGTGTTCACAGGAAAACGTGAATCTCAATTAGACAATAAAGTGTTGTTTTATAAAAGCAACCACCCTTTCTAGTTCAAATCTCTTTTGATCCTTAATTTTTCCTAAAATAAATTTTTATCAAACATTTTCACCTAATGGTTTGCTCATGGCCATTGAATTTTTTTATTAGTGGGTTTTCAAACTGTGTCCCTCTGCTAGCTACATGAATGAAAATATTTTAAAATTATGTATGCTAAATTAACATTACAGTACAAATGTATATTTTTTAAATTATAATTTTCAGCACACAGGTCTCAGACACTGTACATGGTATTCCAATTCCTGCAAGAAATTGCTGAGATTCAGGAATCATGAACCATGCCTAAGTTCTTGGAAACTATGTGTCTGCTATGGTGGCTGTTGGCTCCCGTGAATGGAAAAAAGTGCCACAGAGAATTTCAACCAACATGAAGCAACTGTTCCAAAGAATGTGGCTTAAGACTTTCAAAGACAAGTCAGACAGTTAATGCATGCAGCTGTACTAGAAGGTGACCAAGAACAAGAATAGATGAATCAAATAACAAATGCATTACCATGAGGCAGGTTTGAATTGCCAGAACTAACTTAAGTTTTGTATTTTTACCTGAAAAGCATCATATTTTAGAAGAAACAATTCAAAAAGGATGTAGACAGAGAACAAATTTTAAAAATGAGTGGGGGTAAATAAATTGCCAAATAGACTGATGTCCAAATTCAAAGGAATTTAAGGTTATCAAGAGTTACCTTGACAACAGGAAATACCTAAATCTTATATGTTCTTTTGAGGATAGCACATATGACAATTTTAAATCACACTAAAATTCAACTACAAAATTCTTCCAGAATAAATTAGCTTCCAAAAATCAAACATTTTCAAAGAGCCTTAAAAAAAAAAAAAAAGATAAGTGTGAAGTGTAGGCCTTCTGTGGAATCACCAAAATCTCTTAGCTCTTTATTCTTTTTTCTAAAAAGTTTCCCTGCTGAAGTATAATTTAGAGAACATGCAGAAAATAAATTTAAGATGGGCCAAACAAGTATGAGGCTTGAAGTTCCAATGACAATTTAGAGACTATAAATGTTATTAAACTTCAACCTATCTCTTCTTGGTGAATGCAACTCATTATTTCCTAAGGAAATGAGTCTTGACCAACACCATTGTGAGTTACTTATATAAATTAAATATGCCACTTCTATAGAAAACTTTAGGTCAGCAGCAGATGTTGGTAAATTCCTACAGAAATGCATGCCCAGAGAATGTTTTTTTTAAATGGCAGAAATCTGCTAGCTATTCCTGCCTTATCTGCAACAGCTGAGCAATCTTTCAGTGCCACGCGGAGACGGAAAACTTGGCTCAGATATAGCGTGGACAAGCTTGCCTTAATCACATTGCTCTTTTACATGTGCACAAGGACATCAACATTGACAGTACAGAGTAAAGCAGCCATTTGCTGAAAACAACTGTCAACGTTGTCAAGTTTTTGGAACCTCTTATAATGTGATTTGTATGACAAATCTTGTGGCATTTTGTTTGTCAGCAACAGTAGTGAATTTCCATGTATCTGGGAAGGCAGAAGAACTGTTCAGAAGTGAATCGGTTTCTTTACCCAGACTGTATTAAAGGAAAACAGTTATTAATTTTAAAATGACAGATTTCAAATAGATCTAGAATTTTCAAAGTGGAGTTTCATTTCAAATAGCACACAAGTGTGTTTTCCCCCTTGGGCTCAAACCTTGAAAAATTGCAATAGTCGCTCAATTTTCCTTTGTTGCTCTCTTAAGTTTTGAAAACTGTTACAGTTAAAATATTCATATTTTCTGAGACTCAAGTCTGTAGGAGTAATTAGTAGAGTGTGTTCTAAGTGACGACAGTAGGTTCAGTTCTTTCCTTAAGAACTAGATCCACAGCGCCATAAAGCTCATGAAATCAGTTATAATAAGTTATAACTAAGCCAGTGCACACCAGCGTTATTCAACAATGTATCTATTAAAGGAAGATTACAGAGATCGTATGGTTCATTACCTTTCAACATTATCCCTACTTATCCCTACTCGGAGCTGCGTTTTTCATGCAGTTACTCCTTAATGTGCTTCATCCAGACTTCCCCACCCTCCATGTGGGTGGAATCAGCTTGGACATGCTTGTGTAAGAGACCATGAATGCCCCCTTCCATGCACATGCCAAAATGCCCTTGGATGCCTGAGACCAGCCTCCTAACCCAGCCAAGAAAATCTCAGGTTCTTCACATCTATACTAGTTATGGTTCCTTAAGAAGAGATCTGTCCATGTCTAATGAGAGAATCTTTCATTTTTGTGCTTCCTTTCATGTAGGTCTAGTTTGAGAACTCCAGAAAAGATATTCTCTTCCTTTGCTATGATCCTTTTCCCCCTCCTTAAAACTATGCTCGACATGGTGCCTAGAACCACCCTTATAAATAATAGGTACTCAAAGGCTTTTTATTGACTGAATTGCAAATGATAGATAAAACTGAGACACACTCTTATCACTGAAGGACAAACGCTCTGCTTCAAAACCCACCATGCACAGTTCTCCCTCCTTTCTTTCTTCCCTTTATTTTTCTGGAAAAAATACTGGATAAAGTGCCCAGAGGAACAAGAGAAATATAATGCAAGCAATAAATGAGAGCCACATATGCAATTTAAAATTTTCTAGTAGCCATATTAAAATATAAGTAGAAATAGATGAAATTAATTTTAACAATATATTTTACTTAAAGTAAAAAAGATTAAGAAGTCAAATAAAATTTTTTAAGTTTTTTAAAAAAGTAAAAAAGTTATAGTAAGCTAAGGTTAATTTATTATTGAAGAAAGAGAAATTTTTTTATAAATTTAGTGTAGCCTAAGTGTACAGTGTTTATAAAGTCTACAGGAGTGTACATAATTCCTAGGCCTTCACCTGCACTCACCACTCACTCACTGACTCACGCAGAGCAACCTCCAGTCCTGCAGCTCCATTCACGGTCAGGTGCACTATTTTTTATCTTCAATACTGTAATTCTACTGTACCTTTCCTATGTTTACATAAACAAATATTTATCTTTGCACTACAGTCTCCTACAATATTCAGTACAGTAACAAGCCGTACAGGTTTATAGCCTAGAAGTAATAGGCCGTGCCGTGGAGTCTAGGTGTGTAGTAGGCTATTCCTCCAGGTCTGTTGAGTACACTCTGTGATGTTTGCTCAATGCTGAAATCACCTAACAAAGCATTTCTCGGAACATACCCCTGTCATTAAGCAACGAGTGACTGTATACAGTCGAACTTTTGATTGATATGTTTTTGGTACAACTTAAAAGTATTCACAGGAAATCGTGGATCTAGACTGGAAAACGAAGAGTTTTATGAACACAACTACCTTTTCTACTTCAAGTTTCTTTTCATCCTTAATATTTTCTAAGAGGAATTTTTAGTAAATGGTTTTAGCTAATCACTTGCTCATGAGTAGGAAACACTGCCTCATACTCTTACAGTCCCATTTCTTTTATTTATTTTTATTTTTTTATTTTTTTTGAGACAGAATCTCGCTCTGTTGCCCGGGCTAGAGTGAGTGTCGTGGCATCAGCCTAGCTCACAGCAACCTCAAACTCCTGGGCTTAAGCGATCCTACTGCCTCAGCCTCCCGAGTAGCTGGGACTACAGGCATGCGCCACCATGCCTGGCTAATTTTTTTTTCTATATATATTTTTAGTTGGCCAGATAATTTCTTTCTATTTTTAGTAGAGACGGGGTCTCGCTCTTGCTCAGGCTGGTCTCGAACTCCTGACCTTGAGTGATCCTCCCGCTTTGGCCTCCCAGAGTGCTAGGATTACAGGCGTGAGCCACCGCGCCTGGCCACTGTCCCATTTCTTTAAATTCAGAAAGCTTCTTTGCTATACAATGATTCTTACTGCCTTTTCTCCTCCTGATTATTTCAAACTCGCTGCCATTGCCACTGCTTTCCTCCTTCCCTTTCCTCTCTCTCTTTCCCTCCCTCTCTGTCTCTCTCTCTCTCTCTATCTCCCCCCCCAGCCTCTCAATCTCTTCACCAAATATGTTTTCAAGAATAAAGCTCAACTATAACCTCACTCCTTTCCTTTCTCCACCCCTTCTCATGTATCCAGCTGCCTTCAGTATCTGGCAGGCTGTAAGTTGGCTGTGGCAAAAGAGCTTTGAACTTTTTGTTTGTTTACCAACAACCACTGTCCTATACCCTGTAAGTATACAATTTAAAATAAATTATAAATTTAACATATAAAACAGATTGCTATAAAACATCTTGTAAATTAATCCAGCAGAGTCTAAAGTATCACTGGCTATCCAACTCATCTACTATCCCTGCAAAACAGCAATCTCTCTGAACAGTGATCTAAACGTTGTGGGTTTTTTAAAATGCTTCTGAATAAGATCTTAATCACCATCTCCAGTGGTGTGTCTACATACCAGCTGCAGCCCTGCTGATTAGAGCATCAATACTAATTGATTTTTTAACACATACTTGCAATGTCTATTGTATCTTGTTGTGCACTGTACACTATTGGTATTTAGCCAAAGCTAAGAGGGGAAAAAAAAAAAAAAGATTTTGTGTACAGAACACACGGGTCCGAGACAGTTTCATAATTCCCAGGAGAATATAAGAATCAGGTACTCAATGTCAGACTAAATGGTTTCTTACAGCTAATGTGTTTGGTGGCCACTGTCTCAAATAATTCTCCTGTCCAGATCCAGGGTTATTCAGCTGTATAATAACCTCTAAAGTCTCTCCTTCGAAAAGGACTCAGGATTCATGGCTTTAATTTTGCCACTGATAATATGAAAAGTATACCCCATATAGTACTGAGCTAGCATTCACTCTCAGCTTCCACTATAATGAAATTCTAATTGTTTCTAAAGTTTAGGAAGGATAAAATGGTTAATCTCCATGATGACAAAAGGAAGCCAGGAAAATAAAGTGACACACTTGAATGAACTGTGAGGAAATAAAGTGCACAACATGCGATAATGCCATGACTCTGTGTTACTGCGCATTTCTGGGCTGAAAAGATATGGCTTGATGGGTAATTTGTCATGCTGTGCAATAGAGAACAACAGTAAAGAGACTTCAGACAGAAGAAAATTACACAAATAGTAGGGTGGAAAGGTATAATTGAAGATGGCAAAAGATTGAAAGAAAGACATTTAAAATTACTGTACTGACCTACTAAATGCACTTGGGCGTGGAATCCTGGCCTCACAAGAAGAGGCATTAAATGACTGCGGGCTGTGACACTACAGCGAAGTAATGCCAATCTCCTGAGTTCTTGGAGGTGAAAAACACAATGCACAGCCTGACGGAGCAGCCTCAACCTGCTTTCTTAATGAGAGGTGCCTGGGCTTCTAGTGAACTTGGAAAGAAAAAGTTTCCTAAACTAGTTTGTTTGTTTGTTTGTTTAAATTATGAATATATTTAATTTAGTGTTTTGGGGGCTTAACTAACTCCTTAATTTTCTGAAATCAATAAATCTGCATCCTGTAAAATTGCAAAACCAGTGGAATATTTTTTTTGATGAAATCATGCAAAAGGATTTTGCTTCTCACATCTGGTTAAGTTTCTCCAAGATTGAAGTGTCTGAGAGATCAGCACAACATTGTGCAAAGCACAGTCACGACTGAGAATGAGGAGACACAAGCACTGTCCCACCTTTTCTGGAGGCTCATTAATCATGCACGGTTCTGGGGGAGTCCCTTAACCTCATGAAGCCCAAGTCCCCTTCTCTGCATAAGGAGAAACATGGACCAGATACTTTCTAAAGATTTTTTCAGTTCCATAATTCTACTGCAAACAGCAGAAGAAGCTCAAAAAATTTCACCTTCATAGAAGTTATTTCCTTTTCCTTCCCAGGCTCATAAAGCAGAGGACGTCCTAACCAAGCATACTTTGTAATGGCTCAAGGCAATCATCTACACAGTTCCCTTAAATTAGAGAAATATGTCTCCTACCTATCATGTAAGACGATTACATAGAAAACATAAAATCCCTTCAGATATCAGTTAACTATAAAGATATTTCCATTTCTTACATATAACTGCATAATCACAACTTATCTTTGAACAATTAATTCTTCACAACAATAAAGAACTTATTATAGGAATATGGAATTTATAGAAAGGAAAATGCTGTCCTTGATGGTGATACTAAACAAAAATTGAAGTGGCAGCATTTTTGCAATTCTTATTATTATTGCCATGACCACATTGCCCCATAATTTCCTCCAGGAAGCAGCAATCTTAGGTTATAATCTGTGTGATGCTCCATGAACTGTTTAAAAATGTCTTCCAATGGGAAGTGTCACATATATTTTATGGGTACGGTAAAAAAAAGTATAAACAATACTTATAAAGAATGAAAGAGTGATTTCCCTTATTTAAATAATCTGTATAACTTAAGGAAAGTTAGGTAAGCTAAAAATTAAGTCGATCAATAAAACAATTCCACCTAGATGACATCGTAAGGAATACATTAAGAGATTTCAAACTTGCAAAGGTAACTAAATTCAAAAAGAGTTTAGAAAAGCTACTTAAGACGAACTTGTGACATACTATAGGGGGAACATTTAGATACGCTTTAGAGATCTTTAAAGGCCCGCTAAACAACCATGCTGCCCCACAAAAGGTCCCTAAAATCACAAACAGAATTTTAGACTGAATTTCATCACAAGACATCATTATACTTTCTTTCATTCTTATGTTCTTTATTTTCAGATTTTTTCAATATTTGTTACTTTTATATTTGTGAATTATAACACTGATGATAATGAGCAGCAGGTACTATTATACAATTCTATCCAAAAATGTCTTTTAATTCACTCTAGTATGTGATGCTTAATTTAAAATTTCAAGTGGAACATGCATGGTAGTGGAATCTAGCAAAATCTCTTCCCAACTCCCATGATCTGTGATTAGTATATCACATATAACAGAGCAGAAAGACATAAAGTTAATTTCTGATTAATGTCAACAAAATCACCTATTGGTTATTTAACTTAAAATTTCAGAAATCACAAAACTAGAAGAAACATCAGAAAGTCACATGAGCTGGAGCTTTATGCTTTTAGGCTTAATCTTTTAAAGAATGCAGTGAGCAAAGACTTATTTATCCAACAGATAAGAATTTTGATGACTTTTAAGGTCTCTTCCAGCTCTGGGATTGTATGACATATGAAAACACATAATTACGCTTAAGAAAATTCTGTTCAAAACAGTTGGTCATATCAGAGTCAAAAGCTCCTCAGAATCCTCAAGACTCAGTTTTACTACCCACATTTTATGACTATTTTATAAAAAGTCTAATCAGGGCTATGGACATTATTATCATTCCTACCAATGTAGGAATGAGCAGATCCAAATGCTCAGAGTTATTAAAATAATAATAAGTTGCTCATTCATTCATATGTTTAATGAACATTTATTAACTATCACTATGTTCCAGGCACTGTGCTAGGCACCAGGAATAGAGGGGACAGTTAGACAGACATGGACCCTCACAGAGTCTAGTGGAGAACAGACAGCTGAATGAATAGCAATGAAGTGTGGTGAACGCTAAGATAGGGTAAGTACAGGGCACTGTGAGACCATATAAAGGCTCTATTAAACCTCCTAAGGGAGATAAGGTGAAGATGAGACCTAAAGAATGAGCAAGGGTGGCTGCTTTTGTGCGGTGCACCCTCTTACTTCTGCAGTAGCCCTTCAAAGAATCCCTCCCTGAAACTCCCACCTGCACTAGTCTGGAGTGGATACCTTCCTCCATGCTTACTGAATTCATATATAGCTGCATCCACCAGAACTGTAATTGCAGTATAATCTTGGTCTCTTGGGCAAATAAAATCCAAGAAGAGGTTTCTTTGAAGCTTCTGGGAAAGCTCTTTTAGCTCTTCTAGAAGCCTCTGAAAAAGCCCCTTTCACTCGCTAGCCACCTTGCTACTAGCCACTGCTGAAGCTAGTCCACAGAGAGGACAAATAACAGAAAGAAAACAAAGCTAAAACTACTGGATTAAAATGACACCATACTTCTGAACTTTCAGGGGAGTGAACCAACAAATTTCCTTATTACTAAAGCCATTTGGAGTTGCATTTTCTGTTACCTGCAGGCCAAAGCAAAGTGACAGACAAAACATTACGGATGGGAAGTATGCCTTTTTCCCTCAGCACACTATCTAGCACATAGTAATGGCTCAATAAATGTTTCACAAATAAATGAACTAGTCAAAGAAAATATCTGATAACAATAAAATTATAAATTTTATCCCTAAATAAAATTAAAAATACATTCAGTTTTTCAAGTAGGATTTGTAAAGGTGATTTAAAACTATATTCAGGAAGTGTGACATTTTTAAAGGGTTTCCTATATTGTAAAGAACACAGATCCTGTCCCAGGCTATTCCAGGCCTCCTCCTTCAGTGTCTTTCGTCTCATCCCCGCTGTCCCCCTCTTGCCCACAAGTTCCTCTCACTCTCTACTGACCTGGTGTCCTCATACCTCTCTGCCCACCCCACTTTCAAAACCTGTTCTCCAGAAAGAGCTGGTAGGCTTGTTCACACTGAGTTCTAGTGATCTGATTTAAACAATGTGCTATCATTTCTAGGGATATTTGCTAAATTCAAAGATTTTACCCTCTAATTATGCAACTACAGGCATCAGCAAGCAAGTAAAAGGGGCATCTGTGGAGCTGATAGCCAACTCTGTAGCCACGAAACAGCAAGAGGGGACATCTCAATTCCCTGTACAAAAGGGCAACTCTAGACATCGTCATTAATGGCCAGCCCAACAGCTCGACAGCTCTCATTCCATTTTCTTAAGAGCAAATACATCCAGTAACCAATGAACCGTGTCCACCAAGTGATAAGAAGTTCTGGCTATAGACTTTCTCCCTGGGATAGGATTTAACACCATCTGTTCCATACCCTATTTTGAACTGAGTAACTTCCCAATTATAATAAGCATCTATATTAGAAATCCTCCTACCTCCAAATCCTATCAGCAAATTATAAACAATACTTGAGTCACTCCAAAGATGACCAAACTTAAGATTCTTTGTTGTAGATCCCAAACACAGACGAAAATGAAACTCTCAAAAAAAAAAGATATTCCCACATAAATATTCCAGTCTAGAGTACTTACAAACCGTTTTGGCTACCTTATTTTGCAAATCAGATATTCCAGAGCCACCTTTATCACCAAATATAAAAGCCTCCCACTGCACACCTCAACAGAATTGCCTGTATATCCTTAATGTCTTTCTAAGTAATTTTATGCAGTCAGCACCCTATACATTAGGGAAGGAATAGATGTGTGCTCTATGGGTTTCTTATAATAGCAATGAACCTTCATAATCAGCCTCATTCCCTAATTTTGCTTACTTTTTTATGCAGCTGCATTAATACTATATTGTCAGACAAAGACAAGGATGAACATGAAACATGAGACGTGGGCAAAAAAACAAAAGACAAAAAAGAGACAATACAGCTACCTGAGGAGCAAGTGCTGAGCTTGTGAAAAAAAAAAAAAAAACCCAGCTCCCATTTTATTAAATAATAGTGTTCCTGCAAGGATGTCTGAAGTACTCTGCAAGGCTAATTAGGACAGATCAATGTACACTTACCTCTCCAGAAAGCTGAAAGGTGTGTAGTGACTATGTGTCATTAAAAATTTACTTGACCATGAGCATCAGATGTCCATGACAGAATGACCCTGGTGAGCACTCTAAGTTTCCGTTTTACACACGTCATCCTCAATGCCTTGCAAATGCTGTAGACACCATTACTATCACCGAAGATCATTGCAGCTGATGTGCTATATATGTTTGAGAGGGTGGTATCAATTAACTATATTATCTATAAAGCCATACTTGCAATTACTACCACTTCACAATTTATCATTAACACATTTGGCAGATTTTTTTTTCCAAAGTAACATTTATTTAAAGGTTAATCAAAATTCTTAGAACAACATTTATTATAATGTGATTTTTGATAATTGACTAAATCAGTGGCTCTTAAGAAAAACACCCATGTCTCAGTCCTGCTAAGTATACGCCACAGTGCCATTTGGGGAAAAGAAATACATATTAGAAATGTTCATTTCAGACCTCGTCATGGAAGATCATATATTAATGTAATCAGGTGGTACATTTACATGCTCATTAGTAATCCATCATTAGTCCAAATGCTCACTATTAGGAATAAATGTACAACGAGTTATTCAGAATACCCAGAAATAGTATTTCTTATTTAAACATTCAGAATAAGCTGACTGAAATAAGCGCACACCTTGAATTTGAACTTTCAAGGCACATCACTGAAGTCAATCAGTTATGTCAGGACACTCTTCTATAATAATCTCAATTATAAAATTCCTGCCCCTCCCTAACACAGGGGATGGGGGAGTTCCAATATCTGAATAATTCACTGTAACTGCAAAAATTCCTGATGAAGCGTGTGTCTAAATTTTACGCTTTAATACATAGCATGCCACTAGAACCACATTAGTTATGCTTTATGCTGCTTAATCATATGTCAAAATCTGTAAAATCTGTTCTTGCATGCTAAGGTAATTTAACTGCAATTAATCAATCAAGGAAATAAATAAAATGTAATAAGTGCCAAATAATATAACTTCTTTTAAAACAAACCACTATCTATATTTTACCCTACAAATACTTATTAGCCAACACCATAGAAGGAAAACACAGTAAAAATTTGACTCTACTGAACATTTTTTCCATCAGTTGCATTCTCTAAAAGCACAAATGTTTTACAGGAGTCTTTGGCATGATCTGACTTTTCAACTAAAATGTGAGCAACTTGAGGGTCAAACTTACCTTTTTGTATCCCCTGCATCCAACACAATGTCTTAATCATAATAGGTGTTCAGTTTGTTGAATGAATTAACAATTCAAATATGCATGAACTAGATTCTTTCATCATAATGTCTAGAACCTACAGCAATATGTCATACTTTTTCTTCTGTCAAAAACTATATATTATACTTTATTGGTATTTAACTAAAGGTAGTAGGACTCTCTTCATTAACTCTTTCATAGAGTCAGTTAGGAACCAGGAAGGAAGGTTGATAGATACATTTGTTTGTATTTGTTCCTCGAAATGAAAACAGTTCATTTTTTTCAAGTATGTAATTTAACAGTTTGATGAATATAGCTGTAGACCAGGACTAGCTAAGGAGGCCAATTTTAAGTTCTGGGTTCAGTCAGCAAGAATTTATTAGGCAACAACTGAACAACCCACACTATGCTAGCAACTAAAAATATACCAAAGGAATCAAAAACATGCCCCTGCCTTCCAGACCTTAAATCAGAGAAGACACATACAAGTTCATTCAATGAGCATTAACAACTATACTTTACTCCATGCACGGTACTGAAGAGGAGGAGGATAGCCAAAAAGCTTCAGTTCTCAATAAGAGGCTAACAAAGAAATTAATGAATAATTATATGTCAAGCAGAAAGTCACAAATATCACTGAAAAATTTCAAACTAATTCCCTTTGGAACCCCAGGAGAGAAAGCTGGTGAAATCAGGGAAGTTTTAAGGAGGCGAGTGGCATAAAAATAGCTTAAGAGAATTTCCCAGATAACATAAATTAGTACCTTCACTAGTGATGAGGAAATTCAAAGGAAGGGCCCAGAAGTTTTCAGAATAAGTTACTTGCTTTTTGAAAATGACAATATACTTGTTCTCATCAAATTAGCTTTGGTGACAAAAAAAAATAATAACTTCTGAATTAATGACCACTTAGCACAAAGACACTGAGCAGGCCAGGTGTGGTGGCTCGTGCCTGTAATCTCTGTGCTTTGGGAGGCCGAGGAGGATAAGATCACCTGAAGCCAGGAGTTCCAAGGCTCCAGTGAGCTATGATCACGCCATTGCATTCCAGCCTGGCTGACAGAAAGATACCCTGCCTCAAAAGAAAAAAAAAAAAAACACTGAAGAATTTTCTTTTCAAGGTTCCTGATGGTAATTGTATCTGCAGAATCTCAAGATCACAAGGATATGACAACAAGTAAGAGTTGCTCCTCCCACAGCCACACTATCCACCCCATTGTCTAAGGCTACACTGGGCAACATAGTAGCCTCTAGCCACTTGTGGCTATTAACCACTTGAAATGTAACTAGAACAAATTGAGTTGTGCTGTAAGTGTAATATACACACTGGATCTCAAAGACTTATTTTAAAAATGTAAACTATTTCAATATTTTTATATTGATTACCTGTTGATATCATAAGATTCCAGGATATGTTGAATGGAATACATATATTATTAAATTAGTTTCATGTGTCTTTACTTTTTACCATGGACACTAGAAAACTGAAAAGGATATAGGTAACTCATGATATTTCTCTTGGACAGTACCGCCTAAAGGCATTGTGAAGAAGAAGAATTTTTTATGTATCATGCTAGAAAGGAAGGATAACATTCAGCAAAGTGCACTGGTATGATAATATGATTATCTGATAAAAAAAAACTTTACATAATGAGCCACTCAATACATGCCTCCCAAAAGCTAGGAAAAACGCGAGCATCTTTCCAGACGAACTGTAATCTCCTGCCCCACTCTAATCTGATAATAAGTGGCATCATTTCTGTGCCTCCCTTTTTCTCTGACTGGAAGAAAGTATGAGCCTAAAATTCAAGTTATTCAACTATAGGATTTGGGGGACGGTCTTGGTTTTTTTGGCTTAGTTTTATCCTATCCCCTTTTCCTTACCTGCCATGGTTTTGATCCTTATTTTTAATGGTTTTACTGTTATAACTTACAAAAAGACTTTTTGGAACTAAGACGAGCTAAATAGCAAATGAGAGAGTGAGCTAGCCTCATACTCTGGTGTAAGCAGCAAGATGCCACTCTTCAGACCTGAGGCAGACTCGTTATGTCTGAGGCCCTTCCTTCTGTTACAGCTGTGACGCACAAGGGATATTTAGCAATACCAGCCCTTACGCACATTTTGGAACACAAATACAGAGCAGACACTATCCATGGCTGTCACTCAGGGGTCAGTGAGATAGACACACATGATATGCAAATGGCAGAAAGAGCTCTGAAGTCATGCAAGCGGCTGTAAGTAGCAGGGTATAAAATCAGGCAGAAGCAGGAGTGACTCCCAAGAATACCTAGACATAAGGCAGGTGGTGGTTATTATTATCTCATCTGATTCTATTTTATGAAGCACCATGGAGTGGAATGAGGACATAGAGGCAGCATACAAGGATCCAAGAAAACTTAGCAGAGACCTAGTCCTGTGTAGAGGGAAGGAGATAATTTCTATGTCTATGGAGCCACACTGGCCCCTGGGACTTAAGAGTCATGCCCTCTCAGATTGAGTGAACTACACAGATTCCAGCAGTAATGAACAGTAACATGGGAGACCAGCAGTTGTAGCAGGGCCACCAGATGTGCCCAATTAGGAAGAGAACATCAAAGGCTCTAAATATGCTTCCTATTGTTTTTGGGTTTGGTCCAGGGACTGAAGGGTTTGGCTATAGGTGGAAACATCAGTAGATTCAGGTCACCTTGCTCAGGCAAGTTCAGGGGAAGGAAAGGAGATGGGGCCAGTGCTTCTCTCTTTATAAACTGAAGGAATTATATTGATGCTTATGCAACTCTTATTCTAAAATTAATGTTTGAAGGATATTTAAGCAATTAAAAACAAAAACTTCTTCAATAACATCCCAAATCTATGAAAAAGTCATTGCTTTCTGTTAATTCCTATGCTTCTCTAAAAAAATGCTTGCAATATCAGTTAATAGTATAGTTGTGTATATCCAGCCTAACACAGGTACAATCTTAAGGTTGTAGGAGATGTATAAAATTTTTAGAATGTTATGTAACTCTGAGAATCCTTCTGATAACTACATTTTAAAGAAATAAGAGCAAGAAATAACTAACAATTTTCTCAGCTATAGAGACAGAGATAGGACAGGATAGAGAAAAGATGCAAGCCATATATTAATAAAAATCAAGACTACACAGTCACCACAAATTACCAGAAGATGAGAGAGAAACACTCTAAGTCAACTATACTACTGACATACACTTCAACGTTTTCTTAGAATTATTTCAAAGGATTTAGCATAAAAGTAACCCATCTTATTTTAGAAAATCAAAATTAATAAAAAAATTTAAATGAAAAATAGTACACAATTTGCCACAAGAAAAGTGAGGAAAAGTTTCAGGATCTAATCAATAATAAAGGACCTGTTAAACATAATGTATACTATGTCTATACTAGCAAAATTCCATAAAAAGGGTCAAGACCCCACCAATTCATCAATTTTTAAAAAAAGAAGTATGAGTCCAAAGATAGAACTAAATGGTAAATTTCACAAAGCAAATCTAGGTAATTTCAAATTGGCTACAATGCTTTCCAAGGTAAAGGAAATAAACCAAATAGGTTCACACATACCTTGTGATCCTATTTTAGGGAGACCCAGATCAAATTTGAAATTCTAAGAATGTTTTCTGCCCAGTAAATATTCCAGTAACACACACAGTTGCAAACTCAACACCTTTCTCAGTACAATGGTAACTCTAAGGAGGATGTTTTCCTGACCCTGAGAAGAAGGGGTGAGTTTGGGAAAAAAAAAGAAAAAATCAAAATATTTTCAGCCTACATGTTGTAAGCCCACCTATTCCTGGATTTGTGAAATTTAGAGATGGCCTAATAAAAATTCTAAGACAACTGAGTTGTCACAAAGTGACAAGAACATAAATTCATGTTGAGTAGCTTCTTTAGTGCTTCCTCCTAACGCCAACAAAACCAAAATATAGATTTCCCCCAATATATCAGAAATAATATATTTTCTACTTAGTTTCAAGAAAGAATAAAAACTTTTATAACTTAAGCAAACTCAAAATATGTGACAATCTGTCACTGAATCAAAATAAGCTACAGTAATAAGTGACAATGTATGTACAAAACCCACTGCAACTATGCATTCATCTTCACATACAAAGGCTATTTCTAAACGGGTCAGATCAAAGCTTTGGCTGATCCGTGCTGATGGCAGAATAGGGCCGAAGATGAGCCAAAGCTGTGTGTAATCCAAAACTCATTGATATTTAAATTTGGAATGGCTCTTTGTACTTACATTTGAACATGTTGTGAGAACACGAGCCTCCTGTCACTTTATACATGCTCATTCTTCTAAAATGTTTGCCTTGTATGGTGAAGGTATTTTACCAAGGCTATAATGAGAAGGACATATCGCTTTGGTGTGGGTGGAGAAGAGTCAATCACAACCATTCTGCTAGCCCATTACTGCCAATACACATGGCTCGAACAGAAGCATGACCTGACTGGGAGTTTTAGGAGACAAGAGTAGTAGAGACATTGTCTTCTGACTTGGAAATGGGAATGAGGCATTCCTCCCTATGTATATACTATAATACTTCCCCTTAATTAAAGGAAATAAATAAAAGCAAGAAATAACTAATAATTTTCTCAGCTATAGAGATAGGAGAGGATACAGAAAAGACCACGGCCATATAAAAATCACAACCACACACTCCCCACAGATCACCAGAAGATGCGAAAGAAATATTCTAAGTCAACTATACTATTGGCATGTACTTGAATGTTTTCTTAGTATGATTTTAAGGGCTGTAGCACACAAATAACCAATTTTTATTTTAGAAAACCAAAATTAATAGAAATTTTAAATGAAAAGCAGTACACAATTGGCTATTATAATTGTATTACAATTGGCTATTTAGTTCTCTGTACCTTCTATAAAATTGCAAGATTTTTACTTTTTATTTTGAAATAATTAAAAATTCACAAAAAAAATACGTAAAGAAATGTACAAGGAGGTCCTGTGCACCCTTTACTCAGTCCCTGTTCCCAATGTTAACATCTTACAAAACTACAATAACCAAACCAAGACATTGACCTTGGTACAAGCCATAGAGCTTATTCAGATCTCACCAGTTATACATGCACTTATTTGTGTAGGTGTGGATAGCTCTAGGCAGTTTTACCATATGTATGACTTTCAGTAACCACTAACACAATCAAGACACCTGACTGCACCATCTCCATAAGACTCCATAGTGCTATTCCTTTATGTCCACCCCTCCCTCTGCTTTGCCCCTCTCCCAAATTCCTGGCAACAGCTAATCTGTTCTCCATGTCTATAATTATGTTATTTCATGAATGTTGTATAAATTGAATCATTCAGTAATGTTTCTTTTTTGAGATAGGTTTTTTTCACTCAACGTAATTTCCTTGAAGTTGATCCAAGTTTTTGGTGATAACAACAGTTCATTACTCTTTATTGCTGTAGGCTATAATACGGCTATATCGTGGTCTGTTTAACCATTCACCCACTGATGAACATTTGGGTGTATTTCCAGTATGGGGCTATTACAAATAAAGTTGTTGAGAACATTTACGTACAAGTTTCTGTGTAAAAATGAAATTGAAAGAGTTTAAGGGACCAGGTTGTGTCTTATGCACCATAGTATCCCCAACACTTTATATGACACATAGTAGGTAATCAAAAATATCTGTTAAATAAAGGAATGAATGAACTACAAAACTGCTTCTAAGTGGCAAAAAATAAAATAGGACTCATCTGGTGGGAAGAGCACAGTTAGCTGGGAAGGAAAATGCCAGCAGGGGGTCCTAGAAGTTGCACTGGCAATTTCAGGACCACGGCAGTGTTTCAAAGGGATTTCCTACACGCACATACACACATTTCAATCAGAATATTTTAAAATTTGTTTTAAATATTGAGCTTCATGTTAAGATGTTTTCTGGATTAATAAGCTATAGCTGAAATTTTTAAGAAACAACTGGGGAAATTTCCAATTCTAGCCAAGATGGACTGACAGAGACTGGATGGGCTCGCCTTCCTAAAACAATCCAAAAAAACCCACTTGACAAAACATATGAAATGATGGTTTTTGAGACATGGGACATCAGGCCACAAAGGACAGTGACTCCTGAGGGATGAGAAGCCACGGTGCTGAATCCTAGGATCACCCCAGCTCACTGCCTTGAGGGTTTCTCAGCAGTGCCACAAGAAGGGCAACTAACTCAACGGAGGCGAGCTGCCTGATTTGAGGAAACAGAACTGAAAGTTTGGGAGAGTAAAGTGGCTAGAGCTCATGGAAGGAGCACAGGAGAGAGCTGAGGCACAAAGAACCATCCCTTGAGATCTACAGAGTCTTCCTCTCAAGAATTTAGCAGAGTACTAATCTGGGCATAGGTGTGAGGAAACCACCCAAAGCTGGGGAAAGGAGCATCTGAAAGAATTACACAGGGAACAGTGCCTGGAACTCACACAGGGCTGGGAATAGGCCTTTTCCCACCAATGAGAATGGAAAATCTCATAATTCACGTGCAATTGGGTAGATTTCCCTCTGTACACTAAACATGTATTTTCCTCAATAGTGGGAAACAATTTGACCTAGACTATGCACTGCTCTAGTCTCCCCTAACTAGTATTTTAATCCCTAAAGGCTGAAAGCAAAAAGAGACAAATGAACGCAACTGTATATCTAATTGGTGGCATAATCACACCAAAAGGAACAATTTCAGGTGATTTAAAACCACAGTAATGGATATATCCTTACAGGGGTGGGGTGGGGCTACACACAGGGTGTACACAGGCTGTGTACATTCCTACTGATGGTGATGGTCTTGGTGTTATTATTCCAAACGTTTTGTACATATATTGTAGCATAGAGCAGATAAATATACTAGTATCATTAAGAATTTGGATTGTCAATATGGGAGAAAGGACGTACAGATACGATTGATGTGAATAAATTAAAACCTGTTGACCTGAATATAAATTGGAAGTACTAGTATGGACTCTTGATGTATTTAACCTTAAAAAAAAAAATTTGAACATATTTTCTAGCTCTTTCCTTTGAAAAGAACTAGATTAAGGACCAAGTCAGTAGCAATGAGTTTTCCTTTTTCAAGATTGTGGGTTTGAAGTACCATTTCTAAGACAAAAAAAAAAAAAAAAAAAACCTAGAACTAGAATTTCATAGATAATTGCCTGATTCCAGGTTTGGAAAGGAAATTTTCAAGATGAGCCTCTTATATTTTGTCATACCAATTATCATGGTAGTTCTCAAAAACTTAAGGTTCTTTCAAAAACACATAGGAACCAACTGGACTAAACTTTCAGTAATCAAAGAGGTGACAATTCAGGCATCCATAAACATGATAACTGCAATGGATTGAAGCACATCAATGTGCATGACGAAATTTTAAAAACCATTAGTCACCTTTAGAAGATGCTAAGGAACCACACAGTATGTTGAGAATTGAATAGAGAGAGAGAATCAAGCATCTATCCTGATTTTCTTATATAAACTGAAACTCCAACAAACTAATTTATCTATATAGATAAATTAGTGAAATTAATGAAACAGAAATAACAGAACTATATTACTATTTTGCAAACTCTAAGGAATAAATGGATGTAGACAATGATCATCCCTACCTGCTAACATCACAAAAAGAGAAAGAACCAGTAGTCTTGCTCATCCTCCATTAAATAAATTTGATCAATATTCTAGAGTTTTAGTTAGTAATTAACAAGTAAGACACAGGACAGAGGAGCTTATTAAACAACTCTAGAGGAATGCATCTGCAAATCCAGACGATGGAAAGCTCTACAGCATAAACCATTTAGTTTCTTTGACAAATGAGAAAAAACAAATATAAGCCAATGGATTAAAATAGAAGAGACAAATCAACCAATTACAATGTATGGACCTTATCCATATTCTGCTTCAGGCAGTAAAAAGTACAAAAATTTATGAGCCAACTGGAAAATTTTGAATATTGGTTTGGTATATTTAAGGATAGTAAGAAAATACTGATCTTTTAGGTGTGGTTAATGCTTTAGCTATGGTTCGTTTTTCAGTTTAAAAAATCTTAATCTTTTAAGGATACCAACTGAAATATTAACAGATGAAATGATGTCATGTCTGGGATTATTACAAAATAATTTGGGGTGGAGGTGGAAAATGGAAACAGAATGACAAAACAAATTGCCCATCCAATGACAGTTGTTTAAGGTAGGTGCAGGTATATGAAAGTTCACTACACTTTTCTGTCTACTTTTTTGATACATTCAAATTTTCATAGTAAAATGTTAGATAAGTAGGCCAGTTGCAGTGGCTCATGACTGTATAATCCTAGCACTTTGGGAGGCCAAGGAGGGAAGATCACTTGAAGCCAGAAGTTTGAGACCAGCCTAGGCAATAGCAAGACTCTGTCTCTACAAAAAATTTTAAAAATTATCTGGGCATGATGGCATTCACCTGTAATATCAGCTACTTGGGAGGCTGAGGTAGGAGGATTGCTTGAGCCCAGGAGTTAGAGGTTGCAGTGAGCTATGATGACACCACTGCACTCTAGCCCAGGTAACAGAGTGAGACCCTATTTCAAAAAAAAAAAAAAATTAGGTGAACTTAAAAATACATAAATAAATACGTAATAAATTGAGGTGGTGTTTAAGGACCCTGAGGTCACAGTCCACGTTTCTGAATGCAGACAATTTCTCAAGCATGCAAATATCAAAGATCTATTTACCAGGACATTGAAAACTGTGATTTCCGGGATTTCCTAAATGGAGGACCATGTTTTCTCCACACAGAACATTGTATTCTGAGCAAGGACAGACCCTTTTTCTGAAAACAGATCCAGCAGTGTGAAAGTGGTTGACTCCCTGACTGAAGATACCAAAAGGCATAAAAGGAAACTAACATATCGAGTCTACACATGTGGTTGTTAGCGCTCCATGTTTTTTAAATAAGGCCAGGTTTAGGAGAAGTCTAATAGAGCATATGACTGCCACCCTTCCAAGAGTATCCTCACAAAAACAGCCCATACAATTCAGTAGTCCATTCCCAGTTTTCCTGTTTGCTTACTACTCTGAACACCAATTTCATCTCACACTTTTCAGTTTTTTGATTTTGAGGTAAGGAAGAGGGATCTTTGAAGATGTTGAAAATTTTGGCTGGGTGTGGTGGTGCATGCCTATAATGGCAGTATTTGGGAGGCCGAGGTGGGAGAATAGCTTGGGGCCAGGAGTTTGAGACCAGCCTGGGCAGTATAGTGAGACCTCTGTCTCTACAAAAACTTCAAAAAGTTAGCCATGTATGCTGGCACAAGACTACATTGTTAGCTACTTGGGAGACTGAGGCAAGAGGATCATGTGAACCTCTGAGTTTGAGGTTTCAGTGAGCTATGATCCTTCCACTGCACTCCAGCCTGGGCAACAGAGCAAAAACCTGTCTCTAAAAAATATATTTTTGAAGTTAAATAATTCATTAGAAAATATGTTTTACCCAGGATTTAGTTGTTCTGCAGTAGGAAGGTTACTCGAGTAGCTTAAAGAAGTCTCCTCTGTCTTGTTATCTGAGTCCTATCCATCCAAAAGAAAATGTTCAATTCCAATAAATGGAGTTCCCAAAAGGACGAATGTTATTTTAAAAAATGTTTTGCATGCTCTCTACTCAATGTCCTCCAAATGATCATCATTCACGAAATGAGTTCACTGATTTTTTAAATTTACGTAAATTTATATTTTAATATAATTTTATAAGTAATTATTCTGTCTATAATATAACCATATAGCATTATTATAAAAATATTATCATGAATCTTCATGTTCACTCTCACTAAATGCCTGAAAAGGCCATGTGAGCAGATTTAAACTCTAATGTGTGCTTTGGGAGCAGAATCAGCTCTGGAGAAACAAAGCTAGTGAGCATCTTTGTAGGCTGGTTACAGTTTTAGAGTTATTTGCAAAGGATATATTGCAAAAATTGTAACTGGACTTTTCAAAATATTTATCACCACATTTAGAACTTTCATTGAAGTATTTATCTTTTTGATGCAGTCTTGTCTATAACGGCATTTTAAAAGTTGCTACCCCAGGCTTATAAAGCAATATTATAATGTCTTCCCATCAACAATATTAAAAACATTAATCTCTGGGAAAATGTTATAAAGAAATTCCACTGCAATGATAATTCAAATATTAAAGGATATATAAGAAATGCTATTGTATGAGTGAATACCAAAGAATTATAAAATCTTTGCAAGAGGGTACTTTAATTTCTGATGAAAGCAAAATACTACTCTGAAATTTAACCTATCACCTGACAATATTTCTTTAAATTCTGCTAAATTAATGTTGGAGCACATGTCTTCTTTAGGCATTAATTATTTTAGTTATGGTGAATGGTAGTTGATATACAGATAAGAAATAACTAATGATATTAACTCTATACATATTTGAATCTCTTTACATTTCTAAGTGGTCTAGGCTAGAAATATGTCCAATATGAGTGGCACTAGTTGTATGTGGCCTATGTAAATTTTAATTAATTAAATTTATAAAATTCAAAATTCAGTTCTTCTGTTGCACTAGCCCCATTCAAATGCTCAATAACCACAGATGGCTTGTGGTTACCATATTGGACAGTACAGATAAAGAACATGTCCATCATCACAGAAAGTTCTACTGAACAACATTGGTCTACATTAGAGAGGCTACTACTGAGGAATGGAAAATCTCAAATGCATATATGTATCAATTTATTCCTATAAAGTCATTTTCCTTGTGGTATAGGAGGTTTCATTAAATCTATCAAATTTAAATGGCTTTTCTGGAAAAATCTATGTTCTAATGTAAATAGTTAAAATTGTGCCACAAACATTGCAGTGTAGATTTTTATTTTCCTCTCATTACAGGGAGAATGAATTTCAAAAGATTGGATTTCTTCATGATAGCAAATTATAACCTTAGCCAGTCTTCCCTTTAAATTAGTGTTTTCTTCCTTTATAAAGAGATCTGTTCTAACCCTTCTCTGTTTCCAACTTTACCCAACAATAGCCCAACCTTCTTGCAGCAAGGAATTCCTATAACTTCAGGCCTCAAACTCTACACTTGTGAAGTTTGTAACTAACATAAAAAACTAACTTCCTAGCCAGGTCCTCCTGTTGGGTAAGGAGGACTTTACACCATTCCAAAGTTTCAACAAATTCCTTAGTCAAATACAACTTCTCATCCCTCAATTCAGAAAGATGCATTTTGTAACATACATAAAAAGACATAAATATGGAAATACATAAACAATACAATTTGACACAGGTATGTGATAAAGAAAAATTCTCCTGCAATTAGATATTGAACGTGAAGGGTCTTTCTAATTCATCGGAAAAATTGAGTGAGATCATCTCCACCATTTTTGTTTAGCAAGGAACCATGCTGCAGAGGAAAAGCAGAAATACACAGGTAACAAAAGTACATGAAAATAATACAAAAAACTCCCAAACCATAGATATAAACCAGCTGCCTTTAAATGCTATTTCGGAAAGACTCAATGAAAAGTACTATGTCTGTATTTAAAAGGCTAGATAAATCATATAGCTGATCTATAGTTTAGTTTAAAAAAATCTATAATCACATGAGTATATAGAAAATGTTAAAGTATTTTCATGGAAAGTATACAAACAAGAATGAATAACATTGAAAACAATCTTATTTTTTTAAAAAAATAGCTAATGCAAATATGAAAAGTAATAAAGTCAAGTGTAAGGCAATAGTAAGAATTTCAAATATTTTATGAATGTATCTCTCCAGAGTAGGATGTTGTTTGGAAACCAAATTTCCATAGTAGATTTTATAGCTCCTGAAAATGAACTAAACTTTTGAAATTAGCTACAAAAATGTGCATTAGTTTGGGCGTAAAACGAAAGAAAATAATGTGCCAACCTCTGAATCCTTTCCCCAAATTTTTGCATCTTGTTAATTATACTTACTTTCAATATTCTTTACTGGGTTTAAATATGTAACCTCATTTCTTTGCTCACTCCCCAAGAAAGGCTCAAGCCAAATAAATTGCTATAAGTGTTTACCAATAAAATATTATTTTCCAAGGACTTTTTTCTTAATTTTGAAATTTAGCAACTTGTACAACAATTAGGAAACTACTCCTGGCACAAGCTCTCTGAAACATTGTTTGTCAGACACTAATGGGTCTTGGGAAAGTTTGAAACTCTCAATTCATTAGGACTTTGAGAAGCTGTTTTGTACATAAGAATGAGAATTGATGGAGAGATTGGGACTGAACACATAATTTTATGAAATATGATGAAAACATGAGGGTTTTGTTATGACGCACATAACAATCAAGAACCTGTTTCTTTTTAGCAAGCTCCTAAAAAGTACCTCCCGTGTAATTATTAAATAAAAACACTCACTTATTCAGTCCTCAGCTAGCTTTTAAACTCTGAATAAGAGAAGTACACAGTGAGAGAGGTACTTACATGGTTTCCTTGGATACTGGATGATGCCATTCAGGTCTATGTTTTTATCTGAAAGTGGTGCCCTGCAGAGAAATGAGGCTTGGTGAGTGGCTGTTTATACATAGTAAGTAAATAGGAACTTTGTTTATTTTACAAAGCATTTTTTATTTTGACCCAGATTTATTTTTCTCATCTCACCCATCCCTTGTAAATAGCAATAATATGGTAGAACAGGTACTCTGCACAACTCCTTTTAACTCCACTTAAGAAATCATAATTATCAAGGCAGAAGCTTAGAATGCTTTGGTTAAGCATGTTACCCCTGGGCTGCTTTACATATCTTGACTATTATATTTAGACCTATCAATGAACAGTGCCTGCTTCTCTACACTCCTTCAAAGGAAATTTTTCTCAAACCATCAATAAAGAAATTAGTCCAAAAAATTCACATACATGACAACTGCCCTTTCCTTAACCAAAGAGTAAGAGAACTCAAGCTTTAACCAGCTTCTACACATCCAGGGTTTCCACAGACATTAGCTGCCATTTTAAATGTCACAGTGGCATCCCAAATTCCCAATAGTTTTAGTGTTATGAGCATGCAATTTTGACATTTAGTCCCTCAGAACTACAGACTTTCTAATTTTGGTAACATGATTAATCCCTCCTATGTGATAAGTTTTAACCTTCTAATATTCCTTTGAATCAAAGAGAACAAATGAGCTACAGCAAAGAATGGCAACTAACTTTAATGCTTAACACAATTTAATAGCCTGAAATGCAGTGTGTGCTGTGTCTCCATTAAAAAGTTTCCAGCCACAATTAATTGAACGAAAACTTGTCGTGTTCCAAGATTATTCTTGGAAATGCAATTTTAAAATCTGCTTGAAATGAGGAAACTTACTTTTTTATACCATATGAAAGCAATTTCATTTTTTAGGAATGATTTTTGGATAGACTTCCGATTGGATATTTTCCATTGGAACTAGCAGCATAGGAGGTCGGGAGGGGTGAGAGGAGGGAAGTAATTCTGTGTTCTTTTGCCAGCACTGACAAAGGTCTGGTTGTCAGTGATACCTTTACAGCTAAATTTACTCCAGAGTGACAGGAACAGGTGCACCTCGGCCTGCCAGACACTTGTGCAGAGGGATCACGCATCTCACGGCTTGACGATCAAGGGGGCAAAGCCTCGGTCTTCATAGAAAAGGAGAGGAGGCAAACGCAGCCCAAACTGGGGGGTTTCTCTTCAAAGCCAGCTGGTCTGGCTTTATTCTACAGGAATTTTTTTACCTGTCGGAGTTTGGACAACAAAGCCCTCAGCAGGTGCTGACGGGTACAACTTCCTGGAGAAGCAGAAAGGCACTGGTGAGTTTCAATTGCCAAAATATATTTTTTAATTTTTAAAAGTTGATTTTGTTATCTTGGAAGAGGCACCACTGAGGTACCTACGTTCACAGAGTGGATGAGACCATTGGAATCAGAGCCAACTAACTCAACAGTGGGTTTGCCTGGTGTAGAAAGTAGAGCTTTACCACTTAGCAATTTCTTAGATTTTTTTTAAGTTTTGAAAAGAAATAATTTATATTTTATTATTGGTCTCTTTTATTACTGTCTTCAATATCTGAAAGATGAATGATTAATTACATATACAATATTAGACCATTTAAATAAATAGCATTTTAGACTCTTTTTATCTAATTCTGTCATAATCTTTTCTGAATAAAACGTTATTTTCTAATAAATCTCCCAAACAAAAAAGTGCAATTGTACATGCTCTTTTTAAAAATTACACGTGCTGTTTTTTTTAAAAAATGTGCGCATGTTGCAGGAATATGATTAGAGAGAATATGGAATTAACTTTAATACATTTTTAAAACATTGCATGTTTAATAATTAAATAATTAGATAATAATTATATATTATTTAATAATTAAAAGGGGTAATATTTTCTCATTACTTTATAGAGTTTCTTTAGAGAAAATTCTTTGGAATAAACAACCAAGACATTACTAAAGCATGTTTTTACGTCATTGATTTCCAAAATTAGTACATTTATATATTTAGTATTTTTATTTTGTGAATTCAAAAGTTTAGGCAAAAATATTTTTTTCAGAATAGGATTTTAATTAATGCAAAACATGGAAAAATGAGACCACATGTTAGGACATATTTTTAAAAAGTGATTCTATTTCAAGGACTCATTCTTTTAACTATGCTTCACAGCATTTCTCCACAAATTGTTGTATTATAGCAAATTGAAAACATTTATTTAAGCAACTAAGCAGCTCAAAGCTAGAGACTATACATAGTAAACATATGAAACCATTTTAATAACAAAATTCCACATTCACAAGCAACATGAGCTAATGAATTTAAAAGATACAACAGCATACATTGATCAAGAATGCTATAAATTATTATGCATAAAATCAATTTTCTGGGCTGTGGGGGGTAGAATTGATGCTTAAGAAGGGGAAGGCTCCTACCAATATAAATTACTAATACTATGAGGCAATTATTTTATTCTGATCATCCCATAAATAATTTTCAATCTACATGCTTAATACATGGTTCTATAGTGGGAAAAAAATAAGATCTGACTTTTTTTAATGACTACTGCATATAAAGCATTTTTTAAATAGATGACCACATGAACATGCCACAAATTTATAAGTATCAAACTCTTTTAAACTGGCTTCACTGCTATTTAAAAGTATGAAATATTTGTGGTTTAAAAAATATTAGAAATGGTCTATCCAATCAAAATATCTAATACTTTTAAAACATAATCTTATCTACAAACATTTTAGTGAATCCATATTTTTAAAAATTAAAACTCAAATCTACTTTTTAGTATGAATTCTTACATGTAGAATATACTTTAGATAATTAAAACGAATTTTTAGAAACATATTTATTGTGGTTTTAAACTGCTATTTTCATATGATATTTTACATTGCTTCATTATATTGATTCAGACACTTAAGTAACTATAGTCACTGAATATTTTAAATAATTTCATTAGTCTCTTAAAGAATGAGTATGTACTCTATGTACTTGATAATTTTATTTTTATTTTTATTGTCTGTTAAATACTATATTCCTAAAGAATCAGAGCCCTTGCTTTTAAAGATGATGGCTAATTACTACAAAACTCAACAACACACACTCTTAGGTCAACTTCAGAATTATAGCTGTTAAGTTTTCATGTTAAGTTGTATAGTTTTATACTACTGGCTATGATTATTACATCATTTGTCATTAACATTAAATATAAGTAATCTGAAAGCTTCTGCCATATTATTATTTATGACTCTTTGTCAATTATTTAAGTGTAACTGAACCTATCAGAAACAATGTTATATATAGCCCAAATATTTCAAAATAACTAAAATTTATCATTTTAACTCTGTCCTGAATTGTGGAGCTTAGTCTAAAATCCCATGATTTTTTTCTTTTAATTATGTCAACAAGCTGTAAAGTCTTGTTTGACATGAAGCTATATGTTTGTCCTTTCTAATAAATCTTCAGCATTGTGTCAGGAAAATACCTATGCCAAATCCCTCAATGTATGGGAAATGGTTTCTTTTAATAAGTCTTAGTAAGATATTGTGACTTAAAGTAGCATTGACTCATACCTGCCTTAAGATTTTAATTTTAAAATATATGCATTTTAAATATTATTTGCAATATATTTTCATATCTTAAAGACAGCTTATATATGGTGGAGAAAAATTAATCATTCTCCTGTTTCAGAAATACACGTGAAAAACATTTTTTTACCTTATATATCTACAGAGAAAATCTTCATTCTTCCGGCATTAACTTCAATTAATTATATTGTGAATATCGACCTATTTAATTTCAGTACAATAAAGTTCCCAGCTAAAATGGTTTACTTGTAAGTATTTAAAGCAACAAAAATACTTTGGCAGCTTTATATGTATCTCCTCATTGACCAACCACCTGACTGACAGCTGTCAACTGTCCGTGAGCCAAATGTAACCCAGTAAAGATAAAAATTACACATTACTCATCCCTGTTGATAATACCTGGTGCCAGTAGGTTTTCAAATAGGAATAACTAGACTGCAGATAAAAAATAAGTAAGTGGGGAATTATTTCTGCTGCCTACCATTTCCTCGTCCTTTTCTTATTGATCCTGTTTTTCTAGATGTTCATTTCTTTCATGTACAAAGAGTTAATTTCCATAAAGGAAATTCCAGAGTAGGTAACATGTTTGTGTCCATGAAAATACTGGGCAGCCAATTAATGATGCCCACATAGTTCTTTCAATCACGTCTTATTTCAGCTTATAAAATCTTTAAGAGTATGGAATGAAGCTTTGAAGTTTTGAACTTCAAATTTTTAAAGAAAATGAAAGCAAAGACCAAAGATGAAATTCACCCAAAGTCACCAAGGTGGGTAGTAGATGTAGACTTGGGGTATGTCTCCCAACTTCCTATCCAGTGATTTTTTTCTATTAGACTGTAAACGTGTGGACTGCCAAGCTATAAGTAAAAATGATCACATGGAAAATTAATGTGAGTTACATTCCTTTGGAGAATGCTTTTCAGTCATCAAACTTAATATCTTATTAGAGAAATACATATTTTTGTCAGACCATATTAAAATGCAGTTCTGAAACAATGAAGAGCATAAAAACATTAAAACATCTATGGTACAAACTCTTTTTTAGATTCTCTTTACCATTAAAATGGATTTCCAAACTAGAAATATTTATGAATACATAGGAAGTGGCAGAAATAAAAAATAATCATTGGCAATATATACGTTTAGAAGATAAATGTAGAAATTAAAAACACAGATTGGAATTTTTTTGAAAGATCAGGAGCTAATTAAAAATACTAAATATAAACACACAAACATATGCCTATACTCAAGTGCAGAATATAATAGACAGTTCATATAACTAACTAAACTACCTAGCTTTCATGCGTGTGCACATGTGTGTCTGTGTTCATTATCAAACCCCACTGGATCCCAGAGCCCTCCTCAGCAAGTGTTTCCTAACAGCTCAGAAATTCTACCACTCAATAATCCTATATTAATATAAATAAATTAACTTAAGTACTTATTAAGCATATTAATAAATATTGTATATTTGTACAATATACTGATTCAGTTAAGGTCATGAAAATATTAATATTCAAAACAAATACTTATCTTCTGGCCCTTTAGAACAGAAATTGTTTAGTTGAAATCTACTACATTCTGAATTTAAAAGAATTTATCTTAGTCCTGGGCCTTGGAGCAGTACTTGCTTATGAGAAGTATTAGCTTTAAAACACACACATGCAAATTAATGAGAAAAAAAAAGGAGTAAAGCTTAAAACATTGATATAGGATATGGAAGGAAATTGTGGGCAGAGTTTCCCTGCAAGGGGACTAGTCTAAAGTAATCAACAGTTCTGTGACTAACACCATTTAGCAACTAAATTGTATATATTTATAAATGTATTTGTTTATTCCATTACATTTAGCCCAAATCAACATTAGTCATTAATCAGCAAACCATTTAACAATATGCAATAACAGTATGCAAATCAATTGCAAGCAAAGTAATAAGTAAATAATATCATTTCTAGCAATTGTAAAAGACATGGCTGTCAAAGCAAAATGTGCAAAAATCACAAGAATTTCAAGTAAGTTCAATCATTGCCCTGCATCTTAAAGGGGTTTTAATCCCTTGTCTGCTTTCGAAAGATCAGAAATGTTTTCTCATTAGAGCTGAAGGGTGCTGTCCACAGAGCACCAGAGCAGAAGTAGGAAGATCTCAGACTGCTAAGTAATTTTGTGTCTGGAAACAGTCACTTACCCTCTGTGAGGGTACTGAATGGATGGCACTTTCTGCTCAGTAATGTACAACTCATAGAAAAGGAAGTTTTAGTTATCCAATGGAAGGTATTTTCTGTTGCATGTGAAGAAGTCCCAAAAGAAATATGAACCATTATTGGTGGGTTCCTGTCTGCAATGGCATGCTCTGCCCTCTCCCTATTGCTACAAGTAGCCCACCATGTAGGTATTCCAAATATATAAAACTGACACCAGCATCTAGCCTGTGAAGTCAGTGGGCAAAACAAAATCACTCTGCAATACACCACTGACCAACAGGCCTTATTTTTTTCCACTTGGGTACCCTGGTAACATTAACGTGAAAAGTCTTACACTCAAAATTATATTATCACACATAGCTTTGAACTTTTCAGTATGCACTGTAAGACTGAGTTGACAGAATTCCACGGTCATTTAATATTTTTAGTTCTATAAAATGGAAGAAAATTTTTAACATTAAAAAGATATTCTGGCACACACACTGCTGTAAGCCAGCAAGAGAATATATTTGTTTTTGTCAGAAAAAAAAAAATGTTGGTATAAGAAACAAGAGCATCAAAGAACCCCTATTCTGAAGTGTTAAAAATATCTGAATCCAAGAGAGGTTAACAACAGCAGTTGAGTGTGGAGGGAAGTTAAAAAATTAAGAACGTGGATCACCCTGTTGCCAGAGATGACAACGTTGTGAAGGCCCTTCCTGACTGCTCGGCAGACGAAAGTAATTACTGAGGTCATAAGGAACACTTGCATTAATTGAAAGTCTCTTCATGGAGAAGCCACATTACTGAAGTGATCATCAGTGCTAGTCCTAGTCCTATTTTCAGGGAATCTAGACTCACAAGCAGCTGGCAGTCACTACAGCATGAACGTGTTGGTGGGTCAGTCGTCACCAACAGTAGAGGTCCCTGGATCTGAAGCCCATTTTATAGGTTTTGCTGAGGTAACTGGATCCACAGAACAGATTCCATCCAGGACAACATAGGGGATATCCCTCAGATAAGTAAAGATGAAGAATTGTACAAAAATTTGTGAAGATTAGGTCTCTGAATTGCTTAATTTGTTTTTTAATTACAACAGGCAGAATATGTGCGGCATGTCTTTTTTTCTTGTTTATAATTTGAACCCAGACAGGCAATGGAAAGATTTATATCATTATGAACTCTCATTTTGACTATTTTGAAAAGTGTACATGACTTTAAAATTCTCTTAAGTTTGTTAAGATTAGTGACAGAACAGGAGTGAATAAGGAATGAAGAAAACAAAGAGTTATGGCATTACAAGAACTTTGTAGGCTTAGGCTTTCCCTTACCCTAAGACAGCGGCAGGCAAACCAGCCCTAAGGAGATTGTGTCTCAGTGAGCCTGAGGTGGGGCCCAGGAATCTGCATTTTAACATGCACCCTGGGAGATTTTGAGGCACTCTGATAAACTGGTCTTTGCATTAGATTGTCCACACCTTCACAAAGAGTCTTCTCTTGTTAACAGTGAAGAAAACTAGCACTTAGTGATCCTAGGTTCTGGGAGACCAAAGAGAGCACAGGGATATGGCTATAGATGTTATCTGTCCTTTTACATTTACTGTCTGATATAATTAAGCACTACTGTGGTTAAGTAGTTTAGTTATTTTAATTATTTTATGTGGGTTAGCAAATGATAATTGTCACCCAATACTAGTGAAAAGCCAAAAATCATTCTCAAGTTTTACTTGAGTTTAAAGTAATAAATAATACAAGTTGAAATATAATAAAATGGCTTCAGTCGATGCTTCAAATAAGACATAAAAAAAATGCACAGACAGTGCTTATTATGAGAAGTATTAGTGCATACGCATTCACCAAGTTTTAGAATACTCAACTAATCGTCTCTGACCTGGGGAGTTTAAGAGGTTAAGAGTTCAAGAGTGATAATGTGAGGGAAACCACAGGCTTTATTCTCCTGTGGGCAAGTTATATTGTGGCCATAGGTAACATAGACTAGAATCTCAGGGCTTTGTAAGGATGAGGTGAGAATGTGCAGATGGATGAACATAAATCCTTCACAAATACTCCATAAAGAACACAAGCATAGGCCTTATTCATTGTGAGTTACTCATCAGTGTAATTAAAGAGTAATTATATTGATTAATAACAAAAACAATCATAGAAAGTTTTCTGTGACCATATTATGTATAGCATGCATCATCAATTGTTTAGAAATATGCTCCTTTGGTAGGATATTTTGAGGTGATTCTGATAAATTGAAAAATATCATTAATAACAACCTATGGTTCTGAAACAGAAAATCTAACTTTCCAAAGCAAAGGAAAAAACCTCCTACTAACCAGTGGTGTGTGTGTGTGTGTGTGTATGTATGCATGGCTTTACTGAGTTTACAACTGATAATAAAGAATTTACAACTGAAAATGAAAAGATGAAGCAGAAAAAATGAAGGAAGGAAATGGAAAAGATGGAAGTAAATCTATTGGTTAGCTGTTTACGTATTGCTAAAGGAGTCAAAAGCAAAAAGAAAGTTGTAGAATGTTTCTTGCATTAGTAGTGGTCAAAATCTTTAACTTGGAATCTTATTTCTTCAGTTCTGAATCTTTCAGTAATGATTTTTCATATAAAATGCATTCCATTTGCTACGGATGTTCTATATTCACAAGTTTAAATACAAAGTTGGCCTATACTTGTTTGTGTGCCCCATGTTTGCACACAGGAAGATGCTTTATCTGTGATTTCATAAAGGAGATAAAGGACAGAATGAATTTTGCCCTCCAACCCTAAATCCCTCCCTAACCCTTCCATATTCTTCCCTTCATCCAGCAAGTAGCACATATTCTCTTGACAGGGTTCTTATACCCTCTCTTCAAGACATTTCTGGAGAAATAATCACTAACTACACCTCTAGTGGCTTTGGGAGGATAGATGGGAGTCACATGCAGTAAGTCTGAATGACAATAAGGTAACTAAGGCACAAGGGACATGCAACAACTATGCACTTCATATTGCAAAGAGGGAACAGAAAAAGAGACCAGAGAAATAGGTACCAAAGTGTACAATATTTTTTTAAAGTATACAAATTTTCAAGGAGCGTCATGATATTTTGCTGATAGAGTTCATCTTCCAATCCCAACATTTTCCAAAACAGTACAAGTTCTTCAAGGAAGAGCTAGGCTTCCCATTTACTCGCACCCAAGGCTTACTGTGTGGACAAAGGAAGCGGCTGCCGGTGGGAGGGTCCTGAGACACACTGAAAGTTCTCCCTAAAATATCTCCTGCCCAACACAGCAGGGAATTTGTGGAATCACGGATACTCCTGTGGATTACGAATTCTTTTCAGAAAACTTGCAGAGAGGTTCTTTTAAAGTAGGAACACATTGCTACTGACTCCTGGATTAAGCGGCGAGAATGGCCAGCTCTCCTGATAAAACATAGTTTGAGAGAATTCTGGGACACAAAGGGGTGGCTGAGGGATGAAAGGACCTTGTAGGTCACATCAGTGGAAGGCCTGGAGGAGAAAGAAGCACTCACAAAGGAGCTATTATTGATTGTAAAAATTGCTGCTGAGTGAGTGAAGCGTGCCAAAGTGAAAGAAGGGCACGTTGAAGGTGAGTGTAGGGAAAAGAATGATGCAAAGACAAAACTCAGCAACTTCACCATGGTGCCTATACTACACAGATAAGACCATTGATTTCAAAGGAGTTAAAAACTCAGATTTAATAGGAAGCCACTACTTCGACGTATTTATGCTAAGCTCCCTTAAATTTAAGTGTAAGATTATGTAATCAATAAACATTTTAGAAGATGCCTGAGGTAACTAAAAAATAAGATCTTGGAGCCAATGGCCAATGGATACATAATTATTTTCCTAAATCTGATAAGAACACAAAAAAAGTTTCTCTGAAAACAGTATTATTTGGAACACTGACAAGGATAATATACATTAGCAATTCAAAAATGTAAGACCTCTTGATATAATATGTATTACTTTAAAAACAAACTATCATAAATATGTTTATATCTATTTTAAATGTGAAATATTCTATCACAAAAGAAAAGGCTTTGAAGCATAAAACTGATACAAAAGAAGACATCTTCTAAAATACCATTAGATAACTATGACATTGAGATGTTTTTAAGGAATAGGAGCAAGTCCCTGACAGTGAAATAATAAATAATTGCTAACATTTATTGAGCATTTTCTACATGCAAGGAACTAAGCAGCTATAGAAATACAATTTCATGTCTTTCTCTCAGCAAAATTATCAAATAAGCAGGTCTTGCCACCTTCCCCATTTTATAAACAAGGACATTTAGAAAATTAAGGTCAAATGGTTACTAAGTGTCTGACCCTGAATTCTAATCCAGGGTCTCTGATTTACCCTTCCCTGCCTGTTGTACAATCTTTAAAAAGGACATTGCCCATCCTATTCATACGTACTGTGTAACTATTAATTGGTAAAACTGACTTTTTAAAAAATTATCAGACCTTTTATGAGTGGTACTCACCAAAACTGTCTCCTTAGATGCTGTACACCTATATGAGGAATACCCTTAAGATTCCCCTTTTGTGTCTTTGATGAATGCCAATTTATAAGCCGAATATCAAATAATCTAATGCTTTATAATTAAATCTTGGTTTTCATCCTGTTGACCACATTTGATTTGGATTTACTTTTGGCAAAAAAAAACTTACCCTTAACAATAATGATTTGCCAACTATTAGACTATTCTCAAGACTGTGTAGCAAATTCCTAAGGAGATTTATAAGACTTGTTCAAAGATATTACTGATATAAATGAATAGCCTCCTAAAGTGTCTACTTGGGAAAGGATAATATACATTTAGACATGTATTTCTGCAATATTTTCTGGTGGAAAAAATAACAGTTACAGCATCTCCTACTCTCATCAGCCTTATAAATGAGTAAAAGTTACGAGTACAAGGAAGCAGTATAGCATGGTAGCTATCGGCAGAAGTAATACGCATCTAAAAAAGTTGTTTGCATAAAAAGAAATAAAATTTATAAGGCAATTATACAGAGTCTGACAAATAATATGTAACTATTAAATGTTAGACACTTTGAACTTATTTATTTCAAACCATATTCTAATAAGATAGTATTGGTTTTGCACATATACTCCCACTACCATTATATTATGAATATGAATATTATTGATTTGAAAAGATTTAACTACAAATTTTAAAATAAATAAATAACAATAATCCATAGGAAATCTGGCCTCTTAGTTTGTCTTTGACTCATGAATATGCTAGTGAAACAAACTGGTTTCAATCACTGACTTAAATTTAAAAGTTTTATTGCATTTTACTTTTAATTCTCACCATTCCAAAATAATTTTAAAAGACTTCATCCCAAACAATGAAAATTAATTTTCTCTCTTCCTAGCAAATTAAAATATGGGTATAATTATGTATCTCCTTGTTTTAAAATCTATATAAAACTATTATGTACTGGAGAAATATAAATCCATACATGATCTTGCCTTCTTAAAAAAATAAAATTTTATTTTATGTTACTTGGTTTAAAATTTTAGGTTACAAATAAAATATTTTAGAAATAAATTTATAAGCTCCAGATAAGTGGAATATTGTCATGTGAAAAATTACCTAGAAAGATAGAGGAAACAAGGTACATTTTGCAGTGTGCTAGCTTTATTCCCTCCTTTCCAGACTCCTTTGCCTTAACTTGGTGTCTGAACTTACTAAGGAATGGTAGCATGAATATTGGATATAAATTTTTATCAATGTTCTCTAAATCTGTTTTTTTTCTATAATATATACTTTCACCAATCACGAAATCAGTAGGAATTGTAAACATCCCAAGTGGGGCTTTATTGAAACCAATAATGCAAAATGACTATGGTTTCTGTTTCTCAAGAAATGGTACAGTCCCCTAGACACAGCTGTAATGCTGATCATACATCCAACATAGAACTACTTCTAGGTCCCTCCTGAACAGAATGCTCCAACGGGCATTCCACGGGCTCCGCCTTCCCAGCAGGCCTCCCCCCAGCCCAGTTGCCATAGATGGCCATCAGACATTTGGAATGACATCAGGAGACAATCTAAGCAGGCTCCGCCCTAAAGAATTTGAGCTAGCAGGAGACTGAAGATATCAATGTCTTCTTGGCTGACAACAGCATTCCAGGGGTCAACCAGGGTGAAAAGAGGATAGAGTTGGAGTTTCCAGCGCCTTTTCAGCAACCAAGCAGCTGACAAGGGAAGCATCCCTCAAAAAAAAAAAAAAAAGACAAAGGAAGCCTGAAAGTATCTTAGAGGTACCATGCCTGTGAAAGGGAAATAAGGCAACCTATACCCATTAAGTCATGGAATTTTAGGACTGAAGAGATCTCTACTTCTTCAAAGGTAAAATTCAAGGACAGTTCTCATCCTAAACCAATTCCTGCTCTCTGATGACATACTTCTTTCTATTGTGACAGCCCCAGTATGGGTGAATAAAGAACTTAATGGTATAGAAGTGGAAATTCTTTGCATGAGATTAAGAATGGCTAAGTTTTACCACAGTTTATCCCTTTCCCAGCCCTGTGCTTTATGTTGAATACCTCATTTAATCCTCATAATAAAGTTTTGAGGGTAGCACATTATGTTCCACATTTTACGATGACGAAACTGAGGCCGATTATGCATACATTCAAAATGGACGCATAATCATACCGTTAGCTTGTGATAGAGCCAACTGGCCATAGGCTACACAGCCTCTTCTAAATCAGACCAGCCCTTTCTATAGTCAGCCGTGGAGAGGTTGAGGCCTTCTACTATGTCTTCAAACACTTGGAGAAGTAAAACATTTTCTTTTAGGGTATTGGAGTTCAGGGAGATTGGGAAGAACCCTGAACCATATGCAAATGGTAAATTAAGAAGGGAAATAAAGACAATAATTCCAATATGGATCAGTTCAAGAGAAGTCTAAGCTTTTTAAAAAATTTATCATTATTAATTTAAAATTATTTATCATTCATAAGTACCCTTATCTAGACACTTGGGGGTCCTTCAGTAAGGGTTAAGTTAAAAGCTAATTACTGTAAAAGGGCAGAATTAATATCAACATATCACTCCCAATTAACAAAAAGAAATATAAAGGACAAATATGACCAAAAATTTGACAAACTATTGAAGTTAGAAAGCTTATGCTTTGTGTAAATTTTTATGATGTATTCTGTTGCCTTATATGTCTCAGCATAATTTGTAATTAAGTTCTGTTCATGTTATTAACATCTCTGGTCAAGTTATACCATGATCAATGTATTTGATGGTATCTTTACCAAATTTGAGGAAGATTATACATTGCTAACAATTCTCACCTTATGTAACACCTTTCCTCCCTGACCTTAAGAATGCTTTTCAGCTCTTACTTTAAAAGGATAATCCCATTTCCTCAGAATTTTTTAAGTAGAAGCAAGCACAATGTTATCCCAATTAGTCTCTTAGAAAAGGCATTATATGAATCTGTGACACTACCAATAACACATTTTTAGTTTGGGAGACAGTATTATTCCCCATGTTCCTTATTCTTTATTAAATGGAATTTCTTCCTGGAGGAATACTTAGCAGTATTTTCTCTTGTAAAAGGGTATTCCTGCCTAAAATCTTTTGTCAGGTCACCTTCCTTATAGAGTTAATTTGTATAGCCAACTCCAGGCAATGTCCCCTGGTCTGGCATGAAGTGTACTAGACCCTACCAGGGGACTTTATCTTCTTTCCAAATTTATGGCATGACTTTGGGGGCATCACTTAACATCTCTGGGCCTGACTTCTATTTCCTATAAAAAAAAAATTAGGTGCTTGTGTGAAGTTTTCCCCTAGATCTCTTTCAGCAGGAAGATACTTAAATTCTGACTTTAAAACTTTTCACACGACTACCAAGTAACAGAAATGCCAAAACTGTCCTAAAATTTGGCTAGTATCAATCATAAGGCAATTTACTTCTTTTTCTTTTTTTAATCTGCATTCATTTTAAACTTTATAGCAGCACTGTCCAGTAGAGCTTGATGCAATGATGGAAATTTTCAACATCTTGCTGTCCAATAAGGTAGCTACTAGCCACAGGTGGGTATTGAGCACTTGAAATGTGGCCAGTGTAACTGAGGAACTAAATTTTTGGTTTTATTTAATTTTAATTAACTTAATAGCCACACGTGGCTAGAGGCTACCATGCTGGTAGCAGCTTATAGTTTCAAGAACATGGTGACATAAACGTTTTTACGTCTTTGATGTATTCAGCCGAGTACTCCACAATGCTGTTGGAGCATTGATCTTTCCACCATGCTTGGCGCCCTTGGTACAGCTCCCCAGACAGATCAAAGAACAGCACAAGCATCTGAGTCTCGTGACAGCGTTTTTTGCAAGAGATCCCAGCCCTTTTCCTGGTTGTGCAAGGGGAAAGGAAGCTTTTTGTTTTATTTTGTGTGTTTTCTCCCTAACATCTCACTTCTTGTTCTACTTTGTGGCCTTTCCCTAGCCAAGACTTGCATATATCCACCGAGGCAACTTCACTACCTTAGAGCTAGCGGTTGACGTTCAGCTTTTAAAAATAATTTCCTAAATCCTAAGAGCTGTAAAAATCCAGTTCTGGGACCCCGTCCTTTCCTATTGGGCTCTCCAATGAAAAACTCAGGCTGGCTGGCGCGGGACAAGACAGCGGCCGGACATTGACAAGCCCCTCTTGCTCTCTCAAGCTTGCAAAATGCTTGGAGCGCTACGGGCAGCCTGTGCCAGACGCAGACCGCGTGCCAGCGCTTTGTGCAATGTGCGTGGGTGGGTTCGTTTCACTTGGCCCCCCTCATGTTTCCGTGAGTCGCGCGGAGCTCGGTCCTACCTCTTTGGGATCGTCTTTCGCCAATGTAGGGGAAATCTTCCCAGGATCCCAAAACCAGACCAGCGGGGCAGCGACCCTGCAGCGGCCACCGCCCGTTTCCAAAGCCCACCCACCGTCGTTGCGCCCTCCTCCATCCCCCAGAGCCCACAAGGCACCCTTTTCACCAATGAGCCACCTCTTCACCAACAAGCCACTGGCCGCTCCCCCCATGCCATGACATCCCCCTTTAACTAAACACAAGTCAGAACGCCCCCTCCTGCCCTGCTCCAAGACGGCGGAGCCGCCCCCTTGTCGCACCCAGGCCCAGCAGGTCCCCCGGAGGGCCCCCAGCCCGCCTCCTGCTCGCCCGTGGCGCACGCACGTGGCGCACTCACCCCCTACTAGCAGCCTCCGAGCTCTAGAAACACTCCCGGGAAGGAGCCCCCGCCCCTTCAGCTCTGTCAGCCGGGAGAACAGTGGGTGGGGGGAAGCAGAGTCGGGCAGAGAAAGGAGTACATAGGTGAGGAGAGCAGTGTTGGAGGGGAGGACCTGCAATAATTGGGCGGCGTTGCGGCTGTTGCGCCTCTGCTCAACGCCCAGCCAGCGCGGATTCACTTTCCACACAAATCAACCGGAGGGATTGTTGCTCCCTGCAATCAATAACTCAGCCGAGCAGCTGCAACCAGAGGCGTCCCTCCTCTGGGTCTTTAAGGGGCCGTCCGGACTGAATCCCAGCCCTCTGCTTCCCAAACAAAGAAGTGGGCACCAAAACACCGGATGAGATTTTTAACCCCCATTTCCACCCCGACCCCCGGTAAAGATCTTTAAAAATGAAAGGACACACATAATAAGGTATCTAAAAGAAATGGTTAAAAGGGGAAGTGTGAAAATCCATTCCTTGAATTGAACGTTTCTGTGATACTTTTAAGAAATGGGATAGAATCCACGTTCCGATGAACATTTAACAATTTTGTAAGTAAAGGTAAAGTCCCATTAAATTTGGTCGTGCACGTGGATACTTTTGAATCAGCCACACATTCGCAAGCAAATTACTGATCAAGCCTTATTTGGACATACTGATAACAGGAAAAGGAAAAAAATGTATCATAATTTGTAGTGGCATTTTTTTTTAAAGCCTTAACATATCTTTCAGATGTTATTTCATGAAGATTGCATTTCTGTAAGGTGAATAGGCCCTGGGAGATGTGTAGTGTAAGATCGCTTAATAATAGGCTGTAAAACCAAGCAGAACTGGAAGAAAGGGAATTCACCAGGTAACCTGGCACTGACTACCAGACAAAGTTTGGACTCACTCACTGTGGACCTGAGACTAAAAGACTAAACTCAACTAACACCCCTAAAATAAAACTGGCCAAAATTCTTTATTTCTCCTTGACTCTGAAGCAACTTAAAAATAAATCTTAAGGATGTCAACCCAAATATAGAGGCTTTCTAAATGACTCTTCACTATGAAAAGTCCTCCTGCTAATATAAATGGGAAAATGGATGTTGACCATCATGATCTGATATGTCTCAAGGTTGGTTCTCATCCTGGGATTAGTTCCAGTCTGAAGCCAAGGAGAGGTTGATTCGTGTGCACAAAGTCATGGAAAGCTAGGCTAAAACACAGGTTAGAACTCAGGAGCATTTGTCTGTGCTCAGTACAGTTAAACACTGCTTGGAAGGGTAAGGTATCATTGCTAACAGAATTCATAAACAGTACCGAATACACATTACTAATCCCAACGTCTTTTAAATTGGCCTTTAGGCAATACACAAAATCAGCCCTTTCAGCAACTTCAACTGTATTGCAAACATTTCCCAACTTGACAAATTTTGTTAGCTTGGGATATGATGGATTTGACTTTTCTCCTTGTGATTCCTCATCAGATATAAAATTAAAGGTACAAAAATAAAGATAAATATAGAATCTTTAGATAAGAGATAAAGGATATGAGTAAACCTTGAAATAAATCCTTTGTATATTGCAGATTCTCCATCACAAATGGTCCATATGCTATATACTCTGGGCAAAAGCTGCACCTAGTGAATTTTTGAAATTCAGATATTTAGCACTACTTATAGTAAAGATTATAGGTATTATCACAATTAATGATAATTTTAATTTATTATGTTCCATATACATTGGTTTGCTTTAAACTCAGAATTAATAATAATGCTACTTTTGATTATAAGTTTTAGAAATAAATCTCTTTGAATGTACTTTAGTATCAACCTTAAAAAAAAACTATGTACTTTTTTGTACTTACATATTTTAAGGTGCCAAAGAAGAGTTGCAAACTGTGAAGTAACTTCTACGAAGAGATGAAATAAAGAATGGAAGGCAAATGACTGTGGCAGTAAAGAATTGTATGTGGTGAGTGCTTACATTTGTTTTATCATCTACCACAAAGTTAGCATAAAGGTAAAACTGCCCAACTCCTTGTTCTTAGGTATTTATAGCACAGACATGTATAACAGTGATAGAATTAAATGACCACTATATACGTTATATTATAAGCAATGGCATACCATTTTACTTAAAGCTTACATCACCTTTCAGGGCCTACTTTTGCAAGCACTGTATCTTACACTATCATTTCACAGGAAGTCGTGTATATCATCTATACTATAACTATTAACTATAAAAAGATTAAAATATATTCAATGCTATTGAAATTTGTATCTTACCACTTTTTAGATTTTTTTTCTGAACTTTCCTGTTCAATTATCCTGTTTGTGTTGAAAGTATTCTGGCTGAAGAACAAATACTATACAGTTGAATAATCTTGAGGGGTAGATTAATCTATAGCCTTTCTTCATCTCAGGGTGGGTTGCTGTGGCAACCGCCCCAGCTCACTTTAAAATAATTTTTTAAAGCTCACTTCAAGAGCTACACCCAGCGTGGGCCAGGCTTAAAAGCAGGCAGACCCAGTGCACAGGGCTTTAGTAGAATGCTGCTTTAATGTAGGGAAGTAGAGAAGAGAGGAGGATGGAGTAAGACGATATGCAACTCTGAACAGAAATTGCAATGTTAGCTTTCCTTAGACGTAAAATCCCAAGGATCATGCTCTCTGTGACTTCTGTGGCACTTTAATTAAATACATTGCTAAATGTAATTCTTCTGGGGAGAAAACAAGTTAATATATATTTATATTTATAATAAAGCATTTTTGATAATTATTGAATGAAGGAAATATTTGGTGATTAGGAAAAAAGCTGGTTCAATAGTACAATCTCAGATATTATTTTCTCTTAAAGGAAGTGTCAGCTTTTATTTAAGTGGATAGATTCCAGCTTCTACTTGGTTTAAAGGGTAGAAGCATTTTCTGTTTTCCAGTCATAGAACTGGCATAGATTGGGGAACTTATCTAACACATAGGTAAACTGAAGCCTAGAAAGGATAAATCCTTTAGTAAAGCCCAAATCTTGAACTAGATAGAGAATCCAGGTCTCCTAACACCTAGTACAAGCTCCTCCCTACATGAGAAAATAGTCTGATCCCAGCCAAGTACCATTAGGTGGCCAGGATCAGGATGATTTCAGTTTTTTTTAAAAGTCCAGAGGTATTTAAAGAAGAACGCAAAGCATACCCTGGATTAACCACTTTGTGGATTACTCACAAATAATTTTAAATCTCAGGTGATTTTCTGTTGTATATGTCTGCCTACTTCTTCTGTTCCACTTCAACTATAAAGGCTCATGGGAAGAAAACTAATGCTAATATTAACTTAGGTCACACATAATTAAGAAGCCAAATCTGCTGAGGGGAAAATCTTAGATTTTAAAAGGCCAACTGTGATACATTCCAGATCCAAATTATTTTCAAATTATCCACAGTGTGGGGTTATACATGCTTTTGAATGCTTGCTGTATCATTGGTAATTATAGGTTTGTTATAATGTTTATTATTAAATAATTCTTTAAAATGTAAAAAGGTAAAATAAAATAGTTTCTTTTTAAAGGAAAACAAATCTAAAACTGAAGTGTACTGTGGTAAATAGAAATACCCTGTATAATCCATCAAAAATAGCATGGTTGAAATTCATGTATTGGCTATGCGTGTTTGCTCTTGTAAAAAAAGCTGTTATAATTCATTGCATTAATTTCAGGTATTATGACAGTAAGCTCAGATGGTGCTTCAAATGATTTGCTTTGTCGGGACCTTTGTGAACCCTGAAAAATTAAATTACTTTTATTTTTACCACTATATATATATATCTTAATATTCAAAATGTTTTTGCTCTTTTAAATTTTTGGATTTTTTAAAAAGTTATACTTTAAATGAAAACCTGATATGGATGCTTTCTGCCATATATTAAAATGAATTCATGGTAATAGCAAATTTATCGTCTGAAAAACAAACAAGCAAACAAGATATATTGTAGATACTAATCTGCAAGAAATAATACTATATCAGATGGTTTTTGCTTTGTGACAGTTTGCCATGCTTTCCTATAATAAAAGGGAGGCTTCATCTTAGCTGTGTTGATAGTCACAATGGTAATGAGCCAGAAGCTTGAAGATTGTTCAGATCTAGTTGCACTTGCCTATAAAATCAACCTTCCCCTTTCAAGTGAAGCCTTGGGACCAGTGCCTAAATGTTAAGTCCACTCTTCTGAGACAAGCTACTCACATCAAATAGCCTTTACATTGAAGCAGGAGGTTTTTTGAACCACACTGTCCTCATATATTAAAATAGTCTCATCTGGAGGCACACTGCAGAATTTAACAGGAAATGCAACTAGTCATTGGGTTAAACGCAGAGTGCTGAAGGGAATTTTTTTTTAAGTGAGGAAATATCTTCAATTAGCTAGATATTTCAGTATATTCCCATTGTCTACTCTTATACATTCTATGTTTTTATTTCCCCTATGACTGTGCCCTTCTTCCTTTCACAATATTAAAAAAAATAAATTGGTTGAAACATTTTATGTAATCTGTAATTCTACTGGCATGCAATCTTGGTTTTTATGATTTGTATACAAGTTGATATATTTTATCTTTGGCTTTATTGGGCGTGGTGTAGTTGGCTAGGGCGGGAGGTGCCCAATCCCTAGTAGCCTTTCCTAAGTACTGAATATTAAAACCTATTTTTTTGGTAAGGCAAAGTGTTTATTATGCTTAAACCTTAACATAAGTGTTCTTCCTTATCAGTCTCTATTGCTGCTTCCTGTGCAGCTGAAACTCTTCAGGATAAGTGAAGTCATCAGCTATCGACTAGGGTAGCCTAATGCTTTTGGGAAGTTGGTTTGGTTTACATGTTAATGACCTGGATAAAGTCCAGTAAGGTGTGGAAGAGATAGAGTGGGGGGAGGGAGGGGGAACTCTCCAAGGAAGCTGCTGCCTCGGTAAATATTTCCGAACTGATTAGAAAGTTCACGGCCCCGCGATAAAGTCGAGATTTCAAATACTGGTAATTCTTTTATTATTTCGTACATTACTAACATTAGAGAAACCTTTCGGCTCGCTCTGTCGCCCTCCAACCTCTCGGGGCGAAAACCGCGCATTCCGGCGTGCAGGAAACGCACGCTGGCATCGAACGCTGCAGACATCCTGGCCCGGGGCTTTACGCGTGAGTAACGGAGGAGCGCACGGACCGGTGGAAGAATGAAGTGGCTAACGCGCGTCCCAAAGGGGGAAAAGTCACCAGAGCAACTATTAGGGTCGAGCTCCTATTGGTCAGAGAAAGATCCCTACTTTAGAAAGACTTTCCCGCTGGCGGGCTCGCGGCGTCCCCGGGGAGCGAGCGCGCGGTCGCGGGAGGCTGGGTTCTCTCCGAGCGTCCTCGGCAGCGGCGCCGGGAGGGAAGCGGGGAGCCGCCGCTCGCCGTGTTGTCTTCGTTTCGTGCAATAAAGAATTGTCATTAGGTTTGCGTATGGCATGTGCCATTACCCCACCGTAAAACTAAAATTAGCAAAATGTCAGGAATGGAAAGATTGATTCACCAAGATGCAATTATCATTTAAAAGTGCTTGATTGAGGTACTGATGTTCAGTGATTTATTCTGCATACCATATACATAATTAAAGTAGTGTAGTGGAGTAATTTATCAATCTAGTTGAGACTGGAGGGTTGAGGAGGGAGCTGCTGGATGTTTGTTTTATTAAAATGCTCCGAGGTCTAGTCCCGCCCCCCTTTTGCAAGAGTGAAACTGATGATTTCTCCAGCTCGAGAGGAGAGAGTCAACGGTTTGGGATTGTGGGGGAGAGAGGCGGAGAGGAAAAGGCAGCGCGAGGCAAAGGCAAGGACAGAATAAAATAGAGGCAAAGAAGGAGGGAAACGGCACTTCATCGGACGTGCTGCTTAGAACCCCAACCCTGAGGGCTCCGTTTTCCCTGCCACCCCCGCCTCCCCTCCCAGTATCCTTCCCTCCCCCGCCCCCACCGGTCTTTTTTACGCGATGTTTCAAAGGCTGTGAGCTGCTCTCCTTTTCCTATTCGTCTTCTGTCACTTCCTTCCTGGACGCAGTTTTCTGGACGAGTCTGGTTACTTTTAATCCGACCGGCCGCTGAGAGCCACTTTCTCCTCCTCCTCCTTCCTCCTCCTCCTCCTCCTCCTCCTCTCTTCCTCCTCCTTCCTCCTCCTCCTCCTCTTCGGAGCGGCCTTGGCGCGCGCGAATGCGCGACCCCGCGCGCGGCTCCCCCCCCGGGCGCGCTCCCCTCGCGCGCACACGCGCACAGCGTCTCCAGCTCTCCGCTCGCTCTGCTCGCAGTCACAGACACTTGAGCACACGCGTACGCCCAGACATCTTCGGGCTGCTATTGGATTGACTTTGAAGGTTCCGTGTGGGTCGCCGTGGCTGCATGTTTGAATCAGGTGGAGAAGCACTTCAAGGCTGGACGAAGTAAAGATTTTTTTTTTTTTCTCTCTCTCTCTCTCTCTCTCTTAAGAAAGGAAAATATCCCAAGGACTAATCTGATCGGGTCTTCCTTCACGTAAGTACCTCTGACATTTCTCGAGGAAATAGAAATAGCCTGGTATTATTGTCTCTGAAATCTGCATCAGTATATTCCACCGCACTGGGTCTATCCCTGTGCCTTTTTTGAAGGCTGAAGTTGAGGCTCGTTGTGCATTCTTTTTGTTAGATTCCATGCTTTCCTTGTTTGTTGCTAAAAGTAACTTTTCAGATAGTCGTATCCGTTTGCCATCAGCTATTGAAATCACTTCTGACTCGTTCCTGTCACACCAGTGTGTTTAAAGTTTCATGAAGTTAGTTCACGTCATTAGCATGTTTGATATGGTGGAGCGTGTACAGCCCGGTGGATTTTAATATTTCACAGAATGTTCTGTGACCTTGAAGTAGATTCCTTAAGATTTAGCAGTTAGTTCACTGTGGAAAGATGCTCCCATGAGTCCCCCCAAAGACTCTGATTTGCCCTGGGTTATGCTTCTGAGCCACTAATTCTTGGGATTAGTTTGAGCTAAAGCATGGCTGTCTGTCACAGTATACCTTTGTGCATTTCCTTCCCTCACCCAAGTGCTGGCTTGATAGAGGGCTTCTTAATTGGTGTGGACAAAAAGCAATACCCTGGCCATGGTAGTCCACACACATAACAATTCGTGTGTTCAGATTTCAGCATATGTATTGCTGTTTAGGTCAAGTCAAATACATAGCTGTTTAAAAACAAACAAGGTTAAGTCACTTAAATTGCCTTCTGTTTAGACTTTGGTTGAAAGTTATCAAACTCAGTGATAAAGTTTGGCACAAAAGAAGTATATATAGACACGGCACATTGTTTATTATTTTATTAAATATTACACAAGTATTTAAATGTAACGCTGATGTTATCTCCTCCCCTAAACAAGGCTACTGATTTTTAAAGGAAATTTTATATCTGAGTCATTTTTGACTGTTCTGGGTCCAGTAGTTACCATTCTTTGGGAAAAGCCTTTTTTCATCACATTTTAGGAATGCGTGTCTTTTGTATAAAATACTTTATATGTAAATGCTGACAGTATAATAAGTAGAATTGGGCTCCCTGCCAGTTCTTTAACCGGTCCTCAGTGGAGAATTGCTTTGACACAAAGTGCGTTTTACTATTGTGAATCTCATACTAACTCTAATAGTAACTGTCTTAGGAAATGCTTGGTGACTGCATAGATTTTCTAAGTGTTATAAAGGAAACTCCAGCCACCTCATTATACCAGTCCAAAAAAAAAAAAAACTGACCAGCCTACTTTTCACTGACACCTTGCAATGGAATTGTGGTTGCAGAGTAAAGATGTTTATGTGGAGTATAATAACTCCAATCCCTAGAGACTTGGTAGGACATGGAAATGTGACCACCTGTGAACCCCATTTAACCTCACATTGCATACCAATTTTAGCTTTAAAGAGATCAACAATCTCCAATTTAAAGCTAAAATATGCTATTTAATTTTTAAAATAATGTCAGTTTTAGATAGTCTTTTTGAAAACATTCAATATATACCAGTATGGCACAAGCAGTATTTTTGTTTCTCTATCAGTTTCAGCTAAAGATAACGCAATTAATAAGCCATGTTATTGTCTTTCAGTATATGCATGAAATTATACATTAAGTTAAAAGAAGTAGTTCTAAAGCAAGTAGATTCAGAAATTTATCGGTAAGATGAAATATCACTATCTAACATCTTATCTCAAGAGGAAAAAAAAATCTTTTAAATCAAGTATCTCATTCTATTTGTAGAAAAGTACACTTAGCTATGTACTAGACTGTTAATTCTAAAAGTTTTCATCAAAACACACTTTTAACATGACATTTGTTTAAAATTTGGTTCCCCAGTCAAGTTAAGGAGACAATAGTTGGCAGTTATTTTTACTTCAAGTTTTATTAAACTTTATAAAAATCTGCTATTTTTTTGTTAATATAATTCACACAGCTTTGGAATGTTTGGCATATTTTTTAGACTTCTTACTAAAGACAGTATTTTACTTCATTCATTAATTATGCTATTTACATCCTGATTGCTGTGCATGTGGAATATATTGAAAGATGATATTAAGGTGTAAATTTTATTAAATATTAATTTGTTTTTTGGTGTAAATAACAAGTGAGCACTTTATAATAAAAAGTCAATTTTCCACCTTTTCTGAGCTATTCATATTTTAAAAGAATGCAATCACAAATATTAACTTTTTAAGATAGAAACACATTAACACTAAATAACTTCATGAAACTGAAATATCAACTTAACTGCACCTTGCCTCTCTTCTTTTTGGTAAACATGTTCATTTTGCAAAATTTGGGGAAATGGTTCATTCCAATAGGGAAAAGGGCTATTTAATGATTCAAAATTGAATCTTAAAAAGGTATCATGTTTTATATTTTGTAGATCTCTATTAATTTCTTCCTTGGCCCTCCCTCTACCAAATCAATAAATTGCATGACACTACAACTATATCTTTCTGATAAATGATTTATTGTATTTCAGTTTCTTTTATAAAGAATGGCTCTAAGTAACTCCTTAGCATATGTTAACATTATCTTTTAAAACTTTCTTCTGTTTATTGTAATGTATTTTGTGGTTTTATTTCTCAACTGTAAGTGCGGTATAATTTGAGTCTATGAAATCTCAGAAAGTGACAAAAATGGGGAAATAGCTGTGCAGCAATACTTATGCTACATAACAACAAAGAAATAGTTATTAAACAGAGAACCCTGGTTTCCGGGACAGAATTCAAAGCAACATGGAACAATTTAATATGCATTTAATGGTCATAGATTAGAGATTATTAATAAAGTGCTATTTTTTTTTTAAAAAAAAGCACATCCTCCGAGCAAAAACTTATAAAAAGGCCACATATTCATTTTGCACATATGTGGTGATCGTCTGGACACGATGAAAGGATTTAATCACTGATGTTCAGTCAGTGTGCTGCATGTGGAAGGATAGGCGATTAAGACCCAGTCCTTAGCACTGTACCTTAATCTCATGAGTGCGTGAACTGCCCTGCACTCAGTAAAGCTTGACTGTTCACCAAGATCTGTCATCTTTAGGAAATCAAATCAGATTACAGGGGTGATTCACAAAACCAGGAGTGACAACAGAATCTATGTACCTTACAAAAGGCAGATTACACAGTTCACATGTTATTTTGATAGGTCAAAGATAAAAGCTGATTGTTGAGGAATGGCAAGACACTCCAATTTCAAACGATTGCTAGATAAGTATACCTCAACCCTGTTGCTTCATCATTATGAAGAGCCGTTCAAACCGTAGAAAACTCAGTTTTCAAATGCCAGGTTTTTCATAGTGAAGTAAGAGAAAACATGTCCTTTTTACGTATGTCTTCATTGCTTAAATTTTAAGTTCTGTCATTTCTTTATGAACAGACATCAAGTTGTCTGCATACATGAAACAGTAATAAGTTATAAGGCTTAAATGCATTAGACATTTTTAGAGGCATTGCAAAGAACACAAAACAGAATTTGCCTGAAATAAAACATATACTCATGGAATTGAGTAATTGACTAGAAAATGCATAATAATCAATATCCATTATATTATTCTGTTACCAAATATATTCTTCATAAAAATGTGTAGTTACAGAGATGTGAATCCATATATCTTAGAAATATATCTTGATAAATGTATACTGGTCAAATTATATATGCACATATATATTTCATGAATGTTATACAAAGATCATTCTTTACAACAAAATATGATGTTTTGAGAGTTTATTTCAGGGAATAAAGTTTTGGTTTACATAATAACATTTTGAAAACCCCAACTTCTTACATATCCAACTCTGCAGTAATTTCTTGCTTCTTCTAAAATTGAAGTCCTTTTTTACCCAACTGATGCCTCCTAGTGTTTCACACAATAAAACACTAATGAGTCACCCATAAATGTAAACATTGCATTTTCATTGCCTACATCTTCTGTGATACATAAAATTAATATTTATGTGTTTAATTTTCTGTGTGTTATTATAATAAGATAGGAAATTTTAGTGAATGAGATGTTTCATCTGAGTGGATTTGTGGCACGCACTTGCAGGTTTTCTTTGACCATAATAATATCTTACTAAGTTTTAATAAGTTTATTACCTTCAGTTCCAGTTTATATATTCACTGTTTATATTCACTGTTATTTCAAGTGAAAAACATAGGCAAATAGCAAAGCTTCCATTTTGTAGGCCTGGGAATTATATAGGTGAGTTCAACCTGAAATGACTGATAAATTGCAAAGAGTAACCATTTAATTTAAACACTAAAATATCTTAAAAGAGACATAAATTGGTCACCTACTGTGTCTCTACATTTGCAAATTTCTATGTAAAAGTGGAATGAAGAAAAAGAGAGTTTAGAAAAATAAAAGTGAAGATAAATGCACAAATTCTTACAAATACGGAGTATATCGCTTTATTCGAAAATAACAATGAAAGAAAATCTTGCTTTGAAAGTATATTATTCTACATAGTGGAAGGAAGACTTGTTAGAACATAATTTCTCATGAGGAGCAGCTTGCCTTAATGAGGTAGAAGTTAGTGGGTACCAACTTTGGTGTGAGTTTTCTGCCATTAGACACAATGAGCGTAGACCTGTGATATTTTTGCACATCTGTGATTTCAAGCAGCTCTCTGATTCTACTTAGAAACATGAATACTTTAGTTTCTGAATATTTTTTCTTTAATATACTTAGGAAATAGAGGAGATATTCCCCCAATGGGTCTTAAATTCAAAGGATGCACTCAAAAACTTGTAATATTTATGGGCTTCTTCCTGTGTCATACAACACACACTTACATAAAAACATTCACAGATTTCTTCCACTAACAATTATAAATGTTCTAAGCATCCAAGCGTAGATGCTAGATTGAACTTAATTAATTTCTGTTACCTATGTATGTGTCATTTAGTTCTCCTGACTCAAAGTACACAGCATATTAACACTATTTGACTATCATTTAAGATTTTCTAATTTAGTCACTAATACAGTGCCATTATAATTCTTTGCATGTTGGACACATTTCAAAGAATGTAAGGGGGTGTGTTCCTTTCGTTCAAGGAAGCAAACATGTAGAAAGGGGTGGACCTTTCCCACAAGAGCCACATTTCTTCCCTTGGAAAGTTGAACCAAATATGCAGCATGTAAGTGAATAGCAGCATGAGAAAGAAAATTATCCGCAGCGATCTACTGTAGTTAGTGAGCAAAAGAAACTGTCAGGTTTTTTTTCTAAAGCAGTTATTATTGATAGCCTATCTCACACTGAATGTTGGAAAAGGTCTATGAAAGTTTTATAATTTTAGTATATTTTAACATTCATGCATAAAATAACTATAAAGTGCACTAGAATAATTTTGGTCTTGCTCAAAACAAGAATTTAGTAGTTAACTATTTTATTTTATAGACAATATTGAGGTATAAAGAAATAAAGAGTGCAAGAAACATCTATTCTCGTTTAAGAATACATAGACAGCATTGATGTTCTTAGGGTTTTTGTGCAAGAAAAATAAAGAATATTCTATGACAAAGAATGCCATTACAAAAAATAAGGTTATAGAAAAAGACTAATATACTATTATCTCACATTTTGTTGGTATTATTTTAATGTTTACTGCAAAAAGAAAAGTCATATGCCTAGTAAGTATGGAAATTATACGATACTTATTATAAATCTATGGTTTAGTTTCAGTGATGAGAAACATTTGTCATCACCATGATGCGTTTTCTGTACATTATCATCCTATTGTCCAAGTTAAATCTTGGTGTTTATTTTTAAAAGATAGCCAGTGTGAACAAAGTTCAAAGTACACGTGAAGAGAATATTTTGAGGGCATTAAAAAGGAAATTGGTGACATTATAAGCAATAAAAACAGTAAACCTATTATAGGCAGATTTCTTCAGGAATCATTACTCTTAAATAATGCAGACATTATAGAGACTATTAATTCTTAATGCTGTAAATTTGAAATGAATGGAGCAATGTTATTCCTTCTGCAAGTAGTTGAGATTCATATAGAATGACAGTGCAAGTCTTCAAGCAGTGATTTAAATAAAGTACCTTAAACTTGTTTTAGAGACTGGAGGAACTGATCTTTGAATCGGTCCCTTTTGCTAACCTGCTTTTTCCAAATAGTATCCTGAGTGTGGTCTGGTTTTCCTCTTGTATCTTGTTGTCATAGATAAGATGTACATGAAGAATTCATATAAATTGTTCTCAGATACTACAGATCCTTAGCATATTGGATTTAAAGAGAGATGGATATGGTCCTTTAACAGAAAGTGGAGTGTTTTTTAAAAACAGCCCCAAAACTACCCGTCTTTTTTGTTTTCACATATCTGTGATTCCTTCAGCAAGTTAGAATAATAGCAAGAGCAGGCATCCTTGCCCAAACCCCGAAGATAGGCAACTTCAGCTTAGATGTGCTTATATATTTGCAAAATTAGAAAATAGATTCACTAATTTAAATAAGTTGGGACAAACAAGGAAATTTGTCTACTACTTAACTGAGTAAACATGACTTATTTTTTATCTTCTGATTAATTGTTGACTCTGTCTAAGGTATACAACCAAGGCTTATTATGGAAAGCTGGTATTATTGCTTAACGTAACATGAAGGATTGGGACTTCTTTAAAGTAATTTTGAAGATGTGATTATTTAGCAGAAATATTCACTGGAGCATTTTATTTTTAGAAATCACGGTCACACAAGGAAGCCTTTATAGGACCGACTACCTAATTGCAGTCAAAGATCTCTTTAATGAATGAACACACACACACAGAGGAACACACATTTTAAGAATATAATGGCCCTATATTTTTTAAAATTTTTGCCACATTTTTTATATCTGAACAAAACATATGTGTCTAAGCAGATGTTTTAAGTTATATCCTTCATGTAGGTGAGTCTGTAAATGTACCATTTAACTTAAATGGCTTTGTGGGAAGGTAGTTTGAGGAGTTTAAAAAGGAAGAAAAAAAAAACCCTCCAGTTACTATAGTTTCAGCTCTTTCTTTTTTAAAAACAGTAATTACACTCAGGATAAAGAAAGAAAAATAAACTCTTTCTAATTCTTTGTAACATCCACAGTTTCTGAGGTAGAGCTCTGGTGTATTTTTATTCCTGAATATGCAGGGCAGGTACTGGCAGCAGAGCTGCAAAATGAAAACTTCCTGGCTGCAGACCAGATACAGTGCACAGTGCCACATCATAAACTTCCCCTCTTCTGTCTCGGAGTGATTTCAGCCCTAAGTAATGTCCTTTTTCCCCCTGCGTAGGCTAAGGAGCAGAGGGCCTTCTTCCCGGGCAATAGCCTTGGGAAAGGAAAAACATAATGTTTCCCTTCTTTAACTTGAAAATTCTGCCTCTTAGATCACTAAGACATTAACTGCAAAGTGCATTCAGTATGTTTCCTTTTTATTCCCATATAGCAGTTTAGAATGCATAAAACAATAGGTATGAGATAGAAAATGAGACCTCTTCCCCACCCCCCACCTCCAGTACCCACAGGCCCCATCAGATATCTGTATTTTTTTGTTTTGCAAAGAAAAATATAATGGTTTCTTTTCAATGAAGCATTATAATCCTGATATGTTAGATCATTTTGTGATGCAAATTAGCATTGAGGTTTTTTTTTTTTTTGTACTTATCTCGGGGAAATAGAAATGTTTCACCACAATATGTGGTGCTACAGTAATTTTTATTGATAAACAGTCACACTTTCAATGATTATTAGGTCAAAATATGGAGTACAAAGAGAGAACATGTGAGCTTTAGTTTTCAGATTCGGTTTATGCTCTTCGTTTGAAAGGTGGTTTAAGTAATGTGTTTAATACCATACAAAGTAAATTGACTTCTAAACATCTACATTAACATTCCTTGCATTTGAAACTGTAGTCTGAAAACTTGTACTTCTCCTTGAAAAATAAAGAAAAAAAGTTTTCTAAAGGAGCCTTTAATTACCGGTTATATTTTCAACCATTACCAATGTGATTTTTTTTAAATCCTATTAAAAAATAATTTTTAGTTGCCATGGCTCTTTTCATTCAGTAGCAGAATCCTCATTTGTGTGAGTTGCAGTCAGATATTGCCAGCACACCTTTCTAAAACTAGCCTTTTTCTTTAGAAATGTATTAAATGGGAGCCTTCAGTAGAAAGTGTTACTACATAATAAATATTTGTTCTAATTTTATTTTTAAACTAAATTATTGATTTAACGGTATATGAATAATGTATAAATGTTAGTTTAGTCATTAACTCACTATACCAGTTATTAATTGCCTATATAAAATATACCAAATCAGATCAACAGTTCAATGTCATTTTATTTCTCTTTAAAATAGATAAAAAGGATAATTTGAATTATGTTTAAATATCAAACAACTATTTTTCTGTGGATGCAAATGTTTCTTAAGGAAGTGTTAAGAAATTAAGACAATATAGACCTTAAAAATGTGTAAGGCACCTGTAAGAATGTGATCACAATGGCATATTCCCACACCTGGCACATATTCAAGGGCCATTAGCAAGGGAGAAAAAATGTTAAATTTTTTGCATATATGAATATAGAGAGGAGTCAATAATTTTTCAAATTTATTTGTTACAAAATTGGACATTTTATTTAAAATTTCAGATTAAACTTTTGAAACTACGCTTTTATTTAGACTATGGTATGAGGTTTTTCATTGTCTTGGAATTTTCTGAAACATTAGGATAATTTGAATCATCACTGCTTGGTAAATATTGTTAAGACACATGGTAAAGTTGAATATGTGCACTGGATAGAAATTTGTAAGTAGAAAATGAACTATCTTGCATTATAAAACTATACCTGAACATGCATCTCTTAGAGGTTTGCCTAGCAGTTAATTGTCTGACCAAGCATTCTGGAAATTTTGAACTCTGTTAACCAATAAATTACAGTTACTTCTTTAAGGTACCTGATGTTTACCCATATTTGAGGACCACTGTTAAGTTGTTGGGTGGTCTTTTAGTAAAGGTTTATGTGATTTAAAAAGTAGATCTTTTCGCCCTTCCTCTGTAACAATCTAAATCCAGACTTCATTCTGTGTGGATTATTTTTCTTACTAAATGAAGGCTAACAAACCTGGCTACCTTTTTTAAGTGTATCTCTTTGTTCATTTCTAGTATTTACTGGAAGCCCACTTAGAGGCTGCATAGGTTAAAGGTTAAAACAATTTTGACTACTTTTTTCTTTTCCTTCACCTTTGAATCCCCCCCCCTTACACAAACCCAAAAGAAATTTCCATAATGACATTGATAGATTGGCAAAAGGCTGAGAAAGATACTCAGTACCCATTGCTTCTTTCCCTATGGCACTTCAATTGAAATGAATCGGCAACGTCCCTTCTAGGACTGTTAGATCTTGCTTGAGTTAGAGGGAGCGCTGTGATTCTTTTTCCCCCTTCTCTCATTTTATAGCCTCAAAAATCAAAGAATTCTTGACTTTATCCTTTTTTTTTTTTTTTTTTTTGCTTTTCATTTTGGATTCTCTCCTGTCTGAGCTTCCTTCTTGGTTCAAAATATTTGGTATTGTGAAAACAAGTGCGCTTTTAACTTGTTTTGACTATATATGTGAGAGAATTGTTTCAGGTGCTGACTTATCTCCTTACTCTTGAGAGACTGATGTGGTTCATCACAGCCCAATAACATGTCATGGAAGAGCTCCAGATACTGATCTTGAAACAGCAAAGGCTATGGGGTAGTGTCTTTGTAAGGAACCACTGACAGCTTGAGAGTCAGGAGAAACATGCACAGCATCATGAACTCTCAGGAGATGATACACTCATTGGACAAGGTGAACCAAATTAAGGCTTTCGTGATGCTCTATGAAGTGTTGGACCAAAACTCCAAGGTGTGTGTGTAGGGGGGTGTGTGTGTGTGTATGTGTGTGTGTGTGCGCACGCGCACGTGCGTGTGTGTGTTTATATGGTACAGGGAGTTATAGGTGGGGAGAGCAGACAGAGTAAGAGAAACAAACCATAAGAGGATGAGGATGAACACAAGAGAAAGGGAAAATGATTTCGGCAAGCATAAAGAGTTTGGAGACCCCACTGCTGCATGTAATATCATTTTGATTATACATATATGTGCTATTATACAAACACATCCATAAGCAATAGAGAGTAATGATTAAGAGCCAAGACCAAAACTGGGTTCAAAAGCCAGCCTCCCATTTACTGGTAAGTGGCATTAGAAGGGTTAACTACCAGAAAGCCTCAGTTCCAGCATCTGTAAAATGGAGATAATAATAGCACCCACCTCTTAGATTTGTTTAAGGATTAACCAGGATAATATGTATAAAAACATAATGCAGACACACAGTAAGTGATCAGTAATTATAAAATTATTTTCATAACACTACACTGTATTTTAATCATTTTATCTTTCTGTAATGATCACTTATAAATGCTTGGTGTGGTAATTATTTTAAACTTTTTTTTTCAATTCTACTTTCAGACCATTAAAATAAGTCACTTTCAGGGCAAATCTCTAATTGTGTTGCTATGTTAGGTCAATTCTAATGATTGCTAAGTACAGTACGCTTCTTTCTCCAAGAAAATCAAAACCTTTTGCAGATCAGGTGTTATTAGAAATAAATATCATTTTTAGAACCAGAAATGGAACTCAAGAAACAAAATAATATCATCCAGTGGTTTTAAAGTCATTTATTGAAAGTTCTAAATTGAAGATAGATTATTGCTTAGTTTTAATAAAAGTTCAGTTTGGAGAAAGTGTTTGATGTACAGAAATATTAGGTGATTTTAATGGTGAAAACAGCCTCTCCAAGAATTCTAAAGCTTTTTTTCTTAGCATTAGTATTACCCATTCTTAATGTATAAATTTGGTATTCCTTGTTTATTTTTCTTACTGTACAATTTTGATTATATGTGGAGATGAAATTAATTTATGAAGCATGGGTGCTATTTTACTCATCTTTGTATTCCTTCACAAGCGCTCTTGCGTATTATAGAGATTCTATGGGTATGTGTTGAATAAATGAATGAACTGTATATAATCATAAAGATAAAATGCATTTTTTATTTGAATAGTTAAAAAATAAGCTGAGTAAATGGCACTTCCTATCATCCTATTTTTTTTCAGATTTGATTGTTCATTATAACCATAGTTTATCAACTTTGAGATGATGAACAAATGAACTTATATTAATTTGGATATTATTCATGTGAGAATAAAACTGTAAAGCATAAAAAATACAGAATTTTACCTGAGAATTACATCGCCTTTTGATAACATAAATAAACAAATTTAGGTAAAATATGGTTGAAAATGGGAATATTTCTAGTGTCAGAGACTGTTTACCACTTTTTTGGTCAGCTTTTCTGTTCGCCTAGTTTCTCAAAAAAATTCCTTATTTTGGACGACAGGTGACATCAATGATGCCTGCCCAGTTTATACATCCTGGAGAGTTGCAACCACTTGAAATTGTTCTCATGCTTTTGAATAATGCCCCTCTAGTGTGCACCTTGCATTTCAGATTTCTTTTCTAACACTGTTTTAATGCCAGGATAAAGAGTGCTCAGCGCAAGGAATACTTGCAGAGTGGACTTCCCTGTGGTAAAACAGCATGGACAGCTCCCAACACTGCAATCAAGGATGCCTCTAAAAGCTTTAATTTAAAAATAATAATAATAATAATAAGTCTGCATGAAGATGATGGAGCCCTCTAAGGCACATGGGCTTAGAGAATTATTCCCATCTGCAACCCCCTCCCCCTACTTAGTATCCCTTTCCAGGGTTATGATTACTGGAAAATGCCTGTTAATCACCAGAATTTTTTTTTTTTTGACTGCAGCTGCTTCAGTCAGACTACTAATCTATTAAACAACTTCGTCTCCAGTTTAAAATTTGCATTGTATACTGTATAGAATAAATTTTCTTTGTAATCAGAGCATCCGAGAAAACTTCCTGATATGATTTATAGAAGCACATTTGTTTTTATGTATAGACCTCTACTGCTATTGAGCCAACTGTTTAAACAATACTGTGTTTGATCAGCATAAAATAAAATATTATAGTACTATTGAGTGCAAGCAACATTTACAATAGTCACATTTGCAGAATATTTGAATTGTGGCATGTTTGCCGCTCGGTAATAGAAAACCCACATAATTCGAAAACTTAACCTAGATATTTAAAATTTGACTTGAACCTGAAAGGTAGAAGTTTAGCGTTCTTGTACCAGACTGTGGTAGAGTGGTTTGGCCTCGTTTTCTACCCTAATGCTCATTACATTTGCCATAATTTGAAGAAATATCCAAAACCTGAGTCAATATTTAGTGCTAAGAGAGGACAAAACAGCTCTAATTTACAAAGGACTCTTTTAAAATACATTTTTATATGTGAAATTGACAGGCTACAAGAGGTGGTTGGACGATGTTCATCATGTTGGAAAGAATGTTTCAATTAAAGTTGGGCACTTTCTCTTCCAGGTCTTTTTTTCTCCATTTTTTATTTGCTGTGCCAAGGTATCCATGTGCGTTTTCCACTGTCATCTGGCTCGTTCCCAGCAGATGCACACAATCTGTTCTGCTGTCACTAACAGGGTTCGGTTTATGAAAAGAATGTGTCAGAACATGCCACTATAGTCACTTTTACAGGTTTTTTTAAAGAGTAACTGAGAATATATGCATTGCCCTAGTTTTATTGTACTCAGCCCTTAAGAGATTTCTAAGAAACTCTGATAATATTCATAGACCAAAAGCTTTCTTCCAAACATTTTGATCCAATATTTACTTTCCATTAAAAATAAAAATTTTAGAGTTCACAAATGTCTTTAATGATGAAATGTATTCTGTTTAAATCTAAGGATAGATTTTTATGGAAAAGTATTTTTGATAAAATTATCAAATTTCCAGTTATGAAAATTTACTGTGTAATTATTAAATACATATCTACCTTAGTACTAAAAGCAAAACTACTTTCCTACTCAAATCCAAGCATTTTTTAATAAACTATTATGATAGAGTATTTAGGCCAGGTATGATCATAAATACCAATTATTTGACCTGATAGATAATACTGATTTCCTTAAGTCTTTGACACCATTAAGTTAAACCCAATGTGGCTGAATAAAGAAATCCAATACATTCTTATCCTGTGTAGAGACACTTGATAAACTATACGTTCACAAAAGATTGTGATATTTTACTTTCGTAGATGTTCATGTTTTAAAAGCATAATAGGTAAATACTTCTGAAATTAAATTTTTTGTTCAGTAAGTTTTCTCTATTTTTATCAACTACTGTTAATAATAAAAATTTCAGGTTTTTCTGTCTTCTTCATAGAAAATAATTTTGGGGGGCATTTTGCATGAATACAAAAAATTGAGCACTGGAAGTTGCATTAGTTCCAGAATCAATCAGCTTAATAGGTTAGAAGAATTTGAAGGTATAAATTATGTGCAGTAAGTATACACTACACATGCAGATAGATAGTGGACACATTTACATTTTGGGTACAGTTCTTGGTATTTAAATATCTCCCAGAATTGAAGTACCTTTAAAAGGTACTTAAGTTCTAATTTTAGTTTTTAAAATAATTTTTGACTTGGAGAACAACTCAAAGTTCAGGAAAATTAAACATTTTTTCATCTAAGGTAAAATTCACATGTGCTAAAAATGCAGATTTATAAACTGTATTGAGGAATGACAGTTTATACAAATTAAGCATTAATTTTATATATATTTATATAGGAAAATTAGTTTAGATTTCTGTGTAGAGAAATTTATGAAATACATTTGAAGCACAGTGTATGTCAGAAATTTTTCTGATTATGAAACTGATACAGTGTCACATAGACAACTCAAAACAATATAAATGAAGGTTTTTTTGAAATAACTTTGCACATTTTAGCAAGAAAATAATTTAAGGTTGGAACTCATTGGCACTGTTGTCACATCATATAGATTAATCGGTTACATTATTTTTCTAGAGTCATATCACACGATTGTTATAGTAAGTTTTGTTAATTCCTAAAGAAAAAGGAATTTTTGTTCCTGATACTTCAAATATTATAATGTACCTATTGTTAAGCTGATTTTGTGATGTTTTTGATGATGTGAAGACAGTACGTAGATTTAAGATGAGTCATAAAGGACAGTTCTGGAGTTCACTTTTTCCTGCCAACATATGAATTTATCCATGATTTTACACAACAGATAATTTTACTTTTTTAACTAATCTGTAGGTACTTGAATTGTTTAGTTTTGGGTAATCCTAAATATTTTCTCTTGGCATAAAAGGCCAAGAATCACGAGTGGTGAACTAATAGAATGTTCAGGAAGAATCCCATGCAATGTCATAGCCTCACCCTCCTCCCCTGAAAGTATCAGAATTGTAGTGTGTTACGAGAGGGTGGGCTTAGCCTCACTTACTAACTACTCCTGGTGTTGGAGAGCGGAGCTCACATGGACTTGAAGAACAACCAAAATCTTTTATTTTGCTACAGTTTGAATTTATGTAAGGTCATGTCAAGACAAAACTCCAGAGACAAGCTTAGTTATACTTATCCTGAATTACTAATCCTTAAAATCCTTTATTTATTACTCAAAGAGTAAATACAATACCAAATTTCACTGGGAGAGAAAAAGACTTACTCCTTTCAGGAGGAGTTACAAGTTTTGCCTTGTGAAATATTTTGTAAATACCAGATCTTCTAAAAAGGTGGGTTCTTTTATTTAGTAATGTCTTGTAAGGAAGTAATTAGATTTTTCCCCCTAACTTTATTTTTGAAAATTAAAGGAAGAGTAGTTCTGAAACATGAGATTTTCCTGGTTCTCCAGGATCTGAACCGGGGAGCCATTTTATCTCAGAAATACTTTTTAAAGTTTTTCCAGTTGTCTTGATTTCCAACACCGGGGGTGCCACCCTCCTTTGTGGTTGGGAGGTAATTCTTTCTTTGCATTAGCTTAGTCATAGGTCTTTTTGGAGCAAAGACAGATTATTTTTGTGACACTGTCCCCAAAATATATATTATTCATAGACTAAGAAACCCATCAAAGAGTCTCACTGCACGCATAATGATAGGTTGGACTGCAGTGACCAGAAGGCTCTCCGCTCAGCTTTCTTTAGGGAATTTAAAGACAGTTGTATCCTTTTTCCATCTGCATCGACATATGTTGACCAGTTGGTTTTCAATTCTTGCTGGCTTGGTGGTTGGAAGTAGGACTGATCTTCTATAAATATAATTGATACTTTCAACTATGACTTAGGAATTCCACTTTTACTTTTCTCTAGCACTACTGCTCAAGATGCCTCTAATAACTCTAACAATGTTTATGATATGTGTTAAAAATCTTGTATTATTAATTGGAAAGCATTATTAATTATAATTAAATTTAGACAATAAAAATCACAACTAACATTTTTTGAGAGCCTACTGTATAAGAGAGAGCCCAAGCTCTCTTTTGAGCCCTCTTTTTGAGAGCCTAAGCACTGTTCTAAGGAATTGAAGCTTTATACCCATTAACTTATTTACTCCTCAAAACTTAATGAGATAGGTAATGTTAACATCCACATTTTATAGGTGAAGAAATAGATAAAATTTTAAAAGTAACTTTCATAAAGTTACCAACTTGGTGGCAGAGCTAGAACCTCAACCCAGATGGTCTCTAGAGTCCAGTCTTTTACCTATTTAGCCAAAATCTCATATACATTGTCTCATCTCTTAGATGAGAAAAAGGAAAGACTCAGCTATTAAATCTTAATTTTTCATGGCATTTTGGGGAAAAATATTCAGTAATCCTGGAATGACATTATAACAATGTTTGTATGAATATGTTTGTGTGGTTTTTAAAGAGAAATGCATTAATTATTGGTTTGTGATATGATTCCACACTGTTAATGTGGAATGAAAAAAGTACATTTTACCAACTATTTGATAGATCATTCTTTTCACAAGCAATGTCTTATTACTGTTTGTGGAAATATATTTTTTCTAGTTACAATATTAGCTGGAATTGAAATGTGAACATCTAGTTTTATATCATCTTGTCTAGGGACCTCCACTCTGCTATTCATTTCTTGAGCTGGTTTAATTTTTAAACTTCACTTGCAAGAATCATAGTAATTTATAGTTTTAACTTAAGAATATGAACCGTATGACAGAATCTATAAAGGAATATTAAATGGATTTCAAGAGTTATTCAGTTAACTTAATTAGCAATTTGATATTCTGGAGAATTCGAATTGAAGCACACCTTTTAACTTTTTCTTTGCAGTTAAAAAAGAAAACAAACAACAAAATCTTAAAATCAGAGATAGATGTGAAATATTGACAAGTTAGAACAGGTCATATTATATTTGAAAACTAGGAGATATTATATCAAGTTTATTCATGAAATTCATGGCTTTTAACTTTTAACTGAATATTTCTGGGTTCAGTAAAAGACCTTTTGAAGAAGGAAAAGGATCACTTTTAGAATTTTTACCATGAGAAACAATATGAACTTTCTTCCTCTAATAAACAGTTTCCTTGTTTTTTTCATAAAAGTATTGCCATAGTCTTGAGTAGAAGTGAGGACAGAGAGGCTGGTCAGAAGTCAAATGGGACTCAGATATTTCTGAATTACCAAATGTACAAGCTTTGGACTTCAAAATTAACAGCAACCATATCTTTAATGTCATGGATTCCTTGCTAAATTTTCACAGTTCATATTAGTAACTACATTTGGTTCCGCTTTGTTTCACTGTTGAAGAGAATGAAATGCTTGTTTGGATTACCATGCAAACACCCAAATAATATATGTTCTCTGTATTAAAAATGCTTTTATTAGAATTGTGACTTGACGATTTGGGGATTCTATGTGTTATTTGGAATTAATTGGATACAGTGATAAACAGCCTTCATGTCACTTGTGCCCGCTGGCAAGGGGAGTTTTGTATGCTTTTTGCAATATTAAGTGCCACTGGTAATGCTCAGCATTCATTCTTCTCTTTCTAATGAAACCACTGAGGCCAGTTATGTCCACTATCTAATGTGATTTTGAGTAGGCTTGTTTGAATTCCCTCTTTTTGTAACCTTCCGACCAGGAAGCACACTCTTAAGACACCATAAAACACCAGATTTATATTTAGTATCTGTTTAAGTTCTAAATATACAGAAAATAAATATTCACTATAAAGGCCTGGATTACTCAAAGACTGAGGAGGAAGTCATAGCTGCTGGCTAATTCTATAAAAGATAATTACATAAAGTTGTTAATAATATTTCCAGAAGAGGATTGTGATGTAGCTAATATTGCATTTCGAAAGCCTTTTCAAAAAATTTAATCATCCAAGGACTAAAATCAACTAACAATTTCTAACAAACAGAAGCCATTCAAAAACTGTGAGCTGTAACTGATCTTGTGTATGTGTTAAGTGACAAGGTCCTAGGTATAAAATATTGGATTTCCTTCATACAGTTAGTGTAGTTCAGTAGTTCTCAATCCTGGCTATGGGGTAAAATACCAATGTCCAGTTCCCACCTCCGGATTCCGATTAAGTTGGCCTCTGTCTGGGTGTTGCAGTTTCTCAAAGGTGCCTGGGTGCTTTTAATGGTTGAGAACCACTTGTTAAAAGAAGATAAATGTGAATAATTTTTTAAGTTTTTAAATGATGAATAATAATTGTATGTATTTGGTACAATGTGATGTTTTGATACATGTACATGTTATGGCTTGATCAAATCAGGCTAATTAGCATAACTATCACTTCAAATATTTATCATTTCTTTGTGGTAAGAAATGCACAATGGAATACTACTCAGCCTTTTAAGAAAAGCAGGAAATTCTGTCATTTTGGACAACATAGATGAACCTAGAAGACATTATGTTAAGAGAAATAAGCCGGGCACAGGAGATAAAATACTGTGTGGTCTCACTCATAAGTGGAATCTAAACAACTTGAACTCATAGAAGGAGAAAGTAGAAAGTTGGTTACCAGGGGCTGGCAGGGAGGGTGGGCAGGGAAAGGGGAGATGTTGGTCAAGTACAAAGTTACACTTACACACCAGGCTTAAGCTCTGGTGTTCTCAGGCACTGTAGCTAATAATAATGTGTTGTATATTTCAAAATAGTGAATCTTGAACTTGGCCTAGAACTCCACATATTCTGAAAGTTACAGAAACAAGTAAGTGTCTAACTTAAAAACCACCTTAAAATGCTCATAAACTACCTACTGCAATTTTGCACCGCTTCCCCCTGGACATCCACTATGAATTTATCAATTAACGAGTCAACTCATTCACTAAGTGTTTAGCGGGGAGTGTTTAATTAGGGATACGAAGATGAAAGGTGGAGACTCTGCTCCTGAGGAATTCAGTTTTTTGAGGGAGATGAATACGTCAAGTGCAATTGTAAATCTAATGTGATACACAGTATATCGCAACTTGTAAGTTGAAGGTGAATGAATACTTAAGTGATAGAATGTGCAGCTCTTTCTGGAGATGACTGGTCAGGTCAGTCTTCAGTAGAGGAAAGGATACCTAAGGCGAATCTTAAATGAGTCAAATCCTGGCAGTGTTCTGGAAGAGGGAATTTTGGGGACTAGTCTCCCTCTGAAAGCATAGCAGATTTTCATATGTTTTTTATATGGCCTGTCATATTCTCAACTTTGCTTTTTTATTTAGAAAAGTTTCCCAGGCCTTGCCCAGGCCTTCAGGTTCTGTTGAAATTGGGGGCCACTAATGAAGCTGTGAAGATGGCCCCAGAGCAGGAAGAGCCGAGCTAATCCCCTTTGCATTCTCTGGTGCGCCACAGAAACCTCCCTGCGTGGCTCTCGAGGTAACTGGGAGGACGTGCCCCTCCTCGCCTCCCACTCCTGCCCTGTGTCCTAGACACAGCTGAAAGGAAGGATGGCCTGATCCGGGCCCTCCCCTGCAATCCACTGTTTTGACAAGCGATATGGGACAAGTTATGAAGGCGAGAGAAGAGCACTGACAGGGAGATACCGCAAGAACACTTTGTGGAGTGGAGGCTCAACTTTTTTACCTCTTACAGAAAGTAGTTAAAAAAAAAACACGTTAAGTGGTATTTCTCTTTCTTTTTTCTTCTTGTTCTAAAAAAGCAAAAATAAATTCAAAAGCACTTGAGAGATATCTTTCTGTTAGGAAAAAATCTTGTATATTTTAAAGAATCTCTATTAAAGTTACTTTAATAGAAGGGAATAAGTCAGTAAGACATAGCAAACCATGGTCTTCTAAGACATAGGATGTGAGAAACTGGACTTACTGATTCTGTGTTGTCAAACAGACATACAAAATGCATACACATGTATCTATGTGTGTGTGTGTGTGTGTGTGTGTGTGTGTGTGTGTATACATATGTATCTGAAAAGACAAAAAAGGTAAGACATAACAAGAAAATGTAAAAAAAATACTAATTCCACAAGTTACGTAGAAAAATGTTTTGTTATTTCACAGGAAGTCCTATCATAGAGTGAACCACATCCAGTTTTATGTAAGAAGGGGGGTAGGTGCTGGTCTTAATTATATAATAGAACAAAATTCCAGCTCTGTAAACAACCTTTTGCTTCCAGCTGTTAGATAATATTACCTCCACAAACTAGATTCTTGGTGAAATAAGCCCTGTTTCTTATCGGGAGGGAAGTGGATGGACAGGGTCGCACTGCTTGATAATAACGTTTCCCAGTGACTGGAGTGGAGAAATAAATTAATTGTGAAAAACTGAGATCTTTGGTCTAATGGGTTGACTTTTTTGAAAATCGTAAAATGTAGCGAATTTGATCTCAAATAGATAATGCATTAACATCACACATGCAATTAGAAAATTATCACCTTGAGTAAATTAAATATACAGCATTGAATTCAGTTAGCGTATTATTAGAGATTTACAAGTCCATAAATATCGTAAGGTGAGATTTATATTTTTAAAATACAACTGGAAACTCTCCAAAGATTCAGTATAATCCAGGTGAAAATGATTAAGCCCTTGAAAGCCCCTAATACAGTTTCTGCAGAAAAGTGGTATATTTATCAGGACTGTCTTATCTCCGAAAGACAGAGCCTTCTGATTGTAACTTATAAATCTATTGAGAGCCAGCGAGATTATCGAGGTGAAGTTTTTCTCTCACATCATGCAATAGCTGAGAAGCCCTTTTAGGTGAAACAGCTTGTAAACAGATAGACTAGTAAATTTCAAAAACGTACTACATGGAAGTGAGATAATGCAACAACATATCTGTATTAGGGGCTTGTATACCTAAGACTTTAACGCGGTAAATTTCAGATCTGGCTTCACATTTGAATCTCTTGGAGAGCTTTACAAAAACAATGCCAAGAACCAGGTCCAGTGATTCTGATTTCATTGATTTGGGATGGGTTTAGTTATCAGTGTTTTTAATAAAGTATCTAAAGTGATTCAAATGTGTAGTCAGGGTTAAGAACTACTGTTAATAGAACAGTCAAAATCTCTAAAATTTTGAAACATCTTTGAGCACTGAGATGAAGTAAATGCAGAACATTAGTATTATTTCCCTTCTAAGTATGGAATTGAGCAGAAAATAAATTGATTTCTTATGTTATAACAAGACAATTATCGCTTCCATAGAATCTTCCTTTTTTCCATTTATGAGACCAGCTGCATCATTCCAGTTTGTAAATTATTGGCATTTCTAAAGATGAAGTAACAGGGGAAGTGATGAACATTATAAATAGACTGCCTGAAATATTTGGCATGAGGGGTCAAGATGTAGGCGAAGCTGGAAAAAGACTTTAGTTTGGGTATTAGCCAGAAGCCAACAGTTGTTAAATTCCCTAAATTTCCTTAAGAAAGAGAAGAGTAAGAATCTCTTTAAGAACATATTTTTTTTTTCTCTCCAGTGTGTAGTCAGTGAAACCCAGAGGGGAAAAAAATGTACCTTTGGAGCCAAAATTAGGTCATGCCAACCACAGCAAATTGGAAGCTCTACTTAGACTGTAGTCTTGCAGGATTGCTGTGGATCATCTTAATGTCACGCACGTGGTGGGGCCAACACTTCCAGATCATGGCTGCCGGGCTCTGTTGAGCAGGCCAACCCTGCCTCCTGAGTGCCACTGCCCCAGCCAGGCTGCGCTTGGCACCGAGATACAACCTAAGATTGTGTCTGAAAGGTAGGCTCCGGAATATGGCGTTCTTTAAGGTGAAAAAAATTTACAGTTTCTGATAACAAAACAACAAAACACATTTTATTTTGTTTTATGATTTTAGAGGAGGAGAATGTTAAGGGAAACAGGGAATGAACAAACCCAGCGGAATGGCCAGCAGGTACAGCTTCCTAGTAACTAGGACAAGGATGCCAAAGACATACCTTACCATAAAAAAAGAAACCTACAAAGTAATAGTTTCATTCATTTACTTACCTGTCCACATTAGAAGTGGCAGGATTATTCTTTTTCCAGACTTAAGAGATGTGGAAGAAAACTAGATGGTATTTCATTCATTTCTTTGGCACTTCCCATTGTTATTAGAATGTTGAACCTACTGTAAAGCACAGTATAGTTCCATTATACAAAAGAAACTGTTGTCCTTCTTTCCTACATAGAGTTTCATTGGTATTTCCAGTCATTATTAGAATGCTGAATTGGCCATAAAAATGTAACTTATTTCCATTACATAAAGGAAATTTATACTCTTTCCTACTTGCAGAAAGTATTTAATAAAATGATAAGACCTGTAGGGCTTAAGAAAATTGATCATGGAATGCCCTACAGAACTTTATGAAGTTGCGTAAGGAAAATATGAATGTCTGTTATAGTGTCTCGTATGTTTGTTCTGCCTTTAAAAAAGGAAACTAAAATATTCTTTGTTGAACACTGCTGAATTCACCTCTGCAAAAGCTAAAATAAAATCTCAAATTTTTGGATTTGTTCCTAAATGAGCAAATGTATTTGCAGCTGAGACCCTTGGAGCCATTAGCTTTGCACCTATGTCATATCTGCGAAGAGAAGTTTCTTTCTCTTTGTGAGCAACTTCCCAATGCGTACAATTAATTATATTAGTCGAGTTTCCAAATTATTTGCTTTTTTAGGATGAGGTAGCAGTGGTTATAAATATTCTGTCAGCTGTGAACTGAACTGGGATATTGAAAACATAAGTGCTTTCTTTCTATTATAAAACACTGCATTCTTCAACTAATTAATACAGGAACTTCCATGTGTTAAATGGCATTTTCCTTGATTTTTCTTGCACGCTGTTTCTACATTCTTGATAACACAGGAAATAAAAGGCCCAATCTGTACTACATCAGGATTCTAGAAAAACTTCACAGAGGAGAAAACGCTTGTGCTGGGTCTTCATGAAAGCGCTTGAATGTATCTTGTCTTCTATCTGACTTGCCTTTTGAGTATGGAGTCTGATATACCACTGTATACCCAAAAATATAGTCACACCTCAATTTACAAATCATTTGCATCCCAAAAGTCTGTTTTAAAATTAATGTTGGAAAATTCAGAATTTATTTTTCACAGAAATGGCTTGTAAATGGTTGTTAGCTTCTCACATGAGCCCACAGATACCCACAGTACAGTTCAAATAAAAATGTTAAAAATAATAGGAAGCCCTACAAGTGTTATAATGAAATAACAATAATACTGTTCAAGTTTGCCTTGACCAGTAATGCTTAGCCAAAGCGCTCTGACGGGACAGGTAGAATTTTTGTGAAAGTAATGAAAACAATTTCTTGGTGTTCAAAGTGTAACCCACATGTACAGGCCTCAGAATGGTTTGCAGTCTCCTTCACAGTGCGGATTTCTCATTCCCATCTTCTCTGCGAGAACTTTGAATATGCTATTGAGGTGATTAGAATGTTTGCTAGAGTTTGAGGATTACTGTTGAAAGATTAAAATGTTTTTAGCTTATAATTCCTTTAAAAATGGCTTTTTCTATTCCTTAATGCAGACGTGGAATAAGCATCACTCTAAATGTGTATTAGTTATCTTTAGCTGACATGCAGAACACACAAGAAAGAGATTTCCCTGAGGAATAACTGAGCAAGAAGAAGGGGACTAACAGGGTGTGTGCATGTAAGAGAGGGTTGGAGAAGGATTGCACCCCACCAGGATTAGGACTCAGGTGGTCTCCAGACCCCATAGCTTTATCAACTGCATTCTGCTGCCTTCCTTGTCCCCTAATTAATTCTCACTGGGCTGCCTCCTTAACATCCCAGGCAGACTAAGAGTTTTGTTGCCTGTGGTGCCAAAATCTGAAACTCTGCCAGACACATAGTTAATAGATTTTTTATTAAATGAACGAGCAAATGAATTCTGCTACTCCTTTCCTTCTAATCTCTGTGGAATCTTTATCATATTGAGGTCTCTTGAAATGACTGGGAAAGTGCCTTGAATGTATTATAGGTGGATACTACACATGAAGGAGAGGATAAAAGATTGGTGGGTCTTGGATTTAGAATCTCTTCTATATCAGGTTAGTCATGAGGTGATGTGGGTATGGAGGGAAGTGGAGGGAAGATTGAGGAAGATCCTGACTTTTTGGAGAAATAGAGACCTATATATTGAGTTGATTTGAACTAGATATTCACAAATTGGACTTCATTAGCAAGAAATGCCTACAAGGCGGGGCATGGGGCTCATGCCTGTAATCCTAGCACTCTGGGAGGCCGAGATGGAAGGATTGCTTGAGGTCAGGAGTTTGAGACCAGCCTGAGCAAGAGTGAGACCTTGTCTCTACTAGAAATAGAAAAAATTAGCCAGGTGTGGTGGCGTGCACCAGTAGTCTCAGCTACTGAGGAGGCTGAGGAAGGAGGATTGCTTGAGCCCAGGCGTTTGAGGTTGCTGCGAGCTAGACTGATGCCACAGCACTCTAGCCTGGGCAACAGAGCAAGACTGTGTCAAAAAAAAAAAAAGAAGAAGAAGAAAAAGAGAGAGAGAGAGAGAGAGAGAAAGAAATGTCTATATTTGTTGAAATTACATTAATAGGAAGAAAATACTTTGCTGAATACTTTTATGAGTCAAAAAGTAATACTTTATGCATTAACTCACTGAGATTTTGTTGGTGGCATTGTATTAACTTAATTGTTTTTTATTTTATTTTATTTTATTTTTGAGACAGAATCTCACTCGGTCACCCCGGCTAGAGTGCATAGAGTACAGTAGCGTCATCGCAGCTCACTGCAACCTCAAATGCCAGAGCTTAAGCTATGCTCCTGCCTCAGCCTGAGTGGTAGGATTACAGGCATGAGCCACTGCACCCAGCAGTCTTCATTGTTTTAAAATCCTGCTTTGGGATTTTTTTCTGCACCATCTAAACTTGAATCATAACTTGAGCACACTTTACAGGAAACCTGAAGGAAGGGAATGAAAATCCGTGCAACATGAAGTACATTACTTTATTCACTGCCTCTTAAATTACTCTACTCATCAACCCAAATAGGTATTTTATTCTTTTTTATTAGAAAAAGAATCCATGAAACATTGAGGGAAAAATATACCTAAAATTATTAAAAGAAGTATATCATCTCATTACTATATGTAGTACTGTCCAAAAAACTTTAATAATGCTTTTCTAAAAATAATGAAGTAATTTTTTGGAGATAAAAATATTTTTAGATTATTTAAGAAAATAAACTTTAATGTGGGGTATATTTTTAAATGCTTATAAAATATTCTACATAGCATTTAACAAGACTGTTTCAAATATCCACACTTCATAACAGCACTTTAAAAATAAACTCTAAGTCTGAGAAAAAGTTCCAAAGTTTCTTTTTAAATTTGTGTTTGTTCTTCAGATTTTTTTCAGCAAGGACAGCGCTGGTCCAGCACCCTTCCCAGTTGCCTTCCACCCTACTTGTCTTCGTTATGCACATAGAGCCGCTTTGGGGAGTAAACCACACACAAGCTATTCTAGAATGGGTCAGTGCATTCACAGAAATACTAAAATTAGAATGAATCCCAGTTCTCAGAAACACAAAAGTAAAACCTTAAAGACTCTACCGAACACAGTTGTGATTCATTGCAGTCCTTTTTTCATATCACAATAGAAAGAATGTCAACTTTTGTGACTCCAGTAAACATGGCTCTCAAAGATTGCATGAAATGATATATGTACAATATCACTGTAAAATGGAAATACTGTATGAATGTAAATTATTCTTAACCCACATTAGATTGCAAACACTTTGACCTTGGATGCTGCACCTTAAACGTCTCTGCTTCCTCTAAATGAGTCTGTTAAAACAGATGTCCCATCTTTGTGGAATAAAACTGAAGCAAGTGGGCTGGGTGCAGTCGCTCATGCCTATAGCACTTTGGGAGGCCAAGGCAGGAGCATTGCTGTAGCTCACGAGTTTGAGGTTGCAGTGAGCTATGACCATGCCACTGCACTCGAGCCCAGGCAACAGAGCAAGAACCTGCCTCAAAAAAATAAAAAAATAAAAAAACCAAAAAGAAAGCAACAAAACATAAATTGAAGCAAGTGAATGTAGGGTAATGATTGTCCTAATTCAAGTGAGAGAGACCTAGGAAAAACAGTTGATGAAGTATTTCCACCAGGAGTCTTTTCCCAGTGGGGTAGTTATCTTTCCCACATCTGACTTTCAGAGGACTTTATAAATACCTACTTTATGGTGTTTACAAAATTCTGTCTTGTACTAAAGTTACTACTTAAAGTATCATTCCCAGTTTGGTAAAATTTAAACTCTTCAGGGTACAGAGACTAAGTTTTATCACCTTTGTCTTCAGGATATACTTCCTGATGGATTTATAATCTCCCAACTAACAAATGACTTTTTGCACTAGATCTGCTATACTACCTGACTGGCTGAAGGGTGTTGATCATAACTACTCTAAAAGTCCATGGCAATAATATCGATTTATTGTATCCTAATACACAGTTTACAGTTGGGGAAGCTAAGATTTAGAAGTCACATAGATTAAATATTTGGTCCCAAAGAAAACATGGTTCTTAATGGCTACAAAAAGCTGCTCTCAATGGCCTTTAATTCATTTTGTATGTAGATAATAGATAAATCATGCTTCTACATCTTTCTTAAATTATACTTTTACATTTCTTAGGTTTTGCCCCCATATAGAAATTTTGCATTATTGTGGTTCTTGTTTATATCACAAGTGGAAGTCATGAGATAACAATACTGTTGTCACTGATAAAACAATGTTGAAATACACATTTATGATTTATTAGAAGACATAGTGCAATTTATTGGCCCTGTTTGGAGTTTAGGTTTTACCCAGTCCATTCATATAAGTTGTTCTGTTTGTTTTGTGATGAGCATCTCACTAGGTTGATCTCTTATTTCTGTAAATATCAGAAGAAATCAAGTACATTGGGAAGGGTTTGTAGCTTATGTAAATCTATTATGTAGACATTTAACAAAAGCTAAATCATACCCTTATCTATTCCACTGCTAGTTAGCATCAGAAAATCAAAATGGCATTCATATCTCTAAGTTTTACTCTTCATTACTAGTCTTTGTAATGTGTCTGTTTTAATAATATTGCTATCTAAAATGATGGTCATTTTTATTTTGCTTAGATTTCATTTATGCAGTTTCCAATTACCTGTATCCATTTAATGATACTGGCTTATTATTGTTTTCCATTTATTGAATGTAGGTAACAGAACATTTGTTCTTAATAGTCCTAATAGAAGATACCTGGCTACCACGTGCACACTGCTGTTTGATAACTGACTCTTGTTCAAGGGCATACATGTCCAGACTAGAAGACTTCATTACCCATTAGGTAGCCCATCTCAGTTAGAGCTACATTCTTAAGAGCGGCACATGTGCTATTTTAATTATCTCTTGGAAAATAAAATACTTATCATAAAAATCTTTATTAAAGTAAGTTTTCTTCTTGAACAGTATATTTATTTCAAATGATGGTTAATGCTCTAAGAATCCTGTGTTGAAATAAATAGAACGTTGCTATGAATGGTCTTTTCCAGGAACTCAGCTTAGAATATGATTCTGACTACCTTCTCATCATGTTTCATGAACTTTCTTCATCTCAACTTTCATCTCTATGACTGGTAGTTTTAGGTGTGTGTTTTCTTTATATCAGTTAGTAGAAATAGCTTTAAAATGAACGTTTTAATTATATAGAAAAGATTTAAAGTATAGAGAAAAAGGGTGTTATTTTTTAAAAATATTGAGTTTTCTATTACTAACCAAAGTTGCACACACAGTTCAATATATAGTTCTAAAATTGTTTTAATCATATTATTATATCTAAAAAGATGCCAGTAAGTTATTTTTTGTCACTATAGTACTAAGGAATGTAGAGCATTCTGTATATATTATTGCCAAATACAATTGCTTTGGGTCATTTAAATTTTTACTTGTCATTATAGAAATGTCGCAACATAAAATACTGTTTGATAATTTGTCTATATTCTAGATATCTAAAGCACTTATAGCTTGAGTCTGATTGTATTGATTGCATTATAAAGTTTCAAGTAATAATCTTCTCCATTTCAGTACAATTAGAATGCTTTAATCTTTGAGAGAAGCTGAAAATAGGCTTTACAATTTCAAGTACTTATGATAAATATTATAGTATAGGCACACAAATAAAAATGCATAAAATTATTTTAACTTAAAAACATAAAATAGAGAAGTGTACATTACTAAATGTTGAATGTTTGTACCTTAAGTTAGCCAGCTGGTCATCCAGAATGTGAAATTGACAATAGTGGTTTGTAGAATGTTAGCATATAGAAGCTAAAATAGTAGAAAAATTAGCCAAATCCTAGCAGATAGATTGTTCACACTGAGTGAATTTGTTAAATCTATAACCAATGCTTGTTAAGACAGATTGATTGATATCAAAATGGAAGACAAAGTGAAGTCATGGCATTATTCTAACAATGAAACAAAGTAGCAAAATTCTTCATTAAAATACAGTTGGCCCTTGAACAACACAGGGATTAAGGATGCTGACCTCTGATGCAGTTGAAAATTCAAGTATAAATTTTGACTCCCCAAATGCTTAACTAATAATAGCTTACTATTGACCAGAAGTCTTACTGATAACAGTTGATTAACAAATATTTTGCATGTTATATGTATTAATACTGTATTATTACAATAAGAAAAGCTAAAAAAAGAAAATGATGTTAAGAAAATTATAAGGAAGAGAAAATATATTTACTATTCATTAGGTGGAAGTGGATCATCATAAAGGTTTTAATCCTCATCATCTTCCCATTAAGTAGGTTGAGGAGGAGGTGGACGAGGAGGGGTTGATCTTGCTGTCTCGGGGGTGACAGAGACAGAGGAAAATTTGTGTGTAAGTGGACCCACGCGGTACAAACCTGCCTGTATTGTTCAAGGGTCGACTGTACATATATATTGTTCATTAAATAATTCATTATATATAAATTATTCAATAACACATATATATAGATATATTATAGAAATTAGCAAAGTCAGAGTGTGTACACCAGGCCTGTAGGTTTCACTGGCTGTTCCATGTTGAGGTGAAGGGCATTCTGGCCATCATAGTGGCCCTGAAGAGCAGTGACTTACTAAGGTCTGCTCCAACTTTAAACTCTTCCACACTGTCATCCACTTTGGTGGTTACCACTCAGATGCTACATTCTTAAAGCAATCAAAATAGTCACCATTTCTCATTAAAATGTTGGATTCCTTTTATTATAGTATGACAGTTAGAGAGCAGACACCGGAGTCAGATTGCGTAGTTCCCAACCCCAGATCCACCACTTATCATGAGCAAGAGAAGCCCTTTTTGCCTTAGTTTCCTCATCTGTAAAATGGACATTATACTATACCAAGGTTGTTATGGAGATTAAATAAATTAACATATAGAAAGTAAATAGAACAGTGCATGGCTCAAAACAAGAATTAGCAATCATTATCTTTTTGTAACTTTTACAATCAAGAAATTTTGCTTAGAAGGATTTTGGGATTTTGCCTTTTGAGGGGAAGGTCTAGGAAACAGATTTTATACTTATCTTCATAATCCTCCATCGTCCTACAAGCTAAAGTCATTAAAGACTTTACTATTTTTATCTTTTCAAAGTTTTAAAAGAAGTTATTGTAATGGAATTTTAGTGGTTTCAATTCAAATTATTAATTTTAAAATGGAACTAGGGAATATTAGATTTGCTAATTTCTGGAAGATTCTGAGTTTTGAAATGTTGATTAATAATAGATAATTTTTTGAAGGAATTTGTAGATTCATCTGCCTGAAGCAACAGAGAAAATAAAACTTTAATAGTGATCAATCATTAATTCCACTGATTAAAAAGTTGGACATTTAGACACGTTAGATGGGATAAATGGGTTTAAACTTCTATGTGGATTTTTTAATTGAGTGTTAAACATTTTGTATTAGCCAAATATCGCACTCATTTTTTTGTTTATGTGCATATGACCTTATTAGTTATGTATTTTTAATAAACAGGTCTCACAATCCCTGCAGAATAAACAAGAGAGATTTCCATAGAATTCAACAGCCAAAATCATGTGTGCCAACTCTTGGATATGGTAATTTTAAGAATTAGACAAAGTATGTGGATTTCCAAATGTTGCTGTTCCATGTTGAAGTATTCCTTTATTTTCAAATTAACTGATTCAGAAACAAGTAAATTGAAAATACTTTAAAGTACTTGATATAATCATATTCTTCTAAGAAGTATTTTCCATTATTGAAGAATTTTTGAGTCATCTAAGAAAACATAATACTCCTACATGGCCCACCTAGAACTCTAAATAACCAGTTCATTGATGTAGAGAACTAAGTCTTTCACAGAGAACAGTGACATTAATAAACAGAATTTTTATCCCCAAGAATGTCAGTTTTTAAACAAAATCTAAACTTTATTTTTTTTGTCAGTGTGCCCTATTCTTTTTTTAATTTGGGGTGAGAGTAGGGAGTGAGAAGTTACACTACTTAAGTTTTCAAAATATGTCTCAGTTTTATCGGTGTTATTGTGACTAGAAAAATTATAACAAAAATTAAATGATACACATAAAGCACTTAGCATATTGCCTGTTATGATGACTAACATGGAAATGTTAATTTTTATCCTACACATGTGGTTTCCATCCACATAAGGTTATCCAGTATTCTATAAAGTAGGAGATATTACATATATAAAGTTGTACTTATTCAACCAAACTTCTGAAGCTAGCTTTGTTATCTTCTACTAAAATTGTGTGTGCCACTATAACTTTGGACTTTCAAATACAGATCATTATTAAGTTATTAAATCATGAATATTTTCTTCACAACTTCTTTCTGCTACCTGCCTTTGAGGATTTTCTTAATGCCAAATTATTCTACATCATCTTTGTAAAAGATATGATAATCAAAAACATTAAAAAATCTCAGATAAAATATTATATATGAATTTTAGTTACTTACATCACCCTGTGCCCAAGTGCTTGTTATAATTGTTAAGTTTGCAGAATGGAGTTTATTTGCACTCTGTATATTGCCCCTTTTTACTCATGTACTTTATAAATGGAATTTCTTTGAATCTAATTTTTTGTAATTTAGAAATAGTTGTTTGTATTCAAATTCAAATTTGAGGAACTCCTTTGTAATGCATTTGTGATCCAAGTCATGACCAAAAATTGTACAAATATAAATGAGATAAATGAAAGATAAACAGTGATCTTATATGAAAGCTATAGATTGGTATCTGTTGTTGTATCCTAACTAATTACATATCTAATCAATCTGTTAAAATTCTATGTGGAAGTCCTAAGATTATTCTCTCTCTTTTTTTCACGTAGTTGTTTTATAGTTGAGTTACTAAATGAACAAAAGAAAAGTGATAATAGAGGAAGTTGGCATGGAGAATTGTCGCTGTACTCAGCTCTTTTGATCTTTTTCTAAATATAGTTTTAAAATATTGTCCAGGTCAGCTGCTGTAAGCAGGAAAGTGCTTCTTCATGTCTTCTTTCTTTCCCAGTCATTTCAGTAATGTTTTTGATGAATTAAAGTATATAAGTGAAACAAAAAGAAATCAGTGCTGAGCTGTAATATCAAATTGAGAATTGAAATTGCTGATTCCCCAGATATTTATAATAGATTGCTAATCTCAAAACCAGGACTAAATTGGTATTCTAGTGCTGAAGTGGTAAATTTTTAATAAAGATGTCTCATATGAGCAAGTTTTATTATAACATACTAGAATATCATTTATTCTTTGAGGGTGTGATTTATTCTATTTAAATATAAGTCCTATAAAGGAGATGTGTTAATCTATTTTTACTCTAAGTACATAAATATGTCTGCTACACTCTAGTTGCTAGATATATTCTGAAGCCAATATGCCTACACTCTCACATTTCTTCTGTAAATGATGAATAATATTGATAAATGAAAATCTGCAATAAAGCTCAACTATTGAATGCTAAATCATTCTGTTACTAACTTCATGTTCCAACAGCGTTTTCTAGATTAAAAAAATGCCATCCCTGCATTTAAAAAATATTTTGTGCTTTTGCAGCAATGTAAGCAAATGTGCATTTGAAAGAAAATTGACAACATAGCCACAAATAATTCCCTTTAAGATTCAAGTGCCATTTTCAAGAATGGTTCAATTTTCAAAATAGAATATTTAAAACCTCGTTCCTGCCAGCCTATGAACATTCCACGTATTTGGTACAGTTAAAATGGAAGAGTGGTGGAATGGAACTCTTCCATCTATATTTTGGAAAAACATATTCACTCACCTCAATTTGTCAGTATGCATTAAGAGGCTAGACATTATGCAGTAAAAAAAAGAAGAAGAAGAAGGCAGCTCTAACTCATGTGACTGACATATACTGAACATGACCATTAATACAACTTGGCAGTGACCTTGGTGGCATTACAGGTAATCTCCTTGCAGGGATAAACTGTATTTGAATGATATTTCTACCACGTTAAGCATAAAGAGAGTTCGCCTTGGAACTTTACTGCTTAATTTTCTTTTATCCTAACAAAAATCTTTTAAAAGTAATTCCTGTAATGGTTTTCTTTTCCCCTTTGCTCTCTCAAATGAGAATTTACTCCCAACACATCGTTGCTATCATTTTTCTGTCATTATTGGGGACTGCCATGTATTTGCAGCACCTTCACAAAGAGTGAAGTCAATTTTATTTTTATTATAGGTATAAATCTTCAGTCAAATGTTGTTATAACACTCATAACCAAAGTTCTACAAAGCAGAAGGTACATGTAGAGAACATATAGGTTGAAAACTCAGTGTTGAAGAAAATTCTTTGTTATATATTTTATAAAAATTCTCAGCACCATAAATTATTACCATTTAGAATTTATTTAGATTACATAAGATAAAATATGTATTTTTATCACAACTTCTGAGGTATTTACAATACAAGATACAAATGCATCATTGTGGTTTCCTACTTTAGATGAGTTGATCATACCGGCAAGGAACTGAGATGCGTAAGAGATTCAGGTAAACGAATGGAAAAGACCATGACAGATAGTAAAGTTGTAATCATGAGATTACAGCTATAATCTCATATTTAGTAACATATCTGTATTGAAATGCCTGTAACAGAGAACTTTAACATAATGAAAGTTGGTCTTAGTAAAAAGTTTCTAAGCAGGTCATAATTTCTTACAGTTGCTTCCACGTCATATTTCAATACAGGAAATGAACAGTGACTATAAAGGAAGAGTATTTTTTCCATAATGTGGATCCATTTAAAAACTTTTCCTTCCTGAATTGTTCCCAGGGTCTTTTGGCAATTTGAACCAGCTGTTGACAGCAGCATTTATAGGTACCATTGACATGGGAGGGTATGACAGTTGTGGTTCAGTGTTCATTATTTATAATGTTCATTCTAGTGTAAACTTTTATATGCAGTCCAAATTACTTAATTTATGGAATTAAAGCAACTTCACTAGTCATTGACATTTTTTAGTATCTCATATATGTAAAATATTAGAAAGTTACTTACAATCAATGGGTCATTTTAAAATACAAGGTGAATTATTTTCATAAATAGAACCCTTAAGCAGCATTTGATAAGAAGGACATAGAAATTTATTAGGTAAGTCATGTTCAATAAATTACAGAGTACCACATTTCTCATTAATTCCTCTATAAATTTAATCTTTAGCAGCAGCATCTGTTTCCAATTCATTGTCAAGTTGATCTATATAGTCAGAGTTCCTAATTATGTTTACATAAGACATACACCAAATGGAAAATTAGAGGTATCTTATCCCTGACTATAAATTTTAAGTAAATGATTGCTGGAAGCTTAGAACATTATTTAAAATCTTAACCATGGGGAAAAAGTTGCTCTTGAAATGACTGTAAATAGAAGTACATTAAGAAATATTATATGAATCAGAGAAAAAATTAAATTTACTTAATATTTTAGTATACTATGTTTAAACTAAAAATGCCAATGTATTTTTCTAATTTTTAAAATATGGCAAGCAAAAGCCAAGCAGAAACTAAACAAAACACCCTTCTCTAATCTAGTGAGAATAAAATTTTGAGGTGTATTTTTAGGTAAAAGCTCAGATCATGGATGCATTTGAATTTAATATGTATGTCACTGTCAACTTATTTAGGACTTTGACATATAAAATCTAAAAACAAAATGAAAAAAGTCCTCCTAAGGCATGTGGCAGTATAGCAGAGTAGATGAGAACTTGGAATCTGGAGTCAGCCTCCCTTATCTCAAAACCTAGTTTTGCTACTTATTTCAGTGTAAAGTTGGACATGTTGTGTATTATTCCTGACCCTTGATTTCCTCAACAGAAATATAATATAAAGTGTGATCATGATAGTATGAACTTACCCAGGTATAAGGTCCAATTGAAATAATAGGAATAACATTCCTGGGACATGTTTATTCAACATTACCAAGTATAATAGCATGATTAAAAATTATTTCACAGAAACAAACTGTCAAACACAAATTGATTTTGTTGCCAAATTTTCACTTCTTTTTCTTTAGATCTTTTTTCTCCCAGGTTTAAAATTTGAAATTGAATCTCCTAACAGGATAATTTTCTGGCTTAGAGAAAGTCATGGATGTTACTTTCAATAGATCATAAAATCTTTATTTAGAAATAGAAGAGATATATATATTACCTACCTTTCACTTTCTAGTGGAGAAATGAAGTCTTAAAAAAATCGATGAAATGCAAAACTTAAATTTCACAAACATGAAAAATGCAGTCTAAATGTCATTGTGTAGCTTATATTGTCTGCCTAATAATTGGTCTGTCTCATTTTTGCACAATGTCTCAATAGAATTCCAAAGGCAGACCTTGATTTTATTTAGCTTAATTCCAGAAATTTGTTGGTTCACTCTCAAGGTGTAGGGGGTTTTTTGATAATTGAATTTAAATGATATATATATATATATATATAGACACACACACACACACACACACACACACACACAGTATTTTAAATGAAAAAATATGCCTATGTTTGTATGTTTAAGCATAGAATACAGTTAAAGTTTTAGGAAAAGGCAAATGGCTAATGGAATGAGAGACCCAAATAGAAATCCTTTTTTTTTCCATGAGCTTTTTTTAAAAAAACAAACAAAACACACATAAAACTAAAGAAACATTTTATAAAGCCCTGCATCCAAAAAAATTAGAAATGAAAAACATTAGAGTAGACAAAGCATTACCACCCTATATACTGGGATCTTCCAAAATAACTTAGTCTTTTGTATCTCCCAGCCAGTTGTCACTGATGTTCTCTCTTCATCATTTTCTTCTCCTTTTCAGGCAGGATAGGTGGAGGGACAGTAAGATTCTCTGGGTAGATGGTTGTGGTGAACATCATCGTATGCCATCTCCAGCTTGTATGTTTCAGTGCCAAGCTCTGGAAAATTAAAAATTGCTTTTCTTCAAAAATCATTGAGATCCTAACTAAGAATACCATCTTTTTAAAGAATATTATTATTATAATTATTTAGATTCTCATAAACGCATGAAAAATTCACCTAGGAAGCTGACATACTGGCAGACATCTAGCTACACATAAGAGATGCTTTCTTGTTGATCTCACTGTTTCTTCCCCTGAGAATTTTTTTTGAATATACTTAATGAAAACTAAAATTGTGACAAAGAAATTATCACAGTATTTCCCAGTTCTTTATTTACTATAATTTTTGGGCTAATGCTAGATTCATAAATTCTCAAGAAAGGATTTTTCTCACTGTGTATCTTTTACTTTCTTTCTGTATAGTTGATGTCTGTAATTGTGCTCTGTTTCTTCTGATCCAGCATTCTTTTATTACATGACAGAGAGCCATTGATCACTTGCTCTCATCCTTATATAATAGAAATATCTAAATATCACAGTCACAGATTACTCAGATATGTAACACCAGAAAATATGAAAGCGAGTGGGCTTTCTTGATTTATTAGAATTTTTTTCATTTTCAATAAAGCTAAAACAATATTATTCATTAATTAGTTTAGTTTTCTCATCAAACCTGGTGATTTGCCAAAGCTTCTCAGTCTTTTAGGGCCCAAACACAGGCAGGAATGAAAGATCTGAAGATGTTGACAATAGGAAAGATGAATTTCAATGGAGCATATTTCAAAACACTTGAAAATATTACAGGGTATTAGAAAATTGAGTATGTAGTGTAAAGGATTGCACAAGTGGTCAAAGAACACTTCATCTTGAATCATAAGCATTAAATAATGAGGATGGGAGTATCCGGTTGACTAAAGAAAATGCCAATATCGAAAAGCTTTATGAAAACAGGAGAAATTAATAATATAGAAATAAAAGTTCTAAGACATAGTAAAGGCTTAAAGTTGGATAAAGAGAATCAAAATTAAGAGATAATCTTTATAAATTTAGTTAGTTTGGGCAAAAACAACAATAAAGGATAAAATAAGTGTAGCCCATTTTTAATGTGGAGGGGAAAGTAAATATAGATGATACCAGTAATTGTGTAATTTCCAGCAGGGCTTGAATTTTTTTCTGTTTTATTTCCTGATATATCACCTGGAATAGTGTCTGAAACATAGTAGTTACTCAGAAAAAAAATTGTTCAATGAAGGAATGAATGCAATGCTTCTTTGCTTTATTTTTTGACCTTTATTAAGCGGTGAAATGAGCTCATGCTTGTGGCCACATACATGAAATGTAACACATGTATCTATGACCTATGATATCCAGTGACACTAAGAAATAAGAAACAAAGCAAATTTCATGAAACTCTTCCTGAGCAGGTCTGGCTTTACTAAGACCATTTTAATAGGAGGAACTATTGTAACATGCTGCCATTACAGGGCCACAAGCTGCAATTCTTAAGAATTTTTGAGTAGAAAGTGACTATCATAGTGATGACATTTTTTAAAGGAAACAAAGGATGACCCTGGGAACCACAGTTAGTAACTGTCTTATTTATAGCCTTAAAAATATACAAAGAAAAATCACAATGAAATCCATGTGTTATTTATCCTCAGAAGTCCAAGGTGCATGAACTAACACAGCATCGTGTAAGAACTGGTCCTATAAGAATATTTTCGTCTTTGTTGATAAAATGTAAAGGAAAAGAAATAGGTATAATTTCAACTTTCCAAGGCTTTTTATTTTCTTCTGTATGATAGCCTCATCCATAAATTGGGAAAATGTCATCTAAATCACACACAGATTTTAATGGTAGCTAAAGAAATAATGAAGTAAGTGATTTAGTCATTAAATTTTAAAATGCTAACAAGTCCTGTGTAAGGAGAGTGTCTGAGGTCTGGCCCTTGAAAGATAGGATCAGAACTCAGCATGACCTTGGCACACTGGAGAAGTGGTCAGAAATCTTGAAGCCAAGGAGAAAAAAAAATAAACTCTCTAAATTCAAAATGTGGAACAGTTGGCAAGAAACAAATCTGGCAAGGGAAAAAAATACAAAATTGAAATAAATGAAAAGGTAAACATTTACTTGAAAATTCATACAGTGTGTGGATAATTAAAAATATGCATTTGATAAGAGTTTACAACAAAAGACTTCTTTAAGGACTGTGTATATTTTGGGACTCCACAGCTATAGGCAAATATAATTTGAAATGATGAGCGGCAAAGATGGGGAAAAAGTAAAAACTAAAGTAAGAAAAGGATTAAAAGAATAAGTATAAACCAATACACAATTTTCAAGTGCATAAAATGAGGACATGATCACCAAATGTTTTTCTCTGTGCAGAGGACAGAACAAGAAGAGTGGACATAAAGTATTCTGTGAAGGATTAGCTATAAGTAAGAATTTCCTGAGAGTGAGAGTTGTGAAATATCAAAATAGGTTGCTGAGGAAGGTTATGTTGCTCCTTTTCCGGAAGACCTTAAAAATAGGAGAGATGGAATCTTTGTGAAATAATTTGGGTATGGTATTATCTGAAGGAGGGAAAAATGATATGACCTTGCATGGCCTCTGCCAATATTAATATCTGGCGTTGCTCCTCTTCACTTGGCTGAATGGAAGTACAGATATGTACTTCTAACCAAAAGAAAGGACTTTTTTCTCTGCTCTTTTCTGACATGGCAAAATTTCTCTTTCTCGTAAATATCCATTTTAAGGCCAGTGAAATTTCCAAACCCATCCTGAAATTCTCTGTAATATATTTAGGATGACATTTGTAAATGTTTATATTAACTAGTTTTTTCAAAGGAATGTGATAAAGGTTTTGCTACATTCATTGTTTCTCTAGTTCATGAGATATAAATGACAAACATTTTTATATAATTTTGAATTTTAGAATCCTTGGGAATGTGGACAAATAATGGTTTGGTGTGTGAACTAGTTACTTGATGGAAATGTCTACTTTTGTAGTATCGAAGCACTCTCTCCCCTTCTCAGGGTACTTTTATTACTGGACCCACCAACACACATGAGTGATACTGACATAAAAATTACTCCAGAGTTGTCTTCACTTTAAAAGGCAGTATTTGCCAACAGGTTTTTTCTTACTGAATTAGAAATCTCAGAGATTTCCTGTTTACCAAAAGCCTTTTTAGAGTCCATGGGATATAGAAGCGGCCATTTTGAGCTTTCACTTTGCGTTGTCAACTGCCCAGCATCTTAAGTCGAATTCAGTCTTGGATATAATATGCCATTGTTGCCCATGGAGTTTTTGCATGGCTCTGATGCAGTGTTCTCATCAACTAGTACAAAAACATATGTAAATACATTACTGAATATATATGTACCACGGTGTTCTGCCTATGAAATTAGGAAAACAGTCTGACACATGCTGAAAATATACACACTGTTACTTCCTCACACTCTGTAGGCTCTGATAGAGCAAGGCTACACAATACATTGTGAAAAAATAGCAATGTGAACTTCTGTAATACACCAAAGTGTGTCATTTTTCTTCAACAGTTCTAAGTATACTGCCAGTTATGTTGACTGTTTTGATACAAGTAATTAGTATATTTTATTGGGTGTGTGTCTTATAAAGCTGATAGCCATGAAATTACTTCTAAAGTAATGTATTTAAAGAGGTTAAATTGCACAGTTATACTCAGAGCTCTCAAATACAAAGAATTCTAAAGAAGTAGGTAAATGTATAAAGTTCTGAAGTGCAAACTCCACTGCAAATAAAAGAATTTGTAGTAGACCATAATTTGAGGAGATGGAGGAGAAGAAAGAGAAAGAGCATAGAGTGAAGGAAGATGAGGAGTAGCAGCCAGGGGAGGGGGGAAGAGATCATGATGACCAGGGTGGTCATACCAGAGTGCCTTAGGTCTGGTTTAGAAACCTAGTCAGAGTACTTTGAATGAGAGCACAATGATTGCTTCAAACCGTGGAGACAAGATAGCTGTGATATTCTGTGTAATTCTCATCTTTTCCATAAAAGTGGGTGATGCTCCTGACCCATTATCACGAAGACACCTGTTTTACTTTTCCCAGGAGTTGTGAAGAGTTTATGCCAATTTTTACATTTACCTGGTTTTCCTTGTGAGCAACCACGTGCATTTATAGAAAGTAGAAAAAACAAACAAACAAAAAACAGCTGTTGTTGATGAGCCAGTAAATTCTAATACTAATGACAAATATCTAACTTCTGTTGTGACCCTCTGCTGGCACAGTGAAGTGAACTCATTGTTGCCATCAAAAATATGAGAATGTTAGATGTGTTGAAGAACACTGATTTTAAAAGTACTTCATAAACTCTGCCGAATCTTTCTGAATACCACATATTCTACATAGAATTTTAATTTTTAAGTACTCTTTTGAATGTGACTTTGCAGCATGGAGAATATGTGGTTAGAGTACTGAGTCTGGAACTGGATTGATATGGATTCAAATTGTAGCTCTAACACTAGCTGTGTGGCCATGGGTAGGTTACTTACCCTCTCTGTCCTGCAGGCTTCTTTTCTGTAAAATGGAATTATAATAGTGACTTCCTCATAGGGTGTTGTGGGGATTGGAGTTAATATATGTAAAGCTTTTAATTCCTTAGAATTTTATAAATCCTAACTATTATTTCTTTATTAAGCTTCTAAATATGAATAGTGGTCCAAAGTGAGTAATGTAAACTTGATCTTAACTGCTTATATTGCTTGAAGCTGAGGTGCACAAACCTTTCAATACAAAAAAAAAAAGTGAAAAAAGCAATTATATTTATCCAGACAGTTAAACATTGTTGTCAGCTTATTTTTTTCTCTAGGAAAATACCTCTTTGAGAAGCATTCTGACTTCTTTTTTATTTTTTACTCCTTTATTAAATATATACCATTTAAGAACTTGAAAGGGGTTTTAGAAATTGAACCCAGCTCCCTATATATTTATTGTCTGAGGAAAATAAGACCCACATATGCAGCTAGTGGGTAGCAGAACCTAACCACGAGTCTGACTCCAAATAGAGCTTGCTTTCCACTGTGCTCTGTTGCTTTGTGCTTAGTGCTGTGGGCTTTGGGAACAAATCACACTAATTGCTAAATATTTTATTAATATTTTTACTTTAAATGAACAGCAGTTTTCTGCACCTGATCTCATGTTTGTACTCTTGTAAAGCGAAATGAATAGTTTTCCACTGTTTTATCATTTCTTTAACAATACTATTACCATCTCCTTACGCTCAGCAACAAGCTGAGTGTTGGTTTGGGGCATTTCAGCAGTGCAGTGTATTCAGCAGTCAGAGAGAGGAAGCTTGTTATTTTCTTTAAAGCTAGCATTTCCCAAAGGATATCCCAGATAAACTGAAAAATATTCCAGATTCTGACATTCAGCATATGGAAGAATATGAAAAATCCTGGAGCAAAGAAACCAGTTTTCCTTTTTTTTTTTTTTCCTTTTGTAAAAATAACTTGTTAACATCCTTAGGAACCTGTAATCTTTGGAATCCTCTTTAGGGAATGCTGACATAGGCACTTCGGGATCTCTAAGGGCAGTCATGAGCCGGCCTCCACTCATCACTACTTTCTATTAGATTCTAGCTTTGAGAGAATCAAGCTAAAATATGGTCATTTTTGTAACTTCTGATCTATAGTAGCGTGGTCTTTTTTATAGGGGAAGCACTGTAATACTTTCCATTTAGTATTATCTGCCAAGGATGACTTGAGCTATCCTTGAAAACAGCCCAGGACAGAATGTGTAGACATGCTAAGATAAGGAGCCTCCTGCTAGGCCTTCAGCCTAGAAACTGTCTCGGCTCAGCTCTGGCCCACCAAGCCACCCTTGCGCAGCACGCTTGTCCTTGCCCTGCTTGGATTGTATGGAGGAAACATTTTGCTTGTCTGAGAACACCTCTATTCCTAGCTCTTTGACAGTTTCATTTTCCATATCCCCTCAGTTCTAAACATGTGGAAAAGGAGATAAAGAAAGGTGATGAAATGAAAAAATGGAGCGGGGAATGCTACAAGTAGAGAGAAGAAACTCGGATTTCCATGCCTGGTTTATATGCAGTCATGACTAGGTTTTAGAAGGTGAAATAAATGTACCCCAGAGGTTATTTTACTAGATAGGGAGGTGAGAATGCCATGTGAAATATTGGTTAGCATTGAAAATAAAATCAAACACCATACAAATTTTCGTTATCATAAAAATCTGTACATGATTTATTTAGGAAAGCTAAAAATGCAGTTTTGATTTTAAATGTTTTTCAAATTTATGATTCTTTTTCAGGACATTTGTTCAATTGTAAATGAAAATAGATTAGTGTTAATTTAAGCTTCATGGTAAATTATATGACTACCCCTATTTTAAAACTGATAAACTTATGTTCACTCAACAGGAAATAGAAAGAAAATGGTTTGGAATAAAGCATCAAATTTATTCCCCCCAGAAAATGGCAGGGAAGGAAGAATTGAAAATGTATACCCCTAATTTCTTTTTCATTGCATAGGAAATTTTGACCCCTTCCCTTAAAATACTGTAGATTTTCCTTGGACATTTCTATTTCACAACTTTTAAAATGAAAGTATGAGTCTGTCCCTTTACTCTAATTTTCTGTTTATTAAAAATTATAATCCTTAAATTTGTATTTATTTTCCTCTTAAAAAATACTTATCCAGTATTTTGACTTTAAAAATACTAGATAATTCAATTTTTCTATTCATTCCAAGTTGGAAATTAATCTGTTTGGCTTGAGGCTACATAGCTTACTCTCATTAGATGGGGATGTCCAAAGATATATGAAGATTTCTGATACAGTGAGTCACTGGGATTTTCAAATATTGCTGAGATCTTAATCAAAGCTCTGCTGATTGCTTGGGAGTTGGGTCCTTTGAGAGAGGGAATAAATCAACCCAACGCAAAGACTAAGTTACATTAGTAATGGTGTAAGATTGTTTATTTCTAAAAGTTTTTTTAAAAAGTGATCTTTATATAATTCTATATTTTACACTTACAGAAATTTTGCATTACGTTTGTCAGATTGTTGATGGTGCTTTCCATATTTAGCATTGCAAAAGGAACTTATATTCCCAAGAGCTATTTCAACCAATGGGCATTACTATCATGAAATATCCACAATAAGGGAAGACGCACCTTTGGATTCAATGAATATCAATTTAGAAACATTTTGCATTATAGTGTATTCTCAGTGCTTCAAAGTATTTATAATTTTTACAAAACTATAAAATACCAAAGTGAGGAAAACAGGTTTACATAATCAATGTATGAATTGAATTGCATTCAACTGAATTTTTACAAACGAGTGTGGTTCTGTTTTATATTTGAGCTTCACAACCTCATAATAGAATGTATGCGTTATCATTCTCATTCTATAGAGAAGGAAACCAGAATTTAGGATACTATGACTAGGCCAAGTTCTTAACACTGGTAACAGGAAGAATGCTGGAGTATTTATTCTACAAATTATGCCTGACTCCATTGTGCTTTAGGTCTTTCCTCAGATGTCATCTTCTCAAATAACCCTTATGTGATAAACTGTCCAGTAAATGCCCACCTCTGTGCTTCCCTACTTAATCACTCCCTAGCCCATTCTACCATGGTATTTTCTCTATACTTTTTCTCTATCTAAAATCATCGCATTGGTGCACTTGTATGTTGCCCCTTTCTCCCTTTAGAATGTTGTTAGCTTCATGAACTTCAGGGCCTTCTGTTTTGTTCACGGTCACGTCCCTCACACCTAGCACTATACTTGACATCTTTATGTTTCGGCTCATGGTATCCCATGACAGTGATTTAGCCAGGGTTTGATTGCCTGTATATTCCCACCTAAAGTTTAGTTTAAAATCTGCAATCAGAACACACCCAATATGTTGCATGTAGTTTGTCTGCTCCAGAGCTGTGGCAAGTAGCCTGGACTGCATCCTGTTAGAGGATCTGTAGTCCATGTGTGTGCCTTAATCTCATTTCTGACATTTAACTGTCACCATTCCTGACCTGCACCCTGACAAAAGTTCTGAAGTGTTAAAACCGCGTGTTACACAGCCCTGGCATGTTTTACGGTGAGCAGGGCAGTCACGGAGAGGCCTCTTGTCCTGGAGTTTTGCACAGATAAAGGGAGGATATAGTTTTGAGAGGAATGCTATAACTACAAAGTGCATCCTGAAGGCCATTTAGCTCACAATGAAGGTCTGTGTTTTAAAATAGCACTATAACAAAGTAACTACAGAGTTTTGGCAAGGGTTTCACCTATTTATAGAACTAAGTGAGCCATAGTAAATAGTGCCACAGTACCCAGTTCTCCCTTGCCATAACCCCAAACTTACAAGAAGCACTATAATTATATTTTTCTACTTAAAAAAAAAAATCATAGTAGCCATTATCAGTTTAACCATACGGAAGCTCAGGCTGAGATTTCTTTTTTAAATGCATAGTTTTGATTTTCAACAGCTGCACTGGGTCTTTAATCATATATTATCTTTATGAAGCCTTTTTCTAACATATGTTAATTGGCTGTTTTCTGTGACAAATTATGAGCTCTTACTTTGATGAGGTTCAATTGCAATCATGTTGGAGTTGAGTACGTAGAGTTTCCACCCCTGCTGGCTCCTCAAACCACTACAAACATCCGCACGTCACTACAGTGCTGAGTAATGGCAGGATTTGGGCTGGCTGATTTCTCTACAGATTTTTTTTTTTTCCACAGGATATTTTCAGCTTCTTTGTACTAAATCTGTTACAGGGTTTGGCCTTTTTAGCAGAAGCATGCTCTAAAATTAACATCACATCTTATTGGAGATTACTATAATACAGTGAGAAATATTTCATAATTCAACACCCCAGCGTCTGTTTTACTGTACTAAAATTTTAGTACATTTATTACACATTTTTTAAAGTGAGTCAGTTGTGAGGTTAATAAGCATTTTCTAGATCTTTGGCATTTTGTAACAAATATCTGGAAGTTTCCTCTTTTGAGGGGAATTAACAGTTGCTTATTGAGTAGATGATCAGACTTATATTTAGCAATCATAAAGGACATGCACATACTGTTTTTTCTGGGTGTTATCAAATATATCAGTATGTTATTGTATTTTCCTTTTTCTTTGCAGTTACATCTGTTGGTCAAGTAATAAAAACAATTACATGTTCCATCAAGGTTAATGTCCTTTATGATGCATAGCCTCCATTCCAGTTCTCTATCCTAATGTCAGTTTTTAATGTATGATTAGGATGAACAGATATGTTCTAATCCATCTGCTCTGAGAGCTGTGACAGATAGCCTGCATCAAATACCAACAGATGATCAGTGATAGCTATAATTAGAATAGATACAAAAATACAGTGCATTTGTTTATGTTCACGGGAAAGTAGTCAGGGTAACTGATTAAGGCCTTCAGAACCTGAGTCAAACACCAGTCATACTGGGATTAATGCAACTATGTTTCTGCTTTGATATCTAAGGAAGAGGACTCTAGGTAAACTGCAGTTCCCCAAAAGCCAAAGCTAGGGTCAAATTTCCATACAGGTATTAGAGTTTAGAATCAGATGAGCCAGATGTGAATAGGAGCTACTCCTCCTCTGGAGGCTGTTTTTAATCAGTCATGTCCCTGGAGTGGCACACAATCAATGAGCTCTAAATCCTGAGGCTACCTGCGCTCACAGGAAGGCCTGGGAACATCATTACAGAACTTACAATTGAGCATATGTGAAAAAATTAGAGCAGAAATTAAGGGTAAGAAAGGTTAACTTAAGAAGTCTTACTTTGGTACTGATTTTTTCGAGGGAGGGAAAGAGATAATTTCAAATATAAAAAAAAGGAAGATTAAACCCAACTTCTAAATGTAGATATTACTTGATTAAAAGATTATAAACAAGCCAAATGAAACGTTAGTGTTGGTTTATGTTAGCCAGAACTATTTAAACATGTGTATTACTTGAGAATGTATGTGTGGGTCAATTTCAGCATCAGTAAATAAGTGTAAAGATTCTTTTTCACTAGTACCGCTGCAGTGATAGAGAATGGCTTCAGAAGTCCTGCGTGATGCTTCAGTGTGACTGTAAAGTCAGGTGATGCACTGTGTCTTGAGCTAATGTACACAAGGACATTTAGTTCCACTTGATAAGACACATGTTTAATTGGCTTTAAGAAAATAAACCAAGGTAAAGAACAATGTGTAAATGAAACAGAGAACTTGGCACTTGACTACATGGAAGCCTGTGAGCCATGTGGCTTAATTGGGGCCAGTTGGGATCATTTAATGATTGCTGTCAGAAGATCAGATTTAATTCTCCTTATAAGAAGACCACAGTGGGATAGAGTTAAACAAATTGTCATCAGAGGTTTCAGACGAACAAAGCCTTAATTAGGTTGATTAGGATGCTGTAAAAGAGATGAAGAGAAATAGAAAAATTGATGAATCACTGGGTTCCATGTTTGCCACATATAATAGCAATATCATATATATTTTGAGAGATATTATAGCATTTGGAATGTCCCATATATTAGCCTGTAATGTTTTTATGTAAACTTTCTAAATGTGTAAAATTTAACTAGAGATAAAAATAAATGACATTCAGTTTAAATAGCAGATCATTTATCAAGCATTTTCTCCTTAATGTACAGCAAAAATATTGGCCAGAAGACAATAGTATTTCTTCCCATTTTAAGGTCATGTTTAAATGTTAAATAAATTGGGAAAGTAAATAATGATAGAAGCAGATTATTTTCAAGGACATAATTTTCAGGCACTTAACATAATATTTGAGTATAGAGTAAAACAAAGTCTTTAGTTAGAATGTCCTTTTAGCCATTCATATCATAATCTTAATAATATTGTGATTGTTTACTGATGGCAATACTCAGAACTACTCAGGTCTCTTAAAATATATTCTTATTGTTTTATCTGTACATTTTGAAAGACTAAAATGTGTTTTTTTCCATGTGCTGTGCACACGTGCACACACACACACACACACACACACACAAATTATCAGTAAGACTGAAAGAAAATGTGTTCAACCCATACAGGCTTAGGAGAAAAAACATTTTTAGAACACTTCCATTTTGATAATGAAATATAATTTATTAAAGATTAAGAAAATAATGATCATAAATTTTTCCTAACAGGATCATGCAATGCCTGGGAATTCAGATTTTTGTCATAATATGATGAAAATGTATAATAGCAACATCTCCCAGTTCAAGCCTCGCTTGCTTTGGGAGGCTGACAATCTTGTTTCACTGATGTTGATGTTGTATAGTGCTTAACTTGCTTTGTTCGATAACAGCAACAAAAATCCAGCTGCATGTGCATATTGAGAGGTTACAGCTGGGGAACAGAACACACTCTGTGATGCTAAATAGTAGTTCTTGCTTTGTGAGGAAGACAGTACAAGCTCTACCTTGGGCTAAGCCCTGACTTTGAAAGAAAACGTGGTGGCTGCACTATTGTGAAAAATTAGGAAAACAAAGGCATGGTAGAACCCTGAATTAATTACTTAATATGACGTGGAAAGACTACAAATCGTGGTGGGGTTGAATAGCACGAGGCTCTTGACATATTTAGACCATTTGGAGTTTATTTTGGCATGGGAATGGAGATTACTGTTTTAGCTGCAGTGTGAAAATAATGTCCAAGAGAAAATATACCCTGGATAACTATGACAGGGAAGCTGTGCTTTGCTCATATTTATTAAATTTGTTTATAATGCAATACAGTTGTGTAAAGGTATGTGTCTCTTAAATTCTGGAACTGTGTAAATAAAATGATTTATGTCAGTGATAATGGCAGGTTAGGCCCACCTATTAAATTAATTGCAGGGGTTTTCAAAACGAGTTCCTTTTTAGCCTTATTATATTTCTGACATACATTTCATCTCCTTTTGTCCTTGGGGAAAGATATTAAAGTAGGACTAGAAGCATTAATGTAGAGTTTTCAGCAGCCATGGTCATTGGGAAAATTGATATATTTCCCTAGTTATTTCTACTTTTGCAGCCTGAAGCTCTTCCATAGCTGGTACTTAAGAGAAACTTCTTAATTTTCCTAACACTGTAAATTTTTTCTTCATATAGTGATTATTGTTGCAGAATGAATGAAGCATAATCTGTTAAAAGTTGCTAGTCAGCTTTGTAAAGTGAGGTCTTCGTGGTATATGTAAGGACTCCACTGTTCACTTGATAGTATTACTAAATGGTAAGGTTTTCACTTTATGCCTCAAAACTGAAGCAATCTTACAAATAGTAGGCCATGTTCTACTAGTTATCCAGCATTCACATATAGTATCACATTTAATGATCATAACCTTCCTGCAAATGAAAAAGTCTTTTCCCAATTTTGGGTAGGGCAAGGAAATAGCAGTTCCAAGGGATTAAATAATCATTCTGTCACTGCACAACTACTAAGTACCAAACCAGAGTTCAAACTCTGAGTTTCCTGACTCCAAAATCCATTGAGCTTCTACTTCTTAGTATAAAATACTCAAATTCCAAATATGAGATGCTATATAAATATGATGAAGGATTAAGTGAGGTTATCAGTCTGCTTCTGTGTAAGCAAAAATAGGAAAATATTTTTAGTAGCAGTCATTAAAAATAGCAAGTGAAGAAAATACCTCAGCTGAGAAATATAAATCTTAATAAATTAATTCAGTGAATCGACTAATAGTTAGTGCCTCCTCCTGTATGTCTGGCACTGGGATAGATACTGGGAATACAAGGGTGAAACAAAACAGACTTGGCTGACAGATACTGAGGAAGAAAGGCAAAAATGTAATTTTAGCCGTGGCAAGTGCTACGCAGGAGGACGTGGTGCTATGAAACCTTATGATCGGTGAGTTTGATGTGATCCAGGAGGGAGTAGAGTGCTTCCTTAGGAGGTGAAACTGAAGCTGAAACAGAGCAGAGAAATTGAGGAGACACAGAAGGGAAGGAGGAACATTCCAGGCAGAAGGAATTGCATATGCAAAGGCCCTGTGGTAGGAAGGAGCATGGCAGGTGTGAGGAACTGAAAAAGATAGTCAAAGTTATTTATTATTTGTATGTGTGATATCATGTTATTGAGACTTGAGTATGACTCAAAAGTCATCATATTGATACTAAATTGGAATAGATTGGGAAAATAAATTTGTGTTTGCCATGGTGGTATTTATCAAGTAGGAAGAAAATGTCTGTTCTTTTGTTACCCTTAGAGGGATGAGTCTTGGCTATGTGACTTTGAAATGAACTCAGATTGCACTCATACCTAGGGTAATATAACATTATATAAAATATATGGTAAGCTCAAAGAGAAATGGAGTGAATTTTTTAGCCAAAGCGATATTTCTCAACTTACAAGACATCACACAGTCGAGTACCAATAAGAGTAATAGTTTGGTTATATGTTTTGAAGTTCAGAATAACTCTTAGTGGAAAAAAGTAAAAGTTCTGCTTGTTCCTTTTAACCAAAATTTCAAACAAATCACAAAGTATTATAGAAAGTTAAATGTATCTAGATGCAACATAATGAGCAAGATTTTCCACTTAAAATGATAACAAATTACTTAATTGCTTGAATTAGTAATAACTAGATTTGTAGCAACTAGGCTTAGGATCATTTTTACCCCTTACTAATTATCCAGTTTGTATTTATTTAACAGTATTACTTCTTGTATGATAAAGGGTGCTCAATTTTCAGCCTTGAGTTTTTATAAAACATTATATGAGGATGTTAGTGTTAGTGAAAATATAAGTTAATATGAATAAAAGAAAACTAGAATTTCTTCTCTGCAAAGTGACATCACATATTTTAGTGTTTTATCATTATTCACAGGCTGTTTTTATTTAAGTGACTGGTGCATTGTACTTACTGTAGCAAAATACATGCTTTGCGAAGATAAGTTTAGCAGAAGAGAATTAATTTCTTCCCACATCTTTTAATGTGGCATGGCAGTCTCACTCTAAGATCAAAACACATAACTGAAGGTTATGTTTAACTTCTAAATCAAAGTGTTGTGGGAAGATGATTGAAATCTGATGATGACTCAGATCCACTTGATATGTGGTTTTCTTCCTACAGAAACCTTATGGTAGAATGCCATTTCCATGTTAGAAAGAACCTAATAGCGATGAGATTAAATAGTTTTACTATAGACTGAAAGTTTGTTATTTGCTTTGGTTCCTAGTTTGAATTTTTTTTAAGAATCTTGAGAGCCACAATAACATAAGAATCTTTTCCCCTTCAGTATGTGTGTATATATATATATATATATATATATATGTATACATATATACATATATATTTTTTAATGTGAGGGCAAGCAAGTAATTAGTGTATTTTACCAGTAAGCACTGATTTTATGACAGTTTTCATGATTCTGTTTTTTTACCAAAAGTTATAATTTATCCATTTAGCTCTTTGCTTGTGTAGAATTCTTCATTTGCTTCCAAGGGAAAATTTGGATTATATGGCTGCATTAACTGTGAACTGTGTAAGATGATTTTTGTAAGGCATGGTAAAACAGTAATTGAGATGTATTTGCTACTTCACCCGAGTAAACTTGTGTTTGATTTCTTATTTTTATTTCTTGAAGCAAGCATAATAAACCTAGAGCTGCAATGGATTTTTCTCAGGTGTCTGAAAGATGGAAATTCAAAATCACGTCCTAGATCCGGATTTCTCTCATTGTCCCTTATCTGAACCTCTCCAAGGCCTCTGTGTGTGGGGCGTACAGCACAGCACACTCAGACGGTTCTACTGAGAGAAGGAAGTGGAGAGTTTTGGTTCCCATTTTACACTTCTGGAACAGTTTAGGGAAGGAAGCACCTTTACACCTTTTATTGTTCGTGGTTGCTGACATCACATCCTTCCCTGACCAGTCTGTGTGCGTGTTTCCTGCCATTCTGTCAAGATTCTTCTGTGCTAAGTGGGAGCGATTTGTAGGAGGGAGGGAGGGAGGGAGGAGGGGAAGCAGGGGGAGGTGTGTGCCATTCAAGGGAACTTGTTTGTAAATGCGAGGGAGCCGGGTGGGAGGACGATCTTTAGCATCTGTCCAGAAGAAATTCCTCTCCACTTGGGTCTCAAACCACTTTGCCTTCATCTGTCTGCTTGTGCCAAACTCAAAGTGAACAGAAGCCTGCCATAATGAAGTTCCCCTTTTTAGTAAGCAGCCTCATTTTATTTTTCTTTTATTTAGGTTGGCAAAAAAAAAAAAAAAAGCAGAAGACTGTAACTCTATAGAGTGTAACTATAGTAGAGCATTTCTTTTTCTTTTTTTAAAATTACTGATTGTTTATATATAACTCTGTCATTTTCCAAAAATGCTTCTTTCATGTGGAAAAAAGTAGCGGCAAGGCTGCTGGAATTATTTTAAGCTTATGGTTGATTGTACATAATGAAAGTTCTCAGCATAAATTGAAATGCTACTACATGTAGTTTAGCTATTATATTCTCCTTTTCATCTGCATACAAAACAATGTTACAGATTACTTAAGTTATATAATCTCTTTCTCCACCTCTCTAGGCCTCCTACAAATTAATACTTGAAACTGATCTTACAATAACAGTTCTTGCATAAAAGCCAGCGTAGACAGATAGTTATGCTAAGAAAACAACTTGTAAGCTATTGTTGAGCTTCTTAATTCTTTGAATTTTTACCGACAGCCTTGAAATGTAGTGACCCCTAATCAAATGTTCTAAGCTGCATGTTTCATGACACATTTTATTTCATGAACAGTTACTTGGTCACATCATCACCACGGATTACTCTGCACAGATGTAATTCATACCAAATTTTGCATTTTAGAAATGTTCGGAAGGCAATACCTCAAGAAATATTCGTTTATCCTAGAAAAAGCCAGTTTAATTCTATTGAAATCTAAACTTGCTTCTCTCTACATTGCTTTGCATATTTCAAAAAGGAAAATATATTCAATGGCATTTTTATCAACCATTTTATATATATGTACCTACACGTACACATACACACACACATACATACATTCTTTTTGGCGAAATATGTTCCATCATGTTTTAAACATCAAAAGTCCTTGCTCTGCTCTTTTTTAAAAAATCGTCTCATTTCAAAGTTGTGAAATTCGGGGTGGTGATAGGGAGGAACTCTTCTAAGTTGGGTTCATCAGGAACTCTCTCTGTCTTTCTGGGGAGACTTTCCTCCAGGGCTGCTTCTTTGGTTATTTATATTTGGAAATCAGGATCTGTAGACGTTCTCCTCTCCTCTGCCTTGTCACCACACTCTAATCTGTTCACCCTGACCTTCCACCTTAAAGTGAATAAGCGCTTAGGCAGGCATAGTCCTGTAAGCCGATAGTGCCACCGGCCTCAGCTAAACGAAAGGAAAGAAAATTGTCCTATATGCATTTGCTGTGGATTCATGGGGGGTTTTCCGTGATAGAGAAAACCTGTTTGTCTCTTTGGGGTCTTGCACTTGCATGGAAATGCCATCCTAACGTGCTGCTTGCTTCTAAGGTAAGACTATAGGAAACGCAGGAAAGTTGCCCAGTTGAGTGGTACTTAAAACCGTTTCTAAAAATAGATGAACAGTGTTTGGCAACATCCAATGTATGATGCAATTGTGCTCTGTGGGGTTTTCATATTTTGATGTGATTTTAATATCTTATAGCTGATTTTCTCATGTATATTTGTCAAATGTGTTATTCTCTGTAACTCTTTAAAACTTTTGAAGTACTTCCAACATTTAAAAATACCGCTGGAGTAATGGTTTTTGATGAGCACTGTGTGGTCATGGTGGTACTCAACACATATATTCTGAGAGGCAGAGCTGAGCTGCAGTTTAGTAGAAAGACGTTGGGCAAAAGACAATGGATAGTCTTAGTATTTAAGCAGCACTTAATCCACCAGAGCTAATTATATCATAATAGCTTCTGCAATTAGATAATCACTGAAAACTTAAATTAAAAAAAAATTTACTCAAGGTGATAAAGAATTTAGAAATTAGATTAAAGAAATCCAAAGACAGCTTATCATCAGACCAAATGTATAACGGCCTTCCTGTTCCAAGAACTTTGAATTGGAGCCAAATAATCTATTAAATAGCCAGGACATTGGCTGAGCATTACATAATACATGTGGGAATTTGTCAGGTCCGCTGTCAGACACCAACTAAAATAAACAGGGAAATTCTGAGCAGTGTGTAAAGTAGTTGCATTCATTGACATAAGATGGGATAGAACAGCTGAAGCTGTTGCTTGCAAATGAAGAAACTATTGCGGAATGCTTTCTTGTTAACTTTCACATTTCAAATATTTTCAGATATAATTTAAAGCAAAGTAACATATATACTTATAATATTGTGGGTTCCTTGGGCATGTTATTGATTATCACTTCTTTCATTTTAATTTATGACCTAGAGATCTCCAGTAAGTAATATCGAGCTTCTGTAATTTTGTATCTTACTTCCCGAAGAGATATGATATGTCTTTTTTAAATACTTAAATTTAGAGGGCTGGTGATTATTGTAAAAAACATAGTTGTAAATGCAATAATAATCTCAATTTTTGCACCATTTCTTTTTTATCAGGAATTATCTTTTTTGATTCTTACATTCGGATATAGTTTAGGGGCTTTCAAAAGGAGAAGATCTCACTACTGATAGGTGCTTGGAATGTAAGATTAAATATCCCATATTGTTTTTACAGTGTTCTCATGGCAGTGATTTTTTTTAAAAAATAACATTAAAGGACTTAGATTTAAATTAGTTGACATTTACATATATCAAATAGCACTTTCATAATCGTCCATCCTTATTTGCATAACGAGGGACATTATCACCTCTGCTGTCAAAACAGGAGATTGTTTTCCCTTCAGAAATGAATTAGCTGCCCTACTTAGCATACACAGGTACATAAAGGTTCATTAACTCTCTGATTTAGGTAATTTTTCATAACAGAAGGGTGAAATTGTCACCTAATTTCATTAAAAAATATTCAGAAAATTTTACAAAGAATACATTTCAAGTGTTGGGCATTAAAGCATAGTTTTTGTCATTTAATTGACTTGTTAAATTACTTACAAGATTATTTTAATTATAAAAACAAACCATTGCTACTTGATATGCTCCTGCCTATGATATACCATGTACTTTGAATAGTTATTTTCATTCAGTAAAGAGTTACTTTCAGTCAGTTAAAAACTATTCTAATTTTTCTCGATAAAATTAGAATATGATATAGTTCTTATGAAACTGGCTAGCTGTTAGAGTGAAATTTGATGTGTCTGTTTTGTTCAGCAGGAACGAATGCAGGAATTTGGGAACTGAGCTGTGCAAGTGCTGAAGAAGGAGATTTGTTTGGAGGAAAAGGAAAGAGAAAGAAAAGGAAGGAAAAAATACATAATTTCAGGGACGAGAGAGAGAAGAAAAACGGGGACTATGGGGAGAAAAAAGATTCAGATTACGAGGATTATGGATGAACGTAACAGACAGGTGAGTGGGGTAAACTTTTCTTTGTGTCATGATTTACATAGACTATTTATTACATTTTCCCCAGGTATGTTAAGGGCATTGAAAACATTTTGAACCTGTAAGCATCCATTAAGAGAAGTTTTGGTGAATTAAGTGTGGCCAGTTTAAGTGCTAAGAGTCTCTTACATGTAAAAGTGGGGGCAGGGGGGAATCGCCTTATCTATTAGAAATATAGTTTACACACATTCATGATTATTCACTTTTTACTTCAACATGAATTTTAAATGGGAGCTGTACTTGTGTGACATGAATAGCTTGATAATTAGGAGTTAATAAGCATAACATTGCTACATTGCATGCATCATCAAACAAAGATATTCTTATGTTCATGGGAACTAGACCTTTTGTGGTCATTCATTTAAAGGTTTGTAATAAAGGCTAAATAATATCCTGTATAAAAATGGCTTTCATTCTATTCACAGTAAGAAAAACTTCGAAATACATCCAAAACATTTTAACATTGTGCTGACAACAAAGAAAACACCCACGCAAGATATTAATAACTTAAAATATATAGACAGGATCTATCAGTTAATTCATACCATTTTCTTTAAATTCTGAATTTTAGAAACATACAGGCAGATGGTGTTACAATTTTTTTCTAGAACTCCAGTGATAATGTCTGTGTGATACAATTAATCTATTCTGAAGACTTTACATGTCCAAATGCTCAATTCAGCATTAAAGATTTGTATATCATGAATGCCTGCAATTTGACTCTTATTTTTCTTCACGATTCTGGAGACTGGATTTAATTAGGCGATGTAAGGATAGCTGCGTGGTTTGTACACATCCTAATGTTAAATATCAAATAATAGTCCCTGGGAGAAATTACAGTGCTGCTGGATCCCAACCACAGCATATGGATAGTGGAACTTGCAGAACAGGCATCTCTTGGCTATGGGAGGGAAGAGTGTTTCGCCTATTGCCCTGTTACACAAGAGGCTAGAAGGACAGCCTTGGGGACAGCCCACCAGATTGTAATTTCCCCCATAATAAAGACACTCATTTCCCTTATTGTTCCTTTTGTATTTTCTTGGGCCTACAAGTGAGACCATATCTGATTCATTTTTAAAAAATTTAATATTGTTGCATGTGTACATTATAATAAATAGGTACTGTTATTTATGCCATCAAAGCCAGTATGCCATTAAGTAGTAGAGAAATGTTTAGGTTTTCAAGTTCATACTCCTTTAAATTATTATATGCTTTAAGGGAAACATGACTTGAACTATTCTGGGCTGAATATTGAGCTAAAATAGGAATGATGCTAAGACTGACGAAGGATACCTTCAGTGTTCTACATATTTTTATTGTTGTGAATCAAGCCACAAAGCAATAATTTTGTCAAGATAAAACTACTATTTTTAACCAGCTTATAGCTTGAAATTAAGACTGAAATATTGAATATCAGGTACCATTCCACTGACTGTTCAGACTTGTTATGTGGACAAGAACCTATTTTGGGTACAGTCAAAAATTATGTGAATTAGCATTTACATTTCATTAATAATACCAGGTAATTTTTAGGTTCACAGGATTCGTTGTATCTTCCTTTTGCTTACAAACATAAAAGAAAAATATTGCAGGTTGAATTCATGAGCTTTCATAATGCTTTATAAAGGAACATAACACTCACACAGGGATACAAGAATTTTAACACCATACATTTGAGCTAATGATTGAACATCTTTTCTTAATTTAAATGTAGTTGCATCTACAATTGCTGCTATTCTCACCGATGTTAGAAGTCATCATAACTTTAGGAGAAGAAAAATTATTCAAATTCAGCTTAATTTAACTTGTTTTTATTCTGAAGATGGATTTTTATTTTATTCTGTAGAATTTAAGATCTTTTGATTCTTCTTGTCAGTCTTTAGGTACAGTAGGCCCTTTTTAGTTCAGTATTCTTAAAAGGAAGTAGGAAAATTCAAAACTGCCATGTTTTAATATATATTTCAGTGATTTTTTTGGATGACTATTAACAATTTTAAACAACGTCTTACATATGTTTGTCATGCACACTTCTCACCTATTATGAGAATGGCTGTGAGAGTCATTTGGGAGAGACCCTAAAATATGTAGGTCACTTCCAATAATCAAAACCAGCAAATCTGAAACAGCTTATCAAACCAAATGTGGATGGACCCATAACCTGGGCTTCCTTTAACTGTGTGTTCACATGTGGAAAAGACAGATGTGAGCTGCTTTGGCCTTTTTCAGGCAGCCCCCACTGTAGACTGTTGTATAACCTCACACAATGCTTCCCTGTCATCTTTTCTTAAAAGTTGTCTGAGACTGCTCTACCCTTGCACTCGTTTATTTGGCTAGACACAAAACAAGGTATGTTTTTACCAGAAAAAAAAATACTGACAAGTGTGACATGAAATATTACAGAGCTGATGTGATAAGTTGTATATCCTTAAGAAATAAGCCTGTTGTAAAACAGAAAGGCTAACTGTTGAAACTGAATTTTGCCTGTACTTTATCCTTCACAATGGAAGTGGGAAATACCTAAAATTCAGAAACTCCAGTACATAAAATAGTTTAGGGAAAGATAAAAATTAATAGCGTCCTGTATTTAAACATTTTTTTCAGAGTTTCCAAGTTTATAAAAACTACCACTTTATTAATTTCAAACCTAAACATTATGGATTTCTTAGGCTACTATATAAAAATAAAATCATGAATTGCCAGTCTATCTTACAACAATTTTCAGACAACTTAATAAGAGTAGCTACTAATGGTGTGCCAAAAACTACATACTACATATATAGTATTCCATTTAATCCTTATGAATCCCATTTTACAGCTAAATTCACTTATTTATTAAATCAAATATTACTGGACTGCAATGTGCCTAATACTAAGTATTCAGTGGTGAATGGGAATCTCATCCAGCTTGTTGTCTGCTTTCGGGATCAGCAAACGTTTCTGTAAAGGACCAGGTAGCAAATATTTTTGGCCTTGGGAGCCGCACAGTCTCTGTCTCAACTGCTCAGCTCTGCCCTAGTAGCGTGAAAGCGGTACACAGTATGTAAATGAACGAATGTGCCTGTATTTGGATAAAGCTTTAATGACAACGACAGGAGGCTGGATTTGACTTGTAGGCCGTAGTTTGTGAGCCCCTTGTGGGATGCAGCAGTCATGAAATATGCAAATATATCACAAAAATTTTATTCATATGTGCTATGAATGAAAATATCAAAGTGCTCTGAAAGAATCACAGGAGATACTTTATTTATATCAAGCGTTGGAGAAAGGCCTCTCCGGGGAAGTGCTAAAAGATGAGTCAGTTAGGCCAGCGACAGCATTCCAGAGGGAACAGTATTTGCAAATCTCCCTAAGAGAGGAAAGAGGTTGGCTGGAGAGCCCAAGGAAGGCCAGTGGGACTTGAGCTTGGGGTATGACTTCAGAGGGATGAGAGAAAAGATCAGGCGCCAACTTTGAAGGTCCTCTTAAATTCCAAATAACTGGCCCAAGGTCATATAGCTAAAACTAAGAAGTGACCAAGGTCCAAGCCCGTATCTCTCATATTCAAAACAAAACAAAACGTCATGCTTTTCTTAATTATGTCATGATGCATCTAGTCTAATAAAACAGCTAAGAGCCTGGTTTTATGTCATTGCTTTCCCCAGTTACATCATACTGCATCCAATGTAATCAGATGGCTAAGAGCATGATTTTTAGAAACACACAAACCTGGCTCTGGTCCCAGTTCTGCCACTTACTAGCTGTATTACCCTCCCCATCAGTTCCCTCATCAGTACAGTGAGGATTAAAAAATAGTACTTACCTCATTAGGTCATTGAGATAATTAAATGAAGCTGTAAATGTAAAGCACCTAGCACATAATAAGTGTTCAATAAATTTACCTATTAGCTATTCCTATCGACTCATGTTCTTTGAACCATTAGCTATTATAATTAATGTGATTTCCATCAAAACAACGCTGTGCTATGTAGCACAATACAGAGTGGTAGCTAAACCTTCATTTCATGAGGATTTTACCTTTAAAAGCGTATTGGGGAGATAGAAGGAAAAGTGGAGCAGAGTAGAGCAAGAACACAAAGTTGCCTTCAGAAGCTAACAAGGGGCTAGAGAATCATGCCTGAGCAGGAGCCTTCTGATGCAGAGAGGATGGTTGGTGGACAGGAAGGAAAGATTACACAGGACATTTGCAGAGCAGGGTTTGTGACAAGGATGGGGAGAAATAGTTTCCTAAATTCTGTGCTTGTAGGACTTATTTTCAAATGTATTTTACTGACCAAATTGTTTTTTAACTACTTGTCACCATCTTTGTCACTTTCAACTTCCTTCCAGCTTATGCGAACACTAGGATCTCAGTCTTGCCATCTGCATTTTTTCTTTTTACCCCTGAAATGCCTCCATCAATGAGGCAATCATAATCTTACCCTCTTTCACCTGGTACCGGTTTTTAATCATGCTCCTGAAACAGTCAGGTTTTTAAATGAGTTTTGTCCTTGTATGACTTTTTTTACAAACAGAATATATTTAGAAATCCGTTATAAGAAGAAAGAAATATAAAAATTAGGCATGCTTAGCCTAAACCTGTTCACTTGTATGTTTGTAGTCAAAGTTCTCAGCTTTCCTACTTTGAAAGGATAAGAGAGGTAAAACCAAATTTGTGTGACTCGTTATAAAAAGACATTTAAATATTTGAATAACTATAAGGGAAAAATGTTTGCCAAATACACAGTTACAGCTTAAAATAGTAAGTAAGGAAAAAAATGTACCTATATGCCGTAAGTTTTCTTTTCTTCCATCAGATCTGGCACACTAATAGTTTTTGCCAGCAAACAAAATTTCATGTAATTATCGGTGCAATAACTGGAGCACAAATTAAAGACAATTAGCAACATTCTGCTGTTAATAGAACAGGAGAATCCCCTTATGACTAAAAGAATTCAGAGTTCATAGCTGTTAAATTTTCTAACTTTTCCTCTTCTTATGTTCCTATCTCAGTTTCTTTTCATGACTTATAAATTATATAAAATGAGCTAGGAAAAAAAGCTGGAAAATGTGTTCAGTGTAGATGTAGCCTCAGACAGTTTTTACATACTGACATTTTAAAACTAAATCTGGTATATTCTGCACTAAACTGAAAAATAAAAAGAGATGTATAGATTCCCTCAAGTGACTCTTTAAAAAGAAAAAAAAAGTCCTTAATTTGTCCCGTTTTCTGCTGCTTTTGGATCTTAGAATTTTAGCTAAAATTTCAAAGGGATTTTTTAATATAACTTTCCTTTGAGGTGATATCCAGAATATCAATAAATAAAAGGGTTACTTAGAGTTCTAAATTTGAGAGTTACATTCTAATAACCTAATATAAAATTTGTTGAAATAGAGATAGATTCACTCTTTACATGTAACTGGATAACTGAGAAATGCAAATTAATTGTTTCAAAGAAGTAATTTTGCTATGAATTCTGAACCAGAAGTTGGAGAACGGAGAGATGCAGTCACTCTGTTGAATGCACTTCCTTTGCCCTCTCCACAAAGAGAACTTCCAGACTTGTCAGTTTTACTTTAAAAACTATAAAGAATTATCCTTGTTAGTCAAGAAATATCTGGAATCTGTTTCAGACCTAATGAATAAGAAGTTCAGTCAGTGTAAAAGTACTGATTTTTCTATCTCTAAATCCAAAATAATCCAAAATACCTCATAAGGATGATTATTATGTGTTTTTCTTAGTATATGCTTGTGTTAAAAATTATGCTAAACTCATTTTATATAAATAAAATTGGGGTGTATTACAGTAGAATTAGGGTATACTGAAACATACTGGGGATGCCTGCTTAAAGGTTCCCCAGGCATGTAAGTTAAATCATTCTTTTATGAATCTTAAAATCACCAAGAGAAAATTTTTATTCAAAGAATTCAAATTACTGGTGATTAAAAATCGTTGAAAAAGAAAACCAGAAGGGAAAAATGGCGTAAGCTGCACTTTCAAGAGTTTCCAAATCAAAAAAAGCAGTAGCCAGAGTGCTCAAATGTATGTTTAACAGCTGTGACATCAGGCCATTCATTTCTATTTTATTCCTAGCAATTTGAAAACAATTCACAAATAGTCTCCCCAGTACGTAGTTGAATCATAATAATAGTGTGCCACACACTCACTACTATCCCATACGATCTGTGACATTTTATATCAACATCAGCTACATCTATTACTTTACTGCCACATAGATATTGTCTCAACTGCCCTCAGATTCATTCATTAGCTTTTCCTTGGTAGGAAATCCAAGAGGGACCAAAATTTTCACAAGGAAAAAGATAACTGTCTCCTCTAGAATTCTGTCCCTTATTTAAGAAATAAACTCTTCTTTGAACTTGAAGGGTTTTTATTGTTTCCAGTTCTAATTTGTGTATCTCATGTAATTTCTATTTAACACTATAATTTTTTTTAAATTCTGATGCTTTTTATTTATGATATCTCAAAACATTTTGTGTAGAAAGTAAATATTGAATGGTCCCTATCATCTCTGCAAAGGCATGCTCACACCACTGTTACAAGTCACCTTTAGCTTTGCAAATGCACAAACTAGGTATGATACTGTATTACCGAGAAACCAACACTAAAAATATTAACATTATAAATAGACCACATAAACCAAGAGGTTTCTTCCAAACTGTAGATTAAAAAAAATGTTACTAATTGTTTCAAAAGCCATGTCCTCTGCAGTCTAAACATTATCATTTATTTCACTTCAAAAATTATTATGGTGAAAATATTTCTAGAGTTTTTGCAACCCAATGTGCTCTTATTGAAGACAATTCAGAAACTTGTATTTTTCCTGAGAATAATGGGTTTCGCAAAAAAAAAAAAAATGACATAATTAAGTTGAAGTAAATTAGAATTCCATAATATGCAATGTGTATTTGTGTTTCTCTTGAAATATGTTGGACCATTAATAGGAATAAGAGAACCAATCTCAATGTTTAGAAATTTGACTTTTAATTTTAAATTGGAACAGTTTAGTTTAAGAAATACTAACATTTAAATAACATTTCAACAAATGTAACTGTTTGGAAACTACAACGGAGACAGCCTCCTGCCTTCTGTCTTGCAAGGATTGATTTGGAAGGCCCTGAGGGAGAAAATATTGGAGTTAGGAGGTAAAACTGAAGCTATTGTGGAAAGGAAGAAGTTACACTCTTCCTGTTATGACAGGAAAATGTAGACAAATGTGCTTCCTGAGCATTTGCTCAGCAGGGAATGAAGTATTCTTTGACCTTTACCTTAGGTACATTTTGGCTTTGTTGAACTAGTAAACATGTTTTTGCCCCCAAAATATATTATTTGATTCTTCTCAGTTTCAAATTATGTATCTTATGTAGATGAGGCATAGACAACAGAGGTATTTATTTTATGACTGCATCTACCGATTGGATTTAGAATGTAAATCTATCCTTTAACAAACCAAGCAGACCTGAGCAGCACAAATGAAAAATTAAAAGCATATTGCGTTATAGTCTTCTCTTTTTAAAAGCCAAAATATTCCTGGGCTTAAAAATGGGCCACAATAAAATCTCTTAAATCCTGATCAATTTAATAATTTTAGATCATGCTTCTTTCTTTCGTCTTGTAGGCAAATGCATTAGAAATCAGCTGTCACAGATTTTAAAATCCACACTCTGCAAGTTTGTTAATAAACACTTAATAAATTCACTAATATGCATTCAATTATTTGATTGTGATCTAACCCACTGTTTATTATCTTTCCTCAAAATAGTGTGGAGTGCCCAAGATTTAGAGTTTTATTTTGGGATTTGGGGTGTTGATTTAGGGTGAGGGGTCGATAGAGTTCCTAATTCCACTCTAAGCCCCTTATTTTAATCTTGTTATCGTGCTCAGAATTTTAGGAACTACTGCTTGAGAATCCTTTGGAAATACTACCATATTTCAGCGAAACATGGCTCAATTTGCTTGAGGCTAACAAGGACAATAGTCCTCTTTGCAGCGGAACACACTGCTGTCTCATCCTCGCAAGTTTTGCTGGAGGGTTGTAAGTACGTGGTAGCAGTCTGCTTAAAAGAGCCCCTCGCAGCTCTTTAAAGAGCCTTTCATTTACGACGGCAGGCCCCATCATTGTATAAAGGAGCACTTGTCTAGAACACAAGTCTGCAGTGGCGTTGCTTCCTCCCACCGAGAGTAATCATCAAGCCTAAAGCTCGCAAGCCTTTCTAATGACAGACTGAATTAAACAAAATAAAACTGAAGAGGAATACTTTAGAACAGTTGTACCATTACTTACTGTCAGAACGAAGGGAGGGGGGAAAAGGAGAGCATTCAGGAGGGCATTTCCCTTTTTTTCAATTAAAGATTGTCGTTCCAGACTCTTGACTCCATCCCTAACCCTTTAAACACATAGGAAGACCTGTGGCTTCTGGATTACAGAGTGTATTGTACCTACGAACTGTCCGTCTGTCACTCATTAGTCATTCCCGTTTCCTTAACTGGGAGGAAACTGAGAGATTATCTAGGCGAGAGGATGAGGAGGAGGAGGAGATCTGAAATATTTTCATAGAATGAGGGTTATATTTATCGTGACTCCATTTGGAGAGAGAGAAAAAAGATAGAACCTAAAAACTTTGAAAACGGAATTAACTGGGTATATTAGTCCCCAACACACACTAAAACAAAGAAACTGCTACCACTTTATGAGTTAAAGAAATGGGGAAAAAAATTCTCCACTCATGGAGTACCCCAAGGTTCAATTAAGATTAGCTGAAAGTATTCTGATTGGCGGAAAGAAGTGTTTGGGACCCACAGATAAGGTTATTGTTTCTTCCCTTACTGATGTGTCTGTAGTCATTTGGAGTCAGACCTCAATTATTCTTACAGATGTGGGTAGCTGCCGTTTCCAAAGGCCCTTTTCTTTTATTTGTTCAGAACTCTTTTCTGTAAAGTGCAAGGATTATCACAGTTAATAAAGTTCTTCTGAAGTGACTTTATGAATGGGGCCAGGACTGGGTGGGTGGACAGAGGGGACAAGCATGTGGAGTGGAGGATAATGACGAAATGCCCTTTCTGTTGCACAGTAGTCAAACTAATTTCCCTACCCTGTAGGAAATGATACAGGTCTCCTCCTTTGTTTATAGAACCTGTTATTTACATTGCCTGTTTGTAAATCAGAGGCCCACCTTTTTTATTCTGGCTGTAGGCAGTCCTGTATTTGCTTCCAACTAAAATACTTCCCATTTTGTGAAATTTAAATAAACATCCATAAATATAGAACTAGTGTGTGCCCACTAGTGCATGCATGTGGTTCTCACCAGCTTCGGTGGGAATGGCTGGAGCGTCTCAGGATAGAGTTGGCTGCAGAGTCCACACAGGAGTAGCTTTGGTTTACTGTCAGAACCTAGAAATGAACTTGCTCTCAATTTAGTGCTCTTAGTATTATTTTTTTACTTTAACCTAGAAAGCTGTCCTTATGCTAATTCATGTGCTATGCACGACTACTCTGCTTGCACTCATCAGAATTTCTGATGGTTCTTAATAGTAACATTACAAAGGAGAGTACATATATGCGGCTCATAAACAGTTGACTGGGCCCTTGCTGTGCTGAACTGCAGCTCCTTAAATGCATAGGTATCTAAAATAGGGAGGGAACACTGACTAATGGAAAGAAAGATGAATTTTGTGTGAAGAGGGTTCTATTTCTAGTCCATCCAGGGACTAGTTTGGAGAACTTGGATAAAGTAATTCACATCTTTGTTTACAGTATTCATCTGAGAAATGGGTTGATAAACGGTACCAAATAATTTCAAAGAGATACTGTCAAATGTAGCAAGATAATTTCTTTGAACTTCTTAGAAAAAAATTCACCAAATAAAGTCAACACTCTGATCTAAAAACAGTATAAGAAATATGATATGTTCTACTTTCACCAACAAAACCATACACAAAATTTGACCCAAGTCCAGTTTTTCTCTTGTTCAGTTTTACCAAATGTATGTTTTTTTACTATAAGTTAAAATGACAAGTAAAATAAGTATGTGCAATTGTCCTCTCTTGGTGGCTAACTTCCTGTTAACGTAGTCTGAGCATCCATAGTAATTTATTTTCAGCTATTCATTTTAAATGGCAAAAAATAACATAATTCCTCCATCCACATATCCATTCATTCATTCAAGGAATGGTTAGTCAGGTATTGTTCTTGGGTGTTAGTTTAAAAGTATAAACAGAAGATGGTCCAGGTTTCAAGAAGAGCCTAAGATCTAGCTGAAAGAGACCTTGAATCTAGACATAAGTAAATAATGGTAACACAAACTGACAGGTCCCAGGAGAGCAGCCTTTCACAAGATGTAACAAGAAGTGACTGATTCTGGTGCGTCAGAGAAAAGATACTACTTGCCTTGTGTAGTGTTTCACAGTCAGTAAGTCACGTACGCTTGTATTTTATCCCTTCATCTAACCCATAAGATTCTAAGGTGCCTATCATTACCTTCATTTTACCAGTGAGGAAACTGGGGTCCAGGTCAGTTAAGCAGTTCACCCAAGGGCACACAGCTTATAAATGGCAGGGCCCAGGCCTGATTTGCAGTTCCCATGTTTTTGCCTCTACACTGCACTGCCCAGTAATGATGCATATATACTGCTTTCTTAGCAATATTTTAATAATATGAATGTCTTATTTTATCAATCTAGACAATTCTTTTTCTGTTCATTTTCAGCACACCATTTAATGATGTCTACTCAAATTCTTTACAGTCTTTTGTATCTCTTCTAACTACAAAAAAATTACCATATTTTATATCTTTAGAAATGGAAATTAGAGGTAATAATATACTGATAGAATTGAGTAACCAAAACATAAAGTATTCTGTAGGGTGGATGCTTGCTTGAACCATATTGCCATTCACTCTTAATTTCCCTTTGCCCAAAAGTCTGTACTACCTAGGCATAGAATCTGAACATCTAAAAATTAGAATATATATTTTTAAAGTCTCTAGCCCAACTTCCTGCTTAATTCAGGAACACCTTCTACACCTTCCCAATATTTTGAAACACGTTCAGGAACAAGCTGCTTCCTACTTGGTGAGACTAAGCCCACTCTTGGACAGTTCTCATCACTAGATTTTCCCTAGTTTTGAACCTCTTTATGATTTTCAACAACGCTTTCTAATTTTACTCTGTGGAATAAAACACAGTAACTCATGTGCCTCTTCACATGGTCACAATGCTTCAGACTTTGGAAAGTGTTTAGCATTTCACTTTTAACTCTACTTTTTCTGAGTTAGACACTGCAGATTCTCTCAGTGGTTCCTCATGCAAAATTGGTATCAGACCCTGTATCAATCTGTTTGCAGTTCTATAGAGGCTCTAATGTTGTCAGTGCCTTCCTAAAGTGTAAGTCTCAGAACTGAATGTAGCACGAAAGATGGTTCTGACTGACAACAAGATCACTAGGCTAGTTAATTCACACTGTGGAACACTATGACTTTAGATACCTTTCCCAAATTCAGCTCCCATGTTAATTTTCCTCCACCCTGAGCTTGTGTAATTGTTTTTTAAAAATATGAATTCACACTTTAAAATTACTCATGTTTTGTTCACCTTGTTGTTTGTGTCCCAGCTTTCTAAAGTCTGTAGAAGGATCTATAAATATAGACTCTACCATTTATTGGGTTGGCTCTATCACCCAGATTTATGTTATATGCAGATCTGATAAGCATGCCTACCATATCTTCATCTAAACCAATGATAAGAATGTCATCTGGGACAGGAATGGTACTGAATGAACTCTGTGGCACTTTACTAGAGACTTTCCATTAAAATTAACATTGATCAATTAATTCAGCCTCATTAAGTATAGTTCTTCAATTATATTTAAATCAGCTTAATTACTACCAGCCAGTCTCAAAAATATAATATTGTACATGAGGATTTCATCAGATTCTTTTCCAAATACATATTCTTTGAAAATCTAAACTCATCAGAAAGCTCAATAAATTTTTGCTAAAGGAACACAATCATCCCAAACTCTTAGATCCTTCCCTTTATCTCTATATCCTGTGATTGTATTATAAAATTAAATTTTGATCTTTGGACTTTTCCATCCTTCTTGATGAATCATCCAGGCAAGGAATAAAAACCACTGATCTCTGAACTTTTTGAAATATTTTTTTCTTGAAGTCTATAGCATATGTACATATATTTCTCTCCAGACATTCTTTATCTTCTATATTATAAATTCCAAGATAGTATAATTACTTTCTTTAAGATTCATATCACTAAAATGTTTAATGTTTTAATACAATAAACATAGGAATACATATGTATCTAGAATCTCTTATTTTTGAGAGATTAAAATCTTCAAAAAAGGGAAGTAAAAAATATCTATTTCTAACATAAAGTTATATTGAGATTTTCAGACTTTAGAGTATTTCCATTCTATAATCCACTCATTGAGCAAATAATTGTTGAATGTCCACTGATCAGAGTCTATGAGAGGCCTGAGTTAGGGTCTTCAGGGAATTCAAATCTGGGAGGAGAGGAAAACTCGTAAACAACCAACTGTGTAATATTAGAATAAGTCTGATAAAAAAAGATGTGTGAAAAATGCTGGAGGACGACTATGAGAAAGGAAAGAGTTTTATCTGAATGTGACAATGAAAGTGTCATAGAAAGAGTTGGCATTGAAACTCAGCCTTACAGCCTGGTGGGAGCCTGCCAGTGGCAAGGGGGAAAGGCAGAGGGGAGCAATACCGCAGTCAGTTTTCACCAAGTACAAGATAAGGAAAAACAGTATTGTAGATTTCAGTTCATATTCATCTGGATCATATTAATATCAACTATTATTTTTCTATCACTAGCTCAGTCTAGAGAAAAAGTCCGTCTCAAAGCAAAACGGAATTTACCCAACTCTAGAAAAAATACAAATTCAGATCATTAGACATGACTGAAAATATAAGTCTGTTAGCCAAGTAATGCATTTTGTTCCAAATAAAGAAAATATCTTTTAAGCATTACAGAATTAAGTGACTTTTTTCTTCAGCCACAAGGAAATTATATGAACAAGGGAGATGTTATTTTATGTAATAGAAGCCACAGCATCTAGCACAAATGTCTGACATGGAGAATGCTCAATAAATATTGCTTAGCATAATGTTTGTTATGTGGAAAAATGCTCAATAAAACTTGGCTGAATTATTTTTATGCTTTTGTGAATAAATTTAATTTTTATAACTGAATTGGATGGAGCTGTATTTAATGAATGTGCCTTTTCTCAATTTCAAATTCTGATTTCAATTTCTTATTCATATATCTAGCAAGTTCTAGAGCCATTGTCAACATATGATATGTAATGTCTATCCTTATGCTAGGATTTAAAACTCAGGGTTGCTATAAAACTTAATACTGAAACATCTTAATAACAATATTATTATTACATTTGGAACTGTTTAAAGATTCAGAAAGTAAAGAAAAAAACATAAAATGGTCAAAGTTTATAGAGTAGTTCTGCTTTCCTATGCATATATCTTATACTAAGTTTGTTTAATTTAATTTAATAATGCACTTTGAGTGATGTAAACACTAGAAAAGAGCAGCTCTTTGCCTAACTACTGTAAAAACAGCTTTCTGTCTCACCCAAGTTTCAAAGTATGCTATTTAAATAGAAATACGGACTTGTCCCCATTACAAACTATTATCGAGTTATGAAAAATGTAATCATTACAATGCATTATTATATTTAAGTATAAAAGCTCTGAATTGAAATCTTTGTCATTGAGTGGCATATTTTAAAAGAAGAGTAATATCTCAGATCTCTTTAGAAAGCTTAATGCTTAAAAAACAATTTTACCTAACTATGAACAATGAGAAAAAGCATTATAAAATACATTTTGAGTATATTATGAAGAATAGGAACATAATATAGAATTAAATTTAGAGCAATTAAGAGTAGATTCTGAAGATTTTCTTACATAGTTTAATATAGTCATCATTTCAGCTTTTAGTTTTAATGAAAAGAAGCTATATGCACTGACTTTTTTGACAGGTATTATTAAATAAGTATGCATTATGCAGCAGCCTATTTGGTTACACAAAAGTTGAGGAGCACCTAAAAGTAAACACAAATAGTGGCTTTAATGATATTTCTGTACTGAAATGTACTTTGATGGTGAGTGTTGTAACGTGCTAAATTCTGAGGTTTGAGTACAACAGAAACCATACTGTATTGAGACATTCCACCTACGGTTTGTGGTCATGAAGTCTGATTAAAAGTGGTTTTAGATATATGAAAGTATTTTTGGTCATTGCCTTCTGTGTTGAATGTATTCTGTAGCCTATTTCACTAAATAAAATACTGATATGCAGGTGTAGTTTCATATCCGAATTGTATCTAAAAGAAATATTAAGACATTTTGTATAGATCTATGTACTTAATGATTAAGCTTCTTTATCCATTGCAAAAAGATAGTCTTGAGCTCATCCTTACTATCAATCATGATTCATCTGAATGAACCCGAATAATAGTTTCTAAGGTAGTATGATAATCAGATATGAAAATAAAACACCAGCGGTATTTTATCAGAAGCACTTTAGAGAGACAATCAATAAACATAAAATAGAAGGTGACACGTTGGCAATTACTACCAAAAAAAATTGTCCCAGTTGAAATGTAAGTAACATATCTGAGTAGATATTGACAAGCTGATGTGGGCTCATAAGTACCTAAATACTCTATTTTCCAAAGGATGGTCAGTGGGGATGATTCAGCTTTATCTTTCTGTAGTTCAGCTTTATCTTCCTATCAGGAATAGCAGCATCCTCTGATAGCTGTAATCAGTGGACTCCAAGCCACCAAGACAAATACATTTTGTTAGTTCTTCTTTTCCAGTTAAGTCGACAAAGAAAGGGATAGGAATTAAGACTTATTGAGCATCTACTCTAAGTACTCTACTTGATACTATACATACATTATTTTGTGCAGTCCTCACAGCACCCCTCAGGGTAGGTGTTATCTCCATTGTACAGATGAAAAATCATACTCAAAGAGGTTGAATGAATGTCTCATGACTAGCAAAGAACAGGTTCAGCATTCAAATCCAGGGTCTTCTGAATCCAAACCCCATGTTCTTTGCTTTCTACCATGCTACCTTCAGTGCCAATGTGATAAAATAATATAATCATTATTAAGCAAAGTATAAATTTATCTTGTAAAAATTCTGTGTATGAGTTGCTAAAAAATTTCATGGGAAAAGTTGCCACATAATTTCATATATCATACATCAACTTGATATATCTAAAGACTTCATATAATAGTTTCCCCTATTAAGTTTTTTATATCACAGATCTGTATGATATAAAACTGTGTGCCCATATGTGTTTACTGCTCTATGCCCTGGGGATACAGTAGTGAGACACATAAAAATGGCACGTGCCTTTGTGGAGTGTGCGCTACAGCGGAAGAGCCATGCAAAAATACACAAATTACAAAATGTGAGAAGGCTATTAGGGAAAAATAAAGGGAGATAGGTAAAATAATAGATATTAACGAAAATGTGGAGGGATGAGGAGACTGGAAAGTCAAGTCTTCTGTCTGCTAGTCCACAGTTCCTGTCAACTCAAATTTATTTAGGTGTGGGTGATGAGGGTGGGGGTGGGGAGTGGGATTCAGAGTTCACTCTGAGGTTTCTAGTTTGGATGACTGCGTTTTTGGTGAGACGAGGAATCCAGAAGAGAGAGCAGATTCTAGAGTGAAGATAATGGGGTTGAGCTTTGGAAGGTTTGAGATTCCTAGGACATTCCAGTAGATGTAGAATGCAGGATGTCCATTGGGTATCAAAGAGAAAGAGTGGGAATCTACATTTAAGAATTACACACAAATCGGTGGTAGATAAAGCTGAGCTGTCCTCAGCAAGATGGGTTGGATTTGAAGGTGAGAAAAAAATTTAAATAGTTCCCACTGAAAACAATAGCTATTAATAAATTAAGTCAGTCAGCATTTCCCAGAGTATGTGCCTCAAAAACCTAGTTCTGAAGAATGATAATAAGAGCTCCTCGAAATAAATAAATAAGCAAAGAAACAAATTTTCTGTCAGCACTAGGTTTGAAAATCAGTTTATCCCAAGTTTGAAAGGCTTCTTAGCTTTTAGTATACCAATGTGCCCCATTTCCCAAACGTATTAGGCCATTGAGCTTTTTTCTCTTAGGGAGTATTTTATAGGAATGATATTCTACAGAATGCCTGCTGGGAAACACTGGATCATATAAATGTTTGTAAATAAGAATGTTCATGCCTTTTTGGTGGGCAGGCTGGAGTAACAAGCTGAAGTTTAATCAAAAGAGGGTTGAAATTGGAAAGAGTGAAATATATACTTGCGCTTGGTAGTATTGGCAGGTAGGGAGTAGTCACAGCTAGGGAAAGGAGCTGTTGTAGACAGCTCATCAGGAGACAGGTGGTATGAAAAGTGAGGTTTTGCAAACTGGGATGAATTGAGGAGGGAATGGCTCTGGACAAGGAGATCATCTAGGATAGGAAGCTGCTAGGCTGTCCGACAGTGACGAGATAAGGACATGAATGATGGTGTCGCCTGGGAAATAGACAAATGGGAACCTGAGAGATATTTTGAGGGAAGGAATTATGGGATTTGGTAATAGATGAGATTAAAAGAAGAAGAAGTCGAAGTTAACAGTACAGTTTCTGGCCTGAGAGAGGAAGAAAGATACACAGAAGAATGAAACCAAAATGCTAATAGTGTTATGGCTAATGTACTTCCCAAGGCCCTGCTGGATTTCTAGCAAACACAATACAGTGTTGTCTGTCATATCCCTTCAAGTGTTTTCAACTAAATCGCATGAGATTAAACAATTTTAAGGTTTTTTTGAACACAGATCTAAAATGCTAAGTTCATAATGTCATGTCCAGTCTTCAAGTGCTCAAAAACCAGGCTCCGAACTTACAAATTGGGAAAGATGTTAACCATGCTGAAATTATTTTTCTAAGACCTTAAATTTTTCAAAGAAACATGAACAGTTTCCTAGTCACCTTCATTAAAATACCATATATTAAATCTTGCATTTACATTTTCACATTCAGCAACAAGCTAGAAATCACACGTTTTCAAATTCTAAGCAGAAATTAGTTTTAGATTTATTTGCTTTCTTCCCAAATGTGTTAGTGCCCAAAGGCTCTAACAACTACACACCATTGTTTTGTGGAAGAAAACAAATACTGTTAAAAAAAAAAAAAAACCTCACATGCATGAATTTAAAAAAAAAAAAAAAAACTTGCCTGGCTTCTTTTTTCCAGGTGACATTTACAAAGAGGAAATTTGGGTTGATGAAGAAGGCTTACGAGCTGAGTGTGCTGTGCGACTGTGAGATTGCGCTGATCATCTTCAACAGCACCAACAAGCTGTTCCAGTACGCCAGCACCGACATGGACAAGGTGCTGCTCAAGTACACGGAGTACAACGAGCCGCACGAGAGCCGGACAAACTCAGACATCGTGGAGGTGAGAGAGCATGCTTGGCGAGCCCCAGGTTTCGGCAGAGCCGCGGGGTGTTTGGGCCTCCCCTACCACACCATCTTCCTTTTCCTAAATGTTCATAGGCCCATGGATGTACCAGGGTTAGTTTCCCAACCATGACCCTACCCTTCCTGATATGATGTGATATGAGGATAAGGGCAATGCACCAGCTGGTCCTTGCTGGAAATCAAGCACCAGTGTCAAATTATGTGCCACATCCTTCATGAGTGATCATGATCCACTGCCATGTATCAGGATACCAGGGTGGGAACTATGGCCCGGGGATAACTCATCCACATTTTAGATGACTTCTGATGATTTATTTTAAGTATATAACAGTTTCCCAGCAGCATCAAAGGAAAAAAATATTTAAAAATGAACACACTCCAACCTTACACATTAGGTTTTTCATTTTATGTCTCACAGTTCTAATTCATTCTTCTGAATGCTTCCTTGCTGAAAGAGTAAAGACAATTCTCCTAGAAATGTTTTTCCCCCAAATTGTATCATTTTATAAGCAATGAAAACTGCTAAATTACATGGAATCAAAAATCAGATGAAAATAAACTTCTAAATGTTAGCTCAGTATTTAATCAGAGTCAAATTTAAAACGTTTTATTCTGCCAAAAACAAATAACCATCATGTTGAAATTTAAAAATATTTAGATTCATGAGCATAAGTAACGTACCCTACAATTTTGGCTGAAACTTTTTAAATACTTTCAACACATATCCTGTATAAATACCTTGCAGTACCCTTCATGAGTAATGACTACTAAACCAAAAAGAAAGAGGTGAATGAGAATGGTTCCCATCTGCTTATTGTCCTCATCTTTTTATCTGCTCTTAGTTTCCTAGATTGTGCCTGCTTCCCCAGAATTTAGAGAAAATTAATAAATGTTTCAAAAGTATGTACTCAGAGTCAGTTTGCCAGAGTACTCATCATTCTTGCCATTGCTTTAGACTGGTTCCATATTATGAAAAAATGTAATACTAATCCTGATCAAATTAATATGCCTCCCACATCCATCTCCCTTTTATCTGTTATAATTGTCTAGGACTAACTCTCATTTCTTTGCTTTTATTTGGAAGGTTTTCAAAAGTATTGAGCTGATTGATTGACTTTTTTTTTTTTTGCCTAACAAGGATAAGCAAATAATTTCAGAGAACAAAAATGATATACAATTATGTACCCATAATAATTAAAAATAAAATTTAAAAAATGAATGATATAGAACTAATGTGAAATATACTTTTTAAAATACTATGCATCATTTTAGTTTTTCATGGACTGATCATTTGAATGTGTGCTTGCCTTGATCTTGAAATTTAAAATTGTTCATAAAATTTACCTGCTATGTACTGCTATGCATTTTAGATAGTTTTTTATTCGCATACACATATAAATGTGAAAGTACACAAACATGAAGGTGAACAGAACTAGTTGGTTGTCAGATATCATAGGTGCTTTTGAATCTGAGTGTGTGCACTTACACGTATTTAACATAAATTCAAAACACAGGCCAGACATAGTGGCTCATGCCTATAATCCTAGCACTTTGGGGGCCAAGGCAGGAGAATCTCTTGAGCCCAAGAGTTGGAGGTTGAAGTGAGCTATGCTGACACCACTGCACTCTAGCCAGGCGACAAAGCAATACTCTGTCTTGAAAAACAACAACAGAAAAACCCAACAACTCTATATACACAAAACTCCATCTCACTACTAAAACCGTTACAACAAAAATCAGGGTGACAAAAGAATTTGAATTTGAATTTGTCATTAGACTGGTACTGCTAGAGTCCTTAATGTAATGTCAAATACAGTAGAACCATATTGAACTAGTTAGAAAATACATTGACTGCTAAAATTTGCTTTCTTAAAAGAGTTTAAAATCTAGAAAACGCATTTTCTGAGGGTTTTGCTCAATGATATACTATATGACTTAACTTAAAACTTCACATACTGCATGAAAATTTCATATTCTTGGTTAGATGGATATTTGAAAGTCAGACTTCTTTAAGAGTCAGAGGTCTTCATTTGAATCCTGACTTGCACCATCGTGCTGTGTGGAAGCTTAGCTACCTCTCTGAGATGACGTTTTTCTTATCTCAAAAATAAGGCCCTGAATTTGAAAGTCCTTTGCAACATTATAATATTTTTAAAGCAATACTTAAAAAAAAAAAAAAAAAAAGAAAGCAGAAGCTGCATTTTTTTTTTTTCTTTTGCATTTAACATCAATAGGTTAAAGCTCTGAGTCTCTCAAAAAGCCATTCTGGAACTCCTAGGCCAAATCTATAGCTTCAGTGGCTCAATTCTTTGGATGAACATAACATATAAGTCTAACACATTGTAAGACTGCTTTACCCTCACCCTTAATAACACATTCCTTATGTATTTGGCTTTTCCACATTTTAGTAATAACAGAGATGATGGAGAAAGAAGGTGAGACCTCTAACCTTGATAAAATTTTATATCTCCCCCATGTGGAGTATTTTTCGACGTGCTGATCATTGAAATTAGGATGCTTGAGATACTTGGTGGAGAAGAGGGGATCTGGGTTGGAAGCTGCATTTATAACAAGTTCCCCAAGTAGTTCTTAGACACTAAATTTGAAAACCTCTGCAGCACTAAAACATAAATTGTGTTGGAGGCTAAGAACCTATGATACATCAGGGACTTGAGGAATCCATTCCTAGAATGGATCTAACATAAAGTTGAAAGTTAAGATAGTTTACTACTCCTGGGTAAAATTTTAAATCCTATTTATTTTAATTTAATGGAATACATTTAACTGAGTAAGTTTAATGAGGAGCATAATATGTTTCATGAAGGGTCATTAGTTTTATATTTCCCCTTTGGACCATTACCCCTCTCACTTAACCCTCTAAAAACAGTTTACTCACAAGACGAAAAGATGGGGGCAGAGAGAAATAATATAATTCCCAGCATTCAGACTGAAATACAAATTTCTGGGCCATACCAGAGTAGTGTTACAGGGCCATAGGAAATTGTGCAGTGCGTGGGTGTCGAAAAAGATTCCTTCTTTTAGCAAAAAAGCTCTGCGTAATTATCATGTCTTTGCTTGATAATTAGCACTACTGCTACAGTGGCACAAAGACTCACAAAGGCTTAACAGACAGACTGAGATAGTTTTTTTTTGTTATTATATTATAATGCAGCTTGAATATCTGTTTAGATACAATATATAAATATGCTAGATTTAGTAAATGTGTTAAATTTTTAATCCATTGGTTAAAAAAAACAGTTATTATATTAAAAGCACTTCCTTTGAAGAAAGTCCATTTTATTTAACTGTAACAAGTATACTGGATATTTTCCCAAGTTTGCTAGCTTACAAGGTGATTGAAACTCAAGTGGGATTCCGATGGTGTTATGGAACTGCTCACTTCATCACTTCCTCAATAGCCCCACCCCTTGTTTCTTGGCTATCTAAGAGAACAAACCCTACTGCCTTATGTGAGGCCTTGTTCCTGGAGGATGTGGTTGTTGAGCACCGCAGGGTGATCTGAAGGATGCAGGTCCCCCAGGAAGTGCTTAGAGGCCATTGCTTTGCTTAGCAATGATTCAACAAGCACCAGCTTATGTGCAGCACTCTACGAAGAATTCTGAAACAGCAGAAGACAGGCATTCTTGTTAAGGATGTAAGACATATATGCAAAAATCAGCTTGGGAACAACTGGAGGGCAAAGGAGCAATAACCTCATTAATGTAGTACAAGCTGCAGAAATGAAGACATAGCCTGAACGATTTGACAGAATTTATTCAGACAGGTCATGTGTTCTGCCAGGTCATTCCAGATGATCCTTGGAGTGATGGAGGCCCCAGACTGGTAACCTCCATATCCAGCATGTGTTTTCTAAACACAAAACCCATATGGGAGCATCACTTAGCACCCATGCTAAAATGAACCTCTCACCCCATCAGTAACTCAGTGATTCTGATGAGCAGCTCATCAAGCCTGGGTTAGTAGTAGAGTGATTAAGTGTGGAAGGGGAGTAAAACAGGAGACTCCTTTGCTGCTTTCCAGAAAATTCAAAGATGGATGTAACTCTGTCTCAACAGAGGATTACTGGCTTTTATTTTCAGAGGCAAGAACAGGGAAGGGAATGTGTGTGTGTGTGTGTGTGTGTGTGAGAGAGAGAGAGAAAGAGAGAGGTAAACTGTTTACTAAAATTTTATTTTTTTTATTTTTTATTTATTTATTTATTTATTTTTGAGACAGAGTCTCACTCTGTTCCCCGGGCTAGAGTGCCGTGGCGTCAGCCTAGCTCACAGCAACCTCAAATTCCTGGGTTCAGGTGATCCTTCTGCCTCAGCCTCCCGAGTAGCTGGGACTACAGGCATGCGCCACCATGCCTGGCTAATTTTTTTGTATGTATTTTAGTTGTTTAGCTAATTGCTTTCTATTTTTAGTAGAGACAGGGTCTCACTCTTGCTCAGGCTGGTATCGAACTCCTGAGCTCAAACAATCCGCCCGCCTCGGCCTCCCAGAGTGCTAGGATTACAGGCGTGAACCACCGCGCCCGGCCTAAAATTTTATTTTCTGTCACCTGAATCCCAACTCCTGTTTGGATTTAGAGACATCTAAGAACAGCTGTTACAGCAAAATGTTTCCTTGCATAGTAACAATTAAGGCCTGAATTGGGACTGAAAAGGCTTTAAAATAGCTTATAACTTTTATTGCCTCACAATGCTACTGGTAGTTATCAACAAGCTAATTACCTTTACATAGTTTGGTGAAAATTGGCAAGTGCAGTTTTTGTTGATGAAGCAAATAGTGAAACTAAACATCTTTACAAACTTGGTATCACAAAATTGGGGAACAGATGTATAATAAAATATGAAAACATGTCTATCTTACTTGAACTTTCATTACACCTAAAGCAATGCTTCCAAATTTATACTTATAAAAATATAGATATATAAAATTATTTTATGCATGCTGTATAGATGTGTATTATACATAGATACTTTTCTTAAGAGAACAACCACAGTCACTTATTTGTTTGATCATTTGTGGATTTTCCATCTTTCAATCATTCACTAAACAAAGATTTGTTGAATTCCTGCTGTGTGCTACATGCCCTGGAATGCCCAGAAATACGTATATAATCTAGGCTTCTGGAAGCTCATGAGGCCATGCATGATCTAACCCCTGTGTTTCTCTTTCCCTTCAACCTCACCTTTTGCTGTTTCCCTCCCATCAATCTCCCTACCACCACCACCACCCTATATTTGAGCCACACTGAACATGTTTATATCTTTCAATCTCTCCAAACTTTATTTGTTTTGTCTTCAAATTCCTCACTAGGTCTTTGCTTGGCTGTTACTTATCCTACATTCAATTTGGGTCTCAATTTATACTTTTAGAAACTCATCCTTGAAGCCCTCTGTAACTTGTGTTAGGGGCTTTTCCTATATGAAAGTAATAATTTGTTCTATTTTTCCCATCAAGCACCATTGAAGCTGTTATCCAGTTGCCTCCTCCATACTAGATTTTAAACTCTTGAAGGGCAGGGGCTGTACACGTTTTGCACATGATCATATTCTCAGTGCTTAACATGAGCCCTAGAGAGTTTTAGGTCCTCAGAATATATTTATAGAATAAACAAATGGGGAGAGAGACATATAACCAAATAATCATCTAGCATAATGTTACACATGTAAAGTATGAAAAAATGTTTTATAGCTCCGTGAAACAATTCATTAAAATTTGATAGTTTATCAAAGCATTGTCAAAAAACACTCAGATAATTCAGATCTGTACTCTCCAATAGAGTAGCCTCTAGCCACGTGACTATTTACATTTAAAAGAATTAAGATGAAATAAAATGTCCAATTCAGTTCCTTAGTTGCACTAGCTGCACGTCAAGTGTTCATGGCCACACATGAACAGGAAAGGTGGAGAACAGAATGCGATGGTCACACAGAGAGTTCTGTGAGACAGCACTGGTCTAGACTGAAAGGTGAGGAGGGAGGTATTTTAACTCACTGTGCTTTCAAATTAACACCAAGATTAATTCTTCAATATAAAATTTGAAGAGAGCATTTCAGAAGTAAAGAACTGTGTAGCCTTGTGATTTTAGAATCCAGAGCGTAAATGTTCACGTTGAGAGGCATCAGTTTGGAGCGAAACACTCACCATAAAAGTAAAAGTACATTTTACTCCTAAACCAATAACCACAGAGTCAATCAGTAAATTTATGATCTGGTCAAAGCACCTGCAAATTGTCCAAACTGACAGGGAGCACTAACCGTGTGAGCTAGGTAACACCATGTGTGCTGTAGGGGGTTTTTGGGTTTTGTTTTATTTTGCTTCATTTTCTTTTTAATTTGAAGCTGATAGGTCTTTCTTGTTACTATTTTAAATGTACTTGAAGCAACATTGGACCAGTATTTAATTTTATAATTAGTAAATCAATTTCTTCAGAAAAGCAGTCATTTTTATGAAAGAAATTTAGAGAAATAATATTCTTGAGGTACATTCCAAATCCTTCTTAGGTTTACTATAAATTGTAATTGAAGCTGGGCGTGGAGGCGAGTGCCTGTAGTCCCAGCTCCTCGGGAGGCTGAGGCAGGAGGATCACTTGAGCCTAGAAGTTCTAGGCTCTGTGAGCTACAGTCTCGCCACTGCACTCCAGCCTGGGTGACAGAGGGAGACGTCAGCTCTTAAAAACAAAACAAAAAACAAAAACAATACAAAACAAAAAAACATAATTGAAATAGTTCTTATCGCTAGTGACTCAGTAAGTCGGCCCTGTCCTCTGTTAAACCAAGTATATAATTGTCTTTCAATAGATCATATTGAAAATTGAACAAAGTCTTAGTATATTCTATAAAGACTTAAACCTTCAGTGTTGAGGCTTCCAAGGGAAAGGGGGAAAAAGAAATTTTGTTTAAAAAATAGTTTGGGCATATTTTCCTGAATTTTCATGGGTTTTTTGTTTATATAGCTTTAAAAGACATTTATCAGTACCTGTAAATCATATTTGCATTTGCTCTCCAAAATCTAAAAGAAGAAATTTGCCTAAGAATTTTTAAATGTATTCATATTTCTTATAACTATACTGTGTAGTGATTTTTATAGATCAAATTTGAAGAGCCATTTCTTTTTTAAAATATTGCTCTTGCTTAATTTGCCTATTTTGTAAACATAAAAAGCTGCTTCACATCTCATTTATTAAGAAAATAATCATTGTTGAACAAATACTAATGTGCATGGTAGTTAAGTTATATGCACAAGGCAATAAAAGTGAATTTCCTGTCATCTGTGGTACTGCACAGCTCTAATAGTTCACAGGCATTAGTACTAACACAGAGTCAACAGAGAATTATTTAATAATAGTAGAAGGAGAAAAGACAGGTTTCAAAATACAGCCTTTTGTCAGTTATATAACTTCTTTATCAGTATTAATCATTACTATTTTATCATGATCATTATTTTACATGAACTTTTTTGAACTAGAGCAAACTAAAGTCCTTATGTGGTTCCCCCATTCCCAATGCCTGGAAGTGAAAGGACAGAAATATATAGCCTGGATCACAGTTGTCCATTTTTTGTTTTGTTTTGTTTTGGAGACAAGAGTCTCACTCCGTTGCCTGGGCTAGGAGTGCCGTGGCGTCAGCCTAGCTCACAGCAACCTCAAACTCCTGGGCTCAAGCAATCCTTCTGCCTCAGCCTTCCAAGTAGCTGAGACTACAGGCATGTGCCACCATGCCTGGCTAATTTTTTCTATATATTTTTAGTTGTCCAGCTAATTTCTTTCTATTTTTAGTAGAGACAGGGTCTGGCTTTTGCTCAGGCTGGTCTCGAACTCCTGACCTTGAGCGAGCCTCCCGCCTTGGCCTCCCAGAGTGCTAGGATTACAGGTGTCAGCTACCGCACCCGGCCCATAATTGTCTATTTTTAATGATATTTACAGATTTCATGGCATGTGTAACTTGGACCAAAGGTTGCATTCTAGCCACTGATAGCACCCAAGTAACATTATTTGTCTTTAAAAGGTATCAAATAAGATATAAAAGAGTTGAATATTCCTACTTCCTCAGGATTAGTTCTTGAATATACAGTCATGAAATATTCAAAAGTAAAGTTTTAGGAATAATTCTGAGTCTTGCCTAGAGTCAGAATAAAAGATTATGGCTCTTGTCATTGAAGGAGTGTTTATTATTTCAATTTTTTCACTCCATTGTTGGGTTTTTGCTGTTGTTGTTGTTGTTTTAATTACAAATCTCTTTCCCTTCCCTGAAGGACATAACAATGTTTTGTTCATCTCTGTAACTCTAGCTGCCAACTCAACATCTGGCACATTGTGGACATTCAATATATTATCAACTTACTGATGATCATTATAGTATAAATAAAATTTACAAATTTTTCTTTGTTGAAGTCAGATGTGTTCCAATAATATAAGTGAGACTCTTTCAAGTGAACCAGAGATGAATAAATATTGTTCCTATAGCAGAAAAAAAAAAAAAGACACAGGAAACCAAGTAGAAATATTGCTTGTGCTACTGGTAGAATGTCTAGGACCTACAGACCAACGTACAGTGCTTTGATTTCCTGGAGAAGAGAGAAGCAACCTGTTGGTACTTTGGCCAGGATTTGTCAAGGGGGATCCATAGGTCTCAAACGAAATACCTATGGCCCAGTCTGAGTCACCAGGGGTTCTTGCATTCTATGGGGCAGGGCTCAGCAATTCTTTATTTCTTCCAAGCTCCCAGGTGATGCTCATGCCTCTGGCCTGTGAAGCAAATTTCGAATAACAGGGACCTAGATTTCCCTTTCCAAAACATTCATTTCCTTCAGCATGGAGTTTGAAAGTACACCTGTTGACCATTTCTTCTTTGCAATTTTACTGAGCGTCAGAATCATGCCGTAAAATAGATTTTGCCTTAAAATCTATTAGATCAAACCATAAAATAGTTTCTTAAAAATGATATTCGGTGAAACTAATTCTTGAAAGCAAGTGCCTTACTTAGGTTTCTCTGGAAGTGTGATACAAAAGGCCCATCACTGCTCAGTGCTGTGAGTGACTCCGGTTGTGAGCGCTGCATCTCCTGGCCTGGTGTCCCCTCCTTTGTGAGCGCTCATTGCTTGGCAGTGGCTGCCTGGGGCCCACATTGAGGAGGATTCTAAGTACAGACTCGGACAGGAGGTGTGATGGGAGTGTGCCTGTGCCCTGGGTGCAGAGGGGTAGTGGCAGCCGTATTTTCTTCATTATCCTCCTGGTCAAAATAATCCTTAGGACATTCTAGGAAAAGACTTCGTAAAACTCAATCATGAGAAGGACTATAATTAGGTAAATGCTGCATATGGATACGACAAATTAGGTGGATAGATTATATTTTCAGAAATATATCCCATTTTACCAATAGCTGTTTGGTTTATTATCCAGTCGTGTCTCATTGAGGCCTTGTGTATTCTGTGTTGCCCTGAAATGCAGCCACCCAAACCAAATTCTGAATAAGGGAAAAAAATAATTCTGTCAATTATTTCTAAAGGTCATAGAGTTAATGACTGACTGGGAGGTTAATTAGATTCTGAAAGCCTCTTCATATCAATTAAATCTCTTATCTTTATGTTTTAGTAAATAAACTCAGTAACTATTTAGATCTTCTGTTCTAAGATAAGAAACACTGTAAACAGTAAACTGTACAATGGGTGTTTGGTTTTTTTCCCCCCACATCTAAAAAAAATTATGACAAGAAAAGCAAATATTTGAATTAATAATAGTAACTCCTATTTCACAATTTCTGAATTAGATACTTTATTTTTCAAAATAGCATGCAAATTACTTATTAGTCACACACAGATGCCATCACTATGACCTTAAGGAAACCATTTCTTAGAGAGAAAAACAGAGATCAGAGTTACCCAGAGTATGAGCTACTAATCTACAACCAACACCACTCTGTTATTTTTTAATTCTGGAAACCTAACCCCTTTCAAGGTTACTCTACACATTTGGAAAGAAATGATATATTTAGCAACTATGTTATGACAATTATAAACGCAGTAATTTCTGTCATTATGAATTCTCTTTAGAGAATATCACCAGATTTCAGATGAAATGATACAGATCTGCACTAATCAATAAGGTAGTCACATGTGGCTATATAAATAGAAATTAGATGAAATTAAATAAAATTAGAAGTTCAGGTCCTCAGTCTCACTGGCCGCATTTCCAGTGTTCAATAGCCACAGGTGACTAGTGGCTCCCATAAAGAACTGTCCATCATGGAAGAAACCTTCTATTGGACAGTAAATACTGAAACTGGTGAATCTAGTGCTCTTGTTCATTCAGATGGTGGTGGTTGATGGGCTACAACCTAATAAAGGACGTGTAAACGGGAGAGGTTGCAAGTGGCTATTTTACCTTGCATTCCTGCAGCAGGCTTTTGTAGCACGCCCACCGCGTGTCAGGATCTGTGCCCGGGTAGAGACACCCAACCAGGAATGCTGAGTCACTCAGTCAGCATTTACTCCAAGGAACAGAATATTTGTTAAAGTCGATGTGATTTTGTGGAGCTCGACGAGAGGGTGCAGGGAACACTGAGGCTGAAATTGCCGTGAGGAAGCAGAAAACATGGAGAAGGGCAGGAAAGATGAGTAGTCAGGGAGTAGAAACAAGCTAGGTCCGTTCTGAACTTTTCCAACAGGAAAGAAACAAGCGTGTGTGCACACAGTTTCTTCTGCTGTTTCCTAATTAGGTATGTGCGGAATTTTATCTGCATCCGGGCTGCATGATTGGTTCTCCTTAACTGTGGTGGGTCTGAATTAATTTCATTTGGGGAGAAAGAAAGCTGCGTGGTGATTTTTCTAAAGAATATTGCTGAAGCATTATTATGAGAGTTCATCTTTTAAATTTCACTTTTAGGAAATAGGACTTCAAAAGCCCCAGAAATTTGGAGGAAAGATAAAGATTAAAAATTAAGTTCTAGTTATTGCAGCGTTACACACTCATCCACTAACCTGGGGCAAGTTATAGAACCTTGCTGGGCTTCAGGTTCCTCCCCTGAGTTAGTGTCTGTCTACCCTGAGTTCCTCACAGGGCTGTCATGAGGATTGCAGGTTATAGAAGATGTCAAAGCCCATTGTAAACTATTAAGTTGCAAAAATTGGTTTTATCTTCCAAGTCAAGGGAAAAGATGGAAGAATAAAGAATGTTAACCAAAAGAGAGGGAAGCAAATTCTTAATTTGGGATTATAGAACATTTTATACTAATAAGTATATCATTTCATAAATATTGCATTGTTATATAAATAACCACAACATTTTACATAAATTGAGAAGATCTAACAAAGTTCAGTGAATTCATTTTTTTTTTCTTTTCCACAAGCATTTATGAAGTTTATGTACAAGGCTTTGTGCTGAGTGCCCTAGGAAATGAAACGATTATGACGTGTTCACTGCCCTCCAGGGCCAGTAGCCCAGTGTGGACAAAACATACACAGTATTTGTTCTTTCATTCAACAGATATTGGTGAACATGAAGACCATTTGCCAAGCATTGTGCTAGTTACTGGTGATGCATCTGTGACTATGATTCCCAATGATCTGAGCCATGATAAGACATAGACAAAATGCAGTGGGCTAGCAGAGGAGAAAGAAAGTAATTACAACTGCAAGCACTAGAAAACATCTCATGGTGGCTTTTAGGTGAAGGCATGGCCTTGAATGATAAGTAGAATAAGTTGATATGCTAAGCCAGTCATTCCCAATTATTTGCATTTAAAGCAAAAGTAAGACTAATAAATGTAATGATGTATAGACATTAAATGCATACACACACATATGTATATATATAGGTAGTATGTATATGTAGCAGCCTTTATTTTGGTTTCCTATTGGCTCTGGATTTTTTCAACGTATGGTTTTTCTGTAAACAGATGGTTATAATTTCTAGAGAAGTCCCACAGAGTATAAATGTTAGAAAAATGCAGTGAATGTAATTACCTTCAAGTCTTGATAAAAAGGTTCAACCTTAAAGTTGCATCCCACATCCTAGGTTTAACTTTACAGATGAGGGTTTTTTCCCCCTTTTAAATCCTAAAACATGATACATCTGGCCGAGAGGCTGGAAAATTGTTACACGCCTGTGCACCATTCTTATAACCTAATCGTTCAACTTTTCTCTCAGCTTAATCATCGGAGAATGTTCTTTGTTTTCATAGTCACTGTTTCACATAGTAACAGCTTGTTGTATTTTGGTCTATTTGCCAGAGGGTAGGTTTATTTTTAAAACCCTGAACTCTGAATTTTTCTTTATTTTTCCAAGATTGAAAGCAGCTGAAATGCCTGGAGTTACAGGTTGAAGGCTGCTTCACAGTATGTGGAGGGAAGCTTCTTTGCCTCCTCCCTGTGTGTGTGTGTGTGTGTGTGTGTGTGTTAATTTTTCCCTAGCAAATGTCTTCTAACTGGTAGTTGTCTAAAAATAGAAAACGGCTTAACTAAAAATAGCCTGGCTCTCAGTCGTGCCAAGGAAAATGGAGAGGACTAGGCGTGGAATAGAAGGCTGAGTAATCCGGTTCTATTCATTCAGAGAAACCTTTGAGAATGCTGGCGATGATAAAGTGCCCTCAAAAAACCGCAGGCCTGACTCTCTCTTCAGACTTCTAGGTGCCAATAAACATTTTAGCCCCAGGATACTTTTTTTTTCCCCTCATAGGTTGTAAACATTTTCTGAAAGACAAGGCTTTGTTTCACGGAACCTGACAAACTGCCATAAATAACTAACTTTCCTAAGGTCTTAAAAATTCATAATTGTAAGATGTACTTTAAAAGAGCATCTTAAATGAAAGTATTATAAAATAATATACATCATGTAATAATTAACAGAGGAAACTCTGTTATAATAAAAACTGCTTACCGCTGGCAATTAAACTCAAAACTCTAAAGAGTTTCACAGCAAGAAAATTATTCCTGTGACTCATTGTAACTTAAGAGAGCAGCTGACTCACTTTAGTTAGCTCCCTTAGACATGAAATTCTCTTGTTCAGTATATGTCCCCTGGATATACTAATCTTTGCTCTTTCTTACAATTATAATTTTCACCCAAGCACATTTTTGCTTTTAATTTTTAAAATGGAGTAAAAACTACTTTGAAAAATAACTCTTTGAGAGTAGGGTGGCTTTCAGTTTCAAGAAATGGAATTCTGAGTAAGCCCTACAAAAAAAAAAAATACGTACATATATATATAGAGAGAGAGAGAGAAGGGCAGGTTTTGCAATGGTGACAACTTTTTCTCCCCTCTTTTGTTTTGCTTAAGTAATCTGAATAACCAGGTCAAACATAGCAACAGGGTGTGGAAATGTCAGCACAGTTCATGGGGTTATAAGGGTCTGAGCATTGTTATGTTCAGTTCCTGTAATGCTGCTGGTGATAAGACTCTTGAGACAAAGGACGATAATTGATGGAAAGAGGCTTAAATCATTGCTAGAAGAATCAAGGTCCTTGTATCTGTGTACATCGACTCTTCTATTCTCCTTCCGTCTTGTAAAGAATTTTGTCGTCTTGCCTGTTGGCCCCCTACTGCTCTTTGTAATGGATGCAGACCACAAGTGATTCCTTTATGCAGCACACAGGGTGTAATTGTGTCTGTGTGGTGTATTAGTAATTACCAAGCTGAATTCCCATATTGTATCTTTACTGCAGGCATGGAAAAATAGGACATACAACCCTGCAAAACCATTTTCAACCTAGATAGTGAGCCACTTAGAGCTATGTTCCAGGGACAAAGCCTTTTATATGCACACTTTTTAGACAAAATTATCATTGTTGAGTCGTTTGTGCTATGCAGAATAAGTTCAATTTGGGGAATGATTACCTTTGATATTACATTATTCATTTCTGACTCTTCAGCAAAAGCTTTGTAATGTGGAAAATAGTGGCTTTTTTAATTGCTGAAATAAAGAAATTAACATTGCTAGATATAGTAATATGAGCTATAGTAGCTACACTAGATTATCAAGCAGAAAGACAGGGCATGATATACTGTATATAACAGACTATTACAACATTCATAACCATTAAGTAATGTAATTATTTTAACAGTATTTGTACCTTAAACAGTGACGTTTTCATATATAATTTATCCATGTTGGCCCAAGCATTGTTAAACTTCAAAAAAAGCTGACAACAAATTTTTGTTACAGTAAACAGATATAAATTAATTATTAATTTCTTTGCTATAAAATTTGCATCATCTTGTATGTATTATGTAGGTGATATTGATTTGACTATCTCCTAATCATCTGGGATTTGAAATGTCTACAGTATTATTTATCTTTAACAGGAGCCAAAATAATGCAGGCAGTTTGGCTTAAACAAGAGGAAGTATGCTTATTCTGTGTATCAAATGCTTAGAATGACAGTTGAGAACTGTTAAATAGAAGAGCAAAGAAATTAATATGGCCATTTCATTTTCAGTAATCCATGCATTTGGATTTATTTTGTGAAGTATTTAATTCATGCATGCAAAATTGTAATTATATTTTACCTTCAAATCTAAAAGTGGCCTTTCGATATGTGTATTTTAAGAATTTTACTTCCCCTTTTATCTGTAGATATTTTTATTCAAGCAATAATTATTAGATTCCTAGAATGTACGGAACCCCATAGTGATGCGAGGAGAGATATAAGTTTGGAAAACATGGTCTGTGACCTCACGAAACTTACAATCCAGCGAAGGTAGAAAATCCACGTGGGAATCAACTGGGCAAAACAACATAATGAGGCCAATGAGATATTTGGGAGAGGCAGCGTAGCATATTGTTGGGGACATCAGTGCAGGAGATGGACTGCCTGAGTTCTTAGCCCATCGCCACCGCTTCCGAGTTGTATATCCCTGGGGATATTACTTAGATTCTCTCTGTGTTAACTCCATCATATGTAAATAGGGGTTAATAATAGTACCTGGTACACAGCTATTATGAGAATTAAGTGAATGAACATTTGTAAAATGCTTAGAACAGGGTCTGGCACATGGTAAGATTGATGGTAATGCTGCTACTGCTGCTGATACTGTGTGATCAAGTAATAACTGCTGGGAAGAAGGAGTTTAAAAAGTCAGAAAAGGCAGCCATGATAGTCATTTTCAGGCTCAAACAAGTCAAAATTGAGAACGATGGATATGAACTGAAAAGGATGTTGGTAAACCTTTCAAAAGACCAGTTATCCAAAGAGTCACTAGAAAAAAGAAACGAGGATATGATACGAGCTTGATATGAACAAAATGGTCACATGCAGAAAGAGATACAAGAGAGATGACACAGTCAATGAGGAAGAGGAGGCAGATAAATGAGGCACTCTGAATATCTGATGTGGAATTAGATCCAACACAACAGTGCAAGAAGGACAACCTATGGTCTACAGTAGAATAGCATAATGACAAGCAGTTCTGGAAGAAGTTTCTGCTGAAAATGTAACGATCTCTAGATAGAAGCAGTAAAAAGTGTTGTAAAAAGTGGAAGTGCCAAAATATTTTAATTTTTATAAATATGTATATGGGTGTGTGCTAAAAAGCCTAAATAAAAACTTTCACTAACTTACATATTTATAATATAAAACAAATTGCTTTTGAAATATGCATATAATTTCAATTTGCACTGATAATGTGCACATTCACTGCTCTGACCGAGGACTATTTATCACATGTAGTGTGTTAAAGAAGCAAATTATAGAGGCCTCAGGAAGTTTAAAGTATATACGCTTCGTTAGATTAAATTGAAAAATAAAGAAAAATCTATAAATTTAGAAGTTTCTAATGAATTATGTGCCCTTTTAATGACCACATAAACAGGACAGGATTCTCGATTCAACACTGCCAAGTATAGGTGCTCTACACTTACACCTTCATGTCTAGAATCTAAAAGCCCAGCCCTTTCAAGATAAGACAAGGTGGTATAGGAGAAGGGACAGACACAGGTTTCCAAGTCAGACAAACCTGGTTTCTGCTGCTCCCATAAACTCTGTGATCTTGAGCAAGTTTCTGAACTTCAGGTTCCTAAGCAGTAAAACAAGGATAATAAATCTCACTTCTGGCTTTTTTGTAAGAATTAATTTACATAATGTACATATATATACATATATATATATGTATATATATATAGCCATTAGCACTTTTTGGGTACGTGATGCTCATACACATATTTCCTTTCTTGCTGCTGCTGCTTGCACATGTAAATTTAGGCAAAATTTTTAAACTTTCACTCTGTTTTATATATAAACACACACACACACACACATAGACTTTGGATGCTGAAATCTAGTATATTTTGTGCTTACATTTAAAAAATCACATTGTAAATTATTACATATAATACATGTATATCTATTTCTTATACAATAAAGTTATGAAATTCTTCAGAGGTAAGATCCTCACTATACAGATTTTAAAACTAGAGAAAAGGTAGAGAGAGGAAAAAACTAGGAGTCACAAAGTAATTCTATTAAGTCCAAACAGTTGGTTGGAAAAAATAGGGGGACACTGTCAAATAGAGGAGCTTTCCCAAGTTCTGATGGTGAACGCTGGTAGATAGAGTTAGATTTAATTTATTCCCCTGTGTCTCCCTTGAACTACTTTGTATCCAAGGGAGAGCATAGTTAGACAGTGACAGAGAGAACAAGAGAGTGAGAGATGGAGAGAGAGAAAGAGAGAGGCAGGGAAGGAGGGTAGCTGGGAGGTTGATGGAGTTTTCAAGACAATGAAAATAATTAGCAAGGCCAAGACAAGAATGTCCCTGTGCTGCCTGTTTCTTTTCTGACACAAAATTAAATAACTGATTTCATTAAAGTACTAGCCAGTCAACAGAGCTTAGTGTGATGATATTAACAATAAAATATATATATTGTGCCTTGCTTCTAGGGCGGAACTTTAAGTATCTCTGCCCTAGCTCCCTCAGTATTTTGATGGTAGTAACGATACATAACTCTTGGAAGTGAGCCAAGCACACGCTAACATATTACACATTTGGCTTAGTTCCAGGTGAACAGGTGTTTTAAATATTCCAGTCACATACCCACAATGTATATCACTACTGGGGAAAGGATATCATTTCTAAACCGCTGATGTTTGTTGTGAACCACACCTGTTTCTCATGGTGAAGACTTAGCAAAGACGAACTGTGATTTGGGAAGAGATGGCCATCTGAGCCCTACTTTTACTGATAGGAGGTGTAACCAGTTTGCAGTTCTGAACTCTGCACCTGCTCCCTGGCTGCTGCGATCAAACCATTTGCTGGCCAGCATCGGAAGCAATAGCGAAACATTTCAGCACTTTCTGAAACTGAGTTTTTACAAATATGAGAGATTTTATTTATATTTAAAAAACTGTAGTAAATTATATGATAGCAAATTGTTATATTATGATTAGAGGAAGAAATTAGTTTTCCGTTAGAAACCACCATTCAGTTTGCAAACATTTTAACATAACACAACTGAATTTTTGTGGGGTCCAAATTACTGCATTGAAATATTGTGTTCTAGAAGGGAAAAAAAGGTAAAAATGTCTATGCAGAAGTACATCTACCCAGAAATAATTCTTAAAATTCTTTCAAAATTCTTAGCTTCATGTTGTACACACACACACACACACACACACACACAGATACATTCACATACTCGTACAATTAACGTGAGACTGGCAGTTTCCAGCAGATGAACTCAGATATATAACTTCCATTTTACTGTGCACAAGTTCCTGTGTCAGATCAACAAAACTTTCATTGATTTCTCTCTATCTCTTTAGCTTCAACCATAAAGTAATGCGATGGAGGAGGGGGTGGGTTCTAACTTCTCTCACCCACCTGCCTTAACCTCATACTTCATCTCGGTATAGACTGGATTCCTTTGACTATTAGTCAATAGTGTGAATTACCTCATGGAAACAGACTTTGAACCATGTTTTGCTTCCTCTTTTTAATGGTTCTGTTTCCCCTCATCTTTTAGCAGTGATCTTTAAAAAAAAAAGTGAGATTCTATTCAGAATGATGGTGATGGCTGTTTGAGGCATTTTAAAACTATTAGGTGGTTAATATGTGGTGAATACTATTTATTCAACAGAAAATTGACTTTAAGCCCATGTAGAAAGCCAAACATCATAATTGTAAGTTTCTTTTAAATGTTATACAACTTTGTTTAATTTCAATTTTCAAAAAAATCCAGTTTCCCATCGGAGAGACTTGGGTATTGACCTGGCTGTGGGAAGCCTCCAGAGAAAACAGGGGTGTTCCGCTAGTGCGGAAGCAGAGTCCGTGACGGTGGGTGGCATTTTCTCTGCTGAGTCAGGGCCTGCCAGCGCTACCCCAGGCTTTTACCAACAGTGCAGGTTTTCTGGCAAGATGCAAAACCCAAGTCTCTGTGGTTCCTGAAGCTCTCCTTCAGTTTTCCCCTTTTCCGTGGGACTTTGGGAAATTCTCACTTAAGATCACATCACATTATGTCTCCTTCATAACTTTTGGGGAAAAAAAATGAAAAGTTTTACAGTAATTTCTTTTACTTTTTCTCTCACCCAGCTTGTAAAGTAACAGTGTTATCTGCATCTTTTTGAACAAACAGGAAAAGGAAGAGTTTATGTACCCGTGATTGAGAAAAGAATTTTTATAGGGCATACAAGATTTCTCCATGATCCCATAGCTTTGCCCAGGGGAAAAAACAATAGTTTCTCCTTAAAAGCATACATTTTTCTGTTTCCCCAACCAATCCCCTCAACCCTAGCAAAAACGTAATCTCATGGTGACCAACCTTGGCCACCCTCACCTGCTCAAGCTAATTGAAGTGACAATGTGAGCAGTTAACTTGTGAATCTGAAGAGTATATGTGCCCCCCAGAAAGCCAACTTTTTTCTTAGCAACAGAGACTTAATATTTTTGCTAGTATTCCATAATTGTAATAACCTACACTGCATTTTACCCACACAGGTACAACCTATATGCTAGTACTTCCTTCCCGGTCTTCAGAATGTAGAAGGTGAAAAAACTTAGCAATCTTTCTTTTCCTTAGAGTTTCTACAACCTAGGCCTCATTTTAACTAAGTAGATATTACTTAAATATTGTTGAAAGGCCTTCCCCTCTATGTAGTGGGCATTACAGGAAAACAATAAGAAAAACATTTTAGATAAGATTATTCATCAGAAAATGAGTTCTATTACAAATATATCCCTTTATGAAGAAAATAAGATTTGTCAGGAATTTCACCAATTTCAGCTGAGAGTAAGTGTTCAAAGGATACATAGACATAGTTTAGGCAATCTTTATAATTGGACAAGCTTGCAGAGCCAGAATAGTTCAGCAGATAAGAAAGTAAACTCTGGAACTCATACGTGCGTTCATAAATTTGATTTTTTCACTAACTAATTTTGAAAACTTTAGCAAGTTCTTGAACCACTTTGCGTGCCTCTTTTTCTTCCTGTAGCATAGCAATCACAGTGTCTGGGTGGCTTTTGAGGATTAAAACAAGATCCATGCAAAGCCACAGGCTCAGTCCCTGGCACATATAAATGCTCAATAAATGGTAGGTGTTATTTCTGAGGAATGGATTCAATTAAAATATTAAGAAAATTAATATTTTGATAGTGAGGGAAGACTGGTTTAATTTCCTCTTCATGCCATAGAAGAAGTAATGTTGTTTTTATAATTACTTAATGAAGAATATGGAAGAAATGATTGTGCAAATGAAAACTATTAAGTTCACCACTGAACTAACAAAATCACTGAGCTTTCATAAGTTAAGGAATTTGAAATCCCAAACTTAAAAATGAGGATGCAGTACATTTACACTGATAATGCCTGAAATTATTGAAGCCATCATGACAACAAAAGCAGGCATCCAGGAGCCAGGTATGCAGAGACTGTCCAGAGAAGGCTATCTAGGGCCAGAGGACAGAGTGGTCCATGCGGCCGGCAGCCTGCACTTGGCCTTGCTGAGTTAGACAACAGGTGCCGAGCGACTGCCTGGGGTGGATATCAGGATGAACAGAATTGCTGATGACCTGTGATAAAGCTTTATGTTAGATCATAAAGTGCTGAGCCCAGACACAATGAGAGGCCAGCTCACGTACCAAGGGATCACTTGATGTGCTCATTTGATTATTTTTTTCCTTCTTCTCTTTCACACCGCTCTCAAATTCTCTCTCTCTCACTCATTCTCATTCCTTCCCTGCCTCCTTCCCTCTCTCCCTCCCCTCTTTCCTCTCTGCCTTCCAAAATCTATCAATCTATTTATAATCTCTCTTTCATTGTTGTTATTCTTTTTAAAAAACATTTTCTAAGTAGAGAGATGGTTGTCAGAGGCTGGGAGGGAAGAGAAGAGGGATAAGGGAGTTGTCCACCAAGGAGTACAAAGTTTCAGATAGACAGAAGGAATAGGTTTTGAGAGCTGTTACACAACAGGGTGACTATGGTCAATAATAATGTATATTTCAACATAACTTAGAGAGTAAGTTTCAAATGTTTCACAGAATAATGATACATAAGCAAGGTGATAAATATGGTAATTAGCTTGATTTAATCACGCCACATTGTACACATATATCAAAACATCACATTGTACCCCATAAATGTATACAATTATTATTTTTCAATAAAAAATGATATTAATGTTTTAATTACGGAAAAAAACAAGTACATGATAACAACTTAAAAACTCACTAATGAAATTTATCTTAACAAATTTAGAAAGTAAAATCAAATGATCATCAAAATAAAAGAAGAGATTTGATAAAATTCAGTTTCTATTCATGATAAAAATTCATAGTGAACTAGGAATAGAAAAAATTTTTATTAAGTTTATGAACAATATCAACAAAAAGCCTCTATAGTAAGTATATAATGGTGAAATGTGAGACTCATTCCTTTTAAAGTTAGGAGTGAGACAAAAATGCCCCATTCCTTTGCTTTAAGATTGTACCAAGGGCCTAGTCAATGGATTAAAATGAAATAAAGAAATATGTATATGAATCACAAAAATTTTTTCTCTCTCTTCCTTTACATTTTTCATTTGTCAGTACTCTCTCTAGCTTTTGTAGCATCATGTGAAATCCAAGGTGACAATGCAGAACCTAAAAATATTATCTGTGTAATATATGAAGTCATGGGAAATGTGATTTTGTGAACTACAAGTTGGACTATGATTCTGGGACCATGAATCTATATACAGATAACATTCATAGCATAAGTAAAATAAATTAAAATGAGTTTGATTTTAATTATTAGTTAATTTGAAAACAAATTTAGAAAAATTTAACCTGCTCATAAAATAATAAAGTAACAGTCTATATAGTCCTTGATTAGCATGTGTATATCAATAATACTAGGCTTTCCAAAACATTTCTTATGATTTACATTTCATTTATGATTATTTAATCTAGAAAGAAAGATCCCAGTGTGCCCTATGGCAATGTATATTAGGTATTTTCAGAATCTCTTTGTACATGACTTGTGTCCTATTTATTTCTAATCATACACTCAATTCACAATTGCCTACACTAGTGAGAAAGGAACCTTCGTATTAATATTGTAAAATAGCAGGACCTACAATGTGAGTCCAGGAGACAGCAACCCCCAATAACAAATGAGCCAGGAAACTAGAGGGCAAGTCCCTGTGGGAAGCTGAGCTGAGGGTCCAAACTCTGAAATGCTACTGGCACTTTTGATGTCGGTCCTGGGAATACTGATTGACTATTTTTCTGGTACCAGATGGAAAAGGTTATATTGTTAAGAAAGTAAATAAAAGGCTTTTGATTAATGAATCCAAAAATTCACATTAATTTATGCAGTTTGAAGAGCCCAGCGCTCTGCTAGTTCCTAGGGATACTCAGATGAGAGACACAGCCCTGCCCTCAGGGAGCAAGTTTAAATAAAGAAAGCCGCTGGCTCGGATGATGTTGGTGTGTTTTATAAACACAGCAAAAGCCTTAAGAAGAGGGCTGAGACTGAGCAACTGCCTGAGGATTTTGAAGCACATTTATTTTCAGGCACCTTTTGTTTTCCTGAAGCTCCTTGATCATTTAAAAAAAAAAAAAAAAAGACCTATCAAACTTTCTTTCACTGGACACCTACGGAAAGCAATTGAACATAAAATCCACCACTTATTACCAATGCACATCTTGAGTGTGTGGTAATAACAGCTGTAGAGTATAAATGGGTTAGACTCTGTCCTTCTCTACAAGTAGTTTATAATGTGATGGGAGAGATAAGAGGTCGAAAACCAATATAAACTTATTTGCAGAAAAGAAATAAGGGGCATTTTAAGTTTGCTGCTGTGCATTTTACAGATTCAGTCTGTGGAATTTCCTTAATGTCTGATGTCCCTGTGGGTACACAGAGGTTTGTTCCCTGACCAGTTGATAACATGTCTAGGTCAACTCTTCGAACCTGGAACCTGCTAGGAGCCTTTTCCCCATATCCCTGGCTTCCAGCCAGCCTTTCTGGCCTTTTGTTCACTAGTGAGTGCGTCCTGGTTACCAGGCCATAGACCAGGCCTGAGGAAGCCCCATGGTGTTCTACTCACTGATTTAACTGGCCTGGCCCCTGACCAGTGCCCATCCACCTATTATATCTTGCATGCTCTCTGTTAAACACCAAGTTTGCCAATGTATCAATCAATAAGATGAAAACATTAATGCTGCATTCACCAAGTCCCAGGAGAGATGAGATTTTACATCAAAAGAGACAAGTAATACACGTAAGGCTAGAGACCAAGGCTGCTAGCCTTTGAAAGGCCTAACAAACCTGACTAAAAGGAGAGAGAAGGTCCAGCGTTGCAGGTGGGAAGGCTTGGATTCCTAACCACCAGCTTGTGCTTAGTCTGTCTGAGCCTCTTCATTGTGTGTTGTCAGGCTGTCCTTAGCAATATCCTCCTGTAGGACACATGTCCGGAAGAGCTCACTAAATTGTTGCAACACTCTACAGTCAGATACTGTGCTAGTTGCCGAGGACAGAGGCCCTCAAGAGACTTCGTGTCTGCAAGAATCTTTAATCTAGAAAATGAGATAAAAACAAGAAAACAGATAGCAACGATATGAAATAAATGTCAATTACAAAGTCCTAGGGAAGCATAAAAGAGACACGTTAATTCCACTAACTCTCTAGTCCACTCGATTTTTTTTTCCTTTTATAATTCAAATTCATGTATATGAGGATGTGGGATGGTGGGGTGAAGGGGTGAGTGTTGCTAGGGGTAAAAGCAGCATGTATCCTGGTTACAAACCTAGTAACTGCTATGTTTTTGCAGATCCCATTGTAATTCCATTTTAAATACCTCTGTCGCTTCAGCCTTGGATTCCATTATTCTTTTATTAACAATATTTATTGAGTGTTATCCATGTGCTGGGCACATTCAAGTTGCTGTGGATACAGAGGTGAAAAAGACCAAGATTCTGCTCTTGTGGAGCTTCGTTCTAATACATTGAGACTCCTCTGCTCTGGCAGCCACAGTGGCTGTGACTTACGTTTTGTCTGCACGCAATCCAAGTGATGCTCTGCACTCCTGATACCTCGTTTCCCTCACATGGCAGAGCCATGTGAGTACTGAGCAGTATGTGCTAACATCTGTCAATACCAGTCTCTGAGATGGCATGTCACAGGCTCAGGCAGAACCCTCAGAATTAATATCCAGGTGAGTCTCCACAGGGCGTACTAACTGGGAGGTGGAGTATGAGAGACCTTCTCCCATCACTGCTGTTAGATCACTATAGAATAACCAAAACCAAAGTGAAAAGTTTCAATAGAGAATGGCCTATTGCCACTCGTTGAAGAGCAGGCTGGTTTATTAAAAAGAGAAAGAAACCAATTGGAAAAACGGTTTGAATGTCAGGTATTATGGGGGGAAGAAGCTGAGGATGCTGTAAATGAAATCTGTGTTCACAATCCAGAATTGGTCCTTGAAAATTCCACTACCTGCCATTTAAGAAATTTAGGAATAGAAAAGAACTTGGTGAAGTATTTTTGGCAGCGTCCCAGATTGAACTCTGTTATTGGTACATGTTGGTCCTGTGACTTAAGACATGAAAACTCCATCAAGAATGTTCCCCAGGACAAGGGCCAGCCCAGGAGAGAAGTGGGCCAGTGTCAAGCCCATTAGAGCTCTTTACTTCTCTTTGGCCAGGCAGACACTGGGGCTGGGGGAGGGGGAGATGGGTTTTAGAAAGCAGGCAATTTAACCTTCATCTCAGGAGTCCTTGGCTATCTCAGAAATGAGGATTTGGGTATCTCAGGTTCTCAGGTATGATCAAAATTGTCAAGACACAAGTCAATCAGTTGCCAACCTCAAATCTGTATTTTGCATTGCCTTACAGAAAGCTGTGTGTATTCTCTGCTTTTCTGATAAGCTGGTGATAAACTGCAGACCCCAACTAAGAGAGATTCTTTAAAGTCCATCAAGGGTAATATCTTTGTTTCTGGGGGGAAATCTAAAAATAGAGAACAGAATGCACAACTATGTCTCCTGCAATATATTTGGTTCTCAAAATGTTTATTAGAGCAGCAGCAGACACAAAAGGCTTGGGAACTGGAAAAGAATAGCCCATCGTGCCCAGGACTCTGAGCAGATCTAAACACACAGAAATCCAAGCATTTGCGCTGAGATATTATAGTCTGTGTCGCCTCCACTGTTCCCTCAGCTCCCACAGGGATATCTGGTCCAGCAATTGTGAAATCATCACAGAGATTGCTTTAACCTACCAGAACTTGTAGCTTCCCTACATTTTGATATAATAATCTTATTAAAACAAATAAATAACACTGTCACCTTAGGAGACCACCCAACTCATTTCAATTAGCCTGTCACTGTTAGAAATTATGACTGTCACGTCTGTTTGCTTATTCATTTACCCTGTGAACAGTTACTGAGAACTTAGATTGAGCCCACATATATTAACCAAGCCCTCTGTCAGGGACCACTCCTCATAAAACGTACCCTCTGATGGTGAAGCAGACATGTTGAAAGATAAATTACAATATAATATACCACATATAAAAAAAGAAAAGATCAAGGGTTATAGAAGTACAGAGAAGGGAGTACCTAAGTGCCTAGAAAATTTAGGAAAAAGCTTCACCGAACAAGTGATAGCGTTGGGTAGTGGGTGTCCTGGCATGACTGAGGTTCGTGTAGCAGAGAGGAGGAGTAAATAAGATATTCCAGACAGGAATGAATGACATCAAGCAGTGTCTTTAAAGGACATACCTGACCTGGCAAATGATAATGAAATTCGCCCTTGGCCAAACCACAGAATGCTGGAGAAGAGAGGAAATGAGGCTTGAGAGGCAGGTGGAGGGTTTGTTGTGCGAGCCAAGTGGGTATGGCTGTTGGGAGCCATGGTGGTCTGTAAAGAGAAAAGTGTAGCGTCCTACACAATTAGATTTGCATTTTAATTAGACTTTGCCAAAAGTATGGAGGAAGATTAACTGAAAGGTGGAAAACGGAAAACAAATGGACCAAGGAAGTGAAACCAAATAGAGTAATCATAGTTGAGTCAAGAGATGATAGAATCAAGGATGATTTCTGGGGTTTTGGCTTAAACAACTGGATAGTAACAATGCCAGGAGGGGAAGGATGGGGCACAAGTGGATGGAGGGATAGGCTGGAATCAGGAAAATAGGTGGGAAAAGAAGTGATGTAGTAGAAGAGCCCATGGGAAATCCTGTAGAAATGAGGAAGCATGGTGACTGTGAAAGGTGGCCCTGAACTGACAGGTGAAGACAGGGCAGAATTTAGCAACTCACATGTCACGTGACTAACCATGCACACATTTACTCCAGTTGAATAAAAAGGCTTTTACAACTAGGTGAGAGCCTACACAGAGGCAAAAATAATGATTTGGCTTTTCTCTGATTACCCGAGATAACATATACGTCTTCTTTTGTTAAAATAAGTTATTAATGGTTTATAAAGGATGCTCCAACATATTATTTTCAAAGCATCTGTGCCTCAAGATTTAGCTTTGTTGTCCCTGCAACCCATTTGCAAGTAAAATGCCATAGTCTAAAAAGGTTAGTATGTGAAGTTACATTTACATTTTATACTTTCAAAAAACCTGCTTCCTGATCTTTGTTAATTTATTCCTCTCTTTCTCAACCTTTGTTTAAAAGTTCTGTCTTGTCTTTTCCTTCTTTATTTAAGAAATCACTAACATCACCCATTTTTCAAAATCACCTGCAGTTTGATCCTTTGTATTCTAGCCTTTATTTTCTTAAATTGCATCGTAGAGATTATTAGGATTGTCTGTGAATATCATCGTGCATTTCAATCCTTGTATGCGCTTTAGTATTTCACTTCAGATCTCTCCTGGATTCAGGATGTCAGGGAGTGTTCCATGGCTAATGTGTGCCAGACTTCCCCAACTCAGTCCCATTCTAGCCGGCCTCATGATGCATGCCTTGTCCATGTTCCAGGAGAGGTCTAGTGGAAGATTAAAACACCAAACCACTGACCTATCCTGAGGAAGCCTGAATCATCTGATTGGCCCTAGAATCACCCTGATTTTCCATGAATTCCCCCAGGCAAAGGTTGGCCCAGAATAAGACCAATGTCAAAGCCCAGGAGAATAGTGCAGCAGTAGACTAGCATCCAAGAATGGGGAAAAAAAGATGAACTTTGCCCAAGAATTTTAAAACATGCTTATTTCAAATTTATAGTATCTGACTCACATTCACAAAAGTTTCCCCATGCTCTTTCCTACAAAGTTTCTGTTTTTCCTTTTCTAACCTTTACATTCTGCCTACAATACCACTCCCTTTTTTCTCCTTTCATGCTGAATTCTGTACCCTCTTTCCTGCTGCCCTTTTGAACACTGAGATTATATGCATATGACTTTCTTGCTTTAAAGATTTCTTTGAACGCTCAGTTTTCCTGAGGCTCCATATTTCTACCAATACCCCAGTTTTTAAGCATTCAATGATATAAAACTCAGGAGTTGTAATCAGTTTCATATGTAGTACAAATGATGCCTATACCTCACTGTTTCTAAATTCAAAGCTGTATATTTCAAAAAAAAAATAGCAAATTTGTGACAGTTCCTTAGAAAGAATAAAATATTGAGTTTTAACATAATGTGAAATAGTAATATGAAATGGCAAAAAGAGAAATTGCGATTGCAAAAATGCTGTGCTGAGACTAATGTTTCTCCCTCCAACATTTAAGCATTCTTTTCTATTCTGTTCATCCATTCATTTGTCTGTCATTAATGCCACAAATGTTTATTAAGCCCTTTCACTTGCTAGGCTGTGTACTAAGTTCTGGTGATACAGGATGACTAGTAAACGATCCATAACCTCCAGGGGCTCATGGAAGCAGGAAGAAAAACATACAAACAAATTATCTTAACCATATATTCAGAGAAAGTATCTGCATCCAGAGGACCAGACAACACCTGACACATAGTAGCAGTTAGTAAATATGTATCAAGGGGTCCAGATCTCACTACCGTCTTAGCCTCCAACCAGAGACACACAGTGGAGAAACCTCTGCATACATTAACATTGAAGTGGAAATGCGTTCCTTTCATTCCGCTAGCATTTATTGAGCACCTACAGAGGGTAGGTCAGACTTCTCTGTTGGGAAACTCCAAAGTGAATAAAGGAAAGCATTTTGTTAAAGACCTGTCAATCTAGCAGAGGAGACAAACACATAAATGATCAATAATGTGTAATTAAGACTATAATAGAAAAGTGTATAGAACAAAATGAGTGCATAAAAGAGGGAGAAATTAATTCAGCCAAGGTGATCAAAGAAATCTAAGGAAAGGGGATGTTATGTCAGCTCTACCTTGAAGGAGGGGCAGATACTCATTCCTTAAGGAGAGCCCAGCTTGAGCAAGGACATGAGGTACGAAAGGCATGTTGTTTGTGCACCATTATTCCTCACCTCCTGGAGGCCAGGAGGAAGGACCCGGTGATCCTTGGTGGTCTCGTCCAGACAAGAGTACCAACAATTATATGAACTATCACCATCTAAACGTTTATTTGAAATAATTTGTGGCTATTAGGAGACAGTTAGTTAGTAGATGTTTTCTTATGTTGAAAGACATTAAGAGTCTTTCAAAGTGTGTCTTTTATTTCCATTATTTGAAGATGAGAAACTATTCAGTGGAAAAAATTTCAACTCCAATACTGTCTTTTGAGGAAAGGTATAAAACAAAAACAATGAAAATCTCTAGGTCTTTCCATGTTTTCCCCCAGTAGGCATTAGTGTATGGTTAGAATGAGTATTACTAAATAACCTAGAGGTATACGGTGTTGTTAAGGTTTTATATTTTCAACTTTTTATTAAAATTTTTATTATAAATGAATAATTTTTGATAAAATTTAATTTTTTCATACTCTCTATTGGGTATGATTTACTTGTCTAATTAAAGTCTACCTGCTGATTGCACTAAAATCAGAGTATTTTAATGTGTCTTTTCATTTCTAGAATAAGAACAAAGAAAAAGAACTATGATGCTACAGGGAGAGATAATACCTAAAATGCTTACAGTTTTGATTTTTAAAACCTATGGGGAAATTTCCTGGCACCTAATCTTCCCCCAGCCTAAGTGATATGTGCTAGAAATCACCAAAAAAAAAAAAATCATATAATATTATAGATCAGTTCAGAGCTTTTTAGTTTGAATTTGTATTGGCTGCTTCTCTAATAAAGAGTTGCACAAAACAGTATCTGGCACATAGTGGGGTTTTGATAATTGTTTACTGAATAAATGTTAAATGAATTAAGTCACTGCGCACAGTGCTCTGGGTAGCCACTTCCCAAGTACTAAAGACTCAAAAAGTAGCAGTGGCATGAAGACCAGCACACCAATAAGGGAGCACATTTAAGAAATACCCTCGGCTGGCCAGGCGCAGTGTCTCACGCCTGTAATCCTAGCACTTGGGAGGCCAAGGCCGGCGGATCGTTTGAGCTCAGGAGTTCGAGACCAGCCTGAGCAAGAGCGAGACCCCGTCTCTACTAAAAATATAAAGAAATTAGCTGGACAACCAAAAATATATAGAAAAAAATAAAATTAGCCGGGCATGGTGGCACGTGCCTGTAGTCCCAGCTACTTGGGAGGCTGAAGCAGGAGGATCATTTGAGCCCAGGAGTTTGAGGTTGCTGTGAGCTAGGCTGACGCCAGGGCACTCTAGCCCATGCAACAGAGTGAGACTCTGTCTCAAAGAAAAAAAAAAACAAAGAGAGATGTCTCAAAGAAAAAAAAAAAAGAGATACCCTCAGAAACTCTATTTACAGGCAGTATCCATTTCCACTGCACTTCCTATTCCTATGTGGATTTACTACTTTCTAAAGATTATTCAGCTTGTTAAGAGTAGACAGTTATCTTCATAAAGCTGTGAACTACAAGCAAAAGAAAGAAAAATGATTCAGGATCAGAGGAAAGGAAACCACCTTTTCTAAGTTGATGTCTTTTTTCCTTAGCTTTTGTGCGAACACGACATCCATGCAACTAATAGTAATAATTCCTACATGTGTTCTTGACACATCAACCCTCTGAAGTAAGGGTTATACTAGCTATGCAAGAAAGGGCCATTATTTGGATTTTAACAAAGGTTAATAGGGGTAATTTGGGGTTTTTCACAAAGGGATTTGATATTTCTGCTGTACAACGGGTAGGCACAAGAATGATGGTGAAAATATATATTCTTGAGGACTGAGATTGCAGACATGGGAAGAAATTGAGTGGTTGAAATCTTAATCTGTGATGTTGGTTCTCCAAAAAAAAAGCTGAATTTTACTTAAATAGTATTAATAGAAAATACATAGCTTCATATAGTTGAAAAAGGTTAATAATTTAATTATTTCTTTTTACTAGCAAGAAATAATTTTTTAAAGAAAGAAAAGGGGAAATTTTTTTTAAATTAAAAATATGGTAATTTGGAAGGGAAAATCAGTTTTAACCATTGTATAGGGAAAGGATTTTCTAGTTGATAACATAATGCCTAAGAAATGAGAGCTCCATGTGGCATTCTTTTTCATTTAAATTCCTTTCAGTAACAAAATAGAATCTGTTCCCCTACATCTATTTCATTACAATTTTTGAAGCACCTGTCACCTATCATCATCAGTTTGTACATATTTCAAGTTTTTCTGATGAACAAATGTAATAATGCGGGGGTCCATATGTCCACATGTCTGGGAGGAGAGATTCCACGTGGTTTTTGGCTTACCTGTCTGGACTCCTTTTCCCATCGATTGTATGGAGTATGTCACCTTCTGTCAATCTAATTACTTCTCTGGGAAACGGCTGTTCTCAGCTCACAGTATGACAATCGCTGCCTTGAGAAAATATCCCAGAAGCCTCTGCAGTCAATTGATCTACCCTAAAAGTGTCACTCTCACGTGGAAGCTGACTTCGGCTCACTCCAGATTTGCAGAGTTCTCTGCGGGAAGAGTTTCTTTAGATTCATAGTAAGAGAAGCTGGTGGTTTCAGTAGATCTCTTGCCTTATCTTGACGTACAGCATAAATCTTTCCAAAATGTAGTCAGTCAGCTGAAAAACACGATAAATAGTAGGACTTCTAGCCTCTATAGGAGGATAACAATTTAAGTGCCTACATTACCTGACCAATGACACTTGTAAAATATCAGAGAATCTTTCTAAGGCCAACAGCAGAGGTTTTGATTTTGCTAGTAAAAGGCCTGAAGGAATAATGCTTTTTTATCCATTTAGCAAGCCCTTTAGTTTATATCGACTATTCATTACTGTGATAAAGACAGATTTGGCTGAGTCTAACAGTAATTCTTTTGTTATCATTAAACAGCTGTAGATTTTTAATATAATAAAGATAAAACTGCTCTTATAGTTTCTCATTCACACTATGGTATTCAAGTTTGTGCCATCACTTCCATTTTCAGAGCTTTATAATTCCACCGTAATCATTTGTTCTTGGCAGAAATGTGTTATACAAGCACTCAGCTGAGGATAATATTTTTGAGCAATTTTTTCAATGTTCTTTCTGGTTATGTGATTATGGGAATTTGGAACTCAATTTTAATTTGCTCTTCGGGTTTTGGGTTTCTATATCTCAAAATGCTCTTTTTTAAATAACACAATTTAACTTGCATCATTACTTAAATACTGGTGATATTCATAGCAAGATAATATAGTCAGATACGAGAAGAATTTATCCGAGAAAATGAGCCACCTCATCACTGCTGTTTCCTTTGTGACTTCATGCCACTTGCTTTGTTTGCTTAATAGTTTATATAATTCTTCAGGTACAAAGTGAGTTGTTGACCTAATTGGTTTTTTACTCCATAAACTGATAAGTGTTTTATTGACCAATAGGCTCTTTCCTTCTTGACTAAAATTTGACGTCTAAGAAGTATCGATATTTCAACCATATTTTCATGCTTAAAATTTTTCCACAGCCTAATTTTTTAAAATGTGCTTCAGTATCCAATCTAGTACTGTAGTGACACATGAGTGGGAGAGACTAGGCTGCATCCCTCACTTCCCAACTGTGGGGAAGGTTGGGCAGGGGACAGGTTGCCTCCACAGTGCCCCCAGGGAGAGGCACATGTATGTGCTTGGCGATGTTGGTTTGAGACCTGGTGCAGCGTTCACCTAAACTGTTCGTAGAAGACTTGTGAGAGATAATGAGTTAATATTTGTGGAGATCTTTCAATAAAGTGTAATTGATGTTTGAATTTTTATAAACCCGACACAATATCTACCCCCTGAAAGCTTTGTAAGAATATTTAGCACACATGTATGTGCCAGATGGATTGTAATGACAGTTGATAGGCTTCTCCTAACCCTTGCGTTCTGTTGTCAGAAATCTGCATATCAAAACAACTATAATTTTTACAATAAAATGTATTGGATAAAAGACTCGGGTGCACATTGAAAAATCTACTGCCTAGACAAGACTATAAATCAACATTATGTAAGACTTTAACTTAAAGCTTTATGTAAGAATATTCTTAACATGGCTCTCAGAAATATAGGTAGATAACTTTTGAAAAATATCAGATAGTATTTTCTTGATCTTACCTGTTTTTTCCTCTACAAAAATGAATTCTTCTGAAAAATATGTGGAATATGATGCAAGACACTCATAAATTATTCTTAAAAGCTCAAGGATACGTAGAGATCAAAGCAGAAACACATCATAATACAATAGTTATCACTCAGAAGAATGTTCTTGTGGTTGAGATAATTCTAACAAAGGAGTTTAAAACAAAGAAATTTAAATTAGTAAATAAAATTATTATTCTAATGCATTGTGATGTCTTTTATAGTATTATTGTAGAAACCCTCTAAAAGTACTTACTCTGGGTGAAAAATGATGACTGTAGATTCATGATGGGGGACAGGTGGCCCCACCAATTATAAATTCCCCAAGATTATAAATGTATATTTTATCATCTTGTGTCAAAATATTCATTTTAATATTCAAACATTTTACCACATAATAAGCTGTAACCATATGTTTATTTGTTATACTATACCACTATAATATTAATAAATATTTACAGAGCCTCAACGTATCATAGATATATGAGAAATGGTAGCTTTCTTGATTTTTGATTTTAAGTAAAAATCTTCAGTGCCTCAGAAACTAATTTTAAATAAGGGTACATTTGTTACACATTGATAAGAACCAAGGAGTTTACATTTTTAAGACTGACACCCCGTTTTTAACTCATGTTGTTTTATTTATTTTCCCCAATTGCATGAATTAAAGATGGAGTGTTATCTCAGCTTTGAATTCCTTAGCTTGATGTCACAGCTTTTGCTTTATTTGTATGTGAATTCTGTCTTTAATAAAGATGAGCTCTGCTGAACTTTCTATTAACGAGAGACACTTAGGTACGCATCTCTTTATAACACATCTTGGCTAGTACCCGAAAAATTCAGTATTGTTGCTGGTCTATTAATAATTAACATGGCAAGATGTGTGATTAATCAGAAGTTTTATGATCTCTAAACACATAACATTATCTCTGTAAATCGAATTGTATACAATTAAGTTGACAACCATCAGTTTTAAAAAAAAAAAGAAAGTAAAACTCAGGACTCCTGACTCATACTTTTTCTGTTACCATGTTACATTAGTATTTATCCTTCTGTGACAACTAAGACTAGACCAGAGCTACATCCAGGAGACAGGAGGTTCAAGATAAGGCACTGACTTTTCACTTTCATGTGTCAGAAGACAGTCTCAGGGTGATTCCCAATCAGCTGAGAAACCAGGAGGAACTTTTGCTAGTTTGGTAGTTATTGACTTGGCTACCTATTTTCAGTGTTCCTTGGCTTCCTTTCTCAGCTCCTGATTATGAAGCCCTTAGCTGAGCTGTTTTGACGATTCTTTCGACAGGAAGATAACTTCCCAATATTATAAATTTCAATACAGATTCTCACATATATAGAACGCTAACAAACAATCCATATGAGCGCAGTGTATAAACATTATTAATCGATGCCTTGTGAGAATACTGGCTGGGTTCTCTTTTGATGCTGTCAGGTGCATCAGAACTAGAGGCTCCGGGCAGGACACTGTTAGTGCCAACCATTATTTTAAATTCAAACTGGGGATCTGTTTCCAACATTTCTGCTTTTGTCACCATCACAGATTCTGAAATCATTGTGTAATGCCCTGACTTCTAATTTTTCTGTGGGAAGATGGAGTGTTGCAATCTGCCACCTTGCTTGTAGTCTGCTGTCATTGTCTCTCACGAGATATTTGAAACACGTGGATTCTGTATGGCAGAACGTTAGCCCTCATGCCCTCTTTGTTCATTGACTGAATTTAGGTTGCCAAAGGAATATTGCCCTTTTATTTTTTTAAGCTGGCGATGAGCGCTCTATTGAAGTGACTCACGGTTTCTATCTGTGGTTGCTTTTCCCTGGTGCAGTAAAGCATATGTAATAACCTGAAATACTGGACAGCTTGAACTTCTATAATGCCCCTGAATGTCTCTTACAGCCTTTGTCTAGGTTTGAACTTTCCAAATTATGTATTTCAGACGTTGAGAAAGAAAGGCCTTAACGGCTGTGACAGCCCAGATCCCGATGCGGACGATTCAGTAGGTCACAGCCCTGAGTCTGAGGACAAGTACAGGAAAATTAATGAAGATATTGATCTAATGATCAGCAGGCAAAGATTGTGTGTAAGTACTCGCAACACCTTTCATTTGTTTTACTCTTGATATTTCTCTGAACCTGGCAGGCATTGAACAAGAAAGAAAACAAAGGCTGTGAAAGCCCCGATCCCGACTCCTCTTACGCACTCACCCCACGCACTGAAGAAAAATACAAAAAAATTAATGAAGAATTTGATAATATGATCAAGAGTCATAAAATTCCTGTAAGTACCAAAGGTAGATGGCTGGTCTGCTGATAACTGCTGCGGTAACCTACCTTAACCCTGTCAGTGATGGCTGTCTCTAAGACGCTTTGGAGAGTCGGATGCAATAGCCATCTCATCCCACGCGCAGTTCATGTAGAAAACAAACCCCGAGCGATGCCAACATTATGTGCTCTGAAAGCGTTGCCATCGCAGAGTTCATTCTGAGAGAGAAACAGTTCACAGGAGGAAGAGACACACCCTGAATTTACACAATCTTTTAAGCGCACAGTTCACACAAATCACCATACACGAGGAAAACACTAGAATCTCCTTCCGAGCAAGTTTGAGGATTTGCTGTAAAATACATATACACGTATATATATCTACCGTGTGCTGAGACCAGCTACGCAAGTGGAACTGCGGTCTTCTCATGTAAACCGACAGTCATCACCTAAATAAAAGCTGATTTCTGAATAAAACTCCAGCCCCTCTTCCCTACACATAAAATTCAACAACAGCACTGAAGGGTTAAAGCTAATGCTCGCTGCAGGGAACAGACTGCATGAAACCTAATGGTAAGATTTCAACATGTTTGTGTGCTGGGGTGATTTTAAAGCTTTATCAGAGTATTATCCGCTTTGCCTACACCAACATTTTCCATGCTTTAACATTTGGCTAAATTTTGTCTTAACCAAGTCAAAAAAATTTCTAACAATCAATCATATGCCTTGCCAGATATTTAAGAGAAATAACTCTGCATGTATTATTTTGTTTGCCCACATATAGAGGGGAAAAGTACATGCCTTTTATTATTATTATATTCTGTCATCAATCAAATGGTGTTAATTTTCTGGAAGTAAGGGATGAAACTCAAGGGTCACATGCTTTCTGAATAACTAATATTAGTGCCTGAACCCTCATTGTATACAAGCTTAGTCGGTAACCAATTCCTTTTCCAGAAAGTACATTTTTTATAAGTTAGCAAAACAGCCTAAACCTGAGGATTGAGGGAGATTGCAGTGAAAATATACTTGGGTGATCACAAATGTAGATATTTGAGGACAAAAACTCTAGACCAAATTCACAACTGCACTCGCAAGGTAAATCAATGCTTCACCGTAGTAGGTCCACACTCAACCTGTATTGAATTAAATTGAACACTTTACAACTTATTTACAAAATGTATCCATATTAAAATGTCTATCCTCATAAATACATGTCTGCTTCTTTTGTCAAATGAAATCATAGCAGTAGAGCTTTTACTGAATCAGAATTATGAATCCACTGTATCATGAAAGAAAGCTAAGTGCTGTAAATTCTTAAAGGTGGCATAAAACAGAGTGCTACGTGCAGCACATCACAGTGGGCACTTCATCAGATGAAGTATTTCCCATCACATGCAGCGATGTATACTTCTTATGCCCAGAATTCTTAAATGGTCAAATATCCATTGAGATTTTTATTTTGCCCAGAAGGAAAGAAACAGCTCCTCTGAGACAATTTTCAGTTCTCACAGCCTGAGTTTCTCTTGCTATATAATACACTAGCATGGAGCTGCTGTGTACAAAGGTCCGTGAATGTAGGTTTTTAAAGCAAAGCACCTTAGATGTGTCAGGTAGCAAGAATCCTCTGTACAGCTGGGAAAAGGGCACATATATGCAGTACTGCTGATCGCCTTGATGGAGGCGATTCTAAATATAGGTGGAGCTTTAACCCCCAGAGTTCTAGGGGAATGCATATCGGATCATTTTCTCTGCACCTCGGGGAGAAAGAGATGTGATGCACACCTCGATGCACTCCTGTCATGTAGAGTTCAAAATCAAGATACATGATTTCTTAAGAGGTGCAGTGGTATGTGGCAGTGGCTGAAAAACCACATTAGAGTTTATGGGCAGAGCTGTGAGAAGGAGCCACACAGCCTCTGCCTGTACCACGGAGTCTTCATCTCTTTAGTAAGTGCTTCAGTCTCCCCAATGAAAAGCCCAGTTTTTGCACATTGCTCTCAGTTGCTGGAAGTGAATTTTGTTGAAAGTTTCCACAGCTGCTAAAACATTTACAGCAGGGCAAGGACACTCTGCCCTTTGTGTGTAGAGAGTGTCTCCACCTCTTTAAAAACATTACAAGACTGTTTTTCTATTTCAAAGACCCAGTTTGAAGAGTTTCCCTTTTAAAATAGAAAATTTAATATCGCAGTCACCTGTTGGTATAATGTAATTTATGCCCATATTCCTCAATTACATGAAATAATTCATGGGTGATTTGGAATCATGTCGACCAGCATTTCCTGAGGCTGAGTTAGCCACGGTTCATGCTGGGCTTCACAGCAAGAAAAAACATCTCCATTTGAGGAACCAGGAGTTAGGAAATGGGCTGAATGAATGAGAGGCGGGTGCAAGTTGGTTGAGAGGGGAAGGGAGGAAGTGGAAAGAAACAGTATATATTTTCTTCAAAATAACGGACTGTGAAAAGAAAGAAAAAATGCTGTAATTAGCATCAAGGGAGGAATTAAAATGAAAAGCACTTGAAATTATTTATATGCAGAGGAGGAATGCTTGGAGGAAGGAAAAGATTGAACATCTAGGTACAGTGGAGATAAAATGTCAAAGCTTCTCAAGAAAGGGGAGAAGGATGAAATCTAAACAGGGTGGAGTTTCAGACGGACACAGGAGTAGCTAAGGTGTAGGTGGGTAGCGTGAAGTTGAGTGGGTAACCACATAATAACCTATTTTTTATAGTTAATTTTGCTTCTGTAAATATTGGGGAAGAGAGAAGCAGGTGCTTGAACGAGGACTGAGAATGATGAAAATTTGGACATTGTGAGGAAATGAAGATGGAAAGGACATGAGCAAGCGCATGCTAGAGTTGACAGGTAGCCTTGAGGACATTTAGATACCAGCAGTTGGTAGTCAGGAGCCACCGAGTTGTGTGACCTTTTTTTCTCTACCAGGGCCCAGTAGCTGGTAATGGTTGATCAAAATTTAAGGGTGTCATTAGTGGCCAAAAATTTTTTAAAAAAGGAGGATTCACATCAGTCAGTGACATTAAATAAAAGAAGCCCCATTAACTAAAAATATTTTATTAAAAATATTTTATTTGATTTTTTTATTGTACTTTTCCTTGTGATAAATTTGGAAAAATAATGGGTGTTGGATAAGAGTTCAGATACCTTTCCGACAGTGATGACTCACTTCAACCATGATCACTTTGTTCAGGGATAAAAACTAAAAGTTTTTTAGCTATCATGTCTGTATCTCTCAAAGCCAGGACCAGCTTCATGGGCATTTGACCTGGCCCCGCTCTCATAGGGCTGCTGTTGGTTAAATGTTCTGCTGACACTCTTTTAAACACGGGGCCCCATGTTTTCATTTTGCCCTGGGCCCTGTGAATTATATAGGCAGTTCTGCTGAGAGCACTTTATTTGATCATCCCAAGTTCCTTCTTTCTTCCTGTCTTGAGTGTTCTTAAAATTCGGAGGCTGGCCCTGAGATCTTTACAAGTTTGGAGTTTTTAACTCCTTTTTCGTTTTCATTTTTTAGATAAAGTATTTTTTATATGTAGATGCTTTTACATTTTTTAATTTTGAAAAGTCAAGAAGAAAAAGAATAATGTCAGTTCCTTGGAAATATCTATATGTATGTTATATGTTTAGAGCAGCTTGGTCTCTTTACGGATACAACCATTTCTCACCTCCGATAAGGAAATTGAGGTCAAGGGAGATTAAATGACCTGCCTGGTTAAATGGCAATTTATTACATAACCGGGACTGCAACTGAGCTTTCTGATAGAAAGGCTACTGTTCTTTCTGATTCTCTAAAATATCTTCTCAGTGTAGTCATTTTTAAGCTTATAATTCATTTTCAAAATTATTTTAGGTAGTTCCTGATACAGATAAGGAAACAAAGCAGAAGGTAAAGAGAATACAAAGGATGTTGGCATATTTTATAAATTCTGCATTTTTGAAGTATACTCTGATAACCTAATTATATTTGACTGCTGTTTAGCCAAGCACAAATGTGTTTTATAGTAATCGTCAAATTGTTTATGGTCCAGAATTCTGGAAACTAAATAATTAATTCTTGGGGATAATAGAGGAAGGAAGGAGTAGAGAGACTTTCACTGAACTGGTTGTTAGGATGGTTCAGAACTCAGTACATAATTATTAATAATCCTCTTTATATTGGATGTGCATATAATCACCCCGGGGGCAAGGGGGGATGGGCTTTGTTCTCTAATGAGACACAGTCAACATTCCGTAGAACATTAGGGAAGGTAGAGTTTTGTAGCTGATCCTTAGGTACCAGTAATAGCTAAACATTTATAAGTAGTAACGATGAATACAAATTAAAACATTTGTAACCAAAAGATAGCTTGAAGACACCAACCCTAAATAACTATGGAAGAGGGGAGTATTTAAGGTTTCTTTTTGCCTAAGACCTCAGTCATCGTAACGTGGATGCTCACCCACATTCCATGAAAACCCATCTAGTTTATTATTTATGTGGTCCACAAATACTAAGCTTCTAATATCCAGCCCTTATTCACGTAACAGTATGATTTCCGACTGCAATATTTTATTTCTATCCAAAAACTTATGCTGTGTTGTACAGTGATTTAGTAGCAAAAGCCACAGACTCAGTCACTGGTGAGGAGGTGACCTTGGGCCACTGACTGAATCTCACCAATTTATAAAGGGAAGAATTAGACCTACGATGAAGAGATGTTGAAAGGGTTAAATCACATTATGTATGTAAATTATACAGCACTGTTCCTATTCAATAAATAATATATAGTAAGTGCTAAGCTTATATTTTTCTATAAGTATAGTGTCAATTCATATAATAAAAGGTAGAGTAGGCTTTGTGTTGCCTTATAGCAAAAGAGCTTGAGTACCTTGATAAAAGGGGATGTTATTTGGCCAACATCATAATTGATTTTATAAACAGGAGAAAGAAGAGCAGGGGAAAGAGACCAGGAGGTGGGCAGGGGACAGGGCAGGCTGCAGGATCACACAGAGTGATGAGGGTGGGCTTCCAAGGGAAAGCCAGATTGCGAGCAGACACTTGAAGGAGGTGATGGAGTTTGCTGTGGAAATGAGGTGAGAATGAGGGAGGAAGGCAGAGAGTGAGAGAAGATGAGGCAATGGAGGTTGGCAAAAGCTGGAGACTTACAAGGCCTTGTGGACCAATGGAAGAAGCTGGGCATTTACTCTGAGTAAGATGGGAGCTTTCACAGGATTTTGAGCAGAGGAGTGTTGTCATGACTTGTGCTTTTAAAGGATCGGTCTGTTTGCTGGGTTGAAAATAAAAAGAAGGAAAGCAGGGACAGAATCGGGAAGGATGTGACTGCAGTGATCCAGGCAGGAGGTGGTGGTGCTGGACCGAGGGTGGTAGCCACATCCCCCAGTCACTGTGCAGCCAAAGATAGTCCAACAAATTTCCAAAATGCTCGATAAAGAGATAGTCCCACCCCTGTAGAGCACCACTCCTCTAGATCTAGAGAGTTACTATTAGGGCCCAAGGTTGCAGCAGGACACAGATGGCAAACTCGAAAGGGTGATTGAAGAGAGTTTATTGAAAGGACTGTCTACAGATGGGTGGAGTTAAGGGAATCCGAGAAAGTACTGAAGTACGTTAGGGTTTGCAACCTAGATGTTACCGTCTCTAGGTCTGAAGCAGTAAGTGGAGGGAGACGGTACCAGAGCACAACAATACTTACGTCTTTAGGGGAGAGCAACCGGGAAAGAGACATGGCCTTCACTAGAGGAATGCACCCTCAACCAGCCCGTGGCCCAGCAAGGAGGATGCTACTGTAAAAAACACTCCAGCCTCTCTCCCCTCCTACTCTCATGCCTCCTCCACTGGCCAGTCGGAAGCCAGAGGGCACGGGAAGCCTCGTGAGCCCGGCTGGTCCAGTCTGGAGGGGCAGCTCCTGGGAGTGGAGCAGAGTGGAGCGGATGGAGGGTGGATCTGGGTGAGGCAAATGGAGAACACTTAGTACAATCACTTTACTTTGTTTCCTTAGGTATGCTAGAGTAATTATTTGGCCTTTTAATGAAGGACTACAATATTTTATTTACTTTACAGCATACACTAATATTTTTTTGTTGTTTAAAAAGGGTCTGGAAATTTGAGGCTACATTCATTCTTTCATGTCTTATCAAACATTTATATTTCATTATGTTGTGGTGTTTAACCACAAATTGTTTTCTGTTACCCTGTTCACAACAGTTAATGCCTGGTAAAGGATGACCGTGTTAATATGTCACTTGAACATTTTTATTTGCTTCTAAAACAATGAAGAATCAAAAACATATGAAAGAAAAGAGTTATGAAAATTTGCTGTTGCCAATATCGACATGCCTAGAACACGGAAGAAAAGAAAAAAGGGGAAATAAAGAATAAGGGAGCACAAACATAAAAGAATAGCATTGTGATCATCAGCAAGATGAACACAGAAGGATCACAGAGCATGAGGTGTGGTGCAGGCCAGCCAGTCCACAGGGACAGAAAGTTGATCTTAGCAGTAGAGGGAAAAAATAGTAAACAAACAAACTAAAAAGAAAACCAAGCCACATGCACATATGCATTTAAACTTGCACAATTACTTATTGAGAACCCTTGAGGGAATACCTTATTTAAATCCTGTTTCACTGTATCCTTTTTATATTAAGAATGCTGTATGATCCGACTCTATGAGTCATCTGGCGTTATATTCAAACAGCATTTTTATTTGTAATGCTAAAAACAGCAACAAAAAAGGAAGGGTAGTTACAACTGTGATCATCTAGTTAGTGCGAGCAGAAACATAAACATGATTTTACTTAAATTGCCAAATACCAAAAAATCAATAATTGAAACCTGAATTGCTCTAATTAGACATCCACGCAGATTCAGTTCACTAAATATTTGCCAACTCTCTCAATTGAGATACAGGTCTTGCCATTTGTCAGTGACAGTATATACTAAAATGTGAAGCATAACATATTTTATGAATATCACTTTAAAATGTGAATTATTGATTATTATAAATAAAACTGTTATAGACATCTGTAAAAAAAATGGGAATTATTGAATGATACATGCTCTATTGAATCCTGTATCTTAAAAATGCCTATTATCTTTAGAGTTACTTCTAAAAGGCAGACTTTTAAAAATAATAATTAAGGTATATGTTCTATTCACATGCCTGCAGATGATTTTATATCATTAAACTTCTGCATAAATACGCTTCAATAAGCAATTAAACCAAAGGCTCTAGTTTGCATTTTAATTCTCCTTTTTCTCTGTGAAGTCATCACAGTCATGTACCTTTGATCTTGCAGTCATTTCTGGCACCAGATTCAGATATCACAAATGAACAATTATTACTTAATAGAATGGAATTCAAAGACAATGGAGTCTAATGAAATGGGGCTTTGTCTTAAACAAAAGTGAAACGTTTCTTAATAGTTTCAAAGAAAAAGTTCTAAGCACATTAAAGAAACCAATTTATGATCTGAACATCTTGAGAGCTTTTCTTAATGATCTTCTAGACACCAAGCAGTTTGGAATTTGGAATTTTTCTTGGAAAGGTAAAGGCTGTCTGTACTTGAGAGCGTCTGTTTCTATTCTTTGCTTTTACCCATGTTTGTTTTGGTTTGTTTCGTTTTCTGTTCCTGCAGGCCGTTCCACCTCCCAACTTTGAGATGCCGGTCTCCATCCCAGTGTCCAGCCACAACAGCTTGGTGTACAGCAACCCTGTCAGCTCACTGGGAAACCCCAACCTTTTGCCACTGGCCCACCCTTCTCTGCAGAGGAATAGCATGTCTCCTGGTGTAACACATCGACCTCCAAGTGCAGGTAACACAGGTATGTTCTCTTACGGATGTAATATTAACAGATGGTTGGAATGAACCACTTTTGGTAAAAGCCAAGGCTGTTTTATCTACAAAATGTTTTCCGGGTTTTCCATTTATATTCCTGCACTGCTTAACATCCACCCCCTGCCGGGTCTTCTACATGATAAAGCCTAAGTCCTTTAGCATATCTTTCAAAATCTTTCATAATCTGCAATGTGTCTTTTCAGCCTATCACTTATCTCCTTCTGTGGTTGTATCCTAACCACATACTCTCAAACAGATCAAACGTCCCATCTCCACATTTTTGCTTCTGCGCTCCCTTGCCTAAAATGCCATGGTTCCCCTTCCTCCTAGCGACATGTCAGCTCTTCTGTGAAAACTTCCCCTGTGTTCTCTGATACCATTTATCCCATTTAGTTATTTATTACTTTGGTGGTTTTTCACTTATTTATACAGTAACTTATTCCACAATGGCAGAAAGGAAATAAGATAGGATAGTGTAATTTATAAAACATGTGAAATAAAAACAAAGCTGAATCAGAAATGAAGAGCACATCATAAACACATGTACACCTGCCACAGATTTGTCTCTACACTTCTAAGAGAGCCTTTCTGTTGTTCAATTCACAGTGTCCCAGAGAAAAGAAATTCTTGCTCAGAAAAAGCTCAATCATTCTTAGTACTTAGATCAAGCAAAATACATTGTGATGAACTGTATGGAATATGTATCTATTTCTCCACTGGATTTAAAGAACCTTGAAGGGAAGAACATCCTCTTGATTTGCCAAGCTCACAGTAGGAACTAAGTCAATGGGTATTGAATATAACTAAACCATTCCTTTATATTTCCAAAAGCAGTATTAAAAATAATTATATTTCTAAATCACATACAGCAGTTATATATTTACATTTTATTTTTAAGTAAGTACTCCACAGGAAATTTTTAATATATCTTAGGCACACATAAACTGTATTAAAAGCAGTTTATTCACAGAGGAATTTTCTTTGGAATAACTGCATATCTGCCTTATAATTAGAACTAAATATGTATTACTTTTTTAGTACAGAAACTTTCCATAGAAAATACAATTGGAATCACTCAAATAAAAAATCTTCATAAATCTTGAGTATGGGAAACGTGTACAAGGGACTTCATTTGCCAGTCTCTCGCCTTTTGACTATATTTGAAATTTTTCATATGAATTTTCAATAACCATATGTATCCCTTTCAGATCATACTCATATGGAGTTGAATGTCCTATTTGATGAACTCATGCTATTTTTTTAAAATTCTGATACTTTATTTCTAAAATACTATTTGATTGGAAATAATAAACATTTGTTTAAATTATAATGAACATTTTCTTTTAATTCCAAAATCTGAACTAACTAGTAATTATAGGGTATCACTTAGAAGTAGTTAGAAAATCTAGATGATATTCTCACTATTATTCTTTTGGCCAAATCTGATTTCTTAAAAACTAAAAGTAATTATTATATTCAATATCTTACTGAAGCATCTCAACTCCCATCAATAAACATTGCCAAGTTTTAACATACTTTGTTAAGTTAGTAATGAATATGCCTATGCCTCTAAATTTGTGGCTAGTGAAAACTTATTTTATTGTGTCAGTAAGATTCGAGTAGTAAATATGGGTAGATTCCTAAAATGATCAAAATTCTGGGCAATAACCTTGCACAAGATTAATAGTATAAAATATATTTATAAAGAACTAAACATCAAATGTGTGATTATCTGAACACAGAGTAGACCTTATTCTTTTTTTTTTTACTATCTGTAAAACATGTGCTTAGGAAAAACCTAGACTTGGAAATAATACAAATGCAGAGACCATTCAAAGACTGGATTTTTAAAAATGTAATCTTTCTTAGAAAAAAGATTCTGCAAAATGTCAGTGATTGAATGTATTTTTAACGTTTGAGCACAGCATGTCACAATAAAACAAATGTCAGCCATCTGACTTGGGTAGTACTTTACAAGTTTATGACTATTGGGAGAGGACAAAATACTGAGGTTGCTAAAGGTAAAATGTTCTGTTCTGGGGGCCTTTAGCCTTTCTCCTTTTGATCTTCTCTTTAATCCATAGGTGGTCTGATGGGTGGAGACCTCACATCCGGTGCAGGCACCAGTGCAGGTAAGCACAGCCTTCTGTACTGCAGTGTGCACCATTGTTCAGAGTTCTTCTGCTAGGTGATTTGCAGGACAAAGTCTTTTGAACAAATAAAGTTGAGAGGTCTGTGAGAGGCATGGAAAAATGACCCCAAGAATTTCTAAAGCACTTTTCTGAAGCAGGAGTGGTTAAAGAGTAACTCAGAAGAAAACCATTTATTAACTAGAACCTTCCTTAATAAAACTTCAGCTGGTCAGCAGAAAATTGAGGGCTTGGATCAAATCAGCTTAATCCTAGCGCCCATGCCTGGACACAAGGGTACCTTCAGCAAGGCATACTTTTTGTGTTCTCTGTTATCTTAAATCATTTCACATTAAATGTAAATCACCTTCCACCCAAAGATGTCCTGAACTCCTGTGCATCTCTAAAGGAGAATACATAAAGAAAAGGAGAGAATAAGACTATAATTATTCAACAACACTGTTAATAAAACAAAACCACATTTGGCATTAAAATGAGTTCTTAGAGAACATGAATATAATATAACCCAAAAAAAGACCCTTAAATATATTTCAGCTCTTAAGAACTTCTTACACTGTGACCAACTGTCTCATAGTCACACTTCTCTGGGTTCCATAATAATTCTTAATATTGTGATTATTAAGATATTGATGTCATTTTTAATGCAGAGGCAACACAACACAATACTTTTAAATGCCAGTTGCAGTTCATTATTGGCATAACAAGTAACCATGGTAATTTCTCCAGCTGGAACATGCTATACATTTAAAATAGTAGGAGGCAGGCATGAATGACACAAGGTTATGTTTGAAATGTCAAAAAAAATTCAAGTTTATTGAAATATCCATGGAGAGCCTAATTAAAATGTTTTGCCAGGGTCAAATATAATAGCCTTCTAATTATAAGAAAGAAGATAAAGAAAATTGGTATAATAAAACATTTTTCTAAATATATCCATTTTGGGGTAATGTTTCTCACTTCTGATGTTGTTGCTTCACTAATTCAGTGAGTAGTGAAGAAAAAGTCTTAGAACTATGCAGTGAATTAACAAACAGGGTGAATAGCACTGGTTTCCTCTTTTATGTATCTTTTGAAAATTAGGTAGAGTCAAATTAGTAAGTAAACTCAACGCAGTATTTTGCTGGACACTGAAATGAAAGGCTCACTTTTTTCCCCTCAGAAAATACTTTGTGGTTTGTAGCCTCAAAATTAGAGAACCAGATCAAATCCAGACCAAAGTTTCTTGGATTCAAGTCTCTGCCAAACACTATGGTTAGAGAGAATGGTAGGGTGGGGACTAAGAATTGGGTATTCACAAGGACCAAGATGTAAGGAAAATGATTTAGATGTTAGGATGTTTTATCCACTATCTCACTGCACCAGTTTGCTTGCTATTATGGGAACAAGTAGTAGTGGTTCTGAAAGTCATTAGAAGTAGTAAAAAAAAAAAAAATGTAGAGGAAAACATGGGTTACTCAGCTTTGATGGAAGTGGCTTCTGGTAACTGCCTAATTTCTAGAATACTTTAGAGTCCTGTATTGAAAATAAAAAGTGTTTGGTTGTTCACTTATGCTGTCATTGCCAATTCCCTGACAGTCTGCTAAGTTTAATGGTCCTCCAGGGATAGAGAAGACACTCAATCTTACATGCATCTCACAGAGCTTAGCAAATTCATCCTATTATCTCAGGACCTTTGCCAAAGTCATGAGAATCTTCTAATTCAGAAATAGAAGGAAACAAAAGGAAGACACTCAAATGTCCCACCCTGATGATAATAAATATTGTATCTTGACTGTATCTTGTAGCCATGAGCATGTAGTTTTTACACAACTTTGATAACAGTTGTGAAAGAGTTGCTTACTCACTTTCTAAAAATAGGGGAAGCCCTCACTAACTCTGGTTCCAAGGAACACCTGTCGCAGATGCCACTTAGTCTTAAGCCTAGCTGTCATGTCCTGCTCATAAACTCGGCCATCTCCCCTTCTTTCTCATGCTGGCCAGTGTCATATGTTGAAGCTGAATATATCTATTCTGATGTCAGAGAATCACATAACACCAGGGGGAAACGAGCCAGCCAGAATGTCTCTGCATTTAAGAAAAGAAAACTAAAGCAAAATGGCCAAAAGATTTCTTCCAAATTTTGAATATTATCGTTGAAATTCAAGGTCTCAGATAAAGGTAGAAACTCTGAGGCCAAGTGGCAAGATTGCAGTCAAGTTAAATACTTTTTAGCCCTTTTAGTTTTTTTCAAAATCAAGTCATTTCAACTTGTAAGAAGGGGATTGTCTCATGAGGAAAGGAAGTAAACTTAACATTCATTGTGTGCCTGTTGAAAACCAAAAGACCAAAAAGGTAAGCATTCTCTTTTTCAGCTCAGCTTGATCATAAAGTGTAGCATCTTTCCTGTCTGGTCCCCCATCCCTCTCCCTCTTCCCATCCTCCAGTGACTCACCAAGTCTCACCAACTCTGCCTCCATGGTGTTTCCTAGATCTACCCCCTCTCTCTCCATTCCCATCCCACTGCCCTGGCTCAGACTCACACCAACACTCCAGGACTATTTCTAGAGCCTCCTAATTCATCTCCCTGCTTCACATGGCATCCTGCTCCAGTCTTCCCATGACTAATAGGTCTTTCTCAAATCCTTAAACTAATTGTAGGTCATCATTCACATGCCGAAAATCCAACCATGGCTTCCCAGCTCTTTCAGAATTAACTGTGAGCCTCTTATCTCTTGCTCATCCCTACTTTGCAGCCTTAACCTTCTCCTTTTCTGCCACTGCCATCAAGAACCCTGCACTCCAACTCCACTGACAGAAAACATTTAAATTGCTCTTACCACGTGCTTTACAAAAAGTAACTCATTCATTCTCATAACAGTCCCTTAAAGTAGATATTCACATCATACCCTTTCTACAGATGGGGAAACTAAGGCACGAGGAGATTAAGTAATTTTCCAAAGTAGAACCCAAGCAGCCTGGCTCCAGAGTGTGTGCTACACTTTCTGTGTACTACTACACTACACTGTGCTGCCACTTTCCAAACCATGTGAAGGCTGCTTGCCCTTACCTGTGCATTCCTAGTGCTCCTTTCTCTCGCCTGCTTCATGCTACTGAGCACTCTTGGTCAGCCCTCCAAATTTAGTTCAGCCATTCAGGAAATTCTTTCCTGACTCTTTCAGAAGAGTTATGCGCCTCCCTCTGTGCTCACATGGCAGCCTGTGCTGGCTTTACATATCTCATTGGACTGTGATTGCAACGTCTGGACACATCTCTCTTTGGACAGTCAGCTCTCTGGGTGCAAACTATGTCTTATTCAGTTTGTATTCCCAGCTTAATGCATAAGAGCACACAGCAGATACTCAGTAAATGTTAGTTGAATAAGGGAAAAGTTGCTCTTCTAGACATAAAGTTTTAATAGTGCTAATGTAAAGCAGGAAGAATATTTCAAATAAATTATGTAATTTATTTTTATTTTTATTTTTTTTATTTTTATTTTTTTATTTTTTTTATTTTTTTTATTTTTTTTTTTTATTTTTTATTTTTTTTTGAGACCGAGTCTCACTTTGTTGCCCGGGCTAGAGTGAGTGCCGTGGCATCAGCCTAGCTCACAGCAACCTCAAACTCCTGGGCTTAAGCGATCCTGCTGCCTCAGCCTCCCGAGTAGCTGGGACTACAGGCATACGCCACCATGCCCAGCTAATTTTTTCTATATATATTTTTAGTTGTCCAGATAATTTTTATTTCTATTTTTAGTAGAGACAGGGTCTCGCTCAGGCTGGAGCGATCCACCCGCCTTGGCCTCCCAGAGGGCTAGGATTACAGGCGTGAGCCACCGCGCCTGGCCATCAAATAAATTATGTAATTTTTAAATTCAAAAAGATATATACCTTTGATGTGTAATTCACAAAAATAATGTATTCTTGGGGCACAGTATACAATGGATGTTTAACTATTTGATTAAATGGCTGAGCACCATTTAAAGCAAACTTTTACTAACTTCTCTAATATTCTTAACAGAAAACCTAAAGAACTGACATATAGCAGTTAATGAAATGTGGGTTGACATCTCAGACCATCACAAATCACCTCTTAAAACAATGAACCTTTTATCATCACTTACATTGAAATAATTTTAAAGATGAAAGCAAAAGGTAATAAAACAGTAACAGGATGGAGTTGTACTCTTGGTATGAGAGAAATATACAGCAAGTCATTATAATACATTAGTAATAGGGATGTTTCTAGGTTTCAGTTGACAGTTATCCATCCACTACTTAATCCTTTCCTCTCAACAATCAAAATGAAAAGTCACTGCTTTTAAAATTACATTTTGTCATATCTCTGTACATTAAAGCTTTTAACATGCTAATCTGAGTGGTTATTGATGATTATAAGATCAAGTTCAGTTGAGTTTTTGTAATCATTAGATTTAATGGAAATAACCATTAGCATAGCAATGCCTTGTGTTGGATTATTCACTGTCCTGTTAGTACCCTTTGTTTTCACTTTGATGGGTTGCCTTTTATTGAGTAGAGAGGACCAGTATGCTCAGGGATTTACTGATTTATGGTTGCGAACAGAAAAAGAAAGAAAAAATGAAAAGTCTTTAGGAATCCCTTTGAAAATTTAAGACAGTTTTACAATCTACATAGCTATTTGACAATAAGGCAAGGAGATTTATGTATATTGGTTAATAATTTTAATTGGCATTTATTGTAAATTAGATATAATTTTATATAAAAAGAAACCAACAGCTGTTTCCTTATTTTGATTGTTAATTGTTTACTATTTTATGCATTTGGTTGTCCAGCATTGTCACTTCTGGAATTCTTAATTTACGTCAGCTAAGTACATGAAGACTGATGGTGACAGTGTGCTGCTATGGATAAATACTGAGCAGTGAATAAGGAGACCTGGTTTTCAGACTCTGGAAAGACTCCACCTAGCAAGACCTTGGGTCATGACTCAGCACTTTTAAACTTAGTACTCAATTGGGATAAGACACAGATATCTATACAACTCATTTACATGTAGTGTTTTATGATCATATAATCAATCATAAGACTTGTATGATTTTTTAGAATTCATCTAACATTGAAACAGAAAAGTTTAGCATATTACAAAATAGAACTAAGTGGGAACAGGAAAGATCATACAATGGTTCATTTTTCTGTACCAGTACCATTGTTTTACAACTATTTGTTTTTGAGAATACTTATCAAAAATTTCTTGGCTGACTTTCTTATCAGCTAAAGACTTCTCTGTAATTCTTACTTGAAAATATCCGTGAAGTGGTTTAAAATTTAGTCTAAAAGGACTGACATTAACAACTTTGCATTTTTGTTGCCTAACAAAACACAAATTCATATAGCAATATTCAAGACAGGGAGAAAGATATCTAATTGCTTTCAAAAAAGAAAACTAATTGTTAGTATAAAGATACAGTTTTTATATCACTTTTGAAAATATTATTAAGCAGAAAATGAAAAATATCTAGGTTAATGATTGAGTTTTGTTTTGAAAGTAATATTATTCTGTTAGTTTGAATTGTGCTGGAAAAAACTCTGAATTTTACCTTGGGAGTTCAGTCAAAACATAAATAAAGATCCAAAACCATTGCTTTATTATTATAATCATCTATGAAGCTAAGTAACAATGATATTTTTAAATCAAACCAAGGTTATCAAGATTTATTAAAGGAAAAAAATTCATAGTCCTCTAATTGGATGATCTACAGCATGTGATATGCAGCCACTGCCAAGAAAATCAGTGTCCACTTCTTATATACAAAACCTGGCAAATTATAGATAAAGCAGTACCTTGACACCTTTCTCTGGGAGCTGATGTCGAAGTGGAAAGTCAGGTCAAAAAGAAAACAAATGAAAAATGTTACAGTCAAGATGTAAAATCTGCCATCAACCCCTTTGGCTTGCTATAATTCTTAAGAAGCTTGATTTCCAGAGGGAAAAAGAAAATTTCAAATTATAATTTCCGAGAGGGTGTTTCAGCAGATTCTAGACCCTTTTATTTATCATGATTTCTGACTTCACAAACTGTATCCTTTTTATCCCCTATCCTTCTGGTATATTCAGTAAAGCAATGTGAAAATTGGTCTCTTTACTCATATCCCATTGACTTAACCTGAGAGTGTGACTCATAATAAAACTTTGGTTATTTCTAATATTAAATTCAGGCAGTTAATATGTTCCCCCTAAAATACTAGTTTTACTAAAAAATCTGTCTTTTTTTTTTCTCATAGCAGTCTTTTTTCCTTGTACGCTATTGAGTTCTCTCTTCCCTATTTTTGGCATCACCATAAGATTTTATTTGGAGATAACAGAAAGGAAAGCTTTTCTCATAATCATCAGTGATGTGACATTGTGCATCAGTGGACACCATATGCTGGAGGGGGGATGTGGTTAAAAAAACCCCTCTTTTGGAAATCAATTTTTTACTTACCAGGGACTTTCTCACTCAGGGCTTCAAAGCTGTCCGTCAGCCAAGAGTATAATTTGCTGTTTTTAGCTAAACCTTTGCCAATCACTTAAATTTTGCAGTAGACTTAAATAGTATGTTTCAGATGAATTTCAATTCAAAGAGTATACGGTCTTTATACAGTCTCATATTGGAAAGATTATTAGCCTACTTTAAACTAAAGGAAACTAACTATTGTACCAAAACCCTGGATAAACAGTTTCAACTTATAGCCAACAGATGTGTCCACAGAGTGCTAAGTATTCATTGGGTTTATTTATTATTGCTCCATTTCAATTGTTTTAACTGAACTCCATACCTAAGTGTTAACTGTTTTACTAGACCCTATGCCTTCCTGTCACGATTTCTTCAACCTTGAATTGTGATAAAGAACTGATTATGTTGTATTTGAAGTATAAGGGGGAAAAAGCCCTGCTATACTAATATAGGTTATTATAGTAGTAAGAGCAAATCTAAATGTATAGTCAATTTACATATCCAAACATTATAACATTAACTTATATAACAATTATGAAAAGGGAATCTTTAGTTGGCTTTAATATTAAGCAACTCAGCGATAGCTATAAAATCATGGAGCAACATTGTTGCTCAAAGAGTAATTTGGGAAAATATTCTAGAGGCAGGTATTCAGAATAATAAAATAACCAAGGAAAGTGTGTGATATACAATTATTTTAGGGATGGCATTTTTGCCTTTGAAAAGTCCATGAATTCCCATTTTGCAGGGTTGTTGTGAGAATTAAATGAGATAAATGATATAAAGTATCTAGCACAGTGCCTGCTCCAGATTAAGTGCTTGTTAATAAATGTGAGCTGTTGTTGGTATTATAATTATCTGTTTTCTTCTAGCCAAAAAATTATGTTTAGTTTAATGCAGTTTCAGTAATATTTATTAAATGTGCAGTGAGTTCACAGAGATACCCAGTGTGGGCCTCCTCACCTCCAGGGTGGGAGTAAAGTAGATATATTAATAAATCTGAGGCAGAATGTGAGAGTAATGCAGTGCAGTGCAACACATTTCCCTTTGAACGTTATGAACTTCTGATGTGTTCGCAGCAGTTGTGTAAATGTTAAAACCACAAGTAATTATTCTTTCTCCTGTCACGTTCTCTCTAATTTATACTGTCTCAATATTTTTGTTTATAAAAATGACTGAAGGAATGAGCGATGGTGTCAATAATGAAGACACCCCCTCATTTTTAGCAAAGAGACAGCCCCAAAATCTCAAGAAGTGAACAATTAAATGAGTCATAAATCTATCATTCAGAGTTAAGTGGAATTTTTTTTTAAGATAGCATGGTTCAATTTCATCTTTATGGTGCAATTAAAAACTATCCCTTCAGTAAATCAGTACCAAAAGTGGAATGATATTTTGTGTACCTTTTTGCACTGGAAACATCTGATTGTCAATTTCTTCCCTATTTGCAAATGCAAGGATACATGCTAAATCTCAAACATCTGGCTTTTGTAATAACGTAGTGGAAGCAGCCTGCGTTTTGGATTCAAATCAAAGCTCTCCCACTTGCTGACAGAATGATCTCAGTTGAGTCACAGACGCTCCCTAAGCCTCAGTTTCCTCTTCTGTCAAAAGTTGGGGTGATAATGTCTAACTGCATTACCACTAGGACAAATGAGAGAGTGGTTAGCCAACACAAATCTACTTTATGACAAGTACTCTCAATCTTTGGAAAAACAACTTAGTAATAAGTGAAAATCTTTGCTTCTGCTCACAAGCCAGAGCTTATAGTATGTGCTGTATGTTCAAAGTTCAGTATCTAGTTGACAAATAGACTGTTAATTTACAAAAGATAATAAAACATAGTTCAAGAAACATCAAAGACAAGTGGGCTAGATGTGAAATCCCTGAAGCTCTGGTCCAGCATCAGATGACATGGTCAAGCAGAAGAGACAAGTCTCTTTTTAGAATGTCTGCTGCCCCTGAATTGGTACAGCCAAGAATAGTCTTGGCTTTGGTGTATTCTTGGGTATTTTTCTAAGAATACACCACAGAAGACACTGAGATTTCACAGGAGTTTCTTCATGGTCTAACATTATGCATTATTATATAATTTCCCTAAGAAACCCCCAGAAAGAGTGGAGACTTGATTTTGTGTGTAAGAATCTGTAATCAGGATTCTTTAGATAAGAATCAGGAGTCTGGTTTGTCCCCCATTCCACATGAGGCATAAAGAAATTTTCATCGTTCCCAGATTTCTGATCCCCAAATATTTTGTGGTTGCCTTTTCTCTTAGAGCCATCCCATGAAAAAGATCGTTTTCCCTCAAAAAAAAATTGTTGTGATTCACAACAGCTGAATAACTTATAGTTCCTAGTGCTTTTAACAGGGTTTCAGGCATTCAGGGCAGAGTGAGGGTAGAACTATAGTCTAGAAGTTCATATTTTTTCCACTAAAAATTTTATGAGTGTCACTTCCAGTAGAGAAGTGATTGTATGAGTAAGTTCACTATATACAATTTCAAGTAATTTTCTGTGAAAAGATGTGTATTCATTTGAGACAAAAAAACAACAGCCTGAAATTGGAAACTAACTTCTAATCTTAAAACTTTAAGAAGTCAAATGTAAAATTAACTGATGGTAGTGAGCATTATTATCTATGTGACATCTATTTGACAAGGCAGTATACTATAAATATTTTCAAAATTGTTTTAATGAAAAAAAGTAAGTAGATAAAACATTTCTTTGAAGTCAAAGCAGCAAATCAATACATCACGGGTCCACTATATGTTCAGCTTAATGTTTCCCTGTGGCAGTTTGCTCCAAATTCCCCAAATCAGATACTAATTCAAATCAGATACAAATTCCTAAACAAAGCAATTTTTATACACCTATATATTAGAAGTTGTTTTTCCAGATAACAACTAACAGGATACCATAAAATACTAGACATTTCGCTCTCATGTTGAGTGGTTGTGTTAGAAGCTGGTCTCAGTTTAAGCCTCCTTACCTTCTGAGACTGTTACAGGGGAGATTATTGACTAAAATATTACAAAATCTACTTTTAAAAGCATATTTAATCATCCACTCAAAATAGCACACTGAAAGTTAAACAGCTGCTATGGTGTTCAGCTTAGCTAAACCCAATATTTCCTATTTGTAAATATTTATTCAGAAGGAGACCAGAAATATGGTTTGGAACATCACCATTCTGTGCCTCTTTATATGAGTTCAGCGTCTTCTGAACCAGAACTACTATTTATGATGCCCAAGTTGACCATATAATTTGTCCCTCAAAGTTCCACATCACCTCTGGCTTAGGACAACCTTTTGAGTCTCCTGTCCTTGGTCTCACACATCATTTGTTTCCTCTCTTCCTTAGTACCCCTGTAATTTTAGAATAAGACTTGACACAGAAGGGGCTTTAAAAATCTCAGAGTGGCCAGGTACCATGGCTCACGCCTGTAATCCTAGCACTCTGGGAGGCCGAGGGGGGAGGATTATTTGAGCTCAGGAGTTCAAGACCAGCCTGAGCAAGAGTGAGACCCCGCTTCTACTAAAAACAGAAAGAAATTAGCTGGACAACTAAAAATATATAGAAAAAAATAAAATTAGCTGGGCATGGTGGCACATGCCCGTAGTCCCTGGTGCTCAAGAGGCTGAGGCAGAAGGATCACTTGAGCCCAGGAGTCTGAGGTTGCTGTGAGCTAGGCTGACGCCACGGCACTCACTCTAGCCCAGGCAACAGAGTGAGACTCTGTCTCAAAAAAAAAAAAAAAAGAAAGAAAAAAAACCAGCGTGTGACTGATTTTCAAGGAGCAATGTAGCATTGTACTTTAGAGCATGGACTGTGGACATACTGCTTGGGTTCAAATAATGGTTCCACCAGTTGGTAGTCGTTTGACATTGAGCAGGTTACTGGACCTCTCAATTTTCTCATTATGTAACACAGGGATATTGTGAATACTTCACAGGGTTGTCCTAGTGAGGATTAATGGTGTTTTATATCCGAGTACCACATGAAACACCTACAGCAGTTACCAGATGCCTGATACTATTCTGAACAGTTAATGTATATGCTTAATGATGTGAATATTAGTGGAAAATAATATTATACAAAACTTTTGCTATTATTAATACTGTTGCATGGTCATGTTGGCAGTGGCTGCCTCAGAAGAATATATAGAGTCTCTGATTCAGATTACTTTATTGCTCCTCTCACACTAAAGAGAGAATTACTTACATTGGGAAAACTAAGGCTCAGTAGGGCTGAAGGAACTCTAATGGAGACATCAGGATTAGAACCTGGATTTATCTGCTTTATCCTCCTTTGTCCTCAACTCCTGACTGCCTTGTAAATCTCCCCATCTCTGCTGCCGCATTCAGACCTCATTTCTTATGGATTTGTTAGCAAGTGTGTCCTAACTAGCTTCCCTAGCATCAGTCTTTAATCTCACCCTTGCACTGCCGCTATTGTCATTTTTCTAACTTGCAGAGTTAACAAAGCTAACCACTCAGAGGCTATCTTTGCTCATTTTCTAAAGTTTGGTAAAAGTTTAGTATAAACTCTACAGGATAAGTTTTCATGATCTGAGAGGCACATGTTAGCCAAACCTACTTTTCCAACTTCTGAAAACTGCACACTGTACAAGACCCAGTATTTCATCTTCGTAGGTACACTCCTCCTTCTTGGCTACGTTGCAACTCTGAGATCTCTCTGTCCTGCATTCCCTCTTTCTGAGAAGTCTCTCTCTGAACCGTCTGATAAAATGCTATTCACTCTTAATTGCCCCCCTTCCACCATTCTTTCTCCTGGGCATTCATGCAGTGCATCTTCTGGTGAAAAGTTCTGTAAGTTATTGTTGAGATTTATCTCAATAGAGAGACAACTTAAGAAAATAAATACTTATCAGTGTGGAAGAAAATATCAGAGTCTTGTTAAAGTTTTCATTATTATTAGGGAAAATTTCTACCTTGTCTGATTCTACCACTTGCAGTTAGCTAAGGTAACGTGCTGTGAAATGATTAACAGGTGCAACAGGTAGAAAAGAAGCTTTTATTAACTCTCTATAAAGAAATTTAGTAGGTGGGCCACTTACATGATTTGTCTACTTTCATATTACATGGTTGATAAACAGTTTGTCACAATGGTGTACTTGGTCATCGGTTTGCAATCGTTATCTAAAATAGCAAATTTTCTCAAGTCGCATAAAGAGGAGATATCCTCAATGTTTCAGTTTGACAGCTTACTCATTACATTTTCAGTTCTCACCTAAGAGTCCCTCAGCAACTTACCTTTTAGTGCCATTCCTGAATCATTCCTAATTTTTCTAGCATATTCTCTATATCTGTTTCTTGAGCACTTGAAACATTTAAAGAACTAGTACTTTGTGTAGCATTGCTGCCTCTAATTGCAGCAGGAGTTTAGAGGAGAGTGAATTCAATGCGGGCTGAAAGGCACCATGAAAGAGTTGGGACTTCAGCTGATCCTTTAAAGATGAATTTGAATTAAACAGGAGAGCAAACACTGCTGGCTATTGAACTGCTGGAGCAAAGACCTAGGCATATTCAGAGGACCATAGGCCTGGCTGTGGCCATTGGAAATTAGGTTAGACAGATAGAGTGGGTCAACTATTGACAGTCCTGAGAGCCAGGCAGGGCACTGACCCAACTGTGTTAAGCATTAGTATATGAGAAAGGAACATGATGAAAGTGGCAGTTTAGAAAGATGTCCCTGGGTTGGTTAATATCATACATATGCAAAAAAGTTTGCATCCAGCTTTAAGGAGCTCACACATTCCTGAAGCACCTCTTAAGGACTGGTGAAGAACCCTCAACCGGAGACCTGGGGCCCAGATGGGGAGTTGTTGAAGGACTTAGTCAAATGGGGATCAAAGCCAAAACTAGGATGGTGGCAGTGGAGATGGAAACAGGCATTTCTGAAGAAGCATTAACCGATTTGGTATCTCATTGGATATGGGGATGGAAGAAGTGGAGGGGTTGGCCAAAGATGACAGTTTGGGAGATTAAGAAAAGGTTATGCCAATGAAAGAATTAACCATAAGAACTAGTTTCTGTTTTGTGCTTATTAGTTTTATATGCTTGTATTTATAATTGAAAGTCCTGGAAAAGGAAAAAAAAAAGTGAAAAAACCCATAATGCCTAAACATCCAAATAAAAGAAAGTTTCAGAACTTTGGGCTCAAAGAGAGAGCTACATGCTCAATTGAGCTCTGTGAGACAAGGCAAAATGCCTTCCTCATAATATCTTAAGCCAGGAATATGTTCTTTGAATTTACAACTTCTTAAAATAGGAGTCAATAAAAAAAATGCAGCAAGTGTTTGCAAGTTAACTGAGGAGAAAAAAATTTTTTTTTCTCCTCACACCACATTTCAAGTTCCGTATCTTTACACTAATTTTAATATGAGTGTTTACAAAAATGTAACCAGTAGACGTAGATTCTCAATATCCTTTATATAAGTTATATCATGAATGCTTAAAGTAGATTTTTTTGTATAAAACAATATTTTTAATCAAATGAAACGATAAAACAGACTGACTCTAAAGTTGGTCTGTACTTCATTTTCTTATAATCTATAATCAGGAAATCCATTCCCTCATGCTTTATAATTTTTGTGCTTTTAAGTGGTCAGGGGACTGTGACATCTGCATACGGTCACGTCTAAATCGATAATTGTCAGGCGGAGGGTAATTTTAAAACATAGCATGAATAAAGGTTGAATCTGTATGTCAGAAGGTTGTTAAGAGACGGGGTTTCCCACCTCCCCGACCCCTGAACTTAAAAGAGACCATTCTCTTTGGTGAATTGTCTCTTCAGGTGGGACAACAAACACCTCGACACAGGCCACAGCGTTCTAAGCAAGGAGGAGGCTGCGGTTTCCCAGCCGGTTTAAATGCAGGCTCTTCTTAGCAGTAAACCACACGCATGTATTCATCATTGATTTTCAAATGATAGGTTTCTATATCACTGGTTTAGGATCCACAGTCCTGCATTCCTGAATCTATATTATGCCAAAAGAATAACAATTTGGTGGCTGGAAACAGAAATGGTTATTATACGGCTCCAAAATGCTAGCTGGCACAATATGCTAAAAACAGCAGAAATTCACCAGCAAAAAAAAAAAAAAAACAGAATTTATTTGTTCTTAAAAATAACTTTATGCTCTAAAAATATGAATTTAAGAAGTGTCATCATCATTCAAAATATTTTATATTCAATATGTAAACACCTTAAAATATGTGACTAATCTTCTAAAATGGCATAATTTCCAAATAATAGGAAATATTCCAAGAGAAAAATAGAATGCTTTTTAAATCAGTTTTTTAGCCTTGAGATATTTATTGGATGAAAAACTATAATGCATGTTTACTTTTTTTTTCCCTACTGCTGCCCCAAATCATTGTTTAAAATGTGAGCTAAAAGACATTGGAGGCTTTATTGGAATTTCTCAGAGTTTACTGTATAAAATGTTTTTTTTAAAAAAAAAAAAACTTGCTCAGAGCCTCCGTGAAGCATTTCCATTTTCACACACTGGCCCAGTGCTTGTCATATCACAGGACAACACATTTTACGAAGCGGTTTTACTTCCTTTTAGCAAAATAACTCCTCCATGCAAACCAGTATCGGCATGTACCGAGCTGGGGTTTTAGTTTCTTCTGATCTATTCAAGCTTCATTGCACTGCTTAACTGACTTTTTTCACCCCCTTCTTTTGAAATTACCCAGCTAATTTTCCATTTGATTGTTTATTTAAACCAGATCTCACACAGACTTAATAGATAACTGACACACGTATTCAGTGTGTCCATCTGAACTTCAGCTGACAGAAAAGTATAAGTGCAAATTTTGCTTCGGTTTTCTCATTTCTTTTGTATCCAGTAGAATTCATTAATTCAAACTAAGGCCATAACATACTCACAATACTGATTCGGGAAGACACATTAAATATGAAACTCCTCTGAGCATTCCATTTTATCAAGCATTTTTCTAAGTGAACATACCCTTTGTTTGTATTTCTCCTAGTGAGAAAAGGTAAGCACTGTTTCATACAATAATAGCTTTTGTCACAGAATACTTTCCAAATTAACTACAAAGAAAATTTTGACTTTTGACATATTTAGCTGGCTTTAGAGAATTTGGCTAATTTTTCAGAAGTCTTGTTATAGAGGAGTAATTTACATTCAGATTCAACCAACATTTCTTAAGCAACTACTGTGTACTCAACACGTTTTGGGAGTGTCTCATTTGTTTTATTTTTGTTTTTTCCTCCAGTAACTTGGAGAATTGTATGCATAATCCAATTGACAATTTAGTCTTACAATGATTTGTTATATGTTCAGCCTATTTATTCATGCATAAAATGAGACAGGTAAATGAATGGGATATGAAGAACAAATGTGCTTGATGCAGTGTGCCTCAAATATATTTTAATTCAAAAGATGTTCCTGTAAATATCTCCTGAAGTACACCAGTGTTTTGCTTTCCTGATTTCTCATTGTCTCCATCTCAGTCCATCCTGATACTCTCCACACTGGTCCACACCACCAGGCCTTCCTAATTCTGGGATATCCCAAGGTCAGTAGGTCTTTCTGACCACTTACAGGCCTGTGTTTTACCTGTTCTCTGGACCTTCATGGGTCTGCATTTCCACCATCTAAACCCAAGACTTTTTAGTCTGGAATTCAAGGTCTCTACAGCCCAACCTCTGTGTCTCTCCAGAGTCTCTCACACCCCTCTCTTTTCATGGGTTTCTTTCTAAAGAGGTTCCTCACAATGTCCCTGACTATGCTCTGTAAATTCCTGCCTCAGCCCTTTCCCAGCGCCCCATCACAAGCCTAGTGTGTCTTTCTACCTCCTGCCTTTTCTGGAGGCCCATGTCAGTTCCTGCCTCTTCCATGAATCTTTATTGGATCGTCTCTTCCCTCCTGGGAACTCGATAACACGTCGTCTGGATTACCATGTAGGCACCTCATCCTAGGCTGTCCTGTATCAGTCTTTACGTTTTCCACATGTGTATTAGATTACCACAAAGAGAAGATTATAGAGCCTTTCGGGACTGGGGCCTTGTCTCTGCATCCTCACTGGGTAGCACACAATATCACTCATCCAGGAGTAATAGGTACTTGTGCTTTGCTGTGATGACAATAACAATGAGGTTTAACTGTCTCCTTGAGAGAGCCTCAGAAAACAACTGTCTAGTTTTCTAGCAAGGATTGTTCAATCAGGTAGTTGGTTTCTCTTACTCTACAATCCGAGGCAGTGGGGGAAGCCCACAGATGACTTTCTGAGTTGGCTCTCAGTGCAGCTCAGGTTGCATTTCTAATCAACTCGCTCCATAGCTCTGCTTGTCATATTTTGAGATATAAAAAATGGAGACCTGCAGATGTCCATTTGTCTGTTAGTAGGGGCTGAATGTCAGAGACCTAAGAAAGCTCTTTCAGTCTTCCCAATGGACGGCTATTCCTGTGCCATGGTGAATCAGCACTTCAGTGGAGGCATCATCACTTCATTTCAACCCCTGGAAATGGGTTTTGCTTTTTGAAGTTTTGTGGGGGCAGGAAAGCAAGTCTTCAGGATTATACCCTGAACTTAGTGAGGAGGGCAAAGCAGACAGAAGAAAAACCATAGGGAGAATTCACTCAAAGGAAAGGGGAACTGAATAGTGAAATGTGTACGCGGCTTCCCCGCATGTCCTAGAAATTATAGTCTTGCTGGTGTGCCCTTTCCTCATTTAAGGACACACAGACACACAAAATAAAACCCAAACCAATGGACTGAAAGAGTGAATCACGCCAGCCAGGCCTCCGCCAAGCTAGTCAATTAAAGTGCAGGACCAATTCCATGCTTTTCTTAGACCCTGAACAACTGTCTGACTTTCTTCCTGAGTTTTTTTAATAGGAAAAAAGTATATGCTGATTTCAGAGCAAGTTGATATGTATTAGCTCTCTTCTCTTGAAAAGTTTTTTAATCTTCTTTCAGAGGAATATTAAATAATTAACCGATTGGATTATTCTTCACCTGGGGGTTAAATCAGTCATCCTGTGGTTTTTCAATGTGTGTGTACTATATGTCTTACCAGTAAGCTTTTGTTTTTGTTCTCATGTGGTGCATTCTTTGGAAGTATATTCTAGTCTAGATTTCTTCCTGAGTACTTTCCTTGTTCTGTGTTAACAGGGAACGGGTATGGCAATCCCCGAAACTCACCAGGTCTGCTGGTCTCACCTGGTAACTTGAACAAGAATATGCAAGCAAAATCTCCTCCCCCCATGAATTTAGGAATGAATAACCGTAAACCAGATCTCCGAGTTCTTATTCCACCAGGCAGCAAGAATACGATGCCATCAGTGGTAATGCGAAACTACATTTTAAATAAATATTGATAATGTTTTGTATATGTTTTGCTGTTTTTGCATTTGTCTAACTTTATGAATTACCAGAGTTCTCACAGAAAATTAATACATCAGTGCTATTGACGGAGCCCTGTTTGTATTTAGCTGTTATTTCTGGTAATTGGTTTGCATTTCCCTTTTCTTTGTAAAAAAGAGCCACATCTAGTAAACGCCACTAAAGAACTGATATTTTGGGACAAGGACGGCATTGCCTTTAAGGCTTTGAACTGATAACTAGCAAAAAATCAGATCCAACCATTGGTCAAACCATATGTCCCATAAATAGAGCAATAGATAATGGTGTACTTCATAACATAATGTTTTTACAGTATTGAGCTATTTATGTCCTCAAGGTGCTAACAATAAAAAATGCTTTCTGTAATTTCTAAATGAACTTTCTCCTATTAACTGGCAATTCCTTTCTTAGATGTATTGCAGTGACAATATCTAATACATCATATGCCAGTGCACTGCCTCAATTCATCTTTCCATGTATGTGCTTCGTGAAAATAACTATCTCTGAAAAGCAAATTGTGTTAAAATCCTAGGCATTTTGAGGACAAAGGTTATATTTTACATCCAAAAAAAAGTGGCACTTCTAAAAAAATAAATAAATAGACATAAAGTATAAATTTAAATAGACTCTATCATTTTTTTTTTCTTCTGAGTCTGCATGCATAAGATGAAGGTAATATTGTGGGACCAAACTCAACAACAAAGAGACATCAGTGTTCTCCAAATTAGCTTTGCTTAAGAGCAAGAACGTTTAAAACCAAGATTCGGTAGACAAATTTAGATCATTCTGCAAACACATTTCTTTTTTCTTTCTCTGCTCCGTGGCAAGCTTCAGGGTAAAACAGTCCTGAGAGCTGATTAGTTTATTATGGCACAGTGCAGATTAATTTTGAATATCAACCAAAAAAAATCACATAATATGCAACGTTCCCTTTGGAAAAGACTGGGTCTAATAAATATAACCTCCCACAGGGCTAGAGCCAAGCAGTGTGGGCCATGTGTGGCAGGCTGTCTCTATCAGTAGATTTATTTCAGGTCCCTTAAAACTGATGCTTTCCCAGGGAGTCTGTGAGGCCCTTCAGGTCTCTCTCTGGCAGCCAGGTGTGGCTCCCCGCTCCTCCAGCAAGCGGGGTTTCAAAGTACAGTCTTTCCCCCCGCCCCACCAAAATGTGGTGATGAAATAGTGAACACTGAGACACTGACCTGGGCTGAAAACTGGGTAGATTGTCTTCACATTGGAGACAAACAGCTCATTAAGGGAAACAAAGAATGTCTTTGTAAGAAGTTATCCTTGGAGTCTGGGTTTTAAAACTGTTTAAATTGTTGTGTCTATCAGAAGATGCTTTTCCTTTTGTTGAAAAGATTTTGCCCAATTATAAATATTTACAGACACTAATTAATAAAACTCCTTCCCCATGCTCTCAGTCTGAGGATGTCGACCTGCTTTTGGTAAGTGGTGAGAGCGCTTTCTTTAAATGTCATGTGCAAAGCTACTTTTCGGTAGAGGTGGTAGCTTTGATGAAAGGGGAAGATTTTGGACGTTACCACAGTGTGTCAACACTGATTATGTTTAAATACCAATAATTTCTAGTGTCACTCCCAGTCGAAAAGAATGTCAGGTTGTTTTTCTCTCCCAACCTCTGTAAGGGAAGGCATGTGTTCCGTATTTTAGGACTTAATTTATAGTAAATTTCAAACACACACAAAAATATTTTTTTAATTATTTAAAACTAAGATATTTCTTTTTCCAGTAATTAAAATCTCATGATTTTAAGTTTATATGGATCTTTAATCTCCTTGTTGTAATCAGTTTTATGTGTTAGCTGCTTTGCCATCTAGTTTGAGGGAAGTTTAGAAGAATCTGAAGAAAGTGGTCAGAGCACCACCTGCTGGTGAGAATATAACATGAATCCCTACCCATTTGCTCTCTGCTGGGTATAGAACTGAACATAAAAACTACCATGGTTGATTTTAATTTTTTTAAATTTGCATTTGAATAAAAACTGAAACAATGGAAGTACAGTATACATATTTCATCAGTTTTCAACATAGGCTGTTTTTACCCATAATAAAGCTATGGTACTTGTTACTAGTTCAGTTGCCTAGGAGATACTGATGTAATGGGTTACTATGGCAACAGCTGGTCTCTTGAAGGATTGTAAATGATAGGGTTGGCAGAGTTCATAGAGACACATGTTAAATGATTAATTTCATGAGATTTGTACCAAGTTATCTCTTTATGTGCAAAACTAATACTGAAATAGAATTTTTTAACTTTTTAAAAAATTCCATCAATAATGTCTTTTTATTTACTTTAAAAGAATCAAAGGATAAATAACTCCCAGTCTGCTCAGTCATTGGCTACCCCAGTGGTTTCCGTAGCAACTCCTACTTTACCAGGACAAGGAATGGGAGGATATCCATCAGCCATTTCAACAACATATGGTACCGGTGAGTAGCTTTGCCATGTGCAATTAGTACCCTAAATACTTTTTATTAAAAAGCAAGATGAAAAAAGTTATTATCTTTTGCTCTATTAAGAAGCTTTGTTTAATACCTGTGGTGTACACAGTACTGTACCCATTGCCTATTCCTTTCTATAACACAGTGAATATCTCCATTTTTCTTTCTTGACTGGAAGTTTTATTTACCCAACCTCCATTCAAAATAGAAGAACAATTGCAAGGAAATTGAGCTGTTTCTTCTTTGATGTAATCAAAAGCTCGCTTTCTTGGGATTGTTTTTAAGAAACATTTCTAGATCGTCAAATATGTATATACTTTTATAAGAGATTGTAGTTCTAATAAACTAGAATTGCAGGCTATACTACTTCAAAGCTTTCGTGGAATATTTATTTTTGGTACATAGTATATTCCTTTTAGATTAAAATTATCCCTGATGTTTTATCCCCCTCCTCCCCTAAAAATAAAAATAGATATAATAGCAGCAATACTAATAGAATATTTTAGAAATTGAAAATGTGTATTCTATTTACCATTTGATAATTTCTACATTAAATATTTTCTGTTGCTGTTTTATTCTCTAATCTAGAGTACTCTCTGAGTAGCGCAGATCTGTCATCTCTGTCTGGGTTTAACACCGCCAGCGCTCTCCACCTTGGCTCAGTCACTGGCTGGCAACAGCAGCACCTACATAACATGCCACCATCCGCCCTCAGTCAGTTGGGGTAAGCAATTTTATTTTTTTTATACTATAATTTTAGAATACATTTTAAATGACAAATGGCAATCTCTAAATATGTGCTTTAATGCCCCATTAGAGGGAGTAAAATTCTACTTTATCAAAATCTGAAAGTGATTTTCAGATTAATACCTTGCAAATAGCTTAAATATTACATGCTTTATTCCTTGAGAGGATGGGGAGCTCTGTAATAATGAGGTAAATTCTTATTGTTTTAGACCACATTTGTTTCCATGTCTATCAATGATAGAATTTTTGTTTAATTTTCACACAGTTCATATGGAACATAAGAAGGTGTTTATAGATACATGTTCTTTAAGTTTTTGAGATATTTGAGAATATTTCTCATGTGGCATAAACCACATGGTTGATGCTAATGATAACCTAATGTTCCTAGGATCAACTATTCAATTGATACACAGTCTTCATATATTCATAATGTACTCATAATGCAGTTGTGTGTTTATAGATAGTGTGTGAAAATATATGTGTATATACAACACTAATTAGTACGTACAATACTAATTACCTAAATTTGGGTATAAAAGTAATTTTTGTTGTTTTCTGAAGTCAGAGGATGTATCTTTCTGCCCCCTTGTGGTAGTTTTCAGATATGTCTTTATCATAGAAATGACTCCCATCAAACCTTAAAAACCCTGAATTCACAATTCACACTACTTCATATAAAACAAATATTTTTTTTAAAAAAAGCTTAAAACATGAGTCAAGGAGATGACTTTAAGTTTACTTAATAACTTCAAAACTGCATTTAATGTTCAAAAGAGAATATTAGGATGATATAAAATATTTAAAGATAATAAGTTTTTATATTTTAGAAACATTCTCTATGCCTAGCCCACTTTTACTTTTCTGCAGAGCCATCTGATTATAGTTAACTAGTTAGCTATATCAGTTAACTAGTTCCATATTTCTAAGGAGATAATGAGAATAAAACATTGATTAGAATATAAGTCACTGATTGATACCACAACTTTCTTTCCCTTTTGCTACCCTCTCCCTCTCCCTTACAACACTAGCTTTCAGGTGGTATTGATTTAACATAGATTTGTGATCTGATTATGGAATCTTCACCCATTCACCACTTGCTGTGTGCATCCTACTCACTAATCACTGTCGTTGAAAATCTAACATTTCACGTAAATAGTTAAGATAAATTCACATGACATTGTTGCTCTGCTTTCTTGAAAGATAGTTAACTTTGAAGATATGTTAAGTATTGATCAGCATCAGAATTTATCTTTTTAGGACACAGATTTTCTCTGGAATGTCAACTATCCAAATAGACATTAATTGCATAATTTTTTCAAGTAATTATCACTAAGTATATAGTACCATCCAGGCAGTTTTAAAGTCTGTATTGTATTGCTGTGGCTTGGCAGTGACTCCACTAAACATGATTCTTTTCAAAAAGAAAGGTAACTTTATTTCTCATTTTTCACAAAATGTATCCACTTTAGGACTAGATTTCCCTAGAAATTATCAATGTCAAAAGCCATCTTATTTTCTCTGAATGTGGCTTTCTTTTGTTTTCAATAGCACCTGGTAATTTGCATTTTTACATATAAACACATATTTATTTACATATTTTAACTATACTACAATTTTGAATCTGTCTTCTATTGCCTGGGGAAACTCTGATTCTCTGGTGCCCCTAATAGAGGCTTCAGTAAATGAGAAAGGAGTGATACCCTGGACTACAGAGAACCTGAATCACAGCAGCCAAGGATGAAGCATTTTGTTCAGCTCCCGGTTTCTCTCAACACTGAATCTCATTGCGCATAATTTGACTCTGAGTTTAGTCTATGAGGGGTTTTTTTGGTTTGTTTTTTTTGGTTTTTTGCTGTTTTTTTTTTTTTTTTTTTTTTGAGACAATCTCACTCTGTTGCCCGGGGTAGAGTGCCATGGCGTCAGCCTAGCTCACAGCAACCTCAAACTCCTGGGCTCAAGAGATCCTCCTATCTCAGCCTCCTGAGTAGCTGGGACTACAGGCATGTGCCACCATGCCTGGCTAATTTTTTCTATATATTTTTAGTGGTCCAGCTAATTTCTACATTTTTAGTAGAGACAGCGTCTCGCTCTTGCTCAGGCTGGTCTCGAACTCCTGAGCTCAAATGATCCACCCGCCTAGGCTAGGATTACAGGTGTAAGCCACCCGCACCTGGCCCTAGTCTGAGTTTTAATTGCATTAAATCACTTCCCTTATCCCTCAAATCAATGGGATGACCCTTCCAGGCCTTCCAATTCTGGCCCTCCTTCCTCCTTCTCTCTCTCTCTCTCTCTCTTTCTCTCTCTCTCTCTCTCCCCCTCTCTGTGTGTTTCTCACACACACACACACACATACACATATGCACTTTATCTCTCTCTCACACTCACACACACAGATTAGATTCCTGAAAGGAGTTTTCCTCAAATGGACCACTTCATGGTCACACAATTAAATGTTAAACTGTTTTATTAAAAAATCCCAAGTTGTAATATTTATGTTAAATAAATTACATGAGCTTCCTTAATTCCTTATAGTGTAAATCAATTAAAAGAATCGATACATTTGTCAGGCCAAAGTCATTATCACAGACTCATTGTTGTGGGCTCACATTATTTTGGATAGATAACAACGTTCAAAGGAAAGAGTGGAGTACGAGTACGTCTCAGCTCCACACAAGTACATACGAGCCCAGGGTGGTTGCTATAATTCTTTCTCAAAATTGCAAAAGTATAACAGAGCTCTTCATACTTTGTCCATGGAAAAAGGTCCATTTTGTCCTTTGAAGCTTTAAGTCTTCAATGCTATATTTTTCAAACTATGTAGTATCTGATTTTATCTAACTTAGATGAGCAACATAAATTGATTTGATGCAGGGAGAGAGACGACTGGCGAGAAACTTGCCATTGAGAGTCAATGAAAGTCATTTGAATACTAATATTTGAGAAAATGACCCTCAAGTTTTGGATGGTTTTTCTCAACTACCACCTATAAAAAGGGCAGCCTGTTTTCTGGAAGCATTTCCATATATTATCTTTGTTGATGTGGGTGTTCAGTACATACTGAGAGAGATAACTCTGAGTAGAGATGACTTTTAAAAGGTTAGGTTAAATATAGTTTGATAGGCTAATTTCTAGGCGGAGGCAGTAAAAAATTTGAATAAAACTATCCAATCATGTTTGACTTCTGAACGATTGTGGAAAAGGGTAGGTGTTTTCCCAATTCAAAGGCATCTGTAATAGATGAAAACTTGCATAGAGGACTTGATATGGACAACTTGCATATCTGGCTTCTATCTCCCCACCCACCCACACATATGAAGTATTTCACAATTATTCATGTCTATAATTACCTGTGTCTATATTTTGTTCTCAAGAACAAGTAGACCAACATGTGTATATCTGAGCCCAGCATATATATAGTTAAGTGATTTTAATGCTATTTTCTCTTTTCAAGAAAATCCTCCTTTGTTAGCAAAGACTAGCCATTCTGTTTTGTATCCTATATCACAATGTGAAGAAACTGAGTCTAAGATATAACTTACATTTCATTACTGTGAACTACACAAAATGCTTCATGTATGTTTTCAATGTCAAATAAAATGCCACCAAAAGATAAACTTAGGCTATTCTCTTTATAGGAAAAGATAACCAATAATTGTTAACATCTTTTATGGGGAAGAAATGCAGCTAACCCTGTACAAAACAGTTGACATAAGGAGATGAAGCAAATAAGTGAATAACTCAGCTTGCAAAAACTGTATTAAAGAAATGCCTTTTTGATTATATTATTTTCCCTTAACTTATCTAGATCAACTGCTTATACTGGTCCAACTTACTGAATTTTTTTCTAATTTTCTATGTCACCCTGCCTGTGAAGACACAATCTAAATGTCAAGGGGCAGACAAAAGTATTTATTGATACTTTACTTTCAGGCTCCTAATTGACATTCATTATTAAATAGTTGTGTGATTCATAGTAGAAGCATTTAATTGAATTTTAGTGAAATAGTCTTTCTTACCCAGAGCCAGAAAAATTTTCTCACAGAAATCAAAAGATGATTTCTTCTAATATCAAAATGAATCATTAAGTAACTTTGAACCAGGATAAAATAGTTTACCATTATGGACCCTTTTGAAATACAGGTGTTCCCTCTCCCCCTTTATTTGAATATCTTCTTGACTTAGAAATTATTTAATTAAAACTCTTGAAAAATTAATAAACTAATATAGACTGTAAATAATAAGCTACAAATAAATAGCTCCAAGTATAAACAGGTAATTGAAAATCATATACACTCAGTGTAGTCTCTTGATATAAATGCTAAGACTGCTTTGATTCTATAAGATCATAAAAGCCAGAGAAAGAAAGGCTTATTAAGGAAACAAATAATCCTCCTTTATATTATTCTCTGCATTAGCTCATCTGTTAATAAGAGAAGGAAAGTAATTCCTTGCCAGTAGGTGGTGCTTTTGTATAAAACATCACTCAAAGATAAACTCATTTCTGACTAATTTTATATCTCTATACATCTTGAGTTTGTATTGCTTCTCTCAAAACGCCAGGCCCAAGTTACTCCACTTTTTCCTCTGAAATACATACCCATTCACTCACTGCTCATTAATGACATTGCTAATGCCATCTAATTCTCTGTACTGGAAAGCAGCGTAATTACATACATTAGTAAGTAGGCTTGCTTTCCTTTGTTTAATATGGGTGTGTCTGTATGGATAATTCTTTACTGTGACTCTTCCTCAATAAAAGAAACTACTGTACTCTCTTGACAATAGAGTCAGGTAATGCTGACTCTAGCTGTCGATGTCAGTGTAATCAGAATGTTAAGAACAATAAAAGCATCTTAAAATTGATGCCAGCAATATGACTGTGGTTTATCCTGATCAAAGTCATTGTGATTGCTAATCTACACTTAAGGGCTTAATGCTTTTCTCTCCAGAATTTCAAGTATCTAAATTGTCCCACATTTTAGAAGAAGGGCAAATTATGCTCTCTGGGAATATATGAGAACTAAGGATCATAAACACAGTAAAATCACACTGTATCCTTCTTGGCAGCAATCACCTTTCCTTAGGCAACACCAGATTCATCCACTAATGTCAGTTATAACTAAGAGGAGTGGTATCCTAAATACCCCATCAAGGAGTGAGTAACAATAGTAAAGTTGAAGTAATGATGGAAAAGAAACGGCATTTTCATCTCATGTAACTGTGAAAGGATGAATAACGTCAAATTATCTATCAGTTTTAGTAGAGTAGAAAGTTGAAGTGTTTCTAAACCAATATTTAAATTTTCTGCAGATAATTTTCAATCTCCCTCCTCGGTTCCCTGTTTTCCCCTCTGCCAAGCTTTCCACCAGATACAGTTATTAGGGAGCATTTGACGGGTTCTATTCACTTGAAATTTGAACTCCCTTCACTTTCTCTGAAGACTTTGTAACTTCATTTGTATGTGCTTATTAAGTGGAGGGAAAAGTTTATATCGATAATAAGCTTTTAAAAAATAATTTTCAAACACAGGCATTGGTAAATCCAAGAAGTCTAATTCCAAAGCTAAACACTGTATCTAAAGGCTTAGAAAACTAAATTTTGAAACTTATCTAAGGAGAAATTCCATGGACGCAGAAAATGCTTTTTTGCATATTTTAAACCTTTTTGAAACAGTAACCTGTAGGTTTAGGAGCCTGTCAGAGACTAGAGACAGGATTCCCGAGGCCTGGACCAGTTAAGTACTGTAATTACTACTGGGCAAGTCAACAAAGGCTTCCTAAATCGCTCTAAGAAGGCTACTGCCCCTAAGTGCCTCCAAGCACATTCTCCTCACCCTGGGGCATGCTCTGGTGTCGATGCGAGTCTTTAAGCTGATGTTTGATGTAATTGTGAGTTCCTGGGGCCTCCAGGCCTCCTTCATCTGTAACTGGGTTTCCTTTCCTCCTACAGAGCTTGCACTAGCACTCATTTATCTCAGAGTTCAAATCTCTCCCTGCCTTCTACTCAAAGCCTCAACATCAAGTCAGAACCTGTTTCTCCTCCTAGAGACCGTACCACCACCCCTTCGAGATACCCACAACACACGCGCCACGAGGCGGGGAGATCTCCTGTTGACAGCTTGAGCAGCTGTAGCAGTTCGTACGACGGGAGCGACCGAGAGGATCACCGGAACGAATTCCACTCCCCCATTGGACTCACCAGACCTTCGCCGGACGAAAGGGAAAGTCCCTCAGTCAAGCGCATGCGACTCTCTGAAGGATGGGCAACATGATCAGATTATTACTTAATAGTTTTTTTTTTTTTCTTGCAGTGTGTGTGTGTGCTATACCTTAATGGGGAAGGGGGGTCGATATGCATTATATGTGCCGTGTGTGGAAAAAAAAAAAAAGTCAGGTACTCTGTTTTGTAAAAGTACTTTTAAATTGCCTCAGTGATACAGTATAAAGATAAACAGAAATGCTGAGATAAGCTTAGCACTTGAGTTGTACAACAGAACACTTGTACAAAATAGATTTTAAGGCTAACTTCTTTTCACTGTTGTGCTCCTTTGCAAAATGTATGTTACAATAGATAGTGTCATGTTGCAGGTTCAACGTTATTTACATGTAAATAGACAAAAGGAAACATTTGCCAAAAGCGGCAGATCTTTACTGAAAGAGAGAGCAGCTGTTATGCAACATATAGAAAAATGTATAGATGTTTGGACAGACCCGGTAATGGGTGGCCATTGGTAAATGTTAGGAACACGCCAGGTCACCTGACATCCCAAGAACGCTCACAAACCTGCAGGCATATCATTGGCGTATGGCACTCATTAAAAAGGATCAAAGACCATTAAAAGAGGACCATACCTATTTAAAAAAAAAAAATGTGGAGTTTGAGGGCTAACGTATTTAATTAAATAAATAAATAAATCTGGGTCTGCATCTCTTATTAAATAAAAATATAAAAATATGTACATTACATTTTGCTTATTTTCATATAAAAGGTAAGACAGAGTTTGCAAAGCATTTGTGGCTTTTTGTAGTTTACTTAAGCCAAAATGTGTTTTTTTCCCCTTGATAGCTTCGCTAATATTTTAAACAGTCCTGTAAAAAACCAAAAAGGACTTTTTGTATAGAAAGCACTACCCTAAGCCATGAAGAACTCCATGCTTTGCTAACCAAGATAACTGTTTTCTCTTTGTAGAAGTTTTGTTTTTGAAATGTGTATTTCTAATTATATAAAATATTAAGAATCTTTTAAAAAATCTGTGAAATTAACATGCTTGTGTATAGCTTTCTAATATATATAATATTATGGTAATAGCAGAAGTTTTGTTATCTTAATAGCGGGAGGGGGGTATATTTGTGCAGTTGCACATTTGAGTAACTATTTTCTTTCTGTTTTCTTTTACTCTGCATACATTTTTGTAAGTTCAAGGTCAGCTGTCAAAAGGATAACCTGTGGGGTTAGAACATATCACATTGCAACACCCTAAATTGTTTTTAATATATTAGCAATCTATTGGGTCAACTGACATCCATTGTATATACTAATTAGTTTCTTTCATGCTATTTTTTTGTTTGTTTTTTGCATTTTTATCAAATGCAGGGCCCCTTTCTGATCTCACCATTTCACCATGCATCTTGGAATTCAGTAAGTGCATATCCTAACTTGCCCATATTCTAAATCATCTGGTTGGTTTTCAGCCTAGAATTTGATAATGCTTTTTTGAAATATGCCCAGAATAGAGAAGCTGTGGTGGGGCACATGTCCTGCAAATACGGCCCTAGAAACAAGTGATATGGCGTTAACTTGGTGAATAAGTTATAAATTCCCACAGAAGAAAAATGTGAAAGACTGGGTGCTAGACAAGAAGGAAGCAGGTAAAGGGATAGTTGCTTTGTCATCCGTTTTTAATTATTTTAACTGACCCTTAACAATCTTGTCAGCAATATAGGACTGTTGAACAATCCCGGTGTGTCAGGACCCCCAAATGTCACTTCTGCATAAAGCATGTATGTCATCTATTTTTTCTTCAATAAAGAGATTTAATAGCCATTTCGAGAAATCCCATTAAAGAACCTCTCTATGTCCCTTTTTGTAATTTTTCAAAAAAATATGACTCTTGCCTAATATTTGTCTATAAGGGATTAATTTCCAGACCCTTTAAAAAGTGAGTGCCATAAAAAAAAGTCGATATATATTGTTTAAAAGATATTTCAGTCTAGGAATGATTTTCCTTCTCTTGGAATGTGAAGATCTGTCGATTCATCTCCAACCATATGCATTGACATTCACAGCAAAGAAGATATAGACAGTAACATCAACACTGCTATATCATGTGTAGGACATTTCTTATCCATTTTTTTCTTTTACTTGCATAGTTGCTATGTGTTTCTCATTGTAAAAGGCTGCCGCTGGGTGGCAGAAGCCAAGAGACCTTATTAACTAGGCTATATTTTTCTTAACTTGATCTGAAATCCACAATTAGACCACAATGCACCTTTGGTTGTATCCATATAGGATGCTAGCCTGCCTTGTACTAATGTTTTATATACTAAAAACAAAAACAAAAAAATCTATCAACCATTTCATATATATCCCACTACTCAAGGTATCCATGGAACATGAAAGAATAACATTTATGCAGAGGAAAAACAGAAAATCATCCCTGAAAATAAACACACACACTCACACACACATACAAGGGGGGAGGGGAAATAAAATCATCTTCCTCACCATAGACTTGATCCCATCCTTACAACCCATTCTTATAACTTGATGTGTATAAAATATGCAAACATGTCACAGATGTTCTTTGACATTTCAAAACACTTTAGTATATCAATATCAATAGATACTTACCAATGGGTGGGAAAGGGTCATTATATGAAAATATGAAGAAATAGCCATATTAATTTTTTACCTGCAATTTGCCTCAGCAACAAAAAAAAAGTGAATTTCTAATGCTGAAGATAAAGTCAGCTAACGTACCAGCAGAAGCCTTGGCTATTTATAGCAGTTCTGACAATAGTTTTACAAGAACATGCAAAGAACAGAATCACTGGAAAATGGATGCCAGTCATCTCTTGTTCCCACTACTGAATTCATATAAAGTGGTGGCAGGATAGCGAAGGGATAATCTGAGAATTTTTTAAAGATGATTTAATGAGAAGAAGCACAATTTTGATTGTGATGAGTCACTTTCTGTAAACAATCTGGGTCTATCTTACCCTTATACCTTATCTGTAACTTAACCATTTATTGTATTTGCAAAGCCAGTATGGTTTTTATCATGGTAAATCCTTTGTATTCAGGAGTGTAGGGCAGAGCCCTGAGGGAGTATTATTTTACATACCCCGTCCTAGAGCAACATTTTAGGCAACATTCTTTATTGCAAGTAAAAGAACCGTAAGTGGCATTTTACACAGCTGCAAGTATTGTTGTATCTTACCCTATTTTAAAAGATTTTTGGTGTTAGTAAGCTCACATACTGATAACAGTGATGCAATATATGCAAGCTGCACAACCTGTATATTGTATGCATTGGTGCGTGGAGGCTGTTCATTTCAACCTTTTTAAAAATTGTGTTTTTTAACAAAATGGCTTATTTTTTCCCAAAGGTGGAATTCAGCATTTTGTAATGATGAATATAAAAATACCTGTCATCCTCAGATCATTTAAAGGTTAACTGAAGTGATAATTTTTTTTAAATCCCAAGACACTTTTTAAAAGAATGTCTGCCCTCTTACACTTTTATGTATTTGTTTTCCTTACATACCCATCTTTTAACTTAGAAATAGCAATTTTTTGCCCCCTTTATCCTTTTGTTTGTTTTTTCAGAGAGTAAATGCTTTGTATTTCTTTCTTTAAAAAAAAAAAAATTTTTTTTTTTTTTTTTTTTAAAGAAGAAGCCACTTGAACCCTCAATAAAGGCTGTTGCCTAAGCATGGCATACTTCATCTGTTCTCGTTTGTGCCATCTGCTGTGATGTCGTCACTTACATGGCGTTAATTTCCTGCCACTACAGATCTTTTGAAGATTGCTGGAATACTGGTGTCTGTTAGAATGCTTCAGACTACAGATGTAATTAAAGGCTTTTCTTAATATGTTTTAACCAAAGATGTGGAGCAATCCAAGCCACATATCTTCTACATTAAAATTTGTCCATTTTGGTTACTTTCATAATCGGGTATTGCATTTTGCCTTCCCTGTTCATACCTCAAATTGATTCATACCTCAGTTTAATTCAGAGAGGTCAGCTAAGTGACGGATTCTGTTGTGGTTTGGATGCAGTACCAGTGTTCTCTTGGAGCAAAGTAGACCTGGGTCACTGTAGGCATAGGACTTGGATTGCTTCAGATGGTTTGCTGTATCATTTTTCTTCTTTTTCTTTTGCTGGGGACTTGTTTCCATTAAATGACAGTAATTAAAATAGCTTGTAAATGAGGGCATACAAGCATTTGCAACAAATATTCAAATAGAGGCTCACAGCGGCATAAGCTGGACTTTGTCGCCACTAGATGACAAGATGTTATAACTAAGTTAAACCACATCTGTGTATCTCAAGGGACTTAATTCAGCTGTCTGTAGTGAATAAAAGTGGGAAATTTTCAAAAGTTTCTCCTGCTGGAAATAAGGTATAATTTGTATTTTGCAGACAATTCAGTAAAGTTACTGGCTTTCTTAGTGATGCAGTGTCTGTGGTGCATTTTTTTAATTAACATTTTGCTGTTTAAATTTATTCCATTTTATTGTGTTTTTAAAAAGCAGCTTATCCCACAAGCACAAATGAGGTTTCTCAGTTTTCAACTCAAAATATATGAAAAGATGAATAGTGTGTTTGTGTGGGAGGGGTGTGAATTGGAGAACAGTTCTTAGGGTAATACAGTATTCAGCTAGTGTGGGAGGTTTGAGGTTCTTATCAAGTGGTTCAACTTCTTTATCAAATTAGTTCCATAAAGATCTTTTCTAACGTGTTTGAATACACAGAATTTTCTAAAAGTCATTGTAAAAGGCAATAACCCTGAAATGTTTTTTTTTTTTTACTAAAATGTGTAGAAAGTGTTTCCAGAAGTATTTTTTTCTTGATCAAAATGATTTCTGAAGGTTGAAAACATATCTAAATATTTCAGTAAATTAGTGAATTCATACATTTTTAGAAACTATCAGATATATCCATTATTAAAATCCAATTACAGTCTCTAAAGGGAATGTCCTTAACAAGATGGATAGAAAGATGAATTTAAAAACTGAAAAGGAAAACAAGAAGAAGGCATCAGTGAGCCAACTGGAGAACTTTGGACTTCTGCAGTAGCAGGGATTCCTGCTCTGAAGAAAAGGAATGCAGCTCAGGGAAACGTTGCATATGGCTTCAAAATAGCAGCAATTATGCTTTGTTCTCTTTATTCATTTTCAGCAAACATTTATTAAGCAATTATTATGTAACTCATGTGGTAGATTCCAGGATGAATGAAGATGTAGCCTTGCCCTTAGAAAACTTAGGAACTAATAGGAGAAAAAAAGTGTGCTCCGAGAAGTCTACAAAGTGCCATGAGGGAACCACTATGACCATCTTTGAAGCACAGCAGAGCAAAGGCCCACAACAAAATCTACCCAACAGAGACAGCTTAATTGCTTTTGGAGGGTGGGCTGGATTAAGAAAGGCCCAGAAGGATGAGGTCAAGGCTGTTGTTGTGGGTGTGTGACCCCTGCAGTCACACATGGCCCCACCCTGTGTTCAGCTTAGTGCTTTGCTGTCATCCTCCTGAAATCTTAATAATTTCATCTTTTAGTTTGTGTTTTGTAGGTGAAGTCCATAGGACTATAGAGCATGTGCATAAGCAGAGGAGATATACAAGAAAAAGTAAAAAGCTTTATATTTTAGTACCTCTAACAGAAGGTACCTTCATCCTGCTTTTTCAACAAGGACTCTCACATTTTCATTTTATACCAGGCCCTGCAATTATGACACCAGCCAAGGATGAGGGCATTCCACAAGGAATAAATAGTAGATACCAAAGGCACAGAAATGGGAAAACCAGAGACAAATTTGCGGGAATTGTGGACTGTTCTAGGTGAAATGCAGCAGCCATGTGTAGGGCAACAGTGAGAGACAGGAGTAGAAGAGTTGGTTGGTTGTGATTATATAGTTGCAAACTAGGAAGGCTCAAGTTGAATCAATTAATTGAAAGATTTAATAGTGATAGAATTGTCAGAATTCAGTAAATGGTTAGGTTAATGGTAAGAATGATGATAGATAAGGAATTGTTAAAGTTTATGGTTTTAGGCTTGAATGATGAGGATCCTAGTAATATCCAAATTGGAAATTGAGAGGTCACTGCTTTGCATGGAAGGTAATTAATTCAGTTCTTCACATGTTGAGTTTGACCTATATCTAGCTACGATGTGAGAATGTTGTAAATAAAGACTTAGGATACCCATTAATGCTGGCCCCATTTTTGGATGGGATTCTTTTATTTCAGTGATGTTTGGGAGTGTAGATTAATGGATTTGACAAAAGAAAACAAAAACTATCCAGAACAGAGCATCTGAATTTTCATTTTGTGATTTGAGGAAATCATTTTTCTGTTTTGTTTGCATATTACCATGGCATTTTTCCCAAGTGTTACCCTTACAGATTGACTTCTAACCAAGATCCAGAGGTGAAAGAGGAAAGCCAAGTTCACTTCCCCACTGTGTATCTCCCTTGAATTTCAACTGTCCTTATTTTCTGAGAGCAAATATCTCCATCTCTAAAAATTAGGCTACTCTTTAACCTCTCCTCTCCCAAGCACAGCCTCGCTCGCAGGGGACTTTTGCCTAAGAGTTAAGAGTTATGCAAACATGTGGGAAGACATTTATAGTTTCTGGCCCTGAAGTATTCCTGGTTTTAGTGGCAGCCTCGGCTGCCAGATCATCAGCTCCATCACATCCCCAAGCTTGATTGCTTAAGACTCGAAGAAGAACCTCCAGCCCCGATGTAGCCATCTTTAATCACTAACTTCTGGAAATGATGATCACCCTTTGAGTCTGGTAACTCCGTACAAAAGCCAGGCTGATAGGGAGGAAACACAAACTACCAGTGGGGCAATTGCGCACTTAGAAAGTACTTAGGAGATCACTTTGTTCAAACACTCCAAGGCCAGAAATATAGGGTCCTTGTCAGATGCCTTGACCCACCACCCTTCTCTCCACCAAGGGAGAACTAACGCTGGAGAGGTTGCAAGGGGGAGGGGGGCAATCTAAGAAAACAGACACCAACGCTGGAGTGTGAGTGAGGGCAAGATGCTAACATATACAAGGGCTGTCCGGAAAGTATCCGACCATTGTTCATATAACAAGACTGGTTACATGGCTGGGTGGCTGGATACTTTCCGGATAGCCCTCATATTGAGTACCTTCTCTGCAATGGATTTGACCTACATTATTTTATTTAACCTGCTCAATGATCCTGTGACAAGGGTGCAGTTTTCCTAGAGGTACTAGTTGAGCATTAGATCAACTTTACCCCTCACAAGTGAAGTAACATTTGTCAAGTTATTTATTCTCTCTAAGCATCAATTTTTCTCTAATTCATTAGGGTTTATCACTAACTCACAGGGTTGCTCTGAGGTCCAGTTAAGACTTCTATGGGTGCTAATCACTACAAAGATCAGGATCCCTACTCTCCCACAAGTTACTCACAATAAACACAGCCCTACTCTGTAAAATAATGGTAAAAGAAGTCAACAAAGTTCTAATTTTTCCTATGATGACTACAATGCGCTTTTTTATTTCTTTAGGAATATCACATACTTTCCCAAAAGACAATTTAGTATGCTCCAATTTTGCTGATGTTCAAGGCACATACACTTCTTAGGGAGAAAGCCTTGCTAAACAGGTATTCATCCAAAGCTACCCACTACTGGTGCTAAATAAATCAAAATGCAGAGACTGTTCAGAAGTGATAGTTACAGAAAGAGAATTACCTTCTTTGAACATTTATTCCATAAGTATAAGTAAGAACCCTGCTTGGAAATGCAAACCTGTTTGTAAAAGTTTACATGCACAGTAAACATTATCAAAGTATAGGGAAGGTTCCCATCCGTAAAGAAATGCTTAAATAAATGATGGTACATCCACACTATGGACTACTACACAACAGTTAAAAAAACATAAACCAAAGCCTCTAGGTATTGATATGGAAAACTGCCAGAAAATATTTTTAGATCAAAAAGCAATAATGGAGCAGTGTATAGAGTATGCTACCTTTCAGGTAAGAAAACAAGACATTTTCTCATATTTGCATAAAGAAACACTGGAAGAATATACAAAGAAACTAACAAACTAGCTACCAAAGTGTCAGCGGTTTGGGGAAAGGGGTGAATGGGAAAGAAAGACTTGGCAACATAAACTTTTTAATATTGTTTTGATTTTTGAACAACATGAATATGCTACTTATTTTTTTTAAAGGTTTTAGCTTAGAAAACAAGCCCCTCCCCAAAGCTCAAATACCCCACCTGAATAGATCTATAGAAAGCTCTCCTCTGACTGAAGAGGCCTTTGGAAAATGTGTGTGGAGCAAAGTGCAGGACTGATGGGCTTGCCTCTAGGATTCTCCGGGTACAGAAGGCCTCAGCTGTGACCTCTGGATGGCAGACCTGCAATCTTAAAATATGGAGTTTGCTTCTCTACTGACTACACTAGTCAGCCAAAGAGCCTTATTAAAGCAAGCAGGTTCCCATAATTAAATCACAAATATAATTTTCTAATAATATTTGGGCTTTCTTTGCCATTTTCCTGGCCACTTCTCTGCATTTTTTTTACCTGAATTCAGAATTCATCCCATAAGGTTTAACTTACTCAGCCTAATTAAGAATCTCTTTATCCTATTGAGCTATCTAATATTAAGACTCAAAAATCTAGGAATCTTGGCTGGATTTCTGTTGAACCTACAGCTGCCTTTCTCATTGTCATTATCACCTCCCACATGACCAACCCAACTATGGTATTAGAACACAAAAAACAAGTCATTCTTACCAACTTCTGTGTCCATAACAATCAGCTGAAATGGCATGGCGATTGTGCTACTTTCTGGTATGTCCTAATTCATCAACTACATATCCAACTTAGATTTAGAAGGTTCAAAATAATCTTTTTCACTCTTCTCCACATTTCTGTTCTTCTCATTTACTATGCTGGTTTATGGACTTTGCATACACAAAGTTTTACCTTTAAAACACGTGAAAGAAATTATTTGACCAAATAAAAAAACACATTCTCAACTTCAGATTTCTACTGGAGATAAAAGAATAATACTTTCTACCACCACTCCCATGAAACCCCCAGCCTGTGATGGTATTTGTCCTTTGAGTTTAATGATTAAAAAAAGAACTCAGAAAAATAATTTGCATCTTCCAAACGGTGTGTCCTCTCTAGAATCCACTTTAAATGTACTGACAACAATATGAAGACTATACAACAGCCTTCTGAGACCTCACTTACCTTGATGAAGCCCAGTTTTCTTCCTGCTTTTTTAATAATGCATTTTATAGAATCTGAGAATGGAAGAGAAATTTACTGTGAAATATAGAATCAAGAAATAGGAGACACGATGCATTGAACTTCCGTGTTTAGAAAATTGTGCATGACTAGTTATTAGGTAAAACAAAGTGTAACTAATTTTGGTACTAATTGTGATAACAGTTATTAAAAACCACTCATTAAAGTTTATGTGAGGATTATGCTGAGTGAAAGAAACTGGGCACAAAAGAGAACAAACTATAATTCCATTTACATGCGATTCAAGAACAGATAAAACTAATCTATGTTGCTGGAAATCAGAATAGTGGTTGCCTGTCAGATGTGGGAATTGACCAGAAGAGGGCATGAAAGGACCTTCTGGTGTGATAGAAATGTCCTATATCTTGATTGGGATGGTATGTCAAAATTCACCTAAGTATACATTTAAGATCTGCGCATTTTACTCTGTGTAAATTTTATCTCAATTTAAAAAATGCATATGGGAAGAGAAATCTCCAATTCAGAATATTATATGAGAAATAGTAGTAGGTGGCTCACACCTGTAATCTTAGTACTCTGGGAGGCCAGGCCAGGAGGATCGCTTGAGCGCAGGAGTTCAAGACCAGCCTGAGCAAGAGCGAGACCCATCTCTACAAAAAATAGAAAAAATTAGCTGGGCGTGATGATGCATGTGCCTTTAGTCCCAGCTACTTGGGAGGTTGAGGCAGGAGGATTGCTTAAGCCCAGGAGTTTGAGGTTGCTGTGAGCTATGATGATGCAATTGCACTCTAGCCTGGGCAAAAGAGCAAAACTGTCTCAAAAATAAAATAAAAGAAAATAAAGAAAAAGAAAAAAGAAATAGTAGTAGGGACTACCACTCCCAGGTGCTTGCTGTTAAAGTGTCCCAGGGCCCTGCTTCAATACCAATAATCATTATAACTCCATTGAGCCCTGATTCATATTAAGATAAGCTGCTCAAAAAGTATGAGTTTCCTTAAATACTTTGAACATACTCCCCTAACAATATTTGTTTTACTATTATTATTTTACCATATACAGAGGAAGGTAAACTTCAGTTCAGCTCTGATCAACGTATCACAAATGCTAAATTAGTAGCAGTAAACTAATATAATTACATTGAGACTGAACATGTAATGTAACAATATATATCAAATAAATTGACTCCTTCAAGGGTGAAGATATCATTTATTCCAGGATATTAGATGGCTTGACTTTTTTGCTATCGAGAGTCTTACATTCTTACCAACTCTTGCTCACCATACTGTTAAACCTCAGAAGATAAAAGAGGATAAGAAAGCTAGAATGCATATCTTTTGTCTCTAGACTGTCCAAAAAAAGACTTCATTAATATTCTCCCAGGGAAACTATTTGAAGCTTCAGTATGTATAGTACCAAAAGTGATTGTTAATGCAACCGGTAATATTAAACCACTTTCTATAAAATTGATCATTGAGCCACTCATCTTTGAGGGTTAAACAAAGGACAGTACAAATAAAAATAAAAGGCCCAGGTGCATTTCGAGGTGCACTTAGTGAAATTAAGTGCAAGGCCTATCTGGTTAAGTACCTGAAGCTACCAGTGGAATTTCATGAGTGTATGAGATTCAGAGAAAAGTACATATCATCAATAGAAAAAGGTGCCTTAAATGGAGGTGACGCAGGAAGTAAACATTCCAATCTTCTCTTAATTATTAAGAAAAAAAAATCCCAAACATTAAAACATAATATTTCTTCACAAGGTATTAGGAACTATTTGTTTTTATGCATTTAATCAAATACATGTATATAACCCTAATTAACATTCAGCATTTACACACATACACACACATAACATACACACATGTAGTTCATGAACCTGAATCAGATTAGTACAATAGACAGTAAAAAAGAGGCCTTGATTTTTCTACGTGGATATTTATCCCAGAATATAAACTCTATGAGAGTGAAAGATTTCTCACCTCGGCTTTTGCTCATTGTCCCTTGTCTGTCACCACCACAGTTCTGTTCACACCCAAGCAAGCAATCAGTGTGTGAGGACAAGCAGAAAGAGCACAAGAAAGCCTCATTCTGCAAAGTAGGCTTTCGGGCCTAAATTATAAGGTAACCAGATTACTGCTCTATTTTTCCTAAGTGACATCAAAGAGTGACTCTTGCATTACTCCCAGTGTGTCTTCGTGCTGAAGAGGAGGATGCAAAGTGCACCTGTGTAGAAAAGGTGAACAAGCAGGGGTCCCACAGCAACACCAGACTGCCAGCATTTATTTTATTATAAACTATCATCCGGATTAAATAGCCTTTCGCAGTGATAGTCCTGTGCTGTTTTTACCACGTATAAGTTATGTCTTAAATCCTTAGCAATATACAGTATATTGTGTATTAAGAAATGTCTTAAATCTTCATGGTGCCATTTACAAAGTTGTAGATGTTGGTAAAGCAGCAGCATGATGTGGTCAAAAGATTATAAACTTTGACATCTGTGTTTGAATGCCCCTTTGGCCATCTACAAATTGTGCAAAAAGTTGTTTAATTTCTTTGGGCCAGTTTCCTCATCTTTAAATGGAAATAACATCTGTATTTAGAGATGTTATAAGGATTTTTAAAACTATATATATACTCACACATGTGTATAGTTGTTACAGCGTATGTATGTATATATGCACAATTTTTATATATAGTTATATGTGTGCACATGTATATATATATATACACACACATATATATGTGTATATCAATCTGGCACTCAGTATTTACTTGACAATTTAGTGTACTATATAGCACTACACATTCACAGCATCTTAGTGAAAAGTAAATATACCTCTAACTGAGCTGAAAGTTTTCAGAAAGTAACTGGGCATAGTAAATGGTTATTCTCCTTACCTGGAACCAACTACCAGGAGTAATGAACTACATATTAAAGAATTCCCAAATGCAAGTTAATTATAGTTGTTAAAAAATTAGTTTAAAATATTTTCCAAAATATTGGAAAATGAAAATATTATGAAGAAGTATTATTGTGAGGAGACAATTCTTCGTGGATCTCTCCCATTGATACATATCTTGTTGGGTTTACCAGGAATGCAAGACCAGACTACTTTTTAACCAGGTCATTTCTCAGGGTTGGGTGTGCAGCAAGCAACCTTCAATAGCTCCTTCAACAAAGAATGGGCTTATTTAATGCTTGCTATACAAGTGGTGAACTCCCCCAAGCTCAGTGTTCCTCAGCTACAGTACAAACCAAACCCACTGTGCACATACCGTCTGTCTGGGACATATCACAACACCCCAAAGGACAATGCAAATATGTTGATGCTCATGCTGTGCCATGAGTGATAAAGTCTTTTGTCTCTGATTCAGGAGTCTCATGTCTTCTGCCAGCATCCATGAAACATAACAGGCTTACTAATTAGTCTGTAAGTTTTTGCAGGGGGAATGGGGTGGTGGCAGAAACATGGCTTTTTAACAAAGGATAGACAAAGGCCCCACAGTTTGCATTCAATGATATGAAAACACTTCCTGAAGTCCAGTAGCTGATGTTCTTCCCTAAATGGTAGGTGAGGGAGAGGTAAACATTCCTCACTGTTGTACCATTAATGAGGCTAAGCAATGAGAGATAGGATTATAACAAGCTACAAAAAAGGTATCTTAGTAGTTACTCACTATCTTCCAAATGGTTGGAGGAAGGGATATTAACATGACAAAAGGACAAGAAAGCTCCATCACTCCAGCTAAAAGACAATGTGGCTGAGGCTACTCAGTCAAGGAATCCCTAAAACTGAAATAAATGATGTCAGAGTAGTGATTTTGCTCATCAATATAGCCCTTTGGGTGAACTGCAAACGTCAGACATTTGTTTGATTAAGCCTCAAAAGCAAAAGTGAATGCAAAGTTTTGCCTAGTTGTTCAGGGCTGGCCATGTCTGTGCACCTGGCCTCTGCCATAGCCAGACTTGTCCAGCAACAAGAATGAGACACTGGATGTGGGGTCACAGAAAGATTACAGGGCAAAATGCAGTACATGAACAAGGACAGAAAGGAAGGGACCCCTTGACCCAGGTGCTCTCCAGATGCCGAAGGTGCACAGAGAAGGAAGCAGCTCTGACACTAAGATATCAATCCTAGAGTCAGGAGTCAAAGGGGATAAATAGGCTAACAATTACATTTCCTCCTCCCATCCATCCCCACCATTGCTGGGCTCCCCTGCCCCCCTGCATTCCCCAACTTCCCAGGCTGCGGAATAGCATGATCTTCTGGTTACTGCTGCTGTATCCCCTGAAATACATGTGTTAGCCTCCTTAGCCTGTGATCCTGTAAGTAAAAATGCTTCTGAATTCAACTGATTCAATGTAGGCAAAGTTCACAGTGGAGAAGATAAACTAAAGTAACCTTATGCGTGGGGCATTTATGCTGCTACTACACTGTTGCTGTGACTTCTACATCTGAACACATTATGGAATTTCAATGTGTTATATGCCCTATATGCCTGCACTTCCCTGTCCCATCAGTGATTGACAGGACCCATACAGGAATCACTACATGCACTATCCTTTTAGGGTGGTCAAGAACAATAAAAACCCAGGGGAACAAAAGAAATCACAGCTTTAGTTAAAAACTTAAAGGCTTCCAGGTACTCAGAGAGGTCATTTTTAGGACCTGCCAGGACACCACTACCTGCCTAACATAGGTGAAAAGAGGAAGATATTAACCTCTTCCTGAGGTCTTGTTGAAACTTAATGCCTGATGCCTGAAAGCCTTGTAACTTGCCATCCCCATTTTGGGGCAGGTCAACTCTAACGTGATGGTTAACAAGGTAGGAATGCCCAACAGCCTTACTAGTCAGACAGAAGCGGTATATCGAATGCAGGCTGCCTCAGCCTAGCAGCATGTTGGCTTTATGTGAAGAGGTAGCAGCTACCCCTTTGGGGACCTCCCTATCCCCCACTCAATCCCATGAAGCAAAGCCAATGGCTCAATGGGGCCCTTTTCATAGAGCTTTTCCCAAATGCCTCTGCCTAGCTCACTAATGAGTAAGCTAAGTTAATAGCTGATGATTTCCACTGGAAAACAGCAGTTGTCCAGCCTCAATGACAGACTAGAAGACTGTCACAGGGACCTGTGACCACAATGAGTTGAATTGAAAGCCATTATCCTTGCCTTAGATAATACTTCTAAGGACCAAGCATATTATATTTTTACTGACTGTTGGTTTGTAGTCAATGACCTAGGTATCTGTTCTGGCCTTTGGAGAACTACAGGCTGTACGATAAAGGCAGCCCTGTTTAAGGGCAGCAAACTAAAATAAAATTATGGTTGTTGGTCAAATAATCTGGGTCACTCACATAGATATCTTTGAAAAAGATTCATTTTCTAATGAGAATAACTAAATCAAGCTACTGATCAGCTTACACTCTCCAGATAGCCACCATTACCTATATCTATCCTAATATCACACATGGCAACATATCAACCATCATGGACTAGGCACAAACTAAAGAACAATGTGTTTCTGGTGCAGATGCCAGTACTGCATGCCAGTCCTGTGACTGCTGCCAAATATTGGTTCACGTGTCTTTCAGTGAAGAACTTGCTACGCTTCAATAGGCACTGTCCCAGCTATTCCTGGAAAATTGACTATACTGGACATTTGGCCCCACTTACTGTTGATGCCTTACCACTGTTGATACTTTTTCAGGTTATGATGTTGCTGCTCTAAGCTAATCATCTGAGTTTGGTCACACCATTGTGGGTCTTGAAATCATACTATTTCATATTTTCAGCTTTCTAGACAATCTATAGCCTGAATTTATGCTTTGTGTCTCAAAGGCCACCCAACAATGAACCAAAGGTCAACGTATCTGGTGGCTATTCCATGCACCAACCATTCACAGGCATTTGGTCCTGTAGTGCCCTGGAAAAGCCTTTACAAAAATCACAAGAATATTTCTGACTCCACCTCCCTCAGCTCCTCTTGGTTCACACAACTTAGTTAGGCAGTCTAGTTACTGAATGCAGCTGTCCACAGAAAGGTTTCATCTTTGGCTGATTCTTGGATAATGATCAGAAAAGGGTGGGAGATTATAGATATCTATTTGGAAACTTTAGGATTCCACCACCTGACTGAGTATGAAACTTCTTTCTTTCCCTCAACAGCAGCCAGAGGCTGGCCTAACTGGTACATGCTCCAGGTGACAAACTAGCCAAATGTTTTGCTCACTGTGGCATCCTAAGCTGCTAGAATGATACCTGGCATAGAATCAACTCTCAAATATTTCTTGAATGAATGATATGAGTAAAATAAAGTATTCCAGAACGTTTGAATTCTTTAAATTGGTTAAAAAATAGTTTAATGTTAATATATTTAGATATATTTTATTTATATTAATTTCTGATACTATTCATTATAAGAATAAACCACAGTTTTTCATTTCCTTCATTGATGGACAGTTAGTTTGTATGTATCAACACAGAAAAATCATGAAAACATAAATTTCAGAGAAAAAGCAAAGTTCTAGATATGTAAATATGTAGTAATAGATTTTTAAAATGCACAGGAGAAATATACATTAACTTTTGGATAGTGGTTACCTCTGGAAAGAAAGAAAAAGGGAAGATAAAGGATTAGAAGGTAGAGGGATAGCTAATTTTTAACTTATTTCTCTTCTTAAAATCAAATTCAAAAAAAATGAGATCTTTCAAATGTGGATAGTGGTTTGTTATTTTGTTAACATTTTTGTGCACATTTGAAATATTTTATGTTCAAATTTAAAAAATAATTTTTAAACAATGATAATATTTTCTGTCTTTGAACAAACTCCTTCATTACCAGTGGACACATGAGGATTTAAGTTCAACCTAAGAGTAGTAAGTTAACATAATTTTTATTTATACTGAAAACCAATAATTTCTAATACCATAATGTTTATTTTTATTTGCATAAAAACAAAATGAAATTAAGTTGAATTGTTAAGTAAGAAATACTATCACATTTTGCCATTTTATTTGTAGTCTTGTAAACATATGGACTCATATGTTTACCTTATATACCTTGTATATAAGGTATACCTATTATAAGGTATACCTTATATAACCTTATGTAAAGTTAGTATTATTTCTGATATAAATTCTTTGAGAAGCTAATAATATCCCATTCTTAGGTGATATTTATGCAGTATTTCCAAATAAGCTTATATATAGGGACTTAAGGGTTACATACTTTTGGGAGATATGTTCCCTCCACTTATAATAAATGAGTAATTCTACAGAAATATGCTTCTCCTTACTTACACTTTACACACAACCCAAATTATTTGATATCAAGAGTTGTATCTACTTACAAATACATTTTGTTGCATCTTATTTTATGCAGTTCCCTTAAGGACTTGTTTGAGAGAATTCCAGCTAATTTAATAATGTAAGTTTGCTATACCAGCAAGAACTCCTATCTATAAGTGGAAAGAAGCCAGAGCTCTTTAAGCTGCCTCAAAAAAAAAAAAAAAAATTAGTCAAAGCAAGTTAGAATCTTCAGTCATCTTTAGGTGAAGAATCAGATACTAACCAGATAACTTGTAATTTTGTACACTATAACTACATGCAAATGTGAAGGTTAAGTAAGAACAGGAGGAAGCAATTACATGTTCTCCTGAACTGTTCAATTGCATTTTTCCCTACAGATCAGTATCCTCTAATGGTGACTTTTATGGATCTTGAAATAGTTGACTGATGAATTTCTTATTCTTCCATTACAAAATAACATATATTCAGGAAATAGGGCCAAAATAATAAAAAATTTTGAAGTAACTCTTACTAAGTTCTCAGGTAAATGTGTACATAAATTCCTTTAGACTTTGACCATGTGTTTTTCTTCACTGGAGAAGGTAATGGGTGAGCAGTAGAAGATGATTTTTTCAGGCATTTGTGACCAAAGGACATGACTGAGATATGACTGTGATGCTCTCTTTGTTTTTTCCTTCACTAAGGAAATAGTTATTAAACCCTAGGTGCAAAACAGCCATATTTTAGGTGCCTTGGAAAATAAAATAATTTTTCTAAAGTATAGCCCCTGTTGTCAAGGCATTTTGAAACTAGAATGTCAGGAAGAGTTAGAAATATCATCTGTTGCTGTGGCAAAGAGCCAAGCCAACTATCCCCGACTGGGCTGGAATCCAACCAAACACCTTGGATAGTTTACTCCCATCTTCTGCCAAGTGAACCAAGTGGTTTATATGGTGGCAATAGTAGTAACATCTGGGTTATCATAAATAATGTCCTCAAAATGGAACTCTAGGTAAAGATAAAATATATAGTACAAAATTAAGCAAGAAAGAAAACATGATAACTATTTAAAAAACAAGGCTTTTTAGTGTGCAAAATACCACAGGTTATTTTCTTTATTTACGTCAATTAGATGTGTAACATTTTCCAAAAAATACAGAAGATCAAGGAAAACTTACCTACTGTGTATTAATGACTACATTATTGTTGTTTCTTATGTTTAGATTTTATATTTAGATGCCTCTTCTAACTGGTTCTTTTCAGTCTTTTCAATTCAGCATGCTAGAATTGAATTCTAAATTGTGATGGTGATGATTTAGGGGTCTGTGAAACACTAAATTCCTGAAATGACATGTTGTTTCTGTTGTGTTTATTTCACATAGAAAAAATTAATTCGCCAAGTGGAGACAGAAAAGTTATTTTAACCCAGCTTACACGGTGAGCCCCTTCAAGCACACCCAGTGTATGTTCCTCCCCTTCTGTGCCAGAACAGCAGGAGTTCCTTTTCTTCCTTAGAAATGTCAAAAGGAGGAGGGGCAGGTTGGATATTGTGACACTACCATACATTGATGTAAGATTGAGTCCCTAGAACTGGTATTTCTGGAAGCTCCATAACAATGTGGAATGTTATCTTGTGTTTTTTTCTGTGTGTGTGTGTGTGTGTGTGTGTGTGTGTGTGTGCAGACGCAGGGGTGTATGGTGACACAGATAGCTGTTTGGATAGGTCTTGAAGTTTAAACCCCCACTTTACAATCTTGGCATCACTAATCTTGAAGCTGCTTCTCTTCCACGTTTAAGAAAATTGTATTTTATGTAAAGATACCATTAGGAAAATGTCAGTAGCACTGCAATTACATTTTCTGACCAAAATGATAAAACTCAACAATGAGCCAGAATACAGGCTTAAAGCATTAAAAATGTGGCAGACGAGAGCCTGGTGTAACCAGCCTTGAGGTAAAATTCAAAACTAAGGCAGTATTTTTTTTTTAGGGTAGGAAACCTATTGGAGATGTTCATGCATAATTTATAACCACAGAATTGGTTCCAGAAAGGGGTAATGAAAAGCGTAGCTCTGTTAAGGCCATAAAACATCTTTGAGCAGAAGTCACTCAACCCCTTCACTAACCTCCCTCTCCTCAGACTCTTTAACAAGCAATGCTTCACAGGACAGCTTAGTCAGACCACCTTCCCTGACTTCTTGTGAAGGGCCAGGTACAATACGCTCAACCACAAGAATGTCAGGATTTTGTGGTCCCCCGGGACTTTCTCTTGGAGAGCCTTTCCTAGGCCAGGCTCGCCAAGAAATACTCTTCCTTCAGGCCATTCTTACCTAACTTCCAGGGATAAAAAGCTATAAATCTTTGTCCATTGCACCAAGACTCCATCCTCTGTTGTTCCAAGAAAACACTTCACCACCACTATCATCATCATCGCAACCACTGACGCTAAATGTTCTAAGTAAGTGCTTACTAGAAGCCAGGCACTAATTGCTTTTCATGTATTAGCTCACTGAATCCTCACAATGGCCTTGTGAGGAAGGCACAAATCATTAAACTTTTTTTGCAGGTGAGAAAAATAGAGGCACTGAGGGTAAAGTAACTTGCCATAAGGTCACCCAGTCGGTAAATCAGAGAGCTGGGACTTGAATGAGATGCTCTGAGCACTTGTAAATGCTGTAAGTTAATATACTGGCCCTTTCTAAGGTGCCCATCCCTCTTCTCACCAGGGTAACAAGGTTTATTCTAAAGGTAAAAATTTTAGGTATTATATGAGATCAAGGTGGAGCTATTTCAAGCCAGTAGAATTATAAGCAAATCTTCAATCAGACTGCATCATTCCCTCACGAGCTAGACAATGGGGAATATGCTGCCATGAACTAGCTAATCTCAAGAACTCCTTCTGGAGTTCATTTAAAAATTGACTCTAGATGTGAAATAAATGTTACAACGAATGATAGTTCTCTTCAAGTAGCTAAGTCTTGGAACCCATATAACTGTAATAAAATATTAGCAGGAAAATATCCAAGGTGTTTTACAAGATTTGAAGGGGAAATCCATATGGCAAATGCACTTATTCAAGGCAATTGTTTAGGCAAAGCCTGTGTCAGTTTTGGTCTTTATGACAAGGCATGGACAACTAGTAAAAGCAGTTAAAGTGTCAAATGTAGTGAACAATGAAAATCAAAAAGGGGAAAATGTGAGAGTCAATGTTTGGACAATTGATATAAAAAAATGTGGATACAATATGGCAGAAGGTGGAAGAAGGTAGCCTTCCCTACAAATGCAATATGCTCAATGAAAGAATGTTTTATATGGGCATGTCAACAATCAGCCTAATCTGAAAAATCCAACCATCAAGTGCCAGATGAGGAGTGCAACAATGCCAAGAAATATATCAAGAGGTAAAGAGAGCCAATAAAAAAGAAAATTCCATCTTGTGGCAGTGCTATGAAAAGGATTTACATAGAAATCAAGGGCTAATAATGAGAGCATACAAATTACTGTGGAAAATGATGATTAGTGATAATAATTGTTCGAGAAAACATGTGTGTTACCTGCCTCTGAATGGCAATTTACTTTTGACTAATGAATAATTCAAGCACCTCAGCTTAGAACAGACCCTGCTGTTGTCACTAACTTGTACCCTAGTCAAGCCAAGAGAAGAGAGAGGGCAGCAACTGAATAGACCCCCAGACCCACCTATCCCTGACAAGCAATTCCTTCATTGCCACCGACTGCCTGGTCATGCTGGCAAAGGTCTCAAAATCTCTCCCTTTCTTCCTTTGTACAACATTCCCTGATATCTGCTGGATTTCCAGGAAAGGAAGTGTATGAATGAAATAGAAGGAAGAGAAGGAGAAGGACGAACAACAGGGGGAGGAAGAGGAGAAAGGGAAGAGGAGGAAAGAAAGGAGAAAAGGAGGACAAAAAGAAGGAAAGGGAAGAAAAAAAGAAGGGAGCTTACTAAAAGTATCCTCCCTCCAAATATTAAATGAATTGAAGAAACTTTTACTTGGTTTTAGAAATGTCCATGGAGGCTCACCAATAGATCTTACAGAAAACCCCTTTTGTTGCTCAATGTTAAGTTCTCAAAGTTTACGAATAAACTAATTAAACAGTTTCCTAGGTGGTGTGATTTCAGGGGCACTGGCTTTAAAAATTATACTACCTTCTTCTCTCTGGTTTGTAAAGTCCATAATTACAGTGCCTTTTCCTTGCTTTCTAATTTGATAAAAATGCAAATTATCTCTAGGAGATAGACAATATAAATCTTTTACACTTTAGTGTGAAAGGTTATCAGATAATTTTCTACAAATGATTGAAGAGGCAGGGAGAGCCAGACACGACATGCGACATGTGCCTAAAGAAGGGGGAAAAATGAAAGCAAGTGAAAAAACAACAAGATGCAGAGCAGTTAATTTTCCCTGACTATAGTTTTAATGTAGGATGGTAACTATCACTGTGCTGCAGTAACCTGTGATGAAAGAACCATATCAATTGTCTTTGTACACATAGCACCAACCATAGAGTAGCCATTCTGCTGAATTCATGAATAAATGAATGCAAGCATTCAGTGAATAATATACTCTTGATATTTTGTAAAATCTATACATAATATGATCACTGGCTTCTAGGAAATTGTCTTCTGGAAGAAATAGTGTATACAGCAAGTTTTCTTTCCAACTAGCTACTCACTATTGTGTTATTAATAATTTCTAAATCAGGTTCTGCCTTCCCTCATACTATTTTAGTTTTTGGTTAAGAAATGTATCATATTACTGGAAAACAAACAAGAACAGAAACTTTTGTGTGTGCATATTATAGTGAAGAATGTCTAAGGATAGAGATAGCCAAAAGATGATCTACATTACAAATAAACATATTTAATCATTTATTCAATCTTTACTGAGTACCTGCCATGTGGTGAGTAAGGAAAGCAAAGTCCCTGGCCTCTTGGTGTTTATTGTAGTAAAGAGGGGTGACAAAAAAGTATAAGCAAATACAGAAACAAAGTGCTCTTTCCAATTGTTACAGATTCTATTTTTAAATGAATGTGGTAGAGAATGACTGATAGGTTGGTGGATTGAGCCAGTTTGGCCTGGGAGTGTTTCCTGAGAATGCAAAGAGAAGAATGCAATCATGTTAATTTCTGGAGGAAGTATTCCAGGCATAAAGAACAGCAATTATAAAGGTAATGAGGCAAGTGTTCTGGGGACAGAAAGAAGGTGAGTGTGGTTTTAACATGGGAGGAGAGTAGCCTCCTAATGCATGCCCAATAATTTAAATTTTCACTGAATTCTCTTTTAAAATTAATGTCTAAAAGTTAGAAACTGATCTACTAACTGTCAAATTTTAATCCTGCCTTTGCCATTTTTTTATTCAGCAGTTGTTCCAAAAATGCTAGGTTTTAATTCTTTCCTTAATGGGCTTTCTCCATAATTGCACTGATGAGTATTTAAGCATTTAAGACAGGCCAGCCTTAAAAGAGTGAGCCTATATGGTACAATTATGCATCCATTACTTGAAGTGAGACAACAAAAGCAAGAGTATTCCCTCCATACATGTTCATTAGAGTTCATATCTGAACTGACAAGAATGAAGGAATTGTGGCCTAAGATTTGGACATTAACACATTTATAATCGTCAATATATTACCATGGATTCATTTTATCAAATGTTCTAATCATCACCTTGGAAAGCAGAGAGTAGGAACCCAAAAGACTAGAAGAAGAAAGGTGAACTAAGTTTGCTGATGAAGGAGAAAAGGAAGAAAAGCTCAATACATAATAAGTGATGGAGACAATTGTATGCTCAAATTTTTGGCCATCCTAAATAGTGGTTCTAGTGTGTTTTTACATAAAAGTATAAATGTTTCCTTAGTGCAATACAATCTGTGAGACTACAAAGCAAATGAATATTTTTTTCTATGGTTATGATAAATTATATTTTCCTTGTGTGTATGCTGTGCTTGTGTCTCACTGCTGATTGTGTCTTACCAGACTTTGTGTTTTCCTTGGTTTTAAAAGCAAGTGCAATGCTAAATGCACCACAATGGTAGCTTTAAAATGTTAAATTTTAATATTATGGCATTATCTATTTTAATTTGAAGATAATCCAATAGTAAATTTAATGTGACTGCAAACAACATCTTAAAAAATAGCTACCATAGAAGACTTTCTTTGGAATGGCACATATTGTTCTGAATGCCTGCAATAGTCAGGGAAAAAGCTATTCAAATTGGCCTATCCTCAGATGAAGATGACATCTCTTGTTTTTTTTTCCCCCCTCAAAAATACCATTTGGAAGAAAAAATAAACTAATGAGGTTCATTTTCTCATATGTCTCAGAAGTAGACTACAAGGATAAAATGAATGATAGGAAGAGAAAGGTGAAAAGGTGGGGGTAGGGGAGAAGAGGATGAGAGATTAAAAAAAAAAAAAGGAGGGAGAGGGTAAGGAGAAAAAGAATCCAAATATATTGCAGGAAGTGACTTTATTCAAACCAGTACACAATCTCCCAGATGAATGCTTTGCGTGCATATTTTGACATATTTATTTAAATTTTACTTTATTATCACATGTCATACTGTAAAGAGGATGAATCTCTTTCTTTATAATTTTATTCATTTGTCTGAAATACAAAGATTCTCCATATCAGAACTAACAAAATTAATTTTTTTTAAATACGAAATTTCAGTGAACTTCCTTAATTTTCTTTGTGTGTTGGCATGATTGGTCCAATATTACCAATAACTTTTAAGAAACTAACTCTTTTATAATCTTTATTCCTGATACTTGATTTCCCTGTGTATATCATTCCACAGTGTCTTCCACAATTTTTAATCTCATATTTAAAGAATAAACCTCCAAGGAGAGTGGCAAAATGTGTGTTTGAATTTCTTTCAGGGATATGATGATAGGAGCAGGAAGAGACAGAGGTTGCCATAATTAAAATCACACAGGATTCACTCTGCCCCTGCGAAGAGCATTGAATGGGGTGGTAATACAAGACTATTTCAAGCTTTCCCTTCTGGAAGTCAGCTCTGCCTTAACTACTCATAGCTTCTACTCCTACATGGTAACCACAGCTTTCCCTTTTAATGGGCAACCAAGAACCATAGGTGAAGGTGTACCAGAGAAGGAGCAGGTACACCTGCTCACCTGCTGACTTTTGCTAAGAGCTTCTACTTAGGTGTTCAGTAGATGTGTTCAAACTCTGCTTTTGCCACTTACTAGCTCTGCACCTTTGTGAAAACCATTTAATGTGTCTGCATCTCACTTTTCAAATTGGAAAGAAGGAGGGAAGGAAGGAGGAAAAGAGTAAAGGAAAAAAAAACCCTGTTTTACATGGTTGTTATGAGAAAAATATATAAAGCATTTAGCTCAATGCCTAATGCTTAAAAATTGTTAAATAAATAAAGGGCAACACATTACTTTATGAGCCAAATATTTGCCAGATACAGCTTTTAAAAATCAACAGAAATAAAAATTAAGTCAAGTTAAAAAAAAAATTTCCTGCCAACAAGTAAATTCTGTCTTATGCATTGTTTTGTGATTCTTTTAAATGTACCCTGTGGGGGTGGAAGTGGAGATTTACAATGACTTTTTGAGGGGTGGGGTGGGGGGCAAGAAATATATGGGGAAATCATCTTAAAAAGAATAAAGCCCCTTAAAATTCATCTAAAGCAGATGGGGAAACTGAGGCCAGGAAGAGATTATCACTTGCCCAAGCTCACAGAAGCGGTGGAGCAGCGTTATCCAGGGCCCTGTCTTTGCTGAAGCCCCAGTCCACCTTCTCTCAACCTGGGTGTTCTTGTCCGGAAGAGCCGCATCCAAGCTCAGAAGCCTTCTTCTGTTGCCGGAGTCCCAGCCCAAAGCTCAGTCTTCTATCCACCCCGGGGTGTCCTAAACGTGTCTCTGAACCTCACTGTGGAATTTCACTCTGAATGTTTTTCCTGCTAGAGCAACTGCAGGGATGAGCTGAAAAGCACATAGAGAAAATGGAACAGGACAAAGGTGGAAAGTCTGGCGGGTGGTAGCGCCAGTGTGGGGGTGAAATGCTCGCAGGAAATTTCTTAGGCAGCTGGAGAGGGCTTTTGAAGGTCCCATCTCCGAAATCTGAGCTAGGCACTCGGTATCCTCCTCCCTCATTCAAAAGTTTCAGGACAGGAATCTAAGTTCATGCCGTTTGATTGCCAAGACTTCCTCAAACTGCACTGGGATCAGCAAAATCTACTTCTATTATCGCTCAGATGATCATCACCGCCATTTAAGATGCAATGAGACATCAGGGGTAAAATAGGCAGGGAAAAAGTCACTTTCAGACCTCTGTTCTGTGCCTCAGTCTCCGCCCGGTCCTTCTCCCATCCTCCATCCAGGCATTAAAATTTTACAATTCCAAAAAAAGATGGAGAAAAGGCAAGAGAAAAAGAAACGCGAGGCTTTTCAGTTCTTTTTTATATAGAATAGCTTAAACAGCCGAATTTTATTTTCTAATCTATAACTCTGGCCAAGATGAAGAAAGAAAGAAATTTAATAGCTGGGAGCCGGGAGAAGAGTCAGCACCACCCCTGCGCAGAGGCAGAGCCCGGCGCCGGGCTGCGGGGCGCTCACGCTCGCTCCTGGGCCCAGGCGCGCCAGGTCTTGAGCGTCCTGAGCCTGTAACAGTTCCCAGGGTGACTCATCTTCTAATAACCCAGATTCGAGACTTTTTTTTTTTCTTCAAATTTCTCCCCCAAACTGGGAAAGATTGGCGATCCTGTTCCCAGCCGGAGGACGCCCAGGGAGTGGGGAACGGAGCATTGCCCTGCCCTAGAGTCTTTCTGCTGAAGGACAGCGGGTGGGCAGGGGGATGGGGAGATCCGCAGGCCAGGTTTTCAAAGGCTCTGGGGGTCAACAATTTAAGTCCAGTGTTTTCTAAATCTTGCTGGGGGAAAAACCCTGAACACGAACCATTTGAGGACAGGATGGCCCCTTTAATAGCAGTGCCCAGCTGATGGACATTGTAAACTGCGAAATAAACCCTGTCGCTTTCACCGTGGTGGTGACTTGCCAGGGCCTGGGATTAGCCTGAGGTCAAAGGGACACGCCAACCCCCGAATCGCTCTACTTTGATTCTATTCCAGAACAAGCCTGGGGCTGTTCTTCATCGGTGCCCATTTAGAAGTTGGCTGATGAAGGCTGCTGTGAGCACCACCACCAAGCGTGAAACTGGCACGTTTGGGCCTGAGATGGGATCCTCGGGGCCTGGTGGGCTCAGGTATGCCCTTGGTAAGTCCCAGCTTATAGAGGAAAGAAGACCGCTCACTTTGCTTCTGGTGGCGGGTTGAAAAGGGCAGCTTCGTGGCCAAAGGTGAGTCCCTAAGTTTGCAAGAGACCAAGCTGGCCGGGACTCTGGTTTTCAGACTGCCAGAATCTGGGCAGTTTGTTCTCCACCTCTGAACCTGTGCCCTCAGGTGTGCTGTTGCCTGGCCGACAAGCGGTGGCTCAGCTCCGTGCGCCCCAAGTGGTGCACTTCCCGCCACTTCCCGAGGGCACCGAGGTTAAGTAAGGGAAACAGGAACCAGGAACATTAGTGGATCTTTGCTCCGGGCGCCGCAAGTTTTTTCCTGATTTGATTCCGAAGTTGATGAGTTTTTCTGCTCAGGGGTTTTAGGGAACCCCTGGGGCACGGTGGAGAGGAGCTCGAAGAGAACGTTGTTGCTGTGCTGGTCATATCTGGGCGATTTAAATTTGAAATTTGTATTGTTTCCTGGTTAGTTTACTAAAGAGATCATTTCTTAAACTATTACAATTTCATTTTATCTATTAAAATTGTATTTTTGTTGTAACATATATTTAATGTTGGGATTTATGAACGCTATTTCACTTAAGCAGCTTCCAATCCTTTCTTTTGGTCCACAATGAAATGCGGCTCTTTGAAATCTCCCGTCCCCGTGGGTTCATCTTCATCGCGCATTCCTAGTCTTGCCGGGGTACAGTTTTCCCCTCACTGTGAACTGACAGCCTTGTTCCGAGTGTAACCACCGCTGACTTCAGACTCTGGACGGTCCCATTCACGGGGGACCCTCCACATCTCTGACTAAGAAAGGAGGGGATGGGAGCTCCCTCTCTCGGCGGAGCTGAACCTCCACCCCCACCCTCCCTTGCCCAGAGCCCACTCCGAGACCCGGCCACTGCCCAGGGGGGCCACGTCTGGCTCCGACAGTAGCTTCCCAGCCTCTGCAACTTACTCCCAGGCCATTCCGAAGGCGCCAAGGGGAGACGGGAAGTTCGGAGAGACAACACTGCTCTCCAGCCTTGCTCAGGGCTCAGTTCCGCTCTTCCTTGCCCCGCGGTCCAAAGTTTATACTGCCCACCACGGGTGACTGTCCCCCGACTCTACTGTCCCTCACTAACGCCGTGGTCCCCTGACACAGAGCCCCAGACGCGCTTCCTGCAATGAATGCGGGCGCAACAGGATGACTGTACTCCAGGCACGGATCCCCAGTCCGCAGGCGGTGTCAAACCAGCCCCAAGCGGGTTATTCGCACGATTTGGGAAGAGTCAATGTCTCGGGTCCCGCACTTCCGCCCCCTCCATCAGTCTTTTAGGGCAGATTAGGGTACCCGCTGAACTGCCCTGCGACAGGAGGCTGCGACAAGCAGGCTACTTCCCGAGAGGGAATCAACTCCAAGTTCCCGCTCCGAGCGGCTGGTAGTGGCTAGTAATTCGGACTTTCTCCCTCAGGGCAAGAGTGCCAGGAAGGAAGGAAGACTAAGAGACCCTCGAACGCCCGTAGGGAGGACTGCGGAGCAAGGGCCCAGGACTGCGGTGCAAGGGCCCAGGCGGGCGCGGCCGTCGGCGCGGTAGCTTAGCCGCTGCCAGACAGTGGAACTCTGAGCTCCGTGGCTGTGGGTCGCGGGATTTTATGGGGGCCTCGCCAGCTTCCGCAGTCTGCTGCGGTCTGTGGAACTGGGAAGGATAAAATGCTGATTTCTATTTATTCAAAAAGAGTCATTCGGTTTGAATGACCATGATCCATGGTTTGCTTCTGACGCCTGCAGTACCTGGACGATCTTTTCAAAATACCTTCCTCACTAGCTTGCCTGGCAGATGAAATAATCAGAGGGGAAAAAACAGATCATTTCATCCTTCTGATTTTTTATTTTATTTTTATTAAGTGAAGGAGCTCTTTTGTGTTATAGATATTCGTATTTTTGCGGTGTTGTCATCTTACTTGCTCGAGGGGTGCGAACTCAGACGCATCGGGGCTATTCAACATATCATTTGTTCTCTTGCTTTCCTCTTGTTCAGCCAACTAAGCTTTTTAAATGTTTTGTTCTTCAAAAGTTGAACTTAGGAGTACTGATGAACTTTGTTTGCAGTGTCACATTCTGAGTCCTTCCCCTAACTGGCGGGTGCCTCCCAAGCTTTGAAAGTCCTGCTTTTCTCCAGGTTCATAAACCAAAGTTCTTTACGCTCGCTTCTCAAACCCTTTTCCTAGGCTCCCCTTCCTCGCTGAAAACATAACGGGCTGCATGTGTGAGCGCGTGTTTATACTGCATTGGTTTTATATTTCAGATACATCAGAAGAGCTAAGGCCTTTGCTCGGCATCACTTGCTTACGGCTCTTTCCTCCTTAAATTGGGGACTCGTGTCCCTCCTGTCCTTGGATTCAGAGGAGAGTCCTGGGCAATGGCACAAGCAGGAGTTTTCTCAGTTACTTGCTCACCCGCGCTGCATATCCCCTCATGTCCACTAGAGGTCACTGGCCCCTCGCGGCTCGCCGCGCCACCGGCCGCCTCTGGCTACTCGAGCTCAAATTAGCCGCGCGTTAATTAACACCCGAGTCCATCAAGGCGCGTTCCTCAGTACAGTACTCCAGCAGAGCTTATATAGACAACCCAAACCCAGCCAAAGCAAACCTCCCCAAACCCAACACTTCCAGCATGTCCAAAATGGGAGACAGGAGCCTGAGTAACCCGGGGCAAGGTATAGTGCCATCGCGCTTTAACTTTTGTTCTATGGGGCTTGCTAAGTTGCTGTGAAGATAACATTCTCTGTGAGCGCAGGTTCGGCGGGGCCTGCCTCCGCTCTCCTGCCCTTGCAGGAGGGCGGGGCGCGCTCTGGCCCCTGCAACACACTGGTCCTCCGGGCGAATTTCTCCAACACGATCGCCAAGGGGAAGAGGGGCGCAGGTCCACACCGTCCTAGGCGCACAAGAATGTAAAGGGAGGATATTTATTTAGGGTTTGAAGCACAAGAAAATACCCAGACGTCTTTGAAATTGGCAGAGGAAAGAAATATAAACCACGAGGTTTCTCATGCCTTTTAATGCAGAATGGGAAAGGGGGAGTTGACGGTGGAGATGGACGCCAGGAATTGACCTAGTGACTTTAAAGCGGGAGCGAAGGGGTGCCTGCGGAGCCCAGGGAAGGTCCCTGCCTCTTGCTGAGTGAGCGTGGCTTTTTAAAGATCCACACGAAGCTTTGGGTGTAGCTTGTTATTTGTTTCAACCAAAGCCCGATAAGCATTTCCCACTATGGACTGGGGAGACCGAGTCACGTCTCCAGGGTCTTAATGAAATATTTAAGAATTGATGAAACGAAGTCTGGGCATATTTCAACAAGCACTGTCCAAGTTCCTGATATTGGTGAATCGCCATGACACGTTCCTTTGACATGTGTCGTAATGGGTGGAAGGGTCACTTCAGGAGCTCTTAATTCTTTGGAGAAAAATCTCGGAAATGTTAATTCGGGTTGTGACAGAGGGATTGACATGGCTCTCGGTCTTTTGCGTTAGGTGGGGGACGGGATGTTCGGCAAGGAGGATTGTGGATTTCCTAGGAGTTTGGGGATTGATCTTTTTTCACTGGGTCATTGGTGCGGTCCCCAAAGATCTGGACAGTCAGGCCTTTGGGAGAGCGAGATCCAGCCTGTTAACCACCGTTTGCCCCAACTGCTAGCCAGAGGCAAAGGATGCCTGGAGCGCCCTCATTTCGGGATAGGGCTTCTCTTGGGTTTGTTTAATGATGGCCGATTAATGAAGGCATTGTGCGCCTTCTGGGGAAAGGGGCAGCCCAGGCGGCTTACTGGCTGCGTTCAAGCGTTAGGCCACGCCTTGGGCATCTCCAAGGTCCCCATCAGTAGCACCCAGGGGGCAGGCGGGAGCAGGGAGTGAGGGCTTCCGGAAGCCCCGCAGCAGGTGAGTAGTCGGTAGCAAGGGACGTCCGATGTCCCCTGAGAGAGCTCTGGGACATCGGAACCGCAGCTTTGTTTATTCGCGGTCTCAAGTTATTGGGGAGCCACCCTTGAAGCGTCCCCTCCAGGATCCAGCCCCACTTAAACTCCGAAAGTGGGGCCGTCCTCCAGCCCAAACTTCGTTCCTCTTCCCCCTTGCCTTTGGCTCGGGCGCGGCGGAGCCAGCGTGCCAGGCCCGAGCCGCCGCAGCAACCGGATCCCGCTCCAGTGCCAGCACAGGTGTGAGCCTGAGCTGGTATTATGTAACGGATTTGGCAGCCCCGGCTCTTACCAAACTGAATTAAAGAGGGCGGGGTTTTCTCTTTTCTTCTCTTTTCCTTTTTCTTTTGACTACATCTGGTCAGGTGTACTCGATCCGCGGCAGCAGGTGTTATTTGCAGAAAAAGACTGAAGCGGAATGGCGGCGGAGGTCAAAGCGCCCCCAGAGTGCGGCCCAAGGCAGGCCTGGGGACTCCGGGAACAGCCTCGGGCGTTCCCTCCTGCAGCCGCTCACCTGCAGCGGCTCGCCATAGCCGCAGGTGCCCTGAATTTCAGGCACAAGGAGCGAGGAACGAGCTGCCCGGCTCGTTCTGTTTTCTGGCCAAAACCCCTCAGGTAGAAACTGTGGGTTTCCATCCTGATGACTATTTGCCTTTTATTAGCCTACCGACCTGCCCCCGGCCCCCCCTCCACCGCGAGTGTGGTTGAGTGTGAGTCTGGACGCAAAATCAGGAGATTCTAGGTAAAACACCCTCGCAGGCGACAGGGAGCCCCGCCTTCATCTCGGTAACGTTACCTGCGTGCAGCCTCGGCCGAGGCAGGTGTCTAAAAATCAGCGAAAGGGAGCCGGTCCAGAACTCTTTCTAAGATGCAAGACCACGGAATTCTCATCAAGTAGAAATTTAAAAGCATTTTACCAATTTTGGTAAGCTGTATAAGGGGATTTCATACGATCAGCCTCCATTTTATTAGGCAGGTACAAAAAATAATTTGGGTATGTTGACATCTCTCTCTCCAAACTGTCAGTTTACTTGTGGACACCATTTGTTGCCGTCCTGGGATTTGACGCTAAGAGCTGTTTTGAAACCTTAGAGACCTAAGGAAGCGTTTGAACCCTTAAAAGTCAAAAACTCAATTTGGGGGAGTAGGCTTAATTTTAAATGCCAAAAGAGAATAATTTTTAAGTTACCAACTTGAAGGCTAAATTTGAATTTCTGCGTTGAATCCTGAAAGGAGCACTATTGAAGGTGACGAGAAGGTTTAAAAACACTCGGAAAGTTATGACAGTAACTATGATGACAGTGACCAGACAGAGGCTGATGTCCAAGTGGTTATTTGCAGGAGATAAAGGAATGTGTCTCAACTCCTTAATTCGTACTGATGAATTCAGCCAGAAACTCACCCCTATAAAGACGTGAGTCGCAACTTCACAAATAAAAAACGTCTCTTTCTGGACTAGCTATCATCTGCAGAGGTACTTCCAGGAAAGCTGTAGGCTCCTTTATACCGACATTTGCATAACCCTGAAGTGCCCCTGTACCTCTGTGTTAATTGTAGCACAACCCCACACAACGACTACCTATAAATGAAAATTTTTTTAATCTTGTAAGAGATAAGCACGAAGAAGACTAACATCTACCAGGAAATTTTTAAAAACAAAGTTTAAACTAGCCCCATTAAATATATCATGGTCAAAACTGTTCAGTGGTGAGTTATTCTTGCTTTCCCTGCTGCTGCCAAAGCCATTGATGATCATAGGAGCCCTCAGCGAAAAGAATCAGGAAGAAGCACACCCCCACCTCCTCCTATTTTTTTTTTTTGAAACGCACATGAGTTTCTTCATGAATTCCATTTGCTGGATATCTTCTGCCAGCTGAAGATCCTGTAGTGATCTGGGTAGGGACCAGCCCCCACATGTAGCCGTCTGTTCCTGGGCAGAACTGGAGATGCAACTACATTTTCTTGCCAGCAGGACAAAATGATTTTGCCCAGAATCAGGTTGTGTTTTCAAGTTACCCTTCCTCTCTAATCACGTGGTGCTTAAAAGACTGATAAAGCACGCTCCTCAGTGGGGGTACCACAGAACCAGTTGGGGTTTGGGGGCTTTTCTTGAGTCCTCATAAAAGATTCCACACCTTGGACAGGGACAGATTGTAGTCCTTGGGGCATCAGTGGCTACTTGGTGTCTAATGCAAGCCTGTGGGCATTTTGTTAGTAAAGAAGAGGAAATCTCTGAGATTGTAGATGATTTAAAAGGAAATAAAAAGGAATGCAATTTGTGAAGTTGTTTGTTTAAAATATAAAGAAAAGTTTTGCAAACTGCTAAATTCTACTTAAACACAATCCAAAACTTCTTTTGTCCGCCTTTACCTATTGGATAATAAGTTATTTTCTTTTACGTAATTGTTCTGTACATCAAAGCTGTCCCTTGTTGAACTCCTCCTCCTCCTCTGTAGAACTCAATCCTGAGGTCTCATTAGAACACAGCACTGGCTAATAATTTTAAAGAAAGATAGGCAAATTCTCAAAAATGGTATTCAATAAACAGGGCAGTTTAATTACTAAGCAATTGTTAAACAATGAAAAATATCTCCACCATGCCATTGAACTATGGCATGAACGTTGCCCTTATAGTGTACAAATACTCATCTCTAAACGTGTGTCTGATCCATGCAGACCGAACTGCTGATACTCAGAAAGCTAGCGCCAAACAGTGTGGATGCCTGAGGGGTCCCGGTGTGCGCAGAGTGTAGTCCTGGCACGGAGACCATGGGTGCAGGCTGGGCTGGGGTCTGTGTGCTTCCTACTTCCACTCTTATCACTGCTATCCAAAAGAATTTTTAAAGCTCCATTTGGGTTAGTAATATATGGTCCTTTTATATATAGAATAACCAGTTCGTTCCACTGAGAAGAAATATTTTTATTTGCCTACAACTAACATAATTTTCAAAGAGCAACTTTGTTTGCTCCATTTTCCTTTAAAACTATGGTGGGCATACGCTAGCAACATTTTGTTATCCTTATTCTGAAATAAGATTTGGCAGGTAAATGGGTTCTAAAATATGTCATATGTTCAACAATTTAATGTTCAGAGATTCTTTATGCCACAGGATAGGTGTATAGCTCTATAGCAATAACAATCCCTTAGCTGAATATACAAATGAGTAGTTCACCAAACCATCTAGTGGTTTCACTGGAGTGGGAGAAGGGAGATGGTTACCGTGACATCATTGTTATTATTTAAATTAAACTGCTACAGGAGAATATAATTGTTAATAAAAACCTCCACGCCCCTCAAAGTCCTCCCCCCCAACATTTTATGACGTGCCATCCACAATGAATGTAAGTAGAATTATTTTGATCCTGGTAGCCTACTGTACAATTATACTGTCGCACCTATAGGTCAGCAAGAAAATACAGAAGAAAATTACTATATTTAGTAACAGTTATTTGAGAATATATATGTATATTTACGAGTTTAGCGTATCCGTGTTCAAACCTAATTCTCTTTATGAATGTGTGTGTATGTGTGTGCGTGCAGAGAGAGTTCTATAAGCAGGTTGTGTGCATACTCTGTAGCATCCTCGTGTTTGTACATTAAAGGCTTCCATGTAATCATTCCATGGGGCTGGTTTAATGCATTTAACAGAGAACTAATGGGTAGTCTATATCGAAAAGCATGCTCCTATTTTTAATCCTGTCACGTATTGAAGCGGTTTCGTGCGAGTCTGAGGCTTTCACCTTTATCCATCGTGGATGCTCTTGTTCAAGAAAACCGTTCCAACCACTTTTGGTTCCTGACCATTGCTAAAATGCCTCCCCTTCTTTCTCTGAAAGTATTCTTTATTTTTAAAGCCTATTTTCGTCATAGTTAACAACAATAGTGATAAACAATCCCTGCTGTATTGAAACTCAGTTGAAATGATCCGGTGAGCTCTCCCCTTGGTCCTTGCTGCAAAACTGTAATCTCAAATACTGAATATGGTCGGACATGGTCGTGGGCTCCAAGCTGCAGGAGACGGAAGCTACTTTTTCGTGCCGGGATTTTACCTTCTTTCTAGCCTGGAGCGTGCGCGCTGTGCGCGTACACACACACACACACACACACACACACACACACCCTCCGTAAAAACAAGCTGAGGTGAGGGGGTGCCCCTGTGTGAACAGAGACGCAGGGCTCAGGCTGAGCCTGGGCCGTGGGGAGGCCTCCCGCGTGAGCAGCGCCGGCCCCAGGGGCTGTAACTAAGGTGGGCGCCTGCGGCCAGGGTGAGGACGCGCGGGAGCTGTGCGGGCCTCTGGCTCTAGTCTGAGACGCAGGAGAGGATGGCCAGCCTCCCGGGAGTGAAATCAAAGTTCCATGGAGGTTGGAGCCCCTAGACAGCACCCTTGCCCAGGCTGAGGGCCCTCCATGGTTCGAGCTCGCGAGTGGAGCGGCCTCCAGCGCTCGGTCTGCTAGGGTAGAAGCCCGGGAAGGGGTCCCGCGGCGCCAGCTTTTGTACGACCCCGCCTTGGCCAGCCGGGATCTGACGCACCGGCTCCCCCGGGACGCTGGGGGCGTCGCACCGCAGCTGGGTGGGGAGCAATTTATTTCTCGCAGTCCCATCCCAGCCCATCTTCGGTTACTCCACCCTACCCCTCCCATCCCTCCTCCTCCTCCTCTTCCTCCTCCTTCTCCACCGACGCTTGCACTACCTCCTGATTCTCCACCTCCTCTTCATCCTCCATCCCCCTTCTACTTCTCTCTCCCCCTCTCTCCTCCCTCCCGCCTCCTTTCTCCCTCTCCCCTCCCTCTCTCCTCTGAATAAGCAAGCTTTTGCCTCTAAAAGTCACAAGTAATCCTCGTGTGTGACAGAGAGAGGGAGAGAGAGAGAGGGAGAGAGAGAGAGAGAGAGAGATGAGCCTGCCTAGAGGAGCGGAAGGCAGGAAGGGAAATCTGGCACAACGGCTGGGAAAGGAAACTTGATGCTTCTGGGCCACCATTTGCCCGGGCCTCGCTCAAGGTAAGTACACTGGGGGCCCGCGGAGCTCCATACCTGTCAGGGTTCAGCCCCTGCCCATAGCGGAGAGACCCGCACCATTCCCTGGGGCTACACAAGTAAGGATGAAAAAGGGGGTGGGGTGCGGGTGGAGGAGGGCTCCAGCTCAAGGGCTCGGGGCCAAGAAGATGCGGTGCGCCTAGGAGCTTGTACCCCAGGCTCTTGTCCCGGAGCACCTTGTACGTCCAGCTATCCGATTCTCCTCCCTTATGTTGGGTGTTCGACAGCTCCTTTTCTTTACACACCCGCGTGCAAATGAGCCCCTGCTCTGTTATGAAGTGAGAATGCGCGCCTCTCTCAAACCTCGGAAAGGGAAGTTTGGTAAGGCGGGGGCTTTGTAGCTCTGCCGTTCCCTGGAACCTAAACTGGGAACCCTAGACTTGCGCAGAAAATTAATAGTTTCCCCCCTTACCTTAAAAAAATTACCTTTAACGAAAAATTGTATGTATTCAAAAAGATTATTGGATTACCATGTCTGATCAGCTGCTGATGACCTACCAATAAGAGTTTTAAACACACACGCACATCCACGCGCGCGCGCGCGTACACACACACACACACACACACACACACACACACACACGAGGGGCTATGTGCAGTGAGGAAGGCCTTCATAAGTAACCAAAAATTCAGAGGGAGTCTCGGGGACTTCTAAATGTATAAGGCTGTGTACGTGTCCTCCTTGTGTACAGAGAGCAGAGGGAGGGGGCAGAGGGAGCGCGCGTTCGCTCGGCGTTTTCTCTGTGCCTGTGTGTTTCGTGTGTTGTCAGCTGGCTCTGGTTTCTAAGCGCTGAGCGCTGCCAGGGGCGGGGGCCAGCATTCACCATCCACCTCGGCACCCTAGTGGCGAAACAGGACTCATTTGTTTGGTGCAGAGCGGTGACGACCTAGAAGAAACTGAAGTGTGGTTAGGTCGGCCCCCTGCCATCCATTACACCTGCGGCAGATGGCTCAAGTGGTAGAATGGTTTTGTTTGCCCAGATCAAGAAGGGAGGAGGGGGAAGCTAGAGCTTCGCCCCACTCAAAAGAAGTACCATGAAGAGCCAAAGAAATGAGAAGCCATATTCATACCATCAAAAGCAATAATGGTGCCGCCTTCCATGAGTGAACCTAGACATGTTAGTGACCTTGGTACCTGGCCCCAACTGATAACATGGCAGCATTTTAGAAACAGTATTTTTTCAAATGTATTTTTGACGAATTGCCTACTCTTCCCTACACACACATACACACACACACACACACACACACATACACACTCATCTCCAACCAGATGTACACAGGTGTCCTTGGAGCTCTACTCCCTGAGGCCAAACGTCAGTAAGCCCCCGAGGATTTCCAGAGGCAGGGAGCCTCTCCCTTCTTCTGAAAAGATTTTTTTCAATAAGGCTGCCAGCTTCTAAACACATTCCCCCTGCCCAGACAGCCAGGTTTCAAATGTATCCATCTCATTTTCACATGCAACGATGTGTCTTTCTGATCAATATTCCCATCCTTGCATCCCTTCCTTCCTCCATGCTACTCAACAAGCAGGAAAGGAAGTACACACACCCTCCCAGGCAGCCCAGAGGGAGGGCAGGTGTGACAAAGAACACAGACACAGTCTAATGACAGTTTAGCCTGTCTTATATTCTTTAATTTTCTTGCTAAATAAGAACTGAAAGAAATATCAAGGGAGACCTAAACAGAATGAAAAGCCTTATCTCCACCCTTACTTCACACACACACACATTACTATAACACCCATATATTCATACATTTACATATATTTATTCATATTTCTTATGAAGTAAGAAATAAATTACTTCACTCAATTTTCTGTTCTAAACAGGAAACATTCCTTCAATTACTTATAATTGATTATAATTGAATTTCTAATTATGATAATGCTTGGGGGTGGTTAGCGTGCAAAGAAATGCCACCATTTTTGACGCAAATTCCATTTTTCTATCTTCTTTAGTGACAAATGCCAAATCAACATTTTTTAGTTAGTTAAAACCAAAGACTATCAAATGGCAATGAGAACCCATTCTAGCTAATACTTTGGTATCACAGATCAAGCTACATTCTAAAAAGCCAAAAGGAAAAGGAAAAAAAATCAACCCTTTAATTTTTCAAGATGCTTTCAATACCCAAATACACCTCTGAACTGGATTTGGTTGATGGGTGCTGGTTGTGTGCCCAAAGTAATTTAATTTTTCTATAATCATTTTCCTTTCCTATGAAAGTTTCCATTTTATAAGGAGAAAGTTGACTTTGGTATATAGTGGGGTACAAGATTCATTGAGAAAAATGCCATTAGCCCTATTTTATTCATTATTTGTAATATGGGCTTATTCATGCATCATACAAACTGCTAAGGGTCTCTTCTGGGATGTGAATTCACATGTTAACAGAACAAAGTCAAATTCACTTGTAGGAAAATAAAAAAGAAAAATACTTGCAGAACTGAGTTGAAGAGTAGGCTTTTTTAGCCTTTTAGAGACTTTTTGTTTTTTTCAGAGAGAAAGAACGAGGAGAGAACTGATCTAAAACACTTGGCTTTAAGGACAATAAGAGCTTCCAATTTTATTTAAATAAAATAGAGTTAGTAAACATTTGCAACTGTAGAGAATGAAGAAAAAAATTTAGCCCTAACAAGCCCCCTCGCCCCACCTTTCTGCTCAAAACACTTTATATCCTAGTTCCAACCATTATCTCAAGCTAAGAAAAATAATTTCCAAGATAAACTCTTGAACTTTGAATGAAAAAAATTTTTTTTAATTCTGGGATTTGTTAATGAATAATATTTTAAATGGAAATCTCAAGAATTCAAATTAGTTGGAATACCCCAATCTTTCAAAGGGAAGGAATATGTTTTAATATTTGAGCAGTTTAATATAAGAATCACACTCAATCAGTTTTTTTTTAGGCCCAAGTGAGCCTCAGAATCTGACAAGGGGAAAAGTAGGCAACTAGGGACTAAGGGAAGCTGAGGTCCCTCCCTCCTCCGTCGCTGCTGGGACCACCTACTTCACGTCTCCTTTTCATATGAAATGGCTATTTGCTATTACAGAAAAGACTCGGTAAGAGAATCTGTAATAAACGAATTGCTTTTTCTCTATCCCCAGCTTTGCTAGGTTGTCCTCATACCTCGCCATCCCTTCGCAACCTCTTCTACCTTCCCGAACAGAAGACAACAATAGAAGCCATTTAGCAGGAGATAAATACACACACGTATATATACATATATTATACATATGTATAATATATACAATATATAAATAGATATACTTTAAAAATATGTACTTTGATATATGTATGCTTTATATATATATGTATACTCTTAGGTATCAAAAATATCACCAACACCCCAAATTTGCCTTTACTCGAGGAGTAATTAAGAAGATCATAATTCTTAAAGAAAAAAGAAAGGCGCTAGCAAATCTCACTCCCTGGCGGCAGTGAGGGGGCACTAAAGGTACCGCAGCTGGCTAGCAGGAGGGCTCGGACGGTTCGCGTGCCTGGCGCCAGTCACTGTGTATGAATCTGTGTCCTTGACTCGCAAATTTCACCGTTTAGGGGAAGATAATGAACTCTTTTCTGTTCCTAATTTGTAAAGATATAATCTTTAGTTAGTGCTGCTATGGTGGTGAAGAGGCCTGGGTCATGAACCCAAGGAGGTCAGGGCTCCAACCTCCACTAGGATCTCTCTCGTAAAACCAAGAGATGGTGGCCAACTGTGACTGCGGGTTCCTCGGGTTCTCCAGAAGAAAGGGCGTGTGTGCGCCTGTGTGTACAGCACCATCGTGCAGTCCCTCTAGAGGTCTCCAGAAGCTGTGGCTTTGCCTTCCCCAGGGAGGGCAAGGCCTAGCACGGTCCGCAGAGCCTTGGGCGCACGAACCCTGGTCTTCCAAGTGCACAGAGCCGGGCACCCCGCGGCCCAGGGCCGCCCTGACGGCCAAGGCGCGGTACTGATTCTGCCAGTAGGTGTCGCTGTTCCCCTGCCGGCGGGAGCAAGGAGCCCTGCGCGGGGCCCCAGCGCCAGACCGCCCTCCGCGCCCGGCGGGTTCACAGGCCCAGCAGAGCTCGGCGGACAGGGCCGTCCTCCCCCGCCCCCACCCCGGGACCGTGCCCTCGCTCACCTGGCCACGACCGCGGCTACACTGCCGGCCTAAGGGAGCGCCTTCGGGGAGAGAAAGGAGGGACGGTTCCACTGGGGCGAGACCTGGGGCCCCGTCGGAAGCGGCTCAAAGCCGGCTTCTCTCGCGGCTACCAACTCTCCCTCCTTTCCCTTCACGTGCCTTGGGCGGCGGTGGGCTTTGAGCGCATCCTGGTAAGATCCCCAGCCCGGGATTCACCACGGGCTCCAAACTGGCTTTAAAAATAAACAAGAGGTTGAAATCCCAGCTTCGTGGGAGCTAGCCACAGAAAGAGTGGATTGGCTTCAATATGTTTGCCTCAAAAAAAGAAGAAAAAGAAAATAAAGAAACCTGGGCCTGGCTACATGCGTGAGCCACCTTGTACACACGTATGCACGCAGAAATGCACGGTGACCGTGAGAGCCGCCTCTGCCCCCGCCCCCGCCCAGGAAGGAGTCAGTGTCTGTAACGTGGTTGTCTTCCCCAAAAGCGTTGCTCGCCAAGTATTATTTCCCCTTCGGAAGCCTAGCAGTTAGTACGTCTTCGGAATCTGTATTGAAATTCTAGGTATTGAGAATTCTGCGCCCTTCTCTGGCGTCCTGCGGCTCCCTGCCTTCGGCCTCAGTGTGCCGAGTTAAGAGATTATTAATCAGAGGCGTATTCTTTTTGTGTGTGTTTCAAAAGGAGGGCGTTTGGCTTATGAATACCGAGAGGGACATTTACAATGGCTACATCCTATAAGTAATTGGAGATTTTATTATGATTCTGATTGTTTTGTATAGGGAAAACACTAGTCTGATTTGAAGATGGGGAGGAGGAAACCGCATTGAATAAGCTAAATTCAGAACCTCGTGTTAGTGAAAGAATTGGTATGCAAAACGGAACTAGCTGTGTATTTAGATTAGCGTTTAAAATCGTACCTCCAGTCAAAACGTGGGGACATTTTGCACTAAGTTTTTTAAAAGACCCACACTTTATCTTTTTTTTGTAAAAGTAATAAATTCGTGAAGAGAAAAAACATAATCAGATACCTGACAGGATGAAAGAAAAATTCTCACTTAAAGTCCAAAATATTTCGAAACACATTTTGTTCCTGACCCTGGGCCACTGTCTCACTATCTCGGAGGACATGGCTGGACAAGTGCTGAGTATTCAAGGCAAGCCTTAATTTTTACTGTGAGGTTGCCAATATCATCTTTAAATGTCACGCCTTTTGCTATGTTTCATAAAACTGGCTCCTTTCTGTTAAGTCCTATATCTGTTATACAATTCTAAATAATTATTTCTGATTGAGACGGCAAATTAATCAATCGGTGACGTGGTGGCGGCGGTGGGGAGAAGCACGTGTCTAATTGGAGGTTGTGAAGTTCAGTGAGGTGGTATTTTTAGCTTGAAAAGTCCAAATTCAGATATTTGGGTATTTCTCCCCCTCCCATCGTTTCCCCACCTAGTCCTCATTTTACTCTCTTTCACTCAACCTTTTGGGTTCCCTGTCTCTCTTTTCTCTCCCCTTCTCGCTTCTGTCTTCCCTCACCCTCCTACAGCGCCTCTCCCCTTTCCTTGCTCTTCTTCTCCTCCTCCTCATCTCTATCTCTCCTCTCATTTATTGTCTGATTCTATCAGTCAAGTTAATATAAAAGTAGCAAATGGGAGGCCCAGCACCCTTAGCAGGCCCTCTCATCGACGCGTGCAGGGCACTTTAAGGAGATGTCGGTTGCTGCCAGGTTACCGGCCGGAGTAGTGGCCCTTAGTGCAGGGCACGCTGGTTGCGGAGGAGTTGGGGTCTGCGCGGGGTTGCGGGGCTTATTCAAATACCGCCCGCTGCTGCTGTGATTCGCAGGGACACGGCCTCCATATGGTAATGCGGGGCGGGAGGGGAGGCGCAGAGGGGAGGGGAGGAGAGGATGGGGGTGAGGGCGGGGTGGGAGGGGGCTCCGGCACCGCGCGCTCGGCTGCCGGGCTGGGACAGAGCACCCGGACCCGCGGCGGCAGCGGCAGCGGCGCTACCCACCCTCTGCCCCAATACCCACCGAGCCAGCGAGCCACCTAGCCACGGGCCCTCGGGGTAAGCCACAGCGCGCACACGGCAGCGACGGTGACGGTTCACAGGCTTCGGGTTACTACCATGCACCAATAAGGGAGATTAGAAACAGAAAAGGAGATTACAGAGAGATCAGATATAAGAGGTGTACCTCTCTGTGTTCCTTGTCACACAGCGTGCGCGCGCGCGCACACACACACGTATCTGTACACACATGCATGCTCAGATAGCCGTACATGCACACATTCCTTGCTACTGCCATCTAAATATATGCACCGACACTCTATGCCCTGCAACGTGGCCGGTGTGTTTGTCCTGATCCTGCATAAAGGCAGGCAGGTATGTGCGAGAGTCCACGCAGGAACAGCCACGCACAATTTAATTGCAGCCAAACTCAAAGAGACAGCCTGCCGAATTGTTTCAGTCAGCCAGGTGCCCCCCAGAAACTGGCAATTCTGCAGCCAGTTGTGAAATCCTGAAATTATTTTTAAAATGTGCTGAAAATGTACTTTAGGAAACGTAATCTTGCTATATATGGCAAGGTAAGGGCAAACCTGAAGGATGAGTGTGGTTCCGTTTTTAATGTTTTACGTGTAGCCATCTGACCACTTTTTATTGGGTGACATATCATATGAGCACTTTGGTGTAGGCTTGGAAAAACTACAGCCATAGGTAAGGCTGGAAATGCCTTAAGAATTAAGGGTGCTAAAAATGGATGCTGGATAGTCCAGCATGAAAGATGGCATACAGCTGTAGGTTTGAAATAGGGGGAAATACATGTGAATATTTATACATGAAAGCCATTGAGGAGGGCTGAGTCTTGCCCTGAGTATCTGTGCAGGTAAGTCATTCATAAGAAAACTAATTACCTGTGCATGTACTTGGACTTGTTTAATTGAGTAAGCTGCATGTGTGCATATTTGCTGGGTTTTTCTGTGGCTATGTAATTATGGACTGAGTCTTTTTTAAAATGATAGCTTTGGGGAAATTTTAAAAAGTGGAATATATATACATTTTTTCAAAAGCTATCCTGCTGAATAGCTATATTGCCAGGAAGGAGAATCCAATCCTATAAACAAGATTGCCATTTCTTGAAATCTAACTCAAGGCCTGTATATTTTAGGGCACATCAACTGATTTAATATGTTCAACTGTTTTATTTGTGTAATTGTTTTCATTTCAAAGTAAGGAATTAAGGATGCTTTTTAATCAAGATAAAGTGCCTTGTTTCCAGCCATATTAAAATAAAAATGAAACTCACTAAATTTTGAATGCAGCAGATAAGGTACAACATACAACATGGTTGAAAATGTCTTCCTTGCAGAAGGCTGTCCATTGCTGTGTCTACACATTTTAAAATAGATTTTTCTTTTTGCAATAAGAAATGCTAGAAAGCAATAGGGCGGTGAATGCCGCACCTCTCAGTCAATGAGCACAAAAATTCTTTAGAAATCTTTGGAATCACTTCACTTATACATACATTATCTCAAAAGCACTGGCCCCGTACTGTGTTTCTGCTAATATGAAGTTAATTAGACCATCAAACTTTGAGCCTTGAGCGATGGGCATTACAGCCCATCGAGGGGTATGTCAGGAAAGAAAAAAAAATGTGTCTTTTCTTTTATGACCAAACAGGTTATACAGCTGGCAATGCATACATGACAGATGTGCATATTTGTAACCTTAAACAAACAGAAGCAGGGAGACAACTGTGTATATTACCTAGCAAGAGACAGCAGCAGACATTCGCCAAAAAATAAAGACAGACAGAAAAGGACAAGAAAGACTGATAGACATAATAAAACAGCAAAAAATGGGGGGGGGGAGAATCAACAAAACGATACAACCTGAAATTTTCGCGAATTAAAAAATGCAAATATATCTTTACATATGCATCAGTATTAAAAATAATACACGCTGGAACCAACAGGAGCGGGAGCAGGAGGAGGAGGTGGAGGAGGAGGAGGAGAGGTGGAGGAGGAGAGGAGGAGGAGGACGAGGAGGAGGAGGAGGAGGAGGAGGAGGAGGAAAGAATGGAGGCGCCGCGGAGCCCTGATTATGCATGGGCTGGAGCTGCCTCCTCTAACCTGTTCTTCTCCGAGCCGGGCAGCCGGCGGTCCTCAGCCGCCCACAGAACAGGAGCCGAAACAACCGTTCCCGAAGGCTACAGCGTTTATTTTTCTCTTTTGGGGGGTTTTGGCGGTTGTTTCAGGGGCTCGCCAACTGGCCCCTTTAATTAAAAGCTTCAATAAAAGGCGATCGCGCCAGGAATGCACCCGCTCCAGATAGCGCAGGATTTGCATATTTTTTTAATGCCCTAATTTCCTTGATGTATGTAAATGTAGCCGGACGTAGAGGGAGACAGGGAGCTGACGTCAATGGACGTGACCTCGCAGCTAAACCTTGAACGTGAAGCCGGGATGGGGGAAAACACGGAGCGGCAGCCGGCGGAGCACGAGAGCGCGGGCGGCGGCGGCGGCGGCGGCGGCCGAGCTCAGGGCGGAGGCGCCAAGGGGGCCGGTGCTGGCCCCGGGGGAGGACGAGCCGCTGCCTTCTTTCTGCACCGCGCGGCTTCCACCCTTGCCCGCCTTCCAGCTGCACACTCGGACTCTTGTCCTGCGCCTCCAGCCCCACCAAATACACGTTCTTTTGCTTCCCTCAGAAAAGCAACACACCCCAAAACAACAAACCCAAAACAACAGATAAGCCAAATCGAATCCCCAAATATTTTAGGCCAATGCTCGGGTAGCTTATCAGAAAGAAGACTCTGACAATGGAACATAATTTTTTTTTTTTGGCTTCTTTCCACAAGAAGAGGAGGGGGAGACCACAGACAACAGCAAATCACTCCTAAAACACAACTACACGTGTTCCCTGTAGGGAGAGGTAAATCGCCCAGCCGACTGGTGGGAGCTTCTCGTTTCGGTATCTATTTACCTGTTCACTCATTTATGCGCGTCGGCTTCATTAACAGCAGTGTCATGAACGCGCGTTTTAATATGATGGGAGTGCCGTGTGTGCGTGTGTGTGTGTGTTTGTGTGTGTGTGTGTACTGCGAGGTGCTTGGGCTGGCAAACACCGAGGCAGGCGCTGTGAATCAGATGAGAGACATCAGTCTTTCCATGGCCACATCTGGGATTTATCTGCGGAGCTATCTAGGTCAGAGCTCCTAGGCTGGGGTTCGAGTTCACCCCTTTGAAGGACGAGGCCTGATAAGGCTTCCCCTGAACAGGCCCTTCCCGATGCATTGTCTGGGGAAGGGGGACCGAGGTGCTAGCCACGCCGCAGCCGCTGCCTTGCCGGATTTGGCCTGGCGTGTTTCACTCGGAGCTCGGCAGCCTCGGCGCGGAGGCAGCGAATCTCCGGGACGCCGCAGGGAGGCCTTCAGGCTCCCCTTCTTCCGCCCCGCGCGCCGGCGTGTGCGAGCCCGCGCACCAGGCGGGAGCCGCCCCCGCCTCCGCTCTCCACCCTCTCCCAGGCAGCTAAGAAATGGTCCTCGGCCTCTTCTGGGCCGGGGAGCAGAGCTGCGGGCAGGCAAGAAAGGGGCGCCGGAGGCCGCGGCGTGGGCTTCTCTGCCCTGCCCTCGGCCGCCAAGGCTGCCGTTTCTTCGTTCCACCTCGCAGCCCCAGCTTTGTTTTCCTCATCTGCTCGTGGCCACCGGGCCCCACGCCTGCGAGGGGAGTGTGTGCGTGTGCGCGGGGGGCGGGCGCGCGCGGCGGGCGGGGGCCCTCCCGCCAAGGACACGCTTGGCTGTCTGTCCTCCGGCTGCACTTGGCGGGAATGCCAGGGGCGGCCGGCGGGGCTGCGCGCCCGCGGTTCTCATTACTGCTTCCCCGCTCCCCCCGGGCCGTATTTACATACGGGCCACTCGTCTGAATTTTTACTGCGCTCCCCCCGCACTGCCCCCCTCCGCCTCCCGCCCCCGGTCGCACGCGCGCAGGCTCGGAACAACCGCCCGGGCACGCAGACACCCGCGCCCAGGCTGCGGCCCGCCCCGGGCGCGCAAACAGGCCCAGGGGGGCAGACGGCCCTCGGCGGGACGGATTCCTGCACCGCCTCCCCGCCTCCAGTGCGCCCACACCCCTGACAGCCTCCTCGCTCGTGTAGCAGGAAGCCCACCTTCTCCTCAAAGCCCCCACCCTTCCCTCTCTGCACATTTCTACCCCCACCTTCCCACATCTCTGTCTCTCTTTCCTTGGAGACACACACACACACACACACACACACACACACACACACACACACACACACACACCCTTTTTCTTTCCCCTCAAATAGATAAACCCCTATGGCGCGTCCCTGGTACCTTTAGAATAGCTCTGGAGTTTAGAGAATAAAAATCTTTATAATGTATTGCTTGTCTTTAGCCAAACACATTTAACAACCACAACAAAAAAGAGAGGAGTGAGGAAGGGGGACTTGAACCAAAAGACCTTTCTTAAAAAAAAAAAAAGTCTGCAAGTCAAAAGGTCATTCTCCAAGTTTGTAAATAAAATTGCAAAAGGAGTCCTTAAAAAATAAAGGAGAGGAAAGAAGGAAGAAAGGCAAAAAAGACCCACAAGTTACATAAAATGGTGCATTGGAGAAACAAGACAGGGCGATTCTTTTAAAAATTAGTCTTAAGAAACCAACAGAGGGAAAAACTGGAGGAAAAAAGAAAAAGAGAAAAAAATAAAAGGTAAAAAAGGCAAAAGAAGTTTCCAAAGAAATGTGTGCTTTGCATCTTACAATAGGAAAATGTAGCCATTGCCCTCCTTCAGACGAGACATTTCTAATTTGTTCCGTCTGTCAGAAGGGGACTATGAGAGGTTTGGGTGCAAATTCATTATCTCTGGCAACGCAGAACGTAGTGTGGGGACTGAAAAAGACCGTGGCAATGGATGAACAATAGGGCTTCAGTTCATCAGTAACAAAAGCAGTGGGGAAATTGGTTGAGTTTCAGAGCACGTCCTCCTCGGCAGAGGGGGCTGGACTAGACCTTGGACAGCCCCCCCAAAAACTTGCCAAGCCTCGCACACACCACTTCACTTTCCACTCCGAGGCTCAGGGAGCAAGTGCCTGACGTGGGGGGGAAAAGTTGTTTTTTTTTTTTTTTCCTCCTTGGTCTTTTGCGCCCTTCTCTCTCTCCCCAGAAGGGAAGACCCGTTTAAACTATTTTAGACGCAATCAAGCAAGACTCACTGTGTGGAATTGAGCGCCAGTTTTAAATGTGCTGAGGAGAGGAATGATCTGATTTTTTTTTCTTTCTTTTTTTCTTTTCTTTTCTTTTCTTTCTTTCGTTCTTTTTTTTTTTTTTTTTTTTTGGAGACGCCAAAAGGAGCCTGTTTGTGTGCTGCGGCCGCGCTGTGACTCTGGATCTTGTCTTCTGGCCAGCGCTTCGATTCCTGCCCAGCTGGATTTGGGTGGCAACACTGCCTGGCGCAGGGAGATCAAGTGAGTATCGTGGCGGCCCGCAGGCTGCAGCTCGGTCGGCGGCACTGGGCCAGCAGTGCCCGCCGCGGCCTGGCGCACGCACTCATCACCGCGCCCGCGAGCTGGTGCCCGCAGAGCCCCGCTGCAGACCGCTCCAGAGGGCCAGTCCAGGGCTTTGCTTCAGCTAATTGATTGTGTGCCTCGGATGCTAAACCTGTTGATCTCGTGAGTTTTCTGAGCCAGGACTGTTAATTATCCAGCGGCCTGACCCCCAATCGCAGAGAGATGCCAGCAAAATTTCGCGCTGGAAAAGGGAATTTTGTATGTTATTTTGTGTTGGTGGTAGTAGGACTTTTCTCTTTTAAACCTAGAGCAAAATACAGTTGTATTCTGGATTCAGAATTCACATTTTGAATAATTCGCCTCCCTTTAACCGCCCTAAAGTTGCAATTACCTGGCAATGAAGCGAAGGTCTGATTAGGTCCTGGTGGAAAACTTAGGTACAGTAGCTAACTAGATCTGGTTGGTTTCCACTTCCTTTTTCTCTTTGCCTTTTGGATTTGGGGAAGCGAGCGGCCGCTTTGCAGGGTTATTCCAAGTTCAGCTTCATCGGGACGCAACCGCCTTGGTTAGTTAGTTATTGGGACTTGAGCGGTTGAGCTTCAGACGTTCCTGGTACCGGAGAAGCCCAGTCTTTGCGGTTTGCTTGGAGCCCAGACCGGACTGAGGAAGGGAAGACCTCCTTTCTGGGGCCTGGAATTATCTGCCGGAACCCTTGGCGATGGGAACTCGGGCAGTGCATTTGCATTAGTGTCTGCGGCGTTTTCTCTTGCAAATGTACCCGCGGTGCTTGAATAGGGGACTGTCTTGAGGGGTCAGGGCAGCAGTGGAATTGATCAGAAGTTAGACCAGAGGCCCTGTCAAGTCACGGCCACGGCCGTGGGGGCCCCCTCGGATCTGTGGCTGCCTTGGGCCCAGAACGGCGGGGCCGGATCCAGTTTCCTCCCTCTCCTGGTGCCTACCGCTGCCTGCCACCCTCCTTCTCCACCTTGGCACCAGTAATTAGGGCGCTGTCTCAGGAAGCAGCTCCCACAGTCAGCATAATCGAACTAGGGCAGTACTTTCATTTTGCAAAACCAGTAGTCCCACCCTTCCAGTCCAAAATAACAATAAGCATAAAAAATCATAAGAGAAAAGCAACCTATTTTGGGGGAGTGTGAGACTTCTTTAATCTTGGATTGGAGAGGAATGGGGGAAGGGAATAAAAAATCCACCACTTTACAGCAATCAGGTTTTACATTATTCATTGATTTACTGGAGGAAAGAGCCAATCAGGAGCCATAGATGTGAATGCACATCTCAACGTGCTGTGGCCTTACAGTAAACTATTTGCATCTTTCTAATACATTAGATATTTATCCAGGGATTCCCATTGTTTGAAAGGCCTGAAAATTCAGTCTCTTAAACATTTGGAAAATAAGACTTTGTCCAGTCTTAAAATCCTTACATGGAAGGACTCTCCTCTTTTGTATGGCAGGTTGCAAGGCTCAAGTTCCTAGTGTTTCTTAAGAGTCGCTCTTCCTTCCAAGCTAAAAATAAAAGAAGAAAGAAAAATTAATTTCCCACACCCCTTCAGATTCTGCATATTTTGCATTCCCATTATCATGCATATCTCCATTTAAATGCAAATTAGCATATTTAACCCTGTGGGTGCTAAGACTCAGGATATAGTATACTGGGGTTTTATGGAATTTCTTGACATTTTAAGGAATCATGGTAATTGGGATACTTTAAATAAAACCATATCTGTATATGCTTTTATATACATATAAAAACTGTGATCTTTTTTGACTGTTTTTCAGATGAGACTGCAAAGAAGCATAAAATGAATAGACAATCCAACCAACCAAAGGTAATTTTAAAATTTACATTTGATAAAATTGAAGTGATATACAAATTAAAATAGAATATTATTTACTGGGTAGCAGGCCTGGAGTGTGTTGTATATCTCCCAATTCCTGCAATAGATAGAATTTCAGAGAAATCTAAGTTTCCATGTATGCAGTTTTTTCTCCCTGTAGGGAGCCTTTGTATATTGTATATCAAGCATAATACAAATATAACCTGTAACTGCCTATAAAAAGGGGAATTTGGGATACAGAAGAAATAATAGAATACTTTTATTAGAAAGTAAGCCAGTCAAGTACCTTGCCTGAACTATACAAATCGCTGTAAATTAAATGGCTTTTATGTAGAAAATGGTAGTCTTGACTGTAGTAATGGACTGTGGTTTACATGCATGAGAATCATACAAACCAAATATTAAAAGGGGATTTCAATGATAGGCCAATTCTTTATGTACTCTGCAATAGTTTGAATAGGATTCAGAGGTGTTCTAAATACTGGTGACAAACCAGATATATTTGAATTTATGGAGTAACATAATTATGACCGAAATATGTGTAAAATCATAACTTTTCACTTTTAACTTAAGTAGAGATTGTTTATTCCCAAGTAAGCCAGGATGTTTCAATTCATGTTTCAGCCATCTGGAGACCTATGAAAAGATTAGAAAACAAGCATGACAATCACGTCCTAATCTACTGGCCATTAATGGGAATTTATTATCGAATGAGCAGGCAAGCCATTTAAATTCAGTATATCTTTCAATATGCAGATTCAAAAATGAGTATTCTGTAGCTCAGCTAAATAGCTTTTTGAAAGCAAAAGTATCTGATATGAAAACATGTAGGTGTTAATAGTTGCTCTTAACATGTGACAGACATTGCTAGGAATCTTTACAGCTGTACAATTGTTTCAACTTGTCTCACATTCTACACAATAATACAGTTCTGGAAATATATATGCTAGACCATGACATAAACCTTTGCAATATTCAAAATAATAAGATGCTCAATATTAAGCCTTACTTTGTATTTTTATTTCTCCATACCCTGAGAGATGATACAGAGGTAAAATATTTAATTGGCTATATGGCTAATGAACAAATGGCCCATATTCCTAATGTTGGCTGTTTTCACTTGTTAGGGCTCCCATGATGAGTCTATGGTATATATGCCAGGCATGGAGGCCAGTCCTGGAGTCAGTTGATATGGCTCTGGGCATTGCCCTAGAAGATGCTATTTTAAGACAGCACCTTCTGTAGTTTCTAATTGTAGAAGCATCACAAATGTTCAGTGTCTTGGCTTTCATGATGGGTACTTTGGTTCTAAAAATGCATTTGTATAAGTATAACCACATTAATTTGCAAAGTTGCACAAATATGGGGATGATAAACATACACAGACATAAAATGCATTACAGCTCTCTACTTTCACCGACCCTCACCCAGGTACATACCAACAGAAAGATATTCTCAAAATATCTGGAATTACCTGGGCTTTGACTTAAGGAATTGAATTCATCTGATTCCATGCTTGCTTTATGTAATACATGCCAAATCACTAATGATTCTGCTTCTATGTCTTGGAAAGCAAGGCCACAACATTCTCAGTCTTCCAAGGCAGCCAAACTCATTAAGGTTTTACATAATGTCAAAAGTGGCATGTGCCTTAGTGATCTGTTAAATTTTTATTCAGTAATCTATGTTGTGACCGGATAGTTCAAGAAGGAACAGTAACTCCATGGGAGTGTGTTTCTCTGAATTAGTTTGTAGTTTACATGTGCATTTTATGTATAACCCAACATAGCCATTTCTGATTGTACCTCTTGTACCATAATTTGATAAGAAAAATAGACGAGCAATTTCCACAGCTTAGTCTTTTCTAAATAATCAGTACTGGAATGCTCACCAAAAAAAGTAAATAAATAAAAAATATAGGGAAAAGTTGGCATCTGTGCTATTAAATCATGTCTTTACTTGGTGTGATATTGTTTCCATTCTTGGTTGGGGGCTTTTCCTAGCAATTCTGTTTTTCTTTACTTGTCAGTCTTTTCTATAGAGTTTACATATATGTGCTCTGTATGTAACTCGTTAAGCATGTTCACACTCACGCCTTAAATGAATAAATCACTGAATTAATGAAAGAGTGTATGTTAATTCTGAAAGTGTTTTAGTCATTGGGGAAATAATCAACCTATAGAAATGAGAGTATTGTGTTAAACTAGTGATGAGTGCAATGAATATTAAGATTTATTACATTCTCTTGTAGCATATATTTTAAAGAATAGCAACACCACCAAACGTAACACAATTCTGAAAAAACAGTTTTTAAGGTTTACGCATGGTGAATATGCATTTTATGTAGACTACCTTAGATGTCTGCTGAGGGGCATTTGAATATTAGAACTATACATATTACAGATGCATTACACAGATTACTCATTATGAAGGAGAGAAGATGAAGAAAAGCACTCTTTGAAGTGATCATATTCACACTTTGAAAAGTTCTAAGAAAAGCAATGAGGCTAATTAATTAATAAAACAACATTCCCCTCTAGATAGAATAAAGGTGGGGGTGGGGAAGGGCGAGGTGGGGGTAGAGTTATGGCTTTAACATCCAGATGTTTTATTTGTATTTTTCATGAAGTAACAATGCTTTTTTTCATAGTTTCATAAGCAAGGCTAGTATCATTTTCTTTCTGTATGAAAACTGATGTTTAAAACAATAGACAAAGGCTCAGCATTTTTATTACAGCAGAGTTGTATACAACATTAGAAACTATTGCTGCAATGTTTACCTATGCTGCATTCTGACACACACACCCTATATATGCAGTCATTTTTTAAAAACCAGGATGAAGTCCGCTTGCTTAGAGTATTCAGTTTGAACTTCCAGGACAAAATATGATGCCCTATCGCCATGGTACATAGATACAAAACATGACTGAGCTGTGAAGCCATTAAAAACACACCACCAGAGCAAATTGTCAATGTAATCACACATCGACTCACTGCGTAATACAGATCTGATTCCCAGCCCCAGAAAGCGAGGCCCTGCTTTAAGCAATAGCAAAGTGCCTTCCATCTGTCTGCCTATGCAATCTGCCAGAAGAGAAATGCAGGCAAAGACGTTTCCCAGATCTGAAATGCTTTTATCTGTCCTTAGAGAGAGATTTCTTCCAGTCTTTGGATATTAGAGCGATCTACACTAGCACGGAGGAGGTAAAAGGCCGCGGGTTGCTTTTCCAGAAGCAGTCTGTAGTGCTAGCGGAAGAGATGTTGATTGAGAAAATAGGGCTTGTTGCAATGCTGCCGCTACTGCTGCTGTCGCTGCCGCTGCTCCGGCAGCAGGCGTGGGGCAGTTGGCTGATCACTGATGCATATCAATAACCATGTACTTGAGATTTCTCATGACATCATCATTACCTTGGTCTCCCGCGGTCTCGAACCTTTGACCTTGCCGGGCTGGTCCACAATTTGGCAGTGCAAGCCCCTCCAATGATGGCCCTTTTCTCCTTCTTTCAGACCGGGGGCAGCAGCAGGCCAGCAAGACGGCATCTTCTCCTCCCCAGCCTAGAAGCCCTGTGAAATCGAGGATCTTCCCCCTAAAACACACATACACAAGATATGTGCAATCAAGCTGCCACCGCTTGGTAAAAAGCTCATGGTGCCTAACCCAAAAGGATCAGGAGGAGATCCTTGAATCAGCTGTCACTTCTATAGAATGGGATTTTTTTTTTCCTTCCTCCTTAACCTGCGCTGGAAATTGCCGTTGGCTTTATACATCTCTATAGAGGGAGGCTAAAGAGTCTTGCCTGAGAATGAAGCAATTTACAATGCAAATAGAGGCCTGTGAAGGGACGGATGCTGCTGCTCACTCGTAACAGCTTGCTGCACCTTAATAGCTGGTTTTATTTTCTGATATTAATAGATGAATCGTTGGCTAACGCTGCCGGAGATTACTTGCTGAAAGGGAAAAAAAAAGTTCGGAATAAACTCTGAAGGCTACAGATCTCGTTTGGATGTTTTAGCTGCACACACACAAACAGAAACCAGGTCATATTTGCATAAAAGGAGGAATCTTAAGCGCGGCAAGTATCCTGGACGACGACTATTCGGTACTGCCAGAAAGGATCGGGATCTGGAGTCTGGCAAGAGGAAGACAGAGGCATGTGAGGGAAGCGAGTTGTTATCTTTGGTTATCTAGCTGTATGAGTGTATTGGTCTTCATAAAGCTAGATAACCGAAAGTAAAAACTCCTTCAAGATCGCCGGGGAGCGTGTGAGAAAGAAAGACTACAGCCAAGAGACAGTAAAAACAAAGGTCAGGAATACTTATTGAATCTAACTTTTTGTTTTGCTTTTTCCTTATGATTAAAGGTGGATGAGAGAAAATTAAGTGCACACATACCCTGAAATATAAAGGTGTCAGATATCTTGAGAGGGGTTGTTACAGCTGCAAAGGAGAATTGTATAGTGCTAATGAGTAAAGATGCATGTGCAATTTGTTCTCTGTTAAGATACAAGTTTGTATGTGAGGGATTTTTTGTTTCTTAGAAAGCTGTTGTAGAGATGTCTGGTACCTAGTTTAGAAATGATTCCATAATATGTAGACTTGGGCAGTTCCTTTCCGAGGCTCCTCCCTCTCAAAATTTGAAGATTGTGCTTGGAAATTACTTTTCATGTATTTGGGCTATATGTCAATTATATGAAATTAGACTTTTAAAAAAAGTTTATACTGGAAAGTTAATAATTTATATCTTCTGAGGACTTAGAGCTAGCAGGGAAAATGAAAAAAAAAAAAAAGCAAAGGCTGATTTTTATTCTTCTATTCAAAATACAAGGACAGATGCTTCTCTGTTCCAAGAGGGTTTCCTTGAGGAAGCTACTGAAGCAGAAAGACATGATGGAGACGAGATCGCCTCCCCTCTTGTCAAAGTGTTAAAAAAATGTTCTGTCTTACTCTGCGCCTAGCATTGGAAATGAAAGTGACATTTACGCCACAACCCACGTGTGCGCCTCCTCTCTTTTTGTTTAAGGATGATCAGGTCTATCCAGGAAACAGCTCTGGCATCCCAAACTGAAATAATTAGGACGTATATAGACCTGACAAAAATGGAAAGGGGGTGGGGAATCTGAGGGTCTGTCTTGCCTAATTGATTCCGCTAAACGGAATGCAGGAGATGTGAACGGCAGGACGCTCCGATTCCCACGCTCGGGGGCAAGTGGTAAAGCGGGGCCCGGCAGCCTATGACAGACAGCCCTGTTGGGGGGTGGGGGTATGAAAAAAACATCAAGTGCACACACCATACTCATCTCCATCGCTTAAGAAAGTAAAGGCATTTCCCACCCACAGCCATCTGCAGCTTCCCAAATGGCAACACCAACTGGTCTGTAGCTGCTGCATACTGTCTGCTTCTGTTAATTTTTTAACCCGTGTTTAATTTGGCTATAATTAAGTTTGGCTTTCTTCTTTGGTTGAGATTTTCAATGTTCAAGGAAAGCTAGTAGAAAGCAACTGCAAAAAATCCCATGACTGCCTGCCCCTCACGTCAAGTTCTCAGTCTGTACTTACGGCCTTGTGACCCCCTTTTGGCTTTTGTTTTGAGTGGGTTATGTTTTAAAATACTTATCTCTCTATTACAGTCATTATTATGACTTCATCAGGTTGTTTACGTCTTAACATGATATATCTAGGAACTTGGCCTAATTATGCTGATAGATGCACCGTGGAAGTAAAACTATAAAGTCATTAACTTAGAAAATTGATTGCAATAACAATATGATAAAAAGTTGTAGGGAATAATCTCAGCTAGATGGTTCTAAACAGCCATTTTTAAAGTCTAAAAATAATTATGTCTAGCAGAAACTTTGGAGCTTTGGGGGTCCCCATTGTAATCTTTTCCTAAAAGTCCTTAGGTTTTTCCACAAGTCACCAAACAAACATTTGTGTAGACATTTATACATATATATAGCCACTGCAATAAGAAAATGTCCAAAATGGCCTGTTATCTTCCACATGGCCTAGATTATTGACAATCCCAAATATACAGTTTTTCTTCAAAAGCAGTCCATTTTCCTTTGTAGCTTCAACTCTTTATAAGACTTTAGACTGGAGAAGCCTGTAAAACCACTGTTAGTTTCAGTTAGAAACTCTGAGAGACTTTATTAACGTAAATTCTCAATTTGGCTGCTGAACACGTGCCAAAGTTTTACTACTGTAGTGGCGTTGAGAAGACCCTTGTTTATTTACATTTGAAGCACTGTTTGTGCAAACAACCTTTCATTGTTAAGTGCCTGTATTCCTTTCATTTACTTCATGTCCAGGGGTGCTATTTACCTAGAACCATTGTCTACTACAATTAACATTTACATTACAAAGTGTGTGGTTTTCTTTCTCAAGGAGGTTCAATTAAGGCAATAAGATGTTTGCTGGGGAAACCTATTGTTTACTGAAAGCACTCAATGGAGTCAAATTACTGAAGCTTTTGCCTACATTTTGGTCTTTTATGTAAATATGTTAAATATAACATCTAAGGAAAATAAACAATATTATAATTATGTGTTCGCCATTGTCATATCAAACTTGCTTTGTATCATACTAATGTTACATAACTTATCAATCAATAAAAATACATTTCAATGTTATTATTTTCATTTTATTTTTTGCTGTTCCACTCCTCTTGCTGCAACATGTCCCAATTTTTCTTTTTCCTATTACACATCAAACTTCTGACATTTTGTTTTATTTGTGTGTGTTGAAGAGAGGTACTGTATCTAAGCATGAGTCTGAAGGGTGTCCAAGATAATCTCTACAATGACCTTATAATAAGGTGATATTTCTTTGAAATCTGAAATATTCCAAAGGCATGTACATTTAAGTCAAAAGAAGTGTAAATATCTGTTAAGTAGTTCTTTGAAAGCTAGTTTTAACATTGGCAGAAACCGGATCAAGTTTATTTAGCATACCACTGCATTGTAAAACAGTTGGAGTGAAGTTGCAGGTTGCGTGAGTATGCATGTTAACTAGTGGGAACCAAGCACAGTCTTTGTGAAAGGGGAGCAGCAGATTGCTGTGCAAGGCCAATGTTAAAAAGGCAGCTGAATTTAACACCATCTGGAAGAAAAGATCCCTTCACGACTTTCTCACACCGTCAGACAAAACTAGTGTCTCTTGTTCCGAGCCCTTGTCTATGCAACCATACAATACTGAGTCATTATACTTTTGCTGAGAGAAAATTTGAGAACACAATATGGGTAACCAGTGAATGACCAAGTTTCATTGTGCCCGCTTAAGTCGATTGAAATCTACGTCTAGAGCTATGAATGGTAGTATTGTTTTCCTCACCAGGGCTGTACTAAATGTCAGCACAGTGTAAAGAAAAACTGTAAAGAAAAGTCTGCAAATAACTTACCAGATCTCAATTATAATATTTTCCCACACTAGAACTAATATCATTGCGAGGGGCTACATTGCAGAAAATACAAAAAGAAACGAAAAGAAATAGAGAGTTCATTTAGAAGTTATTTTATCCAGACAAACATTTTAATTTTCTGATGGGAACTTCAATTCAGGCTGCAGGCTGGGTTGAGAGGTGGAATTCATTACTGGGAAGTTCAAGTTACAAAAATGCTTCTCATGCAATTAAAATAGAATAAAACAAACACCTAGTCCCACCTGAAACCCTCTCTTCTTAAATATAAATGGACTCTACTTGGGTTTTACTGCTACAGGTCCGCTTAGAATTGCTAGTATGAATCCAGCTTAAATTTTGCCTTAAATTATGGCACACTGCTCTTTCAAAGTTTGCCACTATGATTGACATTGCAAAAGAACACCATAAACATACATTTCCAAAATTATACAAGAGCATTCTGGCACCTCCTTACGTGGATTCTGGTGCCCTCAGAAATACACTTCCCCTTTACGTTACGCCCCTCCCCCATTTTCTAACTTTTTTTCTCATGATGTGTGTAAATCAGTTACTCTTAGGTTTAACATTCACACAATCCATTTGACTGTAAACAGCCAGAAAAAGGAAACAAAACAGTTCAAAAGGAGTAAAAGGAGTTGGTTGTGTATGTTTTATTAGGATGTCTATTTTAAATGTAATTGACTTTGCAATTTTGTTATTGTGTCACCAAGTGTCTCATAGTTCTTAACATGTAAGTGCAAAACAATGAGTAATTGCTGTTTTGCTGAATAATACATCTGAGTTGCCAGCGTCAAAGGTATTATTTTGTGTATTTTTAAACAGGAACGTTAACTGCAGGTTTTGACATCTAGAATCTTTTCATGAAATACTTAGAAATAGGCTGATAAAAATGATACCTGTAAAAGTAAATATAAAGACATAACTAACTTATTTTCCTTGTCCTACTTTATTATACTAGAAAATTGACAATGAAAGGTCACTCAATAATCAAATGCTAAAGGATATAACAAGCACAGTCATACAAAAAAAAAAATCCAAAACAAGAAGAAAAATGGAAATTGGATAGAGGTTAAAAAAAAAAAAACACAAGATATATAGGAAGACTTCTGCAGCATTCTACAGAATGTGAATTGGGTATATTCACCAGTATTAGTCCCCTAATGAAGTTACCATTAATATGCATAGTAATGAGATAAATGCATTATTTACATTCAAAATGGAATATTTTTCCAAAGTGGCATTTTTTTAAGTCTTCTTAAACACAGAGAACACTTTTTACTACTGGTGTTCTCTATGTTTATTTTAAAAATGAAAATAATTTTCTTGTTTGGAAAAATATGAAATTCTAATTTGATTTTGTATAGTCTGATGAAAATTAAGAAACCACTTAAATAATAAGAGAAAAGGATGAGTACATTTCAAGTTCAGAAACATTCCTTCTATTCCTAGACTACATATAAACACTTCAGGATATTTTAGCATTTTAAGAATTTTGACTTTTTAAAAATGGAAAGATGAAGCTAAAGGTTTTATTTTCCAATGTGGCTAGAAAATGAATGAAAGTATGTGTGTGACTATCTCTGTATCTATTTTTCTATACATCTATACCTCTGGAAATGTTATTGTGTTTTAAGAATATTGATAACCTTTCCCACTATATTTTGCTGTGACTTTCCCCTCTAATTTGCTAGAGTAAGTAAAACACACCATAATGTGTTGTATTTGGATCAGTGCTGGGGGTAGTAGCATTGAAAGGGGTGACATGGGACAAGGTGTCCTTTCAGAGCTAACTAATTGGAATCAAAGTTATTGAGTAAAAAGATATCTATAGTACTGGGTCAATTGTTTTAACATTAGTACTTGGAGACAGTTTAACAGGTCTACAGCAATGGGACATGTAAGGCAGTTCCTCAGTGTCTCTGGATTTTAATGGATGGCTTTGTTATCCTGTTTTTCTGTTCATTGGTTTCTTAACACAAGTTAAACAAGCTAGTGTAGAAATCAGCAGAAACCTCCAGTCAGTCCCCTTTTGCCCAGAGAACCCATTTTACCCCTTCTGGGAATTGTTCAACATTTTTGTGGAATTAATTCCAAGATGGTGAATAAAAATGAAAAGCATATAGTTGTGACTGATGATAAGGAATATCTGCCTGCCCTCAATCAGGGCCACGAGAGTTAGTGCACTTCCTTAGAAAGGTAATGACCATCTTTGAGGTGGGAGCATGTGGCTTTCCTCTTTGCAGCCAACTACCAGGCCACAGGGGGTAGGGCTTTTAAAAAGTGCAGATAATCGACTTTATTCAGGGAAATATGGAATTTTGAGCCATATTTGTTCAAAGAGAAGCACATCACTGTGCTTGGTGGTTTGACTCGGTTTTAGCTGAGCGCGGGCACAACGCATTCTGGGGATCTAAAAATAGCCAGGCTTAGCAGCCACCTTGCAAGGTGCTTGGCGTGGGCGGTGCGCAGAGGAGACAGCCGACGCTGTGACTGGCTGCACAAGTGGCTGGGCTAGGCAGTGGCAGCGGCGAAGGCCGCCGGCCCGCCGCTGGGCAGAACGACGCCTCCGGGTGACCGCCAACTGCCCGAGTCCTCCCGCAGCTGCGGCTGCTCGGAGCGCTCGTCTGAAAGCGGGCGTCTGATTGGTGTTTCCCGGGAGACGGGCTGCCCTGGCAGCCGGAGCTGGTGCGCCGGCGCGCGCGCTCCCGCGGCTGGCGCGCGGCTGGGAGGCCGGGGGCGCGCTGCGGCCCGGAGAGCGGGCTGGGCCGCCTCCCCAGTTCGCGCGAGCCCGAGTTCCCGCGCCCGCCCTCCGCGGCTTGGGGGCTGCTGACCCGCTCAGCGGGACCAAGCACGGTCCGGCGGTCAGCCTGTCCCTTGCCTGGCACGCCGTGCTGCCTTCCGCGAAGGCTACTCTGTTTTTTTTTTTTTTTTTTATTATTTGCCTCCTCCTCGACCCCTCACCAGCGACCTCTGCCTATGCCCCTGCCTAGGCGCCGGCTCGGGCCTGCGGTTGCTTGGGAACCCCTGAGTTGGGCTTGTGAATGGGGGTGGTGTCGAGGGTTGGTCTCGCCCGGACGGCCGTGAGAGGCGGGCGTGTTCCAGCAGCCACCCGCTGGCGCAGGGCCCCGTCCTCAGGCTGCCAGGCGACGTGTGGTCCAGGGGCTTTCTTCTGCTGACACTCGGATTCTCTGGTTTTGCCCAGGCTTCTTCCCTGGGTATGACCAGTATCATTGATAAAGATACTGTGCCCCCCTCCCCGCATACACGTCCTTTTAACCTAGTGAAAAGCTGCTAACCAAAAGGGTGCCCCCGCGGGGAAGCTCCTGGGGGGCAGTTTTGTTCGGGAGACTCCGGGCCCTTCCCAGGGGCAACTCCCATCTCTACGCCCATTGCCCAGTAGGAGCGCAGGGCGCATCTTCCCCCATCATCAGATTTGCTGGAAATATTAATCTCCTTGTTGGGTGGATACAGTAGAACTTGTTCAGAGATTACTTTAAAAAGAGATCTGGGTCTTAAGCACTTACTAAAGCCAGTTAATAACATCATGCATGGACATTTAAACTTGTTGTAAGTTGCAGAGAGGATTAGCGGGAAGTCACGCTGTGCGCGGCTAATGATACCATCTTAACTCTAACCGGGCTAAATCCATCTCGCCCGGCGCAGGTCCGGCTCGGGTGGGGCTGGGAAAGAGGGTCTTGAAAGAGCGGACGAAGGGCGGAGGCCAGAGGAGCTGCCTTGGTCCTCGCTTCGGGTGACGGTCACTGGTCCTGGGAGGCCGCAGGCGGCCCTGCTCCTGGGTGGGCACTGGCCCCTAGACTAGGGCCCAGGCTTCCTGGTGCACACCAACTCACCACGATCCGTGGGCTGTGCTTCAGTGACACTGAAGGGCACTGACCAACATGCCCAAACATTTTTTATTCCATTAGCCAAAGGGTGAGCAAGGTCTATTGCAAGCTCAGGTGAAGTCGCAAGATTCCAAAAACGGTGGTTTTCTTGGCTACTGATCTATTCGCATTATAAAGGCCTTTTACTTTCTATTCTACTTTTACAAAAGTAGTCAAGCTCAGTACTTCACAGGTAAATTTCAAAGTATATTATTAACAACTTCCTGTCATAGGCTTACCCAACTAGTTTCAAACTGATTACTGTTTTAAGGCAGTTTGCGACTACTTTATGACAGGGCCAATTAGAAATAATCTTGGGAAAATGCTTCGAAAATGCTGCGTTATTAAAACACTTACCTAACAATATTCATTTGATTCTATCACTTAGTAGCTGTCTGACAGATTTCTTGTGTTCTCTGAGTTTCTTTTAATAGTCACTGGCCCTGGGAAAACAAACTATCAGGAGAATTTTAACTGCAGCCTGGCTCTTGGCTTTTTTTTCTTTTGAATTCAAACTTGACAAGGTTAAAATGTTTATGCCTTATATCATTAATAGCTCGTGGGAGATTAGAAATAACTATAGATGCTAATCACTTTAATAATTGGTAAAAAACTGTAAATGGATGGTAAAGGAACCATTTGAGAAAAGGGATGTGTGTGGGAAACAAAAATAGAACAACAATAGACACTCCTCTGAATCAGGCCACAAAAAATAATTTCCAGAATATTACCCAGAATGTCTCTTCAATCTTTGTCTTTTAGGGGAAAAAAATCTTTCTATACACATACACATATAGACATGGGTGAAATTTATTGGAATGGAAAAATTTCTAAAGTATGATTAAAAAATATTTTCACTGAATAAATATCTCAAATTTAATTAATTTATGTATTTATCAATCCTGGTCTAATAAAAAAAACTTCATATAATTTATTTGGAGATAATACCTTCATGAAGACAATAATAGACTTAATATCATTAAAATTCAGATTCCATGGACTGACTTCCTGTTGGGGCTAGATCTCTTGTATAGTAATAATAGAAGTGTACTCAGTCCTTGATTTTAATTCAATGAGACTTATGAAGGTACCTCAAACTGTTACATGAATGTAACAGTCTTTAGGAGGAACTCAAATAATGAATTTTAGACCTGATTTTTAGAAAGCACATAGTTTGTACACAGTAGCTGCTCAATATATGTTATTTTAATGTATTGTTATTTTAATGTTATTTTAATTAACCTTGAAATACATGATCCACAAACAGAGTTAAATTAGCACTGGCCGACATTAGGAATCTGAAGTTGAGGATGTTTAATGATCTGTGGATTAGCTTGCAAACTGTTTAGAAGCTTTAAATATGAAGTTATCACCATGACTATTCATGGCAAGTGTGTTTGAAAAAATGGAAAAAAATAATTTGATTGGTCTTCATCTTTAGGGTTTATAGTATATGACTTTTGAGTGCTTCTAGTAGTGAAAATATCTAGACAGCAAGGAAATAGGAATTAAATGATGAATTTACATATGCACTGTTTTATAAAGTAACTTTTATGACAATTTGTAGGTACTTAGATTAATGTAAAAAATAAAAAGTTTAGCTGTCCCCAAATAAAGTTAGAAATTGCTGAGTAGCTTAGATTTTCACCCTGAAGACTCATGCTCAATTATAGTCTGAAATCTCAGTTTGCAGATATGACACGGAATTCCAGTGATTCAAACAGCACAGTACAAATACTGCATATATTTCTGCCAAATTTGTCTCAGATGGACTAGCTGCTAAGGAAGAATCCATAGCATGATTGAGCTAACAGAAAGTGTGTTACCTCTCCAATAGGTAATCCCTCCATTTGCATGCTGTGCTCACTGACAGGAGAGAGGACTTGAATTTCTGTCATTTTTCTGGACTTCAGCCTTAAGGTCTATATTGTCAGTTCAAATATGTGAAGTAAACAGTGTTTTTGTTAGCCCACAATTATTATTGAGACACAATTATTTTCTTAGCCATTGGAAATTTGAAATTTGGCTTTATTTATTAAAAGTTAACTAACTTTTATTAGAGATCATCTAATTCAATTTTGATTTTTCCAATTGCATTTTATACTATAAAGAGCCCTTCTGCATAAAATGCAATTTGAAAAGAGAAAAATATTTATGCTTTTATCATTTTAAGTGATCAAATACTGTAGTGCTAGATATTAGAATATCATGTACATCACTACATTATTAACTTAATCTAATGCTCAGAGTCATTACCACATTCATGGGTGTCTTTCTGATATCTCTCCAGTCCACTGGATTTTGAAGTGTGATTATGTAAATTTTCTACTGATAAATAAATGACTATAATTGTACTTGAAATACCACTCAAATCCTTAAGACCGTGGCATCTAAATAATATATTATGCATTCCTTAATTATTTATCAAGACTAATTCAAAATAACTGTAGGGCAAAGCATACATTTATTTTTAAATAGCCATCCCCTTCCCCAATTTTTTCTGTGCCAAGTTAAAAAAATATTCCAGATGGTGAAAACATGGAGGATGAGAAAAAGGTTGACGAGTAGAGTGAGTAAGCAGCAAGTTTATCCTTCAAGTAAACATCTCTGGTGTGCCCAATAATACTGTTATTGCCCTGATACAATTTTTCTGGCATATGATCTTAATGCCTGTTCAATAAATGTGTTTTGGTGCTAGAAAAAAAAATCATGTTTAAACGTGAAAGATTAGTGCAGAAAATTCCTCACCATTATTTGACAAGGAGAAAGGGAAAAGTTAGCAAACAAAACATCACCCATGGTTATTTTTTAAAGTTTTTTTATAAATATAGTAGGGAAATTGTAAAATTCCAGTGATGGCTATGCCAATGAAATGATACTAAATGTATGTCTTTCCTTCATTTAATTATAGATGCAGAAAATCACAATAATTGAATGGTGCCTTTTCATTGTTTAACATTGCAAGGCTGTATTCAGAACTCTTGTTGCACTGTGCCTTTAAAGGAAGCGCATGTGTGTTTTACCTACATAAATTCTAATTGCAGAATCCACTCTAATCACCATGTAGAAATCATCTGAAGCCTCATAAGTTCATGAGCTACACACTTTTCTTTTTTATTCTGTAGACCACACCTTATCTGGTTGCTAATGAAATACAGGAGATTGATTGCAGAAAATCTTCAAGGGAATATTTGCTGTACCACATATAGTAAGCTCCATTTGGTGCATTAGCATTTAGCCATTTTATGCAAATTTAGAGAAAATGACTCATGTATATGATTTAATATGCATCAGCGATAACTCATACCACCCTTATAAGAAAAAAGAAATTAAAAATTCATTAGAAAACTAGACTAGTGTCACTACATGGTTAAAACATTATTAAAGCATATTTCAATGTTTTGCTTACACTAGTGTTCTCATCATGGTGCCACCATTTCATGACAAAGACCGTAGAGGAGAAAACATTCAACTTAAAATGTCTGCTGGCACACATCGCTGGATTTGTGTGTCACTAAACAATGAGCGAGCATAGCCTTGAATACCAACTATTTAATTAGCACTTTTGGAAGCCATGCATAGAAAATAGCTCATTTACATGCATCTGCTTAGCGATTAGTCCCATAAAAAGCTACCATTTTTTTTGTTGTTGTTTAATATAGCGAGCATTTTACTATTCGGCCATGAAAAAAATCAAAACATATGTTATTATTTTCAAATCCTGAAATTCAGAGATTTAATTAAAACAGGCAAAAGTCTTTATATTTCTCTTCAAGGTATATTTAAATTATTTAATTTAACCTTAAGTGTACCATAAAAGGCTGGATACAAGTAATAATTAAGAACTTCAAAGGGCAACGGAAACCCTCTAACAGTCCTTGGTTTAATTAAAGGCTATTATTAGAAAGCTCTTGAATATACAGTTACATTTAATGACAAGTGATGACTAGTAAAAGCAGTATTTGAAAGTTATGAGTATCTTATTTTAAATACTATTGATAGACTCTAGAAAGTATTGCTATAATTCCATTTTGAAAATAAATGACATGTATTTCTTGAAAAATCAAATTGATAACATTAAAAGCCTGTTAGTTTAAGATGCTGTGCTTTTCATTAATTCTCTAGTCTACACACACCTGTCATGATCACAAATTAATTGTATGCTTCATAAAAATCGTTTCTGCCAATTTAAATGCCTTAAAAGAGTATATTTTTCTAATACACTGGAGTATTTATGAAGGCATGTATACAAATGTGTATGGATGCATTAGCAATAAAACTGGGCTTTACTCATTCATTCTGAAATATAACATTTTTTTTGGAATGTGAATTGATATGTAATATAACGGTAATAAGTTATTTTTTTAGAAGTTTCTGTTATTTACCACATTTGTGTGAGTAGACAATTGGCCAAAAAACCCAAGTGATTCTAAGTAAATTTTAGAAGATATATAAACCATATATAAAATAAGAATAAGCGATTTATGTAAAACTTGTTCTTTTATTGTAAGTATTTATACTTACTGGACTGTTTCGTTTTATGTATGTTTATTTATATGAGGAATTTAGTTGTAATTTGCATAGTTAAAATGCTGGACAGATGAATGAGTGGTATATACATACATTCTCAAATGAAATCGATGAATAAATACTTTAAAAATTTGATTAAACATTTTACTGAATCTGATGGTTAATTATCTTTAGTAATTGGCTTATAAATACATCTATAATAAAAAAGTTCCCTACTTATTAAACATATAAAATTTTACTTTTATGAATAATCTATTATCTTGAAAAATGTGACAGTATTTGCTTTGTTCACTGTAGGCCAGTGAATACCATGGAATGTGTGATCTCGGAAAGATTGCTTGGATTAAATATGTGGATATGAATCTGTATGTAGCTAGCTAACTAAATAATGGATTATATATATATAGTCCACTGTGTAAGAAAAGTGTGCTCCTGATGTACCTTTTGTATAGCATGTTCTTTAGTTTCAAATTATTTTGATATCAATTTCTTATTATATCCAACTTGAAACTAGTATTCTTTATTTGCTTATCATTCTCCTCTATACTGCTTCCCAATTTATAGACACTCAGAAGAATGTCTGTAGAGTAGGGAACTTACCTGTCTTATTCACTGCTGAATATCCTGTACCTAGAACAGTGTTGGACACATAGTAGATGCTCAATGAGTATTTGTTGATGAAAGAATGGATATTTAAATAAGAGATTGATCTTTCTGAGATAGCAGTGGATAGACTGGTTCCCCCAACATGGGAGTCCTCTTGAAGCTGCCCAGCTGTGTTGGGATTACCTTTCCTAGATAGAGTAAGACCATTGTTTCACTGAGAGTGAATGAGAAGGACTGAGTAACTGCAAGTAACCTCTAAGCTAGCTTTCAAAGACTGTTTGTAGGATGCATATTTGAGATCCTATTGAGGATATGGGGAATAGTCAGTGGCCATGGAACAGAGCCAAGTTAACTGGATGCCTAATAGCGGAATCCTAGAACATAGAATTATTAACATACTCCAAACAAAAATATTTTGAAAGTAATTTTAATATTTTTATTTCACTTTGATTAAAATATCTAACCCTTAGATGCATGCTGCTTGAAAATGGCCTGAAATGCTTACAATTTTAACTAATGAAAGAAGAAATAAAAAATTAGAGTCTTCCTGGCCCAACCTTCTTGAAGTTAGGACCATTTTTGAAAGCTCCATTAGTTTCTGTATTTGAAAGCTCCTTAGTTCCATAAATCCCTTAGGAATTATGGATAAGGATATGGCATATGTTACTAAACAGTACTCCTGTGACTTAAAAATTAATCTCTCTGGATGTCTAACGTGCAATCCAAGAGTTACATGGAGAATTTACATCATTAATTATATTTTCAAGCAGAAAGTGGAATATATGATTTGGAATAAACAGTGAAAATTTGTCTTTTTCACGTTTTTACACAATATGGGTTCAAAATAACAAATATAAGATAGGAAACACAGACTAATGAAATGTTTATTGGACTTTTATTAAGTTCCCACCAATGAGGTTCTAAGGTTCTTACAAAATAACCAAAAAGTGGATTGTTGAGTTAATAAGCAATAAGCAGATATATTCACCAGACCAGGTGGTAGAAAAGTGAGTCATCAAAAAGTACAGTCTTTTCCTATTTATGCACCATTGAGAAAGAATGTCCTTGATTTGGGAGTTGGGTTAAGCATTTGATTGACCCCATTAACTCTTTTAAGAATATTAAGGTACTATTTTAGTCTACAAATGCATTTTTTGAAGCTACAGTGGATTCTGTTTTGGTGCAAAAAGGCATCAAATGATACCCTGGGTGATACAATGGGCTTTGCAAGTTATCTGTCTTGAACATCATGACTGACTCTGGACTCTGGTAAAATTTGGATCCACACTGATACTGTCAATAGACTTTATTATAAAGTAAAGCAGAAAATTCAGGTTAAATATTTTATCTGGGTCACTTTCATGCTTTTGGCTTTTAATTACAAAGAAAGTCTCCAATATACAAGTGGCCACATTGCTTTTACTATATTAAAGGTAGAGCTAAATATGAGGAAATCAATTAGAATTTCCAGGCCAATAGAAAAATCTATTAACCAGCAAGTATGTGTTGAGTACCTTATAAGAATATACAATGCTAGGGGCTATGTACATGTTCGGGAGTGAAGGTTTGGAAGACAGAAAGCCTTGGAAGAGAACTTAGAGAAAGTAAAAGAAATGATGCTAACTTTAAGAAATATAAGATCTGGTTGGAGAGACTAAAGTCATAAATATGAAAAATTAGTGAACAATGTAATATAATATTAAATTGTGGGATACTTGTTAGTAATATTATAGAAATCCACCATAAAGATAACTAGTATGAATAGCCAATGAAGGAATAGTAGAGAAAGTAATACAATATTTGCACCTTTGAATTGGGGTTTTGAAAGAGTTGTAGAATTAAGACAGATAAAAGAGAGCATTATGGGCCAGAAAAACAAAATGATTGATGATGACCTAGATGCATGAATGAGCAGAGCATGTTTTTGAGAGTGAGAAGGGAGAAGTGCTTTGTATTCAGTAATGGTGATTAATATTTGTGGATAGGTGGGATAAGGCCAGATTATTTATATTCTTGAAACTTGGCTGGTAGAGATAGACATGATAATGGAAATTATGGATAGGTACTTCAGATTTCTTCTTTGATGTATTCAACACATTTATTGAGCATCTACTATGTGTAAAGTATAGTAGTAAACACTGGGAGAACAGCAGTGAACCAAATTGAATTCATTCCCAATCTCATGAAACTTGTATTCTAGGGGGGATGCTAGATTTTAAAATAATTACATGATTGACTAGTTAATTATTGCTATGATGCATTCTACAGTGGAGAAGTACAGGATATTATGAGAGGATGTAACTAGTCTGGGACAGAAAGCGGGGTTGGGTTAGGGGATCTGTCCTTAAGAAGTAATATTTGCCAAGTTGAACTAAGGAGGAGCAGAAGATAACTGATCAAAGGGAAGGGGTCAGGCAGAACTTCATAGACAAGGTGACAGCACATGTCAAGGCCCTTAGACAGGGGAAAGCCTACCATGTTTGAGGAACTTCAAGATCTGTGTGATTAGAGTACAGAAATATATAGAAATCAAGATAGGATGGACTAAGATGAAGTTAGAAAGGTAGGCAGGCTTTGTAGGATTTTGATCTTTGATCCAAGTGTGATTGAAAGCCACTGAATGATTTTAAGCAAGGGAGTGGCATGTTTGGATTTACATTTTAAACAGGTCATCCTGTCTGCAGTATGTATTGGAAGAAGGCAAGGGTAGGTGAGGGAAAACTAATTATGAGGGTGAAGTAATAGTTAAGACATGATTATAGTTTGGACTAGGGTAGTTGTAGTGAAAATGGAGAGAGGCAGATTGATTTGAGTGGTGTTTATGAAGCAAAATATGACCAGATAAACACGACGAGGAAAGTAGCATTTAAAGAAGAGTTCACTGTTACCAGTATTCTGATGAGCCAGAGTGAACCTAGTATGGAATTTGGGAAACTAGCTGGAGATTGTTGCAATAATCTGAGACAGTGATGGAACCTCAAACAGGGAATGAAGAAGAGAAGATGTATGATAGAGATATTCTAAAAAGAACAACATATAGAGTTTTTGACTGAAAAGTTTTATCTTAGTGACTTTAGTGTGGCCTAAGTGGAGAGAAGTTAACGCATTGACTGCCACACTAGAAAATAAATTTTTTTTTCTTTGAGGCTACAGTGTTTTATTATGAAAATAGAATAAAAACTTTGAAAACAAAATGATCTTTTCTAATTTAATGAAAAATTTGTTACTTTTTGTTGTTTTTTGTGTGTGAGTCATATGCAATTAAATTGTCAGTATTAATTGTAACAATAAGAACATCAACAAGTAAGATTTTCATGAACCAACTGCAGAGTTTTGTCCAGGGGGTCCCCCATCATGTAACATGTATGCTACAGTATGAGAGCGTGAGTTGCCTGTGCACCAACACGGCTCCCAAGACATGTGTTACATATACTTCATGAGGCCCTGGGCTCAAAACTAGCATGAGTTAAATACAACTCACACGGCAGTTAATGTGTTAAGTAGGGTTGGTAGAAGAAACAACCAGCTCATTTCAGAAGTGTTGAGTTTGCAAGGTTAGCTAATCAGAAAGTCTAGATGCAGGGGTGCGATTCTATTTGGAAGGGCAGCAATAGAGATTTGTGATGGGATTAAAGTCATAAAATTGTGGAGTTTGCCAAGGAAAGAGTATAGAGTGGAGAATGGCAAGCCAGGGCACTGATGTTGAAACTCGTAGAAGGAATAAGCAGGTGTCACCCATGAATTAGCTTACGTCTGGAAACACGGTCACTAGTAATAATTCTCTTTTGAAGGCAACTTAAATTTTAGCTGTTTAGTGTGTGTTCAATTATTGATATAAATAGAGTCCTCCCCAAAATGTCTGTAGTTTGCCACATTTAAGAATACGTTACCTTGAAAGAAAAGGAGAAGAGAATAGTTGGAGAATGTTCATATAATTCTAGTAATAATTGGAATGTAAATAATGCTTCATAGACATTATATTCAAAATGATTGTCAAGTTAGCCAATGTATGCTCAAGTTCATAAAAATTTCTTTTAGAAAAATGTAAGCTTATTTATTCAATAAACATATATTAAGAGCTTACATGCCTAGCACTGTTTTTGGTCCTATTTTTTTAGATTTTAGTTTTGATTCCTACATGTTGAGGAAGAAAGATAGTAAATAAACAAGTAAATAAAAGAAAATATCAGTTATAAATGCTATGATAAATTAAACATAAAAATAACTCGAGTGGTCAAGCAAGGCTTACTTGAAGTAATGTTTAAAGTGACATCGTAATACATAAAAGCATACTACTTAACGTTTTTTAAATCTATAAAGAAGTATATACACTTGCTTGTCAATTTACATGTGATTAATGAATGTATTTGGGTTCCATAGGAACAAAAACCTTGACTTGATCTCTTTGGGTTCTCTATTCAAGACCATAAAAGACAGAGGAGGGTAGAGAGCATTGTGACATGAATGTGACTCATTGCATGCTTCAATTCCATAATTATTCATCTAAGTTCAAAGAAAAAGGTACAGGAAATAATTTCTTACCTGCATATTTGGGCTAGGAACTTCAGAGTCCAATTTTAAAAAGGGCTTTTAAAAATAAATATGATATTTTGGTGAAGACATGAGCTATATCACGATAAAATATTTAATAAAACAATACTACCAATATTAAGCATGTGGATAGAAATTTATATTTTTGAAGTGCTATCACAGGTATTGACTGGGAAATAGAGTTATTTAAGAGTAGTGATTAGAACTGGTGTTAAATTTTAGGTTCATTGTTAGGAAAGGTAATACACAAGAAAGTGATGGCTTGAAACATCAATTCATTATTCTAATTTCTTATTATGTAGTAACTACTACCATTTCTATTTATTTATAAAGATTGACAAGATAGTCATTTTTATATCTAATAATGTTTTTATTTCATTGTATTATAAAATTTTAACTTAAATTATCAAGAAAAATTTTCTTTTCAAGACTTTTTTTTATAGATGTTTCTGGCTTTATTATTTTTTATTTTATTTTATTTTTTCTTAATTGCCTACATCATAATTTTGAGAAATATTGGTATTTTAAAATCACATGTCTTTAATATAGTTTTGAAGACTCATATTAAGTCTTGAAATTATACTTTAACAATTTTAATTAGTCAATTTTTAAAAATAGGCACATGTAGACTCTTTTTTTAAAAGTTCAAAGTTTCACAGAGGTAACATGATAAAAAGTAAGCCTCCCAGTTTCCTGAGTTCCCCTCTTCGGAGGTAACTAGCAGTTTCTTGAGGTTTGGAAACTACTTTAACATTGAAATTTAAATTATTTTGCTTTTGTGAAAGTTCTTCAAATTATAATTACACTGGACTTGGGAACATTTTCTACCATTTCACAGCTTTCTTTAAAATACAATGCCAAAGGTATGCAAAGATTGAGTTTAAACATAAATCATTAAATATTTCAGAACTGAGGTTATCTTTGGTGAAAACTAGGGTCAGTAAATTAATATTGTTTATTCTTTGTGAAATTTATATTTGAGAGACTGAAAGGGAAATTATAGACAATTTTCCTCCAAAAGTTATTTATTTTTGCCTCAAGGAATTTCATGAACATTGTTGTGAACACAGAGAGTTGACAATTATGGTTTAGTTTGTAAACTCGTTCTCTCACAAGCCCATGTACTTGATGAGCTTTCAAAATGCCAAAATAATTAGTGGTTCCCTACTCACTTCAAATTAGCTAATTTCTAAACTTTAGCTTGAACCATCACCAGTAACCTTCTTGTCAACTTCCAAATACTTATGAATCAGATAAAAAAATTCAGGACAGAATGTTCTTCTGTAATCAGAAGAAGATGCTGCTGCATCCCTAACCTCTGTGCAATGGCCTCCTGCAACCACAACAAGAATAGCAGCATCAGTAGCCTAATGCCCAATCAGTTCTCCAGTTAGCAGAATGATTAGTGACTGCTGTGTCTATTTTGCAGAAATCCCTTTAATTTGTACTGTTTATTCTCCATCAGAGTTTACGTTAAGTCAGTTATTCTATGAAGCTGTCAAGTTCTCTGTAGTTCCAAAGCTAGCCCTTCAGTTTAGATCATCCATCTTGGAGCAACTGTGGCTGCCAAAGAGAAATTTTACAGCAGGCCTACCATGAAGCATCCCCTGGTAGACCAAAGATGCAGCATTACACAGTTGGGTAAGCGGTTAAGTCTCGGGTTTTCTCAATAGCATATTATAAAGAAACTCTGAACATGAAATATATTGTTAAAAATTGCCTAAACTGGGGAATGAAACAAGGATGTGATTGAACATTTTCTCATCCGTTATGATTACTCGGACTGTTCTAGAACTGACAAGAAAAAGAGGAGTGAGAAGAAAAGAAATTAATTATTGAAGCCAAATGAAATCACTGTGCTAGGTGCTTTACATACATTATCTCATTTAATCTTCATGACAACTTTGTAGTGTATGTTAACCTCATTTTTCAGAGACAGAAACTGAGGCTTGGGGAGGTTACTTAGTGTAAAGGAAAGAAGAGAGGGTGGGCGCAGTGGCTCACACCTGTAATCCCAGCACTTTGGGAGGCCAAGGCAGGAAGATCACTTGAGCCCATGTTATGATGACACCACAGTACTCTAGCCTGGGCAACAGAGAGAGACCTTGTCTCAAAAAAAAAAATGAAGAAGAAGAAGAAGAAAAGTAAGGACAAAAGGAGAAATGCTTAGTTATTGTAGAATCAGGGTTAGTTAGGATAAGCTTATATTATGTATAAACAAACAAACAAACAAACAAAAAACTCCAATTAGAGAACATTATGATTTATTTGTCTGTCTCAATAATTAAGAGAAGCTTCAAGCCAGTAAAACCTCAGCACTTTAATTTCATAAATCATCAAAGTAGCAGATTATTTAAGGTAAAAAATAAGAGACATTTGGATGGGGAAAACACCAAACTAATGTATACAAAATGATTTGAGTATTTTATTTTGCATTCAGTTGCTATGGTATGTGTAGGTACAATTTATAAACACATACTTGTTGCTTCAAATTTTACATATTTAGAAATTAATTTATGATTATTTCAATATTTGAATTTCTTAACAAAATATTCATTTTTATGAGTGAAATTTTACCTTAATTTTATAGAAAGAAAATGTGCATTGAAATTATGTACAGTATATGTAATATGGTGACTATCTTAACATAGTAACCCTAATGTTACATAAGTGACAATTTTGTTTTACCTTATGTCTAAATGTGTGGGGAGAGGTGTCTTTGATGATGAAAAGAAAATTAAAATGAGCATAACTCACATTTAGCACTCAAGCATTGCTTCAACCAAATACACACTAACTTTTTTTTTTTAAGACTCTGAATTAATGGCTCCGTGTGCTCTGCAGAAGAATCGAGTAGGCTATGTTGCCGCAGTTTGACGCTGCCTAATTACACGGATGTCAGGTTGAAACTGGGCAACATTCTGAAGGAAGAGATGATTGTACCTTGTATTTTAGTAATAGAGCCTCTTCATTCAGAGCTTTTTACCATCACAGTTGTTTTCTCTTCCCACTCTCTTGTTCCTTTTTGAAGATAGCCACTTTTTTCTTGTCTTTACTGATTTGAACCTCTTTATCTTTGCTATGGAGACAAGATTGAAATAAGCTAATAACTGAGGTGAAAATGACTATTATAGCTTAGTGTCTATCTTAGTCTGTTCCTGCTGCTATAACAAAATACCTTAGACTGGATAATTTATAAACAATAGATAGAAATTTGTTTCTCACAGTTCTGGAGGCTGGGAAGTCCAAGATCATGGTGCCAGCAAATTCCATGTCTGGTGAGGTCCTCTTTCATTGATGGCTTCTTCTTCGGGTATCTCACACAGCAGATAAGGCAAAAGGACAAAATGGGTGAAAGGGAAGGGCAGTTCTTTGAAGCCTCTTGTTATAAGGGCATTAATCCCATTCACGGTGCAGCCCTCAAGATTTAATCACTTTCCCAAATACTATTGCCTTGGGGATTAAGTTCCAGTATATGAATTTTGGAGGGACACATTCATTCAAACCACGGTTATGTCTTATTTCTTGAAACATATTGTAGGTCAAAGGAATGGAAATTGTGTTGTTTAACAAACGTTCACTCACTGTTTTGTGTGTTTTATAAACATTAACTCATTTAATCCTCATGTAGGCTTCGAGGTAGGTTTTTTTTTTTTTTTTGAGACAGTCTCACTCGCTTGCCTGGGCTAGAGTGAGTGCCGTGGCATCAGCCTAGCTCACAGCAACCTCAAACTCCTGGGCTCAAGTGATCCTTCTGCCTCAGCCTCCCTGGTAGCTGGGAGTACAGGCACACGCCACCATGCCCGGCTAATTTTTTCTATTTTTAGTTGTTTGGCTCATTTCTTTCTATTTTTAGTAGAGATGGGGTCTCGCTCTTGCTCAGGCTGGTCTCAAACTCCTGAGCTCAAGCGATCCTCCTGCCTTGGCCTCCCAGAGTGTTAGGATTACAGGCGTGAGCCACCACGCCTGGCCTCGAGGTAGGTTGTTAGTTGTGGAAGTTCAGGTAATCAGTAGGGGAAAGCTTGGGAAGCAATTGATCCTTTTGTCTTTAAAATCATATCATAAAGCAAAATTCTGTATGGCCACACCATCATATTAATAGTAATTATGGGCTAAAGCCAATGAAACACAAAAATCTTGTGCTCAGTGTGATATGGGGCAGTGATGATAGAGCTAATGACAAGATTCCATGAAAACCTCAGGACAGGAGTTTTGTTGTCTCATACTATTAATACACGCAGAGATGTTCACATCTAAGTTGAAAATGTTTTATCAAGATATGCTAATTCTTGAATTTTTGATCATTGTTGTAGTTGAAATATTTTTTGTTATACGTAATGTCACAAACATTTTATACCTAATATTTTAATATGTTAATTTTTAAAAGTTAATTTTTTGACTTTTGGAATATCACAGTGTGATTCTAATTTTAAAATAGAATAAACAATAGTTGCTTTCAGTTTTAAAAAACACACTTCTTAGAGAAGCCCTTCATCAGAATAAGAATCCATCTTCTTCATTCTTTATACCATGCTATACAGTGGTATAAATTTTTTCCAAGGATATTATAAAGTATTTCTATTTTACAGTTATTTAACTTTTTAATATATGACAATATTTAAATGTGAAATACATCGTATTTTTAAATACTGAATAATACTCTATCAGGATTTTCTAAAAACCCCTTATAAATATATAAAAGAATTAAAGGGTTTTAATTCATACAGTGCCCATTTTAATTGAATTTTTACCTAACTTTTTAGATTATATGGAAGAATCTCTAAGAAAAATTATGTGAACAGGAAAGCAACAAAGAGGAAAAAGTACTAACAAGAGTAGATTGATTTTAATTAAGAAGTATCAATTTCAATTCTAATTGCAATAATTGTTTAATTTCTCAAATCTCACATGATAAATTGACAGATAGGAAATATGTTCACTCAAGCTCATTATTGTACAGTAATTCTAATTGTCATTTGATTTCTCAACTGATAATTTGTTAAAGTCTTTGAGAAAATAGTGCAACTTTTCAATTAAGGTCACTACAGATAGGCCTGTAACAATAATGCTCAACCTTGGCTGCACATTAGAATCCGTTGAGACACTTTCAAAAACTGCCAATATTGGAGCTCACCCCTCAAAGGTGCTAACTTGGATGGGGCCTGGGCATTTCAAACAAAACAAAACAAAAAACGGCTCCCCAAATGAATCTAATATGCAGCCAGAGAATTAACCACTGCACTATATAATTTTCATACAATTGTTTCTAACACATAATTCTGTTTTCTAAATGGATGTTTTGCCCTTAAATATATAAATTTTATTATTTCATGATGCTTCAATTCTGCTGCTGTAGTCAGTATTGATTTGATTTCAACATTGTTAAATCAAAATGGTTAATCAAATGCATTATACTAAACCTGTTACAATATAAGTTGATATCATAGAAGTGTCAATTTAGAAATTAGGGATTATCCATTGTTTTCTACTATTTAGTGGTGGCTGAAGTAAGTAGAACAAAACAGTTTGTGCAACTTGATTTATCATTACTCATTTAAATGGCTGAATCATATTTTATAAAACATTTTGTTGATACTGTGATAATGACTCTTGGAGAACAGGATCTACACAATGTTTAGGTTCCAGGACAAAATCTGCACATAAGTAAGAGTTCAGCTTTCGTTATGAACATTGTTTAAATTCAGAAAAGCATTCATATGTCTTGCAACCTCACTTTATGCTTAACAGATGTAATTTTAGAACCAGTTTTTGTATTTTGTTTTAGTTCCAGACTGGTATTGATGCTTACCAACTTACTATTCAATGAAAGTTGGATTCTATTAATAGATAATTCTCTTTCTTTTTCCCACCTACCATAAGGAATTATGGAGAGGGAAAATAAAAATAAAAACTTACCACTATAATGTGATAACTAGGGAAAAGATTATAGGCACTATTATTTTCTCCCAAATAACTAAATTTAAGGCATTTAAAAATAATTCAAGCAAAACCAAAGTTTAAGTAAAGACATTTTCTTTTTTTAGGGAATTTAGTTCAGTGTCTATAAAGTGCCTTTAATACATCTAAAATCAGAAATGAGTCAATCTATAGCTTAGCTACATACAAATTCCTTGAGAGGCAGCATACAATCGTTGGTCTGAAACAAGCATTAGATCTATTACCTAAAAGTTAGTTCCCAATCACTACACTAGAACTTCCTACAATGCAAGGAAGACATGTTTTTTCAGTAATTCACATGAGAGTTTATCACATTTCAAAACATTTATGCAATTTGTTATTGGTCATCTTTTCCTATGAAATTATTGGTACCAATCACATTTACAGACTAGGAAATAATTTGGATATATACTAAATAAAGTAGAATAATTATCAGTATATTTTTACAAAGATGGGATTTGGGGATTGGTTTGGGCATGTCTTTTGACTAGAAGCTTGAATAAAATACTGAACACTGTACCAATAGGATATGAGATGCTAGTAATCCATGGCATGCAGTAGCATCAAAATTAATCAGATTATCATCCATTTTTTTTGAGATAGAGTCTCACTCTGTCACCTGGGCTAGAGTGCAGTGGCATGATCATAGCTCACTGCAACCTCAAATTCCTGGGCTCAAGTGATTCCCTTGCCTCAGCCTCCGGAATAGCTGGAACTACAGGTGTGTGTCACCATGCCCAGGTAATTTTTCTATTTTTTGTAGAGATGGGGTCTCGCTCTTGCTCAGCCTGGTTTAGAACTCCTGATCTCAAATGATCTTCCTGCCTCAGGCTCCTGGAGTGCTAGGATTACAGGTGTGAGCTACTGCACTGGGCCTGTTACCTGCATTTGATTGTGGTGTAGTGCCTTCTGAAACAAGCATCTTGGGAACCTACGCAAGTGCCACACTTGGCCATTACAATTGTATTAATTACTGAAAGGACCTGGGTATGGGATAGATTTTTTTGAGTGAACTAGAACATTTGCAGAAAGCAAACGAGAAGCACAGGTTTCTAACTCTTGGCTGAAGGGTTCTCATGGCCAGAGAACCCGAGAGCTTCTGTGGTAGCCTTAAAATAATCTCTCTTTTTTTTCTTTTTTTTTGAGACAGAGTCTTGCTCTGTTGCCCAGCCTAGAGTGCCATAGCATCAGCCTAGCTCACAGCAACCTCCAACTCCTGGGCTTAAGCAATTCTCCTGCCTCAGCCTCCCAAGCAGCTGGGACTACAGGCATGCGCCATCATGCCCAGCTAATTTTTTCTGTATATTTTTAGCTGTCCAGATCATTTCTTTCTATCTTTTAGTAGAGACAGGGGTCTCACTCTTGCTCAGGCTGGTCTCAAACTCCTGACCTCGAGCGATCCACCCGCCTTGGCCACCCAGAGTGCTAGGATTATAGGCGTGAGCCACTGCGCCCAGTCTTAAAATAATCTCTTATTTCTCACAGCAATAACACCAATATTGCTGAAAAGTAAACATCAAACTTAACTGTATAAATTATTAATACAAAATTCTAACATAAATTGAATTTATAGTCTTTCCAAGTCTGTCCCATGAAAGTAATGACATTGATTAGAAGATGTGGGTCTTTGAAATTTGGAATGGAGGCATTGTCAATGGAAAGAGGTTGCCTTTCCATGTCTGAGAAGACTAGCCTTCCCCTACTTGAAAACCCTATAATAACTGTGCCCAGAGTAGTTGCCTTGCAAGGGGATACCCATTCTTCTCAATACCTACCCCAACCATTCTTTGTTGTCACTAGACCCTTTACTAGGGTCATATCTCAGGGGTACAAGTACAAAGTAAAAGTGCAAGTACAAAGTATCATGCAAGAAGAAATAGCTTATATGCCAAGAGGACTGCAAAATTTTGCTAATATATATCAATTGAAATCTGGGAAATACATGAGAGAATGAATTCTAAAGGTATTGGAGCAAGGACGTAATAGAACATTGTGTTGGGCCACATTTATTGATATAGGTGCACTTACTAGAGATTCTGAATTTAATGCATTAGTTTGTGCTGCTAGAAATGACTCTAACAGTTTACTGGTTTGGTTGACTGAAAGTTAGACTCAATGGAAGCCTATATATAATGAGGAAAATATGCCAGAACTTGTTTGGAATAGAAGTCAAAGGCTTATGGAGATAGGAATATTGAAGTGGGTTTATCATGCATGTCATGCACAGCCATTCTCTAAGTACATCTCCTGAGACAGCCCAGAGGACACTCACTTTACAAAGGCTTAGAGAAATACATTAGTGAGAGGAGCACCTGCACCCTTGAACAGCTCTCTAGTGACTGTCTTCCTTAGGTCAAATGGCAGCACTTAACTTCCAAAACCAGGTTGAGCACATTTATTATAATGGGCAGGAAAGACATAGTGGTAATTAGGATGTTTTGACCTATAGGAATATTTGATGAAAGGCAATCCTTCCAGTGGGCAGAATTTCAAGCTGTACATTGGCTGTCCATTTTGTCTGAGAGATGGGTAGAAGTACATTGCATTAGTTAATTGAGGCTGCCATAGCAAAGTACTGCAGACTAGGTAGCTTAGACAACAGAAATTTATTTTCTCACAGTTCTAGAGACTAGAAGTCCAGAATCAGGGTGTCAGCAGGGCTGGTTTATTCTGAGGTCTCTCTCTTTGGCATCTTCTCCCTCTGCCTTCATGTGGTCTTACCTCTGTGTATGTCTGTTCACTAATCTCCTCTTCTTATAAGGACACCAGTATATTGGATTAGGGCCCACCCATATGATCTCATTTTATTCTAATTACCTCTTTATATTTACATTCTGAGATATTGGGGATAGGGGCTTCAAAATATGAATTTTAAGGAGACACAATTAAGCCCATAAGACACACATCTACAGTAATTTATGAGCAGTTGCCAATGGTTTCATCAGATGGTCAGAAACTTGGAAGAATAGGATTGGAAGATTAGATAATGAAGTCTGCGGAAAAGATATATGGATGTACCTTCCAGAATACTCACAGAGTATGAAGACAATTAAGTCCCACATGAATGCTCATGAAAAATCATCTACTGCAGAGGACATTCAATAATCAGGTGGATAGATTTATTCATTTATTGTTCAGATGTCAGACAACTTCTCTCCCTAGTTGTTCAGATGTCAGACAACTTCTTTCCCTAGCTACTCTGGTACTTACTCAGTTGATATACAAAATGGCCATGGTGGCAGGAATGGAAGATCAGCATGGGCTCAAAAACTTCCCCTCTGTAAAGCTGCTCTGGTTACCACTACTGCTGGTTGCTTAATGTGCCAACATCAGATAGGGGTAATCAGTCAGTCACCAATCAGAACCAGACTGGCTGGTTCTTTCCAAGACCTCACTGTTGTCTCAGATTTTGTTCTCACTGGAATAAGAAATGAATTGTGGCTATAGATTTACTTTTCCTGCTAGCACCATCATCCCTGATTATAGAGAATGCCTTCATGGTGTTCATGGTCATGGTATTCTGTACAACATTGCTTCTGATCAAGGAATTAATTTCATAGCAAAAGAACTGCAAGTTTGGACTCATGTCCAGGGATTCAATGGTTTTACCATATATCCCATCATCTGGAAGCAACTGGCCTAATAGAACAATGGAATGGCCTCTTGAAGACTCAATTAAGACCTCAGGTGAGAGACAACACCCAGAAGGATGGGCTTTATTGTAGAGAATGCAGTATATTCTTTGAATAAGAGATCAAAATATGATGCTTCATCTTTCGTAACCAGAATATATGGGTCTGGGAATTCAGAGATGGAAGTGGTCGTGACTTTTCTTCCTATTACACTTAAAACCCACTCTCAGAATGTTTGCTTTCTATTCCACAACTTTGGGTTCTGCTTGTTTGGAGTTCTTATTTCCCAAGGAAGGAATGTCTTCACTGGGGGATTCATATGGTTTCATTGCATTAGAAGATGAGAATTTCACCTGGCTATTTTGGGCTTCTCAATTCACTGAACCAATGGGCTGCGGTGATAATTCCAAAAATACCCAAGCAATACAATTACCCCTTGGAGATATGTGAGTGTGTGTGTGTGTGTGTGTGTGTGTGTGTGTGTGTGTGTAGAACAAGCAAGGAAAAAAATGTGCAGAACTGATATTATCTTAATTTCTATGACTGGTCATGAGACTGTAGCTGATATTTGTAACTTCCTTCTCTCACTACCCATTCCATGTTTCCTTTGCCCTCTCTAAGCCAGGACCTCATCTGCTCAAAGTCCTTTACTTGGCAGGGTGACCTAAACTTTTATTTATGATGGGTCTGAATCCTGCCCTTTTTAGTTATAGTTTTTCATTAACTTTTACTATTGGACATGGAAGTCCTAAGAACTGCCTAAAGAATCCTATGTGTTCAAGACATGGTCTTCTTGCCCTATTGGATAGTTTCAACACAACCACAATCAGGAAAGTGAACATATCCATCACTCCAAAGAATTTTTTATATCCCTTTATAATTTCTCCCTCCAAGACCTCCCTGTTTTCCCCCACCCTCACATACCTGGATGACTTCTGATTTTCTTTCTATTACTATAGATTAGTTTATATTTTCTAGAATTTTATATAAATTTGATAACACAGTATATACTTTTTTTTGGCCTTGCTTCTTTCCCTCAGCATAATCATCTTGCAATTCATCCATATTGTTGAGTGCATCAGTAATTCAGTCTTTTTATTTCTGAGCAGTATTAGGGTGCATGTATGTGTCATAATTTGTTTATACATTCACTTATTGATGGAAATTTTGATTATTTCAGTTTTGACAATTAAAGTAAAGCATAATGATTGATGAAATCATCATCACAATCAAGATAATGAATATATCTGTCACTTTAGAAAATTTCTTTTGCATATGCTTGTTTGCCATTCATATATCTTCTTTGGTAAAGTGATTGCTCATTCTTTTGCCCATTTTTATTGGATTATTGATTTTACTATTAAGGAGTTTTAAGTTTTGACTTATATATATTCTGGGTACAAGTCCTTTATCAGATATATATGATTTACAAATATTTTCTTCTAGTCTATGGCTTTTATTTTCATTTTTTTAATCATTTCTTTTGAAGAGCAGAAGTCTTTAACTTTGATGAAGTCTAGATTGCCAGTTTTTCTTTTATGGACCATGCTTTTGTATCTAGGAAATCTTTGACTAACCTAATTTAACAAATATCTTCTCCTATGTTTTCTTCTAGAATTTTTATAGTTTTAGATTTTACTTTAGGTCTGTCATCCATTTTGTTTTAGTATTTGTATGTGGTATGAGGTATGAATCAAAGTTTATTTTTTTGTACACAGATAGCCAATAGTTCCAGCACCATTTCTTGATAGCTAACAGTTCTTCATATCAAATTTTTTTTTCAAATAACTCCTGGGAATTCTGTTTCCTGACTGGACTCTGACTGATGGTCTGGATTTCTAAAGTACTTTAATATTTTTTCCCAGATATCCACAGCCTGATATATAAACACTGTCCAAATGGAATCTCAGGACAAGCACATTGGCAGTAATATTCATTTTTTATAAAAAATTTAAAAGTTCTGGATATCCAATACCTGATGATAAAATATTTTAGGGGAAAAATGAGTGGTTTTCTCAGTTGATGCTCCTACATGTTAAACATTGACTCTAAGAACATCTAAAAGTTTGAATCAGGGTGGGTATCTTATTAAGTGTTAAGATAATACTTAAGTATTGAAAATAAATAAATATAAATTTGTTTTTCTTACACATAGCTCTGGGTATTTGGGCTGCATTGATGTGTAATTTGGTTGGATGAAACCAACCAACCAACAGATAAACAAACTGATTCTCAACCCCCAAATCAAAACAGTGGAATCAGTAAAATAAAGCATGTCTAAAATGAAACGTTTTGTACCTTCGTGTCACTTAATCACTCATTTTATTGTTTTTCTTTTCAACTTCTTTCGAGCTATAATATAGATGGAATAAGTGATAAAAGTGAAGGCATAGCGATATGGAATCTCTTGATGGTTTGAAGTTTCTTGTCATTAGAGTCTTGACCCAGAAACCAGATCTTGTTTTAGTTACTGATTGCAAGCAGAATGTGGAGATCATAAAGCATGAAGTTTGTATTTCTAAGCCAACTGCAGGTTTTGCATTCTCCTTTACAAGAATCCCAGCTTTAGGACATGTTGTGCATTTATGAGTATCTTCATAGTTATGACCAAGCCTATAAATGAAAAAGAATATTCTTTTTAAGCTAATGATTTGAAAATACACATATCCTAAAAGTGAATCTTAAATTTTGAACATATATAAAATGGCCAATTGGACTGCTTCTTCTGCAACTTGACTAAGCATTCATTTGCTTTTGTACAATGAGGAAGAAAAACAGTAGTAGTATTGAGAGACTTTCCAATGAGACCCGAAAGAGCTAGAATACATTTAAAATACTAAGAGTAAATCCTGTACCAGTTTTTAGACCAAAGAATAAAGGAGGGGCTGATCAATAAACTACTCAAAAATAGAAACCATTTTAAAGGTGATGTTTTGGCTGTTAGGCTTTCTTCAGTCCATAACATATAAAATTAACATTTTTACATTTCTTCTCCTGCCCAAGAAAAATCTCAAAGACAGAATGTTGCTTTTAAATTTATTCTACATTCTACAGAGTATTTTAAAAAATAGAAAAATATTGTTGGGGCAAAAATTATTGGAGCTCTGAAAGATCAGAAGAACTCTATCATTATTTTTTTTTAAACAAGCGGACACTGAGAACTTGATCCACGAAGTTATTCTGAATTCAATGTTCTATCCAGGGACTTTTATAGTAAATAAATAAGACTAACCTAGAGTTCACTGTATTTTCGGATCTGAGTATTACTTTCTTTTAGACTGTTTTACTTGAAACTTTATCTACTTTCCTATAATAATATTATTTAAAGTCAAGTATTGAATTGTAAGATGATTTTAAACAACTGAATCATTGAATCCATTTTATGTATCATTTCATAACAGCTTGAAAATATTGTTAAATTATATGAAAATATTTTCTAGAAATTATTAAAATCACAATTTTAATTGTTTTTCTCATTGAATTTTGTTTACATGATTTTTTGAAATAAATGAGCTAACAGTTTGTAAAAAATAAGAATAACAGAAATCAAAACATTAACTCCAAGAACTGCTGGCAGGTTGGTCATCATGTCTTTTTGTGTAGTGAGCAAACATGCTCTGAAAAAAATGTTTATCTCTAACAGATATGGCTGGTTGCATGCAAAGATTGTGATATTCTTTGAGGACTGCAGGACCTGGTTCTAAAAATATAGGTAGCTACCAAAACCATCAACTATGTTGGCTAGTTGTCAATATCTAAAAAGAAGAACAAATATCTATACAGCATAAAGAAAGAGAATTATAAAAAGGATAGGCATTATTAATTACTAGAAGCTGATATTGAACCATATCACCTTGTTTAATCCTCACAGTAACCTCATAGGGATAAAGCAATTTACCCATTATCATACACTAGAAAGTGGTCACATCTAGCACTGATGTATCTGCTCACAAAGCCTTGTTCTTTCCACTACACAGAGCTACCTCTTAAATATATACCAGGTAATCTGGGAGTAGTGGCTCACACCTGTAATCCTTCAGGAGGCCGAGACAGGAGGATCATTTGAGGTCAGGAGTTTGAGAATAGCCTGAGCAACATAGCAAGACCCCCATCTCCACAAAAAATTAAAAAAACTTAGTGGGATGTGGTGGTGCGTGCCTGTAGTCCCAGCTACTCTGGAGGCTGAGGAGGAAGGATCGCTTGAGCCCAGGAGTTTGAGGTTGCAGTGAGCTATGATGATGCCACTACACTCTAGTCCAGGCAACAGAGTGAGACCTTGTCTCAAAATACACACACACACACACACACACACACACCCAGGTAATAGTCATTCATTAATTTGGTGGAAAGTAACAACTTTATATACAAATAGTATTCCATCTAATACTATGAAATATAATAAATACCCATGAAAAGTTATATATCTTTTTTTTTTTTTTTGAGACAGAGTCTTGCTTTGTTGCCCGGGCTAGAGTGAGTGCCGTGGCGTCAGCCTAGCTCACAGCAACCTCAAACTCCTGGGGTTAAGTGATCCTACTGCCTCAGCCTCCCGAGTAGCTGGGATTACAGGCATGCGCCACCATGCCCGGCTAATTTTTTTCTATATATATATATTTTTAGTTGGCCAGATAATTTCTTTCTATTTTTAGTAGAGACGGGGTCTCGCTCTTGCTCAGGCTGGTCTCGAACTCCTGACCTGGAGTGATCCACCTGCCTCGGCCTCCCAGAGTGCTAGGATTACAGGCGTGAGCCACCTCGCCCAGCCTATATATCTTTATTATTAACTTATATATATTCTATAAAAACATGTAGATTTCTTACTGTTTCTTAATACATCAGTATTAGACATTTTTAAAAATTCACATTTCTGTGTTAAAGTTTATTTTTTGCTTTACTTCTATAATTTTCATTGCTGATATTTTATAATATTGATGAACTTCAATTTATCATATGATTTTTTTGGAGAAAATGGATTAATGTAGCCCAAATGACTAATTAAAATAAGAAATTCTTATGCAGTAAAGAAATCATTCAAAAGATGAATGATCTATTAGAATTTGCATATGTTAATGGGAGTTATACTCTTTTGTTAATTTGCTTTTTATTCTCATTAGTATTTAGTGAAGTTCTACTTGAAAATGCCAAAAAAATGGTCATATTTTACGTTTTGTCCACTAATGGTAATAAACTAAGCCATAGTGGATGGATTCACTTTAGGTACTATTTTCAAATGGTTTGTGATGGTTCTTAAGACTGGGAATCTTGTGCTGTTTTTTACTGTCTTAATTTCTAAAGAGCAGCACAAATCTCAGCAACAAATTTCAACATAATTTCAGCAGCACATATATGAGGAATATGTGACTTAGGAGTTCACGCCTTACATCATCTATGGGTGATTTACTGATCAAACCTACCCAAGGATGGCAAATATTTTCCTAGTACTTGGGTTTAGAGCACTTGTTGAGATTCACTATTTCAACGCAGCTACAGGACACTCTGCTAGGAATTTGTGGCCTCTAAAACCAACCTCTCTAATCCCTGGGGAAATTTGTGCAATGGAGACCTTGGAGGATAGATCAGTCTTCTTTAACTGTCTTCGTCATGGGACCAAAGTGAAGAGGCATTTTCATTTTTTGTGAAATTTGATGAACAGATCACTAGATGTATTTTCAACTTTTTGGGTCAGAACTAAGTGGCCAAAACAAAGGATTAACATTCCTAACTCATCACCTGTCCAGTTCACTCTAGTGCAAGCAATACTTGGAATACTGATGATACTCAATCTCTTTAGAGTTACAGCATGCTATCTTTGCAGTCGCAGTACACAGCTTAATGTGCCATATTTTTTACTCGAAATAAATAAATGAAACTTTTGTTTTGCAAGTGTAAGGAATTTTCATAGTATCAACTAACTTTGGGACATTCTGGAGCATTCAAAAATAAGAGTTAGGAAAATGGCTTAGAGCTACATCAACAAAATTATAATGAATTGTTTCTTTTTGGTCAGTTCTGAATGTCACAATCCTAATGCTCTGTTTGTGACTCAATGTATCATAAGACTGTAAGTGATTATTGAAAGATGATTATGAAGTTAACTTTGTAAATACCTTTTAAAATGTCTTTCCCATGACCAATGCTAGAACAAGTGCCATAGTATTTTCAGGAGAAGACAAAAATGTATTTGTTAGTATGCTCAAATACTTTTTTAACTAGAAGAAAAACTCTTTTATTAAAATGATACTACTTTTAAATACTTCTGTACTTAACTTAGTTCTATAAAATTAGATCTTTGACAAATTCTCATCTTCAATTGTCCCTTTTAGTACTGATAGTTTGGTAAAAGAAGGGAAATGTAGTATGTTGCATGTACTAAAATTACCTTGTCTGATTTATTTCCAAAACATTTGTTTTCCTCCCTAGGAAGGACTTTACTTCATGACTATTGAACAAATCCTGAAGAATTAACTCATATACGTAGACTGCTAGGTCAAATTAGATTACTATCTGAATTAACCTCATGATTTAGTCCAAATTGATCTGCTAATTTTCCAACCTATACTTCAGTTTTTTTTTTTTCTGCAGAGAATGTCTTAACCCTGTATAATTTTATTTTGACACTTTTATTGTATTTATTTTTTTAAGTAGAGAATTCTCTTTGTCTTCATGTCATTAAACAATATAAGATTCATAATTATTCTTTCGTAAAATTAGAGCCCAAAGTGGCTTGGCTAAAAGAGTACTTACTTTCCAAAAACAAAACTAAACTAAACCAACAAACAATCCTGAGACACTGTGACAAATATCTGTTTCTTAAGATATGCTCCCAATTCCCCCAACCCAATCTTCAGTGACCCTGAGAACCTGTGGAAGCCAGGTAGGAGTGCAACTAAGGATATTTTATTTGAAGAACAAATTAAGAAGATCTAAACAGTAAAGCAATGCTCTTAGGAATTGGTGAAGGCTTTTGCATGAAGAAGCAGCAAGGAAAAAATATGAAATGCATAAAAACTCTGCACAGCAGTTTTAGAGCTTTGATAAAATATAAAATGTCTTTAACCCCTTTGCTGTTCTTGCAAACGCCTGCAATTCAAGAATTTTATTATTCTGGGGCTAACGTATTTTAAACCTCAATAACTGAATGTTTCCTTTGGGATACCTTCAGGCAAACTATATATTGATTTTCTCAGAATGCACTGTATTTTTCATTAGTACCAAGGTTTGGTGGATATCTAGTCATTTGTTCACCAAATTCCTCTGAAAATTAAAATGGACTACTCCATTTTGGCTGTGGAGCCTTCAGAGCATGAGCATTAATTTTTTCCTATTAGACACTCTGTTAGGGTACACTATTTTGACATTCATCTTGTCCAGGGCGTATGATACCAAATCACCTCTTTAACTGGTCTGCCATTTTCCTATGAATACCATTCCTTATTTGCCACTTGGGTTTGATGACACATTTGACATAGCCAAGATCAGAATGTTTTTCTGATTTATCTTTTTAAGCTATAAAGCTTATCTTTTTAAGCTATACAGTTACAGATTATATAATGCAAATAAAATAGGATCTTCTCTGATCATACTTTCATTTGAATTAGCCAGGAAATTTAGTTATTTTAAAAGGCAAATCATATTGACTTTACTCAATATTCATTGTTTCATTTGTTGGTAGAAACTTAGTCCATGATGTACATAATGAAGTTTTCACAGCTGGAAATAGAATTACTCAAGTAATTTTGGTGTGTCTTTCAGTCTCATGTTTTATGAACCACTTGTGTTTTCCTGAGTGAGACTTCAAACTTACACTGCTCACCAAGCCAGGTGTACATGCAAGAGGTCATGTATTAAAGGAAACTTGCCACTTGTTTTATCTTTCTCTTCTTGATAACCAGCACAGTTTTGATTCTACCAGCCACTACCCCCTCCCACAAGGTATGTGGTTTGAAGTACTAGTTGGTACCTTTTTTTGTATAGACACTTAATCATGCAATTTGCTAGTGAGTGCACTGAGCGCCCTGCCTCCACATATCAGCATGGATTTGCTGTCCTTATTTAATTCTCATGACAACCTTCTGAGGTAGGTGCATAGTAGTCTACCAGTTTTACAAGTGAGGAAACTGATGAAATTACATGTTATGACCTGATTGTTAATTCAGTGATTCTAGAAGAAGCTGGGTGTTGTCCTTTGGAAATGCCAAGTATCTACTGTGACAGGAATAGCTAAAGGAACCAAGGAAGGGATCCGTGCTGATATGCACTTGCTGTTTCACACTTACTGTATGTATCCTTGGAGTTTTTCAGGGCTGTCTATGAGTAGAGCACCACTCTAGGCATGGAAGATTCAAAAGTGAACCATACAGGACAAGGCCCCTCCTGCTACAGAATTTATGTCCAATCAGGGAAGGAGGGGAGAGAGTCAATACAAAAGGAACCAAATAAATGATCAAGATGATTTTTAGGTAATACATAAAGGCTTTGAAAATCTTAACACAGAGTTATATAAAAAGAGAGACTAGAAAGGGCAGAGTTGGGCTGGGGGTGCTGAGAGCTACTTTAAATTGGTTGATATTTCACTAAGGAAGCCACATTTGTGTTCAGGCCTGAATGGTATGAAGGTGCTAGCCATGGTGAGATCTGGGGGAAATCAAGTGAAATGGTCCTATGGTGGTAATGAGCTTGGTGTTAGCAAGTGACAGGAAAAAAGCAAAGGGGCCAGAAAAGAGGGAGCCAGGAGGCAGCATTATTAGTATGAAATGAGGTCCTTTACCCTGGATTAACCAAATTTGTAATTTGGCTATAAGGATGTAACTTCAAGATTCAGAATTTAAAACTTTTAGATCAAGATTAGTGTTAACTTACAATGGACTATTATAGGATTTTGGATCAAATGTCTATTAAAAAATAATTCATGTGAGAAGAAGATATAAAATGTGAGTTAGAGTAGAAGGAATAAAACCAATTTAATGAAGTATTGAGCATTACTCTGTATCAAACTCTGAGCTAGGTGGAGGTAGAGGTATGAATAAGATGTGATCCTACATGATCCTGCCATTAATAAGATCTTGGACAGGTAAAATGCAGGTTAAAACTATTACCTATCAGATGTATGAAAAGTCAACCAACTTCAAAAATAATCCTTATGTCTGAAACTGCACGTAATTACCTTCTCGGTTACGATTGGAATTTCTTATTCAGTGTCCACTTGTGTCTAATTGAAATCAAGTTTAAATTTAACCAAAGTAAGTTTTACATAATGGGTGCTTATTGATGATTGATTACTTTTTTAACATTTGAAAGATTCAATATATGTAATTGATATCTACAATTACTACACCAATGCTGTAAGCATAACAGAATAAGGTATAAATGCAGATGTTTAATCCACTTCTTTAAACTATTTGCACATGTCCTATCAGTTATGATACTGTACATCTTATTTTCTAAATCTGATTGAAACTGTTTTATTCTAAATTTTCATCTGAATTTCTAAAAGTAATTTGTTATAGGACAAATATGGTTCGACAAATTATTAGAGCCCTTTGTTTTTCCTCCTTTATATTATTTAAAAAAATCAAAAGTAATACATACTCATTATAAATAAAAAATTAATACAAAGATTTATAGAATAAAAAGTCAAAATCCTAATACACTGCCCTTTCTCCCTCCAACCCCAAACCTAGGAGGCAGCCATCATAAATAGTTTGGTGTATAACTTACAGATCTTTTTTTATACCTACCCCTCTCCTCCCTGATACACAGGATTTGTTTGATTTTCTCTTAATGTGAATAGATTATACTCTACATGTTCTGTGACTTGCTTAGCAGCCTATCATTGATATATTTTCAAGTTAATGCACATAGATTTATACTATTCTCTTACAGTGACGTGGAATTCCACAGAATCAATATATTGTAATTTATTATTTGTTTTTACTTTTTAAGATTATTTGTATTATAAAATATTCAATATCCAGACAAGAGTAGAGAATAAAATAATGAAAATAACAGACATCTTTGCCCATAGTATGCAGCTTGATCATATATTTAACAAGTGCACTATTGATTGGATTGTGTGTTACTACTAGTTCTTCAGTGCTATTATAAAAAACAATGTTGCAATGAATAACATCTTTGAGCACCTAACTATGCACATGTGCAAATTAGTTATGAAAGATCAATGCATAGAAGTAAAATTTGTGGGAACAAAGAGAATATGCATTTGAAAAGTTGAGAGGTCCTGCAAAATTGTCCTCCAAAATGGTTGTGCTTATACTACCACCAATAATAGATGCATGTGAGGCTTCTTACTTGACCATGGTGCATTTGCATAATGAGGAATGAAAAATAATAGGACCTTAGTGTGAAAGCACAATTTTTAGAAAAATCAAATTAAACCTCTAAAATTATATTATGAAACTCAGAAATACTAAACTGTTTTACTTTTTATTAACTTCATTATCTGTCTTTGAGTACCTTAAATTGGTGTCTGCTCATATGTTCAGATTTTCTAAAAAATACAGAAATACTTCTGCAAAGAGCAAATAAATTTGATTCCAAAAGTTTGCTATCTAAAGCTTGTATCTGCATACTTTTTGCATCTACTATTGTATTTCCATTGTCTGAAGTATTTTTATATGGTAGTACCACCCAATACAAGAGATATCAATCAAGATCCCTTCTTGAACTATTACAATTGGAATAATCCCAATATTGCCTTTTCATCTCCAAGAACTAGGTTAAAAATCTTTTTCTTGGTCATAATTCTTTTTCTAGGAATTATAGCTTCTATTACAATTATTTAATCACTTAGAAATGTTCAATTTTTAAAAATTTCAATAGATCTAAGGGGTACAAGTGTTTTTTGTTACAGGAATGAATTGTATTATATAGTGGTAAAATCAGGACTTTTAGTGCACTTATCACCTGAGTAGTGTACATTGTACCAGACAGGTAATTTTTGATCCCTCAGGCCCCTTTCTCCTTCCTCCTTCTGGGTCTCCAAAGTCTAGTATACTGCTCTGTGTCACTTGTATACTCATTATTTAGCTTCCACTTGTAGGTGAGTACAGGTGGACAATCTGTTCTTGAGCTACTTCAGTTAGGATAATGGCTTCCAGTTCCATCCAAGTTGCTGCAAAAGACATTACTTCATTTTTTTTTATGGCTAAGTACTATTCTATGGTATGTATATGTTTTCTTTATCTACTCATCAGTTGATGGGCACTTAGGTTGATTCCATATCTTTGCAATTGTGAATTGTGCTATTGTAAACATATAAGTGCATGTGTCTTTTTGATATAATGACTTCATTTCCTTTGGGTGGATACCCAGTAGTGGGATTGCTGGATCAAATGACAGGTCTACTTTCAGTTCTTTGAAGAATCTCCATACTGATTTCCATAGAAGTTTTACTAATTTACATTCCCACCAACAGTGTATAAGTGTTTCCTTTTCACTGCATCTGTGACAGCATCTACTGTTTTTTGACTTTTTAATAATGGCCATGCTGACAGGGGCAAGGTGGTATCTAATTGTGGTTTTGATTTGCATTTCTCTGATGATTAGTGATGTTGAGTATTTTTTCATAAGTTTGATGGCCATTTGTATATCTTCTTTTGGAAAATGTTTGTTCGTGTCTTTTGCCCACTTTTCAATGGGGTTATTTGTTTTTTTCTTGATGATTTGTTTGAGTTCTTTATAGATTTTGGATATTAGTCCTTTGTCAGGTATATAGTTTGTGAATACTTTCTCCCATTCTGTAGGTTGTCTATTTGCTCTGTTGATTATTCCTTTTGATGTGCAGAAGATTTTTAGTTTAATTAAGTACCATTTATTTATTTTTGTCTTTGTTGTATTTGCTTTTGGGATCTTAGTCATAAACTCTTTGCCTAGGCCAATGTCTAAAAGAGTTTTATCTAAGTTTTCTCCTAAAATTTTTATGGTTTTGGGTCTTACATTTAAGTTTTTAACCCATCTTGAGGTAATTTTTGTGTATGGTGACAGACAGGGATCCAATTTCATTCTTCTGCATGTGGCTATCCAGTTTTCCCAGACCATTTATTGAATAGGACATCCTTTCAAGTGTGTGTTTTCATCTGCTTTGTCAAAGATCAGTTGGTTGTAAGTATATAGTTTTATTTCTGGGTTCTCTATTCTGTTTCATTGATCTATGGGTCTACTTTTATACCAAAACCATGCTGTTTTGGTTACTGTAGCCTTGTAGAATAATCTGAAGTTGGGTAATCTGATGCTTCAAGATTTGTTCTTTTTGTTTAGGATTTCTTTGGCTATTTGGGCTCTTTTTTGATTCCATATGAAGTTTGGGATTTTTTTTTTAATTCCATGAAAAATGGTGTTGGTATTTGATGGGAATTGCATTGAATCTGTAAATACCTTTGGGCAGTATGGACATTTTAACAATATTGATTCCTCCAATCCATGAGCATGGGATGTTTTTCCATTTGTTCATGTCATCTATGATTTCTTTCATTAGTGTTTTGTAGTTCTCCTTGTAGAGATCTTTCACCTCCTTGGTTAAGTATATTCCTAGGTTTTTTGTTTGTTTGTTTTGTTGCTATTGTAAATGGTATTAAGTTCTTGATTTGATTCCCAGCTTGGCTGTTATCAGGGTATAGAAATGTTACTGAAAGAAAAAAAAATTGATGAAGCAAATGCTGGCCAGGGGCTGAGACCTCAGCCAGATTAGGGCAGAGAAATATGACTCTGAAAGTCAGCTCAAGTAATAAGAAAAGGTCACCCTCCTCTGCACCCCTCCCTGACCTTTCCTATGTACGTTTTCTGTGAATAAATCTGTGGAATAACCAAGAATTTTCCACATCTCTTGATCTTAAAAAAAAAAAGAAATATTACTGATTTGTGTACATTAATTTTGTAACCTGAGGCTTTACTGAATTTATTTACCCATTTTAAGAGTCTTTTGGCAGAGTCTTTAGGGTTTTCTAGATATAATATCATATCATTGGCATACAGGAATAGTTTGACCTTCTCTTGTCTGATTTGGGTGCCCTTTATTTCTTTCTCTTGCCTGATTTCTCTGGCTAGGACTTCAAGTACTATAATTAATAGAAGTCATGAAAATGGGCATCCTTGTCTTGTTCTAATTCTTAGAGGAATGCTTTCAACTTTTCCTCATGCAGTATGGTATTGGCTATGTGTTTGTCATATATGGCTTTTATTATTTTTAGGTATGTTCCTTCTATACCTAGTTGATTAAGAGTTTTTATCATGAAGAGGTGCTGGATTTTATCAAATGCTTTCTTTGCATCTATTGAGATGATCGTATGATTTTTGTTTTGAATTCTGTTTATGTGGTGAGTCACATTTATTGACTTGTGTATGTTGAACCATCCTTGCATCTCTGGGATGAAACCCACTTGATGATGGGAATTTTTTTTTTTTTCACATGCTGTTGGATTCAGTTTGCTAGTATTTTCTTAAGGATTTTTGCATCTATGTTCATGAGGAATATTGGTCTATAGTTTTCTTTTTTTGTTGTGTTTTTTCCCTGGCTTTGATATCAGGGTGATACTAGTTTCAAAGAATGAGTTATGGAGGAGGATTGACTCCTTCTCCATGTTATGCAAGAATTTCAGTAGGATAGGTACCAGTTAGTTCTTTGTAGGTCTGTTAGAATTTGGCTGTGAATCCATCTGTTACTGGGCTTTCTTTTTTTTTTATTCTTGTTGTTGTTGGGAGATTTTTTTTAATACTGATTCAGTCTTACTATTTGTTATTGGTTTGCTCAAGATTCCTATTTCTTCCTGATTCAGGTTTGGGAGGCTGTGTGTTTCCCAGAATTTATCCAATCAGCATTATGCCACTCCCCTCATAGTCAGAAGTATTGAAATGCATAAGGGTGTTGCTCAGTGAACAAACCTTCTTAGTCTGGACCTCTGGCCTCCCTGAAGGCAAAGCTTCCTGATTCTTATCATCTTAGTGGAGGGCTTCCACTGTAAACAAAGTCTAAAACATAAGCAATAATAATCATTGGTTCAATCAACTTTACAACTTACTGTTTTAGTTTGAAAAGTGCAGAAAATGTATAACTATTACCCACAGAATTTAATCAAAGTTACAAACCTATATTTTAAACACAACAAATTCTAATCAAATTTCAACTAATTTTAAAATAAATTTTGCTTACTGAGGAATGGTCTGAAAATCAAGTATACATCACTCTTTGTGAGGTTAATTTTCCGTGTTGATTTGACTAGGGTAGGGATACCCAGAAAACTGATAAGAAATTATTTCTGTATGTGTCTATAAGGGTGTTTAGAAAGAAATTAGCATTTGAATCAGTAGGCTGAGTAAAGAAAATCCTTCCTTACCAATATGGATGGGCACCATCCAATCCATTGAGGGCCCCGGTGGAACGAAAAGGCAGAGAAAGGGTGAATTTACTCTCTATTCTTAATCTGGGACATCCACCTTCTTCTTCCCTCAAACATTGGTGATCCTACTTCTTAGGCTTTTGGACTCAGATTGGGACTTACACCATTGGCTCCCCTAGTTCTCAGACCCTTGATTTTGGACTAGAACTATGCCACTAGCTTTCCTGGGCCTCTAGTTTACAGAAAGCGGATTGTGGAATTTCTCAAAGCTCCATAATCTAACGAGCCAAACTCTTATAAAAATCTCTTTCCATACATCTATATATATCTTACTGGTTATATTTCTCTGGAGAACCCTGAGTATATACTCTTGCACCATGTATGTACTACAGAAAATACATAAAATAAAAATAACTCTTTATTCACAAATTTTATATAAGGACTCTAGGAGTATTAAAATTAAGGGGGCCTTATTTATAGAGAATTTAAAAATCTTCTTGAAATATGTTCAAGGAAAACAGAAAGGTTAAGAATTTATAAAATGAATTTACAATGTCAAGTCAAGAAATATGTATTGAGCTCTGCTATGTACACAGCGCTGTGTTAGATATTGTGGAATTTAACAAGGGAGATAGGTTCTCCACAATTCAAGGAGCTTACACTTCAGTCAAAAGATAGACTTTGAACTCTATTCTATGTGGGTAGTAGTTATACATTCTCTCACTTTTCCAACTAAGACAATAAATTGTAAAGTTGATTGAACCAATGATTATCATTGCTCATGTTTTAGACTTTGTTTACTGTGGAAACCCTCCACTAAGATGATAAGAATCAGGAAGCTTTGCCTTCAGGGAGGGCAGAGGTCCAGACTAAGAAGGTTTGTTCACTGAGCAACACCCTTATGCATTTCAATACTTCTGACTATGAGAGTGGCATAATGCTGAGAAAAGGTATGGAAAAAAAACCTTATACATATTTGGTGAATTATCAGATGATTGAATGAATTACTGTAATATTTGGGGTTTATGACTTCAAGTCTCTCATTGTTAAAACAGGTATATTCATCTTCACCTATTTACAGAAATTGGGTGAGGATTGATTTCAAAATAAAAACAAACAAAAACAAAAACTAGGTCTCCAAAACTGGTGCTCTTTAGTGAAACTTGAGTCGTTAGACAACTCCAATTGTAAATAGACTCAGTGATCTCATGTTCAGAGAATTAATTTGTGTGAATTAAATATGTTTCCATGAGTCCCAAGTGCTGTTTTGATATATCATTACTTGCTAAAATCATATCAAAAGAATAAGGTGAAACAAAGTCCAAAAGTAACTCGAATGTTCTCTGAAAACAGCTTGTCTTCATAGGTAGGTTCCATGAGTGCCATGCTCAATAAAAGTGCACATACACACATCAACTCAATCATACTTTCTTCTCAATCTGACTCTATACCCTAAAATCAAACCATTCATATTAAACCATTGGAAGCATATTTGTTTAGTCACAATGAAAAAATGGATGAATTCAAGTAAAGTTTGTGGTTTAATTTCAATGTACTGAAATTGGGACTAAATATTTTAAGCTTATATGTCAGACCTTGTAAAAATTACTTTTCCATATCAAAGAGGCTTAGTTCAATTGTGAGCTTGAAGTAAAATGCCCTTCTTTATTTCTGTGAGCTTAAATTAACCTCAAATTAACCTTTACTATTATTAATTATTTTTTTGTGCTCACAAAATTATAGAATGTGTTTGGCTATGTATCTTTTCTAAGGTGTTGAATTATATCCTGCTTATCTTAGATAGGTATATGTCTAGTATAAACAAGCATTTCTTTTCCTAGAGAGATGATCACAACTCACCATAGCAGCAGTTCTCCAGTGTTGTACGTAAGAATTGCCTGGGAGCTTGTTAAGAATTCAGATTGCTGGGCTTCTTCCCCTGTGATTCTGATTAAGTAGGTCAGGAATCTTTATTTTTCTCTGTCTTCCCTTGCTGTTCTGCTGTAAGAAGTTGGGCCTGGGCTTGCACTTTAAGAACACTGCTAGACATCAAAATCTAAAATAGATATAGTGAAATATTTGTAGCAAAATATAAATGTTTCCTTTCTTTCCTGCTCTCTTTTCGTTACTTGTTGTTAGTCCAAACTTCATGTGCTAGTTTCCCTGTCAACCTATTTGCCTCCAAATCCACAATTAAGCCATATATCCAGAATCTTCCTAACAGGCTGTGTTTTTCCCATAGAAAATATTACTTTTTTCATTTTATGATCCTCTAGTAAAGTTTGTGCAGACACAAGCAGTCTTTATGACTAGAGCTGGGGCTTTGCAGATTGCGTTTTTCTTCCAAATGTCTTCTCTCTTAATGTTTCTACCTTCATAAGGAAGTGATAAGGAATTAATAACCCCATTAACGACCCTGCTTTGTAAAGAGCCAATTTTCAAAATGATTGTGATTTTTCAGTAGAATGATATTGTTACTATTATAAGAGCTCTCTGGCTTGGTGCTCATGCTGTCTTGGCTCTTCCCTTCTGGGTGTCTTTTTTTGGAGAGTTGTAGTATTCTGTTTCCTCTTCAGTCCAAGTGTGATTTTGAAAATTAAATATTCAGTATTCATTGCACTAATACTAATTTAGTGTCCATGCAATACGAAGCACTATCCTAGGCCCTGGAAACACCACTGTGAGCAAAATGGAACTGTTTCCTTGTCCTCATGAAACTTTCTGTCTAAATCATGGCCTGAAATAATTGGTAGTTTTATGAGGTGAGTCAGGTTGCTAAAGTGAGCTTGAAGCTGAAAGGCACATTAGTGAAACATGATTGCTGAAGATTTTTAGAGCTGGAAGCACCTTTAAAGATGATTTATTTTAGTCTTCTTATTTTAAAGCTGACAAAACTGAGATTAAAGGAGGTCAAAAGACTTTTCCCAAAATGTAGATAAGTAATGATACAAATGGATATTGAATTCAGCTCTGGTAAAAATGCTGGCATTTTAGGGCTAGATCTTAGAGATCATCTATTTAACTCTTCACTTTAAAATTGAGGGTACTGACCCAGGTTCCAAAGCTGTTTCTGGTTTGAGGAACAGTCAGGATCTATAGCTGAGTGTTTTTTTATGCCAACCAGAGTTCTTGACATAAATCTTGGTGTTGACTCTGAGTTCAGGAGTTTTGCACCTACATCATCCTGCTGGTCTCATGGATAGGGTGTTTGGCTGAAATTACTGATTATTTTTTTTAAGTGATGGATCTCTTTATGTTGCCAAGGCTGGCCTCGAAATCCTGGGCTCAAACAATTCTCCTGCCTCAGCCTCCCAAAAAGCTGGGACTACAGACGGGTGCCACTGCACCTGGCTTCACTTTTTTAAAAATAAACTTTAGATTTTAGAATAATTAAAGATTTATAGAAAATGGGGATAATGGTATAGAAAGTCCCCATATACTCCACACACAGTTTTTCCTCTATTATTAATATCTTATATTAGTATGGTATATTGGTCAAAATTAACGAAGCAATATTGATATGTTATCATTGACTAAAGTCTATACTTTGGTTAGATTTCCTTAGTTTTTACCTTATATCCTTTGTCTGTTCCAGGATCCCACCTAGGATCACACATTGCTTTTAATCATCATGCTTTCTTCCTCTCTCCTGGGCTATGACAGTTTTTTAGACTTTTCTTGTTTTGAAGGCGTTGACAGTTTTGAAAAGTACTAGTCAGGTATTTTGTAGCATGTTCCTCAATTGGGATTGTTCTGATATTTTTCTCCTTATTAGGCTGTGGTTATGGGTTTTGGGGACAATCACAGAGGTAAAGTGCCCTTCTCATCACGTATTAAGGAGGCATAATTTCAACAAGACCTATCACTGTTAACTTTAACCTTGCTTACTTGGTTAGAGTAGTCTTTGTCAAGTTTCCTCATTGCAAAGTTAAGCTTTTATTCCCCTTTGAAAGTTGTACTATCTGCAAGATAGTCACCCTGTGCATTCAACACCTAAAGAGTGAGGAATTACGCTCCACCTCTTTGACAGTGGAGTATCTACATAAATTATTTGAATTTTTCTTCATGGGAGATTTGTTTATTTTCCTTGTTTAGTTACTTATTTAATAATTTTCAATCATTTATATAAGTATGGCCTTATAGTGCAGTAGTACTTTATTTTGTTGCTCAGATTATTCTAGATTTGACCACTGGAGCTCTTTCATTTGGCTCCTGTGTCCCTTTGACATACTCTCATTATTGTGTGTACGTGTTTAACATTTTCTTACTTTCTGGCATTGGAAAACTCTCCAGGCTCATCTTATTTATTTACTGCCTGAGTTCTAGGATCAGCTACTGCCCCAAGGAGTTCTGGTCCCTTTTACTGGAAAATGGTATTAGAAACAAAGATCTGGGTACTAGGTGTGCTGGTCACTACTGGGATGTCGTTCCTTCTAGGCCCTCTCAGCTGAAAAAGCAAGTAAATATATGTGTGTACACTAACCCCTGTATGTACACATATCTATAAATATTTCTATATGTATCTATCTGTATCTGTATTAAGTAAACAGAAATTTATACTGATGCCTTCAACTTTAATCCACTGTCACATGCATTATTTTAGCCTTCTCCCTTTACTTATGTGTAATTTCTCACTCCAACAGTGAGAAACCTGGCTTCTACTATTTGTCATCCATTTATTTAATTTTTCAATTCCAGTATAGGTGTATAATAGTTTAAACAAGTTTATCAACTAAAGTACAGTGCTTACGTACAGTTCCTTTTGTCTTTACTTTTACAAACTCTGTGGTTACTTAGGTCAGCAAGTTTGTCTTCCATCCACTTTGATGAAGCTGTTTCGTACATTTGTATGAGGTTATTAAGTATGGAATGTCCGATTTCCTTAAGTACTAAGTTTGACAGTTGATATCTCTGACATTTCACTTTGACACTTATATTCTTTTTAATTGTGAAGGTACATCCTCATTCTTTCAAACGCACATTTTAGCTTGTTATTATCTGTCAAATTTTTTAGAGTAATTTTTGTGAAACCATGGAAAAGTAAAAAATTCGTGTTATTTTTGAATATAAGTTCCATCGTGGAACCAATGCATCTCAGGCAGCTCAAAATATCAACTAAGTGTTTGAGAAGGATGTGGCTAATGAACACCCAGTACATCAATGGTTTGAGGAGTTCCATTCTGGTGATTTTAATCTTGAAAATGAGCCATGTGGGTTATCTGAGACCAAAGTAGGTGATGATGAGTTGAAATATATAGTAGAAACGAATCCATTTCAACCTATGCATGAATTAGCAGCAAGATTTGACATTACTATTCCAACAACATTGGACCATTTGAAACAAATGGGCAAGGTAAAGAAGCTGAGTAGATGGGTACCGCATGAATTAGATAAGCATTGGAAGAGAAACCATCTGGAAGCTTGCCTTTCTTTGCTGTTACAACATTTCTACACCATATTGTTATTTGTGATGAAAAATGGATTATTTTTGACAATTGCAAGTGTTCAGCACAATGGTTGGATAAAACTGAAGCACTGAAACACAGTCCAAAACTGAATATTCATCAGAAAAAGCTAATGGTGTCTATCTGGTGGTCCAGCGCTGGTATCATCCACTACAGCTTCATGAAACTTGGTCAATCAATTACAGCAGGTGTGTACTGCAACCAATTGGATGAAATGATGAGGATGCTTGTAAATAAGCAGTCAAGAATGGTCAATAGAGACAGGCCAATCCTCTTGCAAGACAACATTCAGGCATATGTCATACAAACAACGCTGCTCAAGCTACAGAGGCTAGACTTGAAAACCCTCTGTTATTCGCCGTTTTCACCAGACCCTACACCAACGGACTACCACTTCTTCCAGGCTTTGGACCACTTCTTGCAAGGGAAAATATTCAGTTCTCAACAAGCTGTGGAAAATGGTGATTTCATTGCCACTTGCTCTCCAGGTTTCTTCACTGCTGGCTTAAACAAGCTACCATTAAGATGGCAAAACTGTGTCGGTGGTTAGGCACATACTTTGATTAATTGTACTGCTTCTTGTTTGAGATATAATAAACTACACTTTTGATTCTAAATCTGACATTTCATATTTAATGACCTAATAATACAGTTAGATTATTTTGTCAGTCTGTATTCCTTCTAAATGATATTTTAAGATTTGCATGTATTATGGTTTCAGTCTTTGTGCTCTAAAGTTCTGTGGGTTTTGGCAAGTGCATAATATCATGTATTCACCATTACAATAGAATCGCTACCCTAGAAAAATTCCTTATTCTTCAACCAATAGACTCTTTCCCCAGCCCTAAATCCCTGACCTCCATGGATCTATTTATCATTGCTATAGTTTTGCCTTCTCCATAATGTCATGTAAATGGAGTCATATAGTATGTAATTTTTCAGACTGGCTTCTTTCACTTAGTGTTGTGCATAAAGATCCATCCATATCTTTACATGGTATTAATTACTTTTAAATCATAAGATATTAAGATGTATTTACCATTTATGATTTTAGTTATGTTGGTATTGGTATATACTAACTGTAGTAATAGAAGCAAGGAAAAAACACAGTGCTAGTAGATGGAAGTAATTCACTCTGTTGAGGGAGGTTAGGAAAAACTTCACAAAAGAGGAGGAAAAACTTGAATTGGGCCTTTTATATTAATAGTGTTCATTGTAAAGGCAATATTGCACACAGACACCCAAGCAAACTTACACACACAGACTCTCACTATCTCAACAGAAAAACTATATTTATTTTGGAGTATAGATGCATAAATATTTGGAAACATTTTTAGTAAAATTTTATTTTTTTACCTACTAATATTACTGAAACATTTTTCATGTTTCCATCTAATCTTCATAATTATAATCTTGCAAATGTTTTAAGTTTATTTTTTATTTTTGTAAAAATTACACATGTCATTATAGATAGTTAAGAAAATGCAGAAAAGTATAAAAAAGAGAAAACATTGTAATCCCATTACTCATCTGTAAAGGCAACCTTTTAGTATATTTCCTACCAGACTTTTAAATGGATTTCCAATTTTTGTACACTTTTTATTTAACATTATGATATTCTATGTCATTTAAGGCTGTTCACAAGTATAAATTTAATGGTTGCATAACACTAATTATTTGGGTATCCCCTATGCCTGTGGTCTCCAATTCTCCGGGCTGCCAACCAGTAGCAGTCTGTTAGCCACCATGCTGCAGAGCTCCCCCGGCTCCCCACCATCCCCCACCCCCCGTGGATAAATTGTCTTTTATGAAACTTACGCGAGCCATACAGTAGGCAGCAGGAGGTTAACAGCGGGCAAGTGAGGGAAGCTTCATCTGTATTTACAGAGGCTCCCCATCACTCGCATCACAGCCTAAACACTGCCTCTTCCCATCCCACTCCCCCAGTGGAAAAATTGTCTTCCATGAAACCAGTCTCTGGTGCCAAAAAAGGTTGTCCAATGCTCATATTTTTTTTTTATTTCACTGCTGTAAATAATTGTGATAATACGGTTACAAACATCTTTTAAATAAATTTTTCTATGTATTTTAATTACTTTTCTCCAGAAAGATCTCTTAAAGGAAAAATAAAGCCCAAATCTTGTAACAGTGGGGGATATTTTCAGCTGTAAGTGACAATAACCCTCAACTAAAAAGGCTTAAACAATAAGAAATTTATTATATCACATAAAAAGAGCTCAGAGTTAGAATTCATAGTTGCTTCGTCCATTGATTCCATGATGTAATCAAGAATCCTTGTATTCTTTCAGCTCTTTCATCCTCAGCGTCTTGGTTTTGGTTTCAGGCTTATTCCCTCATTGTTGCATTACGGTTGCCATAGTTTCAGGCATTTATGCCATCACCCATGTACATCAGAAGCAGAGAGAAGTTGTCGTATCCATCAGTCTTTATCAATAAGGAAAATATTTCTCAGAAGCCCCCACTGTCTTTTTCTTACATCTTATTGTCTAGATTTGAGTCCATGTCTGGCAAAGGGGAATAGTTAGCTCAAACCCATGTCAATTATCCCTTATGACTAATGAAAAGTCTACTCTAATGAATATCAGAGTTTTTTTTTTTTTTTGAGACAGTGTCTCACTCTGTCACCCTGGCTAGAGTGCACTGGTGTCATCACAGATCACTGCAACCTCAAACTCCTGGGCTCAAGCTATCCTCCTGCCTCAGCCTCCCCAATAGCTGGGACTACAAGAGCGTGCATCCATGCCAGCTAATTTTTCTGTTTTTTGTAGAGACAGAGTCTTGCTCTTGCTCAGGTTGGTCTCAAACTCCTGACCTCAAACAATCTTCCTGCTTCGGCTTCCCAAAGTTCTAAGATTATAGGCATGAGCCACTACACCCAACCAATATCAGAGATTGTTTTTGGAAAGAAAGAAGTGAAAATGGCAGTTGGTTTTACAACTGAAAATGTCTGCTATAAATATAAATATTTTATGTAGTTCTTTCAATTTTTGTCTTGATACAACTTTTAGTCAGAGAATGTTTTTAAGTAAATTTTTAGAGAAATATAAGTATTTTCATATGGGTATCTTCATGTTCCACACATGAAAAATAATACAACTGATAATAAAACTCATGGCTCATAGATATTTTATCTGAAAATCATATAGATGTTACTTCATTGTCTCTTGGTACTTAATGAAGAAAAAAATACAGTATACAGACAATCAGAACTCTGAAACAAAAGTAATTATTTCTTTTTAAGTAATGTGTTTCCTGTCCAAAGGAGTAGAAAGTTTTCTTTTTGCCTGTATTTAAAAAAATTTGTTTCACAATCATTCTATATCTTGTAGTATTTTAATTGATTCCTTCTGGAATTCCACAAACGTGCTTTATCTGCATATTTAGACTTTGTTTTTCCATTTAGGAAATCACTTTTTCCCTTCAATTATAGTTTTTATTCTTGTTTTTGTTTCAATTATTGTGTTTTCTTTCTCAAAAGCACTAGTTTTTCTTATGTTGGATCTTTATTTTCTATTCTTAATTCCCATCTTTTTATTTTTCATATTTCTCATTGTATCAACACTTTTTCAGCTTTATTGAAGTATAAGTGATAAGTAAAAATTGTTTATATTTAAGGTGTACAACATGATTTTTTGATATACATATACATTGTGAAATGGTTGCCACTGTCAAACCAATTAACATACACGTCACTTCACGTAGTTACCTTGTTTTGTGTATGCGGTAAGCATACTTCATATCTGATCTCTTGGCAAATTTCAAGTGTACAGTACATTATTATCAACTACACTCACCATTTTGTAAATTAGATCTCTAGAAATTATTCAACTTATAACTGAAGGTTTGTTTATATCCTTTGACCAACATCTCCCCATTTCCTCCAGCCTCAATACTTCCCAGGTTGAATTCTGCTTCCCATTCTGTTTCTGTATTTTTATTTGTCATATTTTTTTTCTCCACATCCTTTTCTTCCTGCAAACAGGGAGATCCAATTAGAATTTTATATCATTCTTTCTTCCTTCATTTATTCATTGAAAAATATTTGAGGGCCTACTATGTGCCAAACCCTGTTTCAGGTGCTGGAGATATATTGATGAAAAAATGTGACAAAGTTTTAATTCTAGTATAGAAACAAAATATAAATAAATGGATATAAGTAATAAGTGCTATAAATAGATGCAAGTAATAAGTGCTATAAACAAAAATAAAACTGAGTTGGCAAATAGAGAGCGATGGAAAGTGCTATTTTAGATGGAATGGTCAGGGGAGTCTCATCTGAGGAGATGAGGTTTATGCAGGGACCTTACTAAAGGCAGAAAGCTAATGTCACGGAAAATGGACAAGAGCTTTCCTGGGAGAAAAAACAGCAAGTGCAAAGGCCCTGAGAAGGAACATACTTGATGAGCTAGAAGAATAGCAAGAAGGCCAGCATGTCTGGGTGCACTGAGCAAGGTTAGAGTGAGAAGAGGTGAAGCAAGGCACCAGGTACTCTACAGCTTTACCCACCATGGTAAAGGCTTTGGATATGCCTTCTGTCATTTCCTTTCTACTTGAAAAACTTTCTTTAGTCATTCTTTTACAGCAGATCTGCTAGTGACAAATTCTTAATTTTCCCTCCTCTGAGAATGTGTCTATTTCATCTTCATTTCTGAGGAAAATTTTAACTGAATATAGAATTCTAGATTGATCATTCTTTTATTTTCTCATATAAAAAAATGTCATGCCACTTCCTTTGTATCTTCATGGTTTCTGATGAGAAATCCTTTGTCATTGTAATAATTTTTCTGCTATAGGTAATGCATCATTTTTCTCTGTTTTCAAGATTTCTTCTTAGTGTTCAGCTTTAAAAATTTTGGTTATAATGTGTTTGGGCCTTGATATCTTTGAGTTTGTTGTGTTAGGAGTTTGCTCAGCCTCTTGACTCTCTAGGCTTATGTCTTTTGCTAAATTTGGAAAGTTTTTAACCATTATTTCTACAAATATTTTTTCAGTCCTGCACTCTTTCTCCTCTCCTTCTGGAACTCAGATGACATAAATGTTATATCTTTTGTTATTGTTCTGTATGTCTCTCAGGCACTGTTCATTTTTTTAAATCTATTTTTTCTCTGTTGTTCAGATTGTATAATTTTTATTGATGTATCTTCAAATTCACTAATTTTTAACCCAGTCATTATCCATTCTGCTCTTGGGTCAATCCAGTGAGTTTTAGATTTATTTATTGTATGTTTTAGTTCTAAAATTTCCATTTGGTTCTTCCTGACATCTTCCACTTCTTTGCTGAGACTTTGTATTTCTTCATTTGTTTCAAGAGAATTCATAATTGCTTGTTGAAACATTTTATGATGGCTACATCAAAATCCTTGTTAGATAATTTCAACATCTGTGTTTTCTCAGTGTAGGTGTCTTTTGATTGCCTTTTTCTCATTCAAGTTGAGATTTTCATGGTTTTTGGCATAATGAGTAATTTTATATTTTATACTGAACATTATGAGTACTAAGTATGAGACTCTGGTTCCTATTTAAATCTTCTATTTTAGCAATGATTCAACCTGTTTATGTTAAGAATTCACATCCTAGCCTACTTTTGTGGGCTGTGATTCAAATGCCAATTTAGTTTTCAAAGCCTTTGCAGTGTTATTCTGGTCTGTCCCACTTGTGTGCTTCCCAGACACCAACTTAAATTCTGGGTAGTGTTTCAGAAGAGTGTTCAATTTTCAAACCTTTGCTGTGTTGTTTCTGGGGTTGTATGCATGGGCTGCTCAGAGGTCTTCTCAGGACTTCTCTAGCTCCTTCCTCTAGTTGGAAGGAGGAGGAATACTTTCTCATTATTATAGGGCAGAGATAGAAGATAAGGCACCACCCACAGTCTCCATGCTGCAGCATCAGGTGAGGAGAGGAAGGTGGATGGCTGTGTGACTTTTCTCATGGTGTTCACCTGAAATAGGGCAGGTATGGTCAAAACGTTTATGTCATGCTGAGCTTCCCTTTTTCTCCGTCCTTTGGCTAGGCTTTTTGTCTTTTTTGGGGTCTTTGTGTATGTGTGTCTGTGTTTGTGGTGTTTCAGGTTGTGTTCCTTTCGCAAGCCCAGGCTAGGATACTTAGGAGGCAAACAAAACAAAACAAAACAAAACTCACAGCTAGGTCATTCTTCAAGTCCTGAGGTCACTAATCAGTCTGTTTTCTTTTCGCCAGCTTTCTCATCTTCTACTTGTTTTATGAATTTTGTCCAAGGTTGGTGGGTTGGTTGGTTTTGTAAATAATGGGAGAAATAGGATGGCTACAATGTGTTCATTGCATCTTGTCCAGACCAGAAGCTCAGGACTTTGGATTCTGTTCTTAGAGTAATGAGATACATGTGGATGGTCTTGCGTAAGGGTGGGCCATCATCTGACTTACATTATAGAAATATTATGCTGGATGTTGTATAGAGAATAGAGTGTAGAGAGACAACAATAAAATCAAAGAAACCAGTTAGGAGCCTGGTCCATGTGGATAGGATGGTGGATTGGACTACAGATGCAACAGTGGAAGTAGAGAAATGTGAGGGATTAATAGAATTTTTACAGAATTTGCTGATGAAAGAAAGAGGAATCAGAGTTTTTCCAAGTTTTTTGGCTTGAGCAACTGAGTGAATGATTGTGTCATTTACTGAGGTAGGGAATATCAGGAAAGAAGTAAGGTTGGGATTAGGCATGGAAATCAAGAGTACAAATTTTAGATGTTTCCAGCTCAAGATGCCTACTAGGTACCCAAATGGGGATGTGGAGCATGCAGTTGGCTGTTCAAGTCAAGAGTTTGGGGATGGGTATATACACACCCAATGGGTGCAATGGGCACCATCTGGGGATGGACATGATTGAAGCTCTGACTTGTGTAGGGCAAAGGCAATATGTGTAACCTAAACATTTGTAACCCCATAATATGCTGAAATAAGAAAAAATTAAAATAAAATAAAGAGTTTAGGGGAGAGGTCAGGGCTGAGTATGTATGCGTTTGTAAACCAAGAGTCAGAAGATGATGTTTAAAACCAAAAATGATTACATCACTTACGGAGTGATTGTAAACACAAAAAGGAGTAAAGGTCTAAAATACTGAGCCCCAGGGCTCCCTAACATAGTATCTTCATTGACATCTCAATGGAATTTAATGTACTTCACTATTCCTTTGTCCTAAAATGTACTCTCCCCCTCATTTTATTGACAGCCCATGTTTTCTTGCTTTTTCTCCATTGTCTTAGGATATCCCTTCTCAGTCTTATTGGCAGGTCTTCCCCCTGCCTCCCTGACCTATCTTTTAAATTTTTTTTCCTCCTGCAGACTGTGGTCTGTAAATTCCATTTTCCACTGGGGCTTAGACAAATGGCTGATTCCAGGGCTGGGGTAAGAAATATACATATATATAAAATACAAAGCAGGATTATCTTTTATACTAATGAATAGGGAAGCTCTTGAAGACCACTACAGTTATGTCAAAAGGACATACGATCCAGCTGGAAAGAGCCCTCTTTGGTCAGATGTGGGACAAGTTGACCATCAAAAGTAATAATAATTACAATAGATTAAAACACATCACATATATTAAAATTCATGTACTGATGATAGTCCCCCCACAAATGGTCACCTTTCAAGGATGTTAGGAAATAAACTGGTTCTAAAAACTGGGAAATAAAGGGAAGAGTTAAGTATTTATTCTGTCTTTTCTATAAGAGCTGTACCTCAGCATTCTCAAAGATTAGGTGTGGTAAATTTCCTTTTTATAGAAAAATTCCAATTAATAAATGTGGAAGGAATAATAGAGTGTCATCATTTTCCAATCCATAATGAACTAATGGATTTAGACAATGATAATAAATGGTTAATTAAAGATCAAGCTAAAAACACCTGAATCCATATGTGGCGATAAAACATTTAAAAATTTGGCTAGTGGAACTGACAGGTGTGAAGAATGTAAAATAAACACTGGATTTTTAAGGCTTAATTTGAAAAAAGGCAAAATATCTGATCAATGTTTTAAAATATTGATTAAATATTGAAATGTTAAAATTTGGATATGTTGGGATGAATAAAATATATAAGTAAAATTATTTTTACCTATTTGTCTTACTTTTTAAAATGTGGCTTTTAGAAAATTTAAAATTATGTATGTAGCTTGCAACATATTTCCGATTTGTTCACAAATGAATCTTCAGTGGCTAGTAAGGTGCTCTGACACATAGTAGGCATCAAGTAAATCTTAGTTGTACAAATGAATGAAGTTGCTAATAGTTAAAATTATTTATGTGATTTCATCCACTGAGAAACTCAGTCCTATGTTGGGAGGAGCAACCAGGAGTGAGAGTGGTGGAAAGTATATCAGATTATGGTGAAATTTTAGAGAAAAGCAGTGGGGAATGCACCTCTAAATGTTTGTAGTGGGGACCTTAACACTATAAAATGTCTGTATATAACCAGATCTGTCTTAACTCTCTCCTCACCCCACTTTCTTTCTCTCTCTACCTTTTTCACTTTCTCCACTTTTTCTAAACATCCTCTAATTTTTTGGAGTTTTTTGTTGTTATTTGTTTTCTCTTTCAGTTTAAAAAACTATTGAGCCATTGACTAAGAATAAAACATGTAACTTGAAATAAAAAGAAGTCTTACAACTAAATGAGGTCATAGAATTTTAGGTAATTTTTTTAAACCTGTTCCTCTCTGTATTAGTTGTATTCTAGCTGCTATAAGAAATTGCCATAGATGGGTGGCTTATAAACAAGAGAAGTTTATTTCTCACGGTTCTGGAATCTGGGAGATCCCAGATCGAAGGGCCAACAGAGTCATATCTGGTGAGAGCCCGCTTCCTGGTTTACAGAAAACCATCTTCCCACTGTGTCCTGACGTGGTGGAAGCAGCGAGGGAGCTTTCTTGGGTCTCTTTTGTGAGAACACAGTCCCATTTCTGAGGGCTCTGCCCTCAGACCTAGTTCTGAGATCTATCTGTCTGGATTTGAATCTGGGCCATATCACTTACTGTTTGTGTGACACTGGGCAAATGCACTGCTCTGGTGGACCTGTTACCTCTTCCATAAAATTGATATAATATTAATATCTATCTCAAAAGGTTATTGTTGAGATTCAATGAGTTAATATCTATCAAGTGCTTAGTATAGTTCCTGGCCTTTGGTAAGAGGTCTGGATATGTCTAGATTTCTCATGTGAATAATTTCAAGTTTAATTCATTTATTTGTTCATGCCATGTTACAGCCAATTTAGAAGCAGTTTTGAACTTGACCCACATTAGGTATCTATTCACATTATGAATGTTAGGCATTAGTTATGGTTTTCCAAATTGTGCTTCTGGAATTGAAATATTGGAGAGGATCTGGGTTATAATAATATAAAAGCATTACAAATAGTTAAAAATAATCTATTTCTAAGGATAAATTTTGGCATAAATTTCCCTATGAATTTTAGAACTAAATGTGTGAAATCACATTATACAAAAGAAAGCTGCCCTCAATATTTCTAAAATCAATATGATTATAAATAAATAAAAGCTAAAACATTCCTTGCACACAATCATTCTTTCTATGAGTCAAAATATTTAATATAGTTCTATCTTCCTGAGTTTCTTGCCTCAGAGGTATCTAGGTTATTTAGGTATGAATTTAAGTATATGAGTCAGGACTGTCTTGGTTGCCAGAAACCAAAACGCAAGTCAAAATGGCTTAATCTAAAAAGAAATGATGTATTTACTTGTGCAACTCAGAAATCCAAGGGACTAGCTTCAGGTGTGACTGTTGCATTCTATCTTTCAACTCTTGTTTCCTCTATATAGACTTTATGCTCAAGTTCATTCTCCCTAAGTTATGGTAAAGCACTTTTAGCCTTACATACTCACACCTAAAAAATTACAATAAAAAGTTCTGAAAGTTCACTGAAATGATTTACTTTCAGCAGACTGACTTGCATCGCATACCTATCTTCGGAAATTCTCTGGGGTCAGTGGATGGATTAGGTTTCTTGACCAGGACTGGACTGTGTTTCATCTTTGAAATAGAGGGGAGGCAGTGTGGGGGGTGGTGTTTCTCAAGACAAAATCAAGGGCCTGCTATCAGAAAAAGGAGATGCTGGGCAAGCAAAACCAACAGATTCTGCTATGCCCAGGGGGTGGTAGATCCCTGGCATTTTTTCTGTTATTGCTTCCTTCCTCATCCTTGGAAGGCATCCTAAATTGATCACGTACTCTTTTCCACATGAGCAGACTTAACCTTAGAATCCTTTTCCACATGATATACCAAGCAGATCCAACCAATGAATTTAAGCTGGCACTCAAATTGAAATGTATTTGTCATGCCTGCTTTAGATAAAAAATGAACTTATCAGTATTGATATTTGATTTATTGGGCTTGTATCACCTGTTGCCTCAAGTTGAATTCTCAAGACAAAACTCTGAAGTGAAGATTTGCGTGCAGGAAGTTTATTGGGGATAATCTTGCTAAGAATGCCTCTAAGGGAGTGATGAAAGCAGGCTTGGAAATAAGGAATCACACTGGAAGTTCCAGAGCTGGGCTTGCCCTGTTGAGTTGTCTCAAATCAAGGCAAAGGGACAAGGTTTTTAATGATGTTGACAGTCGTAGGGTATGAGCTGTCATGGGAAGGGGGTGCCACCTTGGAGAGGCAGCTCCCTCTGACACAAGGCGACCCCCCATAGAGGGACACAACTGTGGACCGGCAGCAGTCAGCACTCCACTGGGGTTCTAAGCTCATCTGCGTGGGACTAGGCAAACTGATTTAGGAATAATTATAAACCAAGAGCTTCGGTGTCTTAATGAAGATATTATTTGCCTCAGTAACCATTGACCTTTTGTTTATTTTCCTTTAACTTAATTTCTTGGATGTTGTTTTTAAACAGACGATTTAAATAGAGATGACTTTGTGAGCAAGTCCTCTTAAGTATGTTTCCACAAATGGTAACAATACTTACTCTGTAGGCACCTATATTCATTTGAAGAACTAAGAGTTATTGAACTCCTGCTGTAAAAAGATTGTTCAAGACTGAGTGGACAATGTGTGTAAGCACTACATAATAATAATAGTGAAGATAAATTACTGGATTAGAAGAAAGGGTGAATCAGAAATTTTTAATGAGAAAGCAATAGAATTTTATGCAAGCAAGGATGAGACCCATAAGAAAAAAAAAGAAGGCAATCAAAATAAGTGGAACAACAACCCAAATGCCCATCAATACATGAGTGGATTAGTAAAATGTGGTATATGTGTACCATGGAGTATTATTCAGCTATAAGAAATAACGGTGATATAGAATCTCTTATGTTCTCCTGGAAAGAGTTGGAACCCATTCTACTAAGTGAAGTATCCCAAGAATGGAAAAATAAGCACCACATGTACTCACCAGCAAATTGGTTTCCCTGATCATCACCTAAGTGCACATTTGAGAATAACACCAACTGGGTGTTGGGCAGATGTGGGGGGGGGAAGGGGATGGGTGTATACTTACATATCGAGAGTGATGTGCACTGTCTGGGGAATGGACACCCTTGATGCTCTGACTTGGGGGAGGGGAGGGCATGGGCAATATACATAACCTGAACTTTTGTACCCCCATAATAAGATGAAAAAAAAAATAAGTGGGATTGCTAATGTCTAATTGTTCAGAATCCATGGTCAGGAGCATCACCAATGTTCATTAATATCATAAATCTAAAAAGCCAGTTAGGACCTTAGCCGTCAGAGACTGATAGCCACAAGACAGATGAAAATATTTAAAGGATGTTTCCTAAAACATCACCAATAAGTCTCAGCATAAGATTTTGCTAGAATGGGACTAGCAAAATCCATCAGCCCATTACTATCAACAAACACCATTTTGTGTCAACAGAAAATGGCTATAAGTTAATAGCATTTGTAAATTATAATTAAAATAAACTATAGAAGCATCAAACTAGGCATGGATTACAAGTTTGATAAACTCTGATAGAATAAACATAACAATAACTTAACAGCAGCATTTACATTTATACATTTTAAACTATTAGTGCTGGAAATGGCCCGAGAGGTCAACCAGTTCAACTCCGTTTGTTTTTTAATTGAAGAGAGGGAGAAAACAGGTCTATAGAACGTTAGACAACTTATATAAGATCACTCAGCTTGTGGTAAAGCTTAGAGTAGGAAACTGACCAGAACATATCCAGTGTAAGCTCAGAGCTTGTCACTGTGAACTATGTAAAAGCAAAGGTGTGTGCCACCTTTCCTGTCCTTAAAGAGACTGAAATCAAACTTGATCTTTGTCAGGACAAACATATATATTCATCTCTGCATGGAAATTTGCACCTCAAAAATTGAGGGAAAGGCAAGCTTAGGTGTGAGATAGTTATGAAATTATCTATAGCCTCTTTATGTAATAAGTGTTCTTTACAAACTCTAATTCTTTCTGAACTGTGGACGGAAATAAAATTGGATTACCCCAAAAGTATTGGAGATTTATTGATATGTTTGGAATTTTTAATGTTTAAATATTTTTTTCTTTATTTATGGATTTTTGGAACTCAGAATCCACCCAAAACCAGTCTCCCAAACTGAAATTTTCAACTTGGCTCTTGCTGGAGAGACTTAATGGCTTGGAGCTATCTTCATGCTGATTCATGGTCAGTGAATTTTTAAAGTGGGAATGTGCAAGTAGGAATCATCTAAAAATATACTGAGGAAAGAGAACAGGTCTTCAGTTTGTGAGGGGAATAGTCAGTAATTTATTCAAAATTTTTGCATATGAGAAAAATTTTTTTAAAATTTCAGAATATTATGGGGGTACAAACGTTTAGGTTACACATATTGCCTTTGCACCACCCAAGTCAGAGCTATAAGCATGTTCATCCCCCAGATGGTACACACTGCACCCGTTAGTTGTGAATGTACCCATCCCCTCCTACCCTCTCCCACCTGCCTGACACCCAGTGAATGTTACTTCCATATGTGCACATAAGTTTTGATCAGTTAGTACTAATTTGATGGTGAGTACATGTGGTACTTGTTTTTCCATTCTTTTGATACTTCATTTAGGAGAATGGGCTCCAGCTCCATCCAGGATAATACAAGAGGTATTAGTTCACCATTTTTTTTTAATGGATGAGTAGTACTCCATGGTATACATATACCACATTTTATTAATCCACTTATGTATTAATGGGCACTTGGGCTGTTTCCACATCTTTGCAATTGTTAATTGTGCTGCTATAAACATTCAAGTGCAGATGTCTTTATTATAGAATGTCTTTTTTCCCTTTGGGTAAATACCCAGTAGTGGGATTGCTGGATCAAATGGTAGTTCTACTTTAGTTCTTTGAGGTATTTCCATATTACTTTCCGTAAAGGTTGTACTAATTTGCAGCCCCACCTGAGAAAATTTTAAATGCTTTGAAAATCTTTTTTTGTTTATTATTATTTAATATTAATTAAATATTTATTTAAGTTTGTCATTAACCGATTTATGAATATTGAGGACAGGTATTTTTCCTTTTTTGCTCTGTTGCCCAGGCTAGAGTGCAGTGGCATCATCATAGCTCACTGCAGCCTCATACTCCTGGGTTCAAGCAATCCCCCTGCCTCAGCCTCCCAAGCAGCTGGGACTACAGATGTGCACCACCATGCCCAGCTAATTTCTTTTTTATCTTTTGGAGAGATGGGGTCTTGTTATGTTGCTCAGGCTGGTCTCAAACTTCTGATGTCAAGCAAGCTTCCTGCCTCAGCCTCCCAGAGTGCTAAGATTACAGGCGTAAGCCATTGCTCCCAGCCTAGGCCATGTACTTTTCTAGGGTCAAGAATACAGCAGTAGCAGTGTACCAAACAGACATAAATCTCTTCCCTCAGTAAGCTTATATGCTAGCTGGGGTGAAAGACACAATAAATAAATAAAGAAGTTAAGCATAGAGTATGTCGGATGGTAACAAGTGCCATGGAGTTAAGGCAATCAGGGCTTTGGGAAGGGATTGCTATTTTAAATAGTGATGAGGGGAGTCCTCACTGAGAAGATGACATTTAAGGAAAATCAAAGAAGGTGAGGAGGCAAGCAGTGTGGAGGAAGGGCGCTGCTGGCAGAAGAAACAGCACGTGCAAAGGCCCTGAGTGCCATATGCTTCAAGTGTTTCAAGAGCCCAGTGCAGGTGGGGCAGAATGAGTAAGGGGAGAGAGAGTAGCAGGAGATGACATCAGGGGAAAAATGGAGCGTCATACCATGTAGGGCCTTGAAAGTTATTTGAGGACTCTGGCTTTTACTCTAATTGGGATGAGAAATCATTCGTGAGTTTGAGCAGGAGAGTGACACAGTCTGACATATACACGTAAAAGAACACTTGGCTGCTGTGTTGAGAATATCATGTCATGGTCTGTAGCAGAGATGGGAGACTAGTTGGGAGGCTACTATAGTAAGGTCAGAGGTGACAGTGGCTTGAAGCCAACAGGTAGCAATGGAGATGGTGTAAAGCTGTCAGAGATTTGCCCGTGTTCTATTAAGTAGAGCTGACCCGTTTTGTTCATGGCTTAGATGGGAAAAGTGAGACAAACAGAAGAGCCCAGAATGGCTCTAAGATTTTTGCCTTGAACAGTTGTAAGATTGGAGTTGCCATTTGTTAAGATGGGGCACTGGGAGGAGCAGTTTGGGGAGGTGGAGACTAGAAGTTTGGTTTTCAACACGGTTAACTGCCATTTGTTCTTAGTGTGACTTGAGAATTGCTGTGTGTGTGGCTATGTGAAAAATCAACAGTCTTGAGGACTTGAAATAAATTAACTTCACATCCGTTATGGACAAAACACCCATCAGAAGCTTTTATTTTTTGATCTAGGAAATGTAACAAAGGAATTGGCAAATATTTCTTTACGGTATTTACATTTAAATAGATTTATACTTTATGCAAATCAAGGTCACGGTTTTTACCCAGAATGCCAGGAAAAATTTTAAAATGTACAGTTGTTCATGGTAAGAAGGAAATAATAGAATCAGTTAAATGTTAAAGGGTTTAATGATAGATTAATTTTTACTGTATGATTTTAAAGCAAATCCAGATACCATATCTTTTCACTCATAAATACTTCTATAAGAATGTTTATGTCTGAAGAATACGTTTTATCCACATATTTATCTAGTTACAGTTTCCATTTACAATCTATAGCCTTATCTGTCTACAATGTGGGTGTAAGAGATCCTTAAAGTGACTCTTAAGAGTTGCTCTAAGTGACAACAATAAAGTTAAATAAAAATTGTTCAGTGAGATTACACTACACATTAAAATAAAACATTTCCTTTTCTTCATTCAATCTTGTGTGAAGTGTTTGAGTTTATAGGAATATTTGTGTAAACAGGACTTATATACCTCTTTGAGAAAGTATAGCTAGCTACTGCACCACTAATTGAAATGCAGTTTAGCCTATGTCTGCAAATGAACTGATCTGAGAACTTTCCTGGGAGATTAAAAATATTTTAATACACTGCTTAAGAAACAAGAGATTTTAAATGATCCAGAGAGAAGTTTCTATATCAGCAATAGCTTGAAAATATTTAAGTGGAAATGAACTTTTAGATATTATACAACTTTGGAACATTAAGAGATTACCTAAAAAGTATTTTGTATAATAGATTGATTAATATATATTTATCTCTCAGCTGCCCCCAGAATTCAATTGTACAGATTATCATCACATTTATAAGGCCTATAGTAGAAATTTACTTTAGCCAAGAATTTTCCAAAAGATATTTAAAGAAGGGCATAGATTTTAGCTATTCTCAGATACTTCAAACTGATCTTTGTGGAACATCAAGGATTTATTTTGGCGAGGACATCATAGGCTTGCAGGTCTGGAAGTGCTCATAAGGTTCATCTAGTTCATCATGTCATCCTAAGGATTATTAACATTGCCAGATGCAAAACCAGTTATAATAGGCTGGTTTGCCAACCTGTGAACTCTGGAGAACTCTTCTAAGGGCAGAATCTCCTTTTCAAAGATATTAAAAATAGGGTTCTTCCTCATTTCACTTTTACTGAGTCCCCAACAGTGGTGGTGTGTTTTAAAGGGTCTCTTCACAATACTTTAAACCCTTAAAAGAGATTAGAACTTAAACTTCAAATAATCTTCTCTTTGTCAAGGTCTTTTGGTGTTCTTCAAATAATAGTGCTTTGTTTAAAGAAAATCAGACTTAAACTTGTGCATTAAGTGATTAAAGTAAAAGCTCATTATTATGTTTTCCCTGTTACTTCACCTCTGATCTTTCAACTATGACCTCTGCTTTTGATCCATTTCCAAAGTATTAAAATATAACCACTATAAAGAGCTAGCCTTTACAATGGCACAATCACCAATATGGCCTTTGGCTATTTCCGATTATTCAGGCCTTGTTCTTCAGTTTTGAGACTACCTAGTATTTTTGCTTCACTTCATATCAGTGATTACCCAACTTTCTCTTTCAAGTGACTCTTTCAGCGTCTAATTACTTTGAACATTAAAACATTAAAACATCTGTTTTTTGCAACCATGCTTATAAAAGGAAATGAGCAAAAAATGAAAAACTGCATAGAGGATGATAGGTGATTACTTTCAAAATATTCTTGAATATTGTTGCTATGTCAACCATAACTAATATATAAATATATACATATACATAGATATATGTGGAATACTACAATGGATTAAAAAATATAAAATATGTTAAATTCTTAGTGATATTTAAAAAACATACTTGACTGGTCCCTCTTGGGAACCCAGTCATTATTCTGAGAACTGATGGATAAAGATAATGAATAGAAAAATAAATCTGTTTTTTAAATCTCAGAAGTTTAAAAATGCCTTTTGTCAATTTTCTCCAAATACTAAAAAACTTCTCTTTCCTCCATCATTAGCATTCCAGACACATTTTATGTCTGCCACTATTATAGTATGCTGGGGGTTCCAGAGTCTTCCAAGAACAATTTTGGAACATTTAGGGACTAAGTAGTATTATCGTTGTCAATGATGTACTTCAATAAAAAATTAGTGGTGCTATTTTAAAATGAAAGAATGAAATGGTTTTCTTTAAAGGACCTGTATTAGTGGATAAAAAAATGTAGGACCAAATGTGGGAGAGCAAAGATTTCACTGGTATTTCTGCCAGTGCTCACTAGACTGTCTAAGGGCTTTTTTCATTCCTAGAAGCCTGGTGCCATCTCAGAATATCTCAAGGACTCCGCAGCATCTTACAGAGGAATGCACTTTAGCTTAAATTCATAACAAACTCTGAGGCATTACGTTTGTAGCTTTGGGATCCAACTTCCATGGCTCCAGGTCATTGCTCTGTACTTTTTTACTTTGCAGGTGGGTGATGTCAACACCTCCTTCCTCAATATCAAATCCACATTATGACGAAACTTGATCCAGAACGTTTCTTTACCCTAATGCATGCAGCTGCCTATGCTTTCACCTTATTGTTCTTGCTGATTTGGGTTCTTATCTCAACAAGAATTCTATGGCAAACTTCTTCCAGGACACACTTCTTCTAAAACGAAAAGACAAGCTCCTACTCTACCTTTCTGTTGTCCTTGACTGCAAACACATTCAGCAAGCATATTCCCTTAAAATATTCATGTCTGCAAACATTCAGATGCAGCTAAAATCTTCCTGTCTTTGAGGGGTCTTCCTCCAACTCCTCAGATGGAGTCAACTACTCCCTTCTTTTGTACAGTCATTGAACTTGGTCCATAACTTTATTGCAGCATTTACTTCATTTTCTAGTCACTTATTCACTCAGTGGTGTAGATTTCACTGGATGTAAACTTTTCAGGAATGAAGATCATGTCTTATTTATCTTTATCTCTAGCTTTTTTCCTGACTTTTGGTAAATATTCAATAAACATTTGAAAAAATGAAAGAATAGATAAATAAAAAATTGATCTTGTGTACTTTTGTTATTTCTCTGTCAAACAATTTCTGGCTTGTGCTTATGACCTTTTTTGTTTGCTTGTCTTCATGGATCCTATGCGTCTTTTACATTTATTAAGTGAAAATTTGGTCTTCAGTTTAAATAAGTAGCCCTAATTCTTAATTTTCCTTGAACAACCATGCATTAGTAAAGCACTGTGGCAACTTCATTCTGTGTTTGCCTATACTGGAAAATCCTGACTATATTGCTACAAGAAGCTAAAAATTCGAGTTAGTCGAGGGAATGACCAAATTATTTGGTGTGCTTTATTAGAGCTTGCCATCAACATAAGCATTTGATTTCTATAAATAGTTCATTTGTAGTAGATTTTCTTTCCTCTTGTAGACATCTAGTAATCAGAGGGAAAATAGTCCTCCGATAAGTAATATAAATTTGGAAGTATTTTCCACCAACTTGATTGTAGGGATGTCCAAAACCAAATGATGACACTTGTATTTTGACAACCTCATCTCTACTCTGCCTCTCCTTCCCTGCTGCCCCGGCCAGGCTTTCCCTAGCCCTCCTTTCCCCCTCCTTCCCGCTTCAAAGGGTCTTGTTTTGGTGTAGTGAACAGTATGGGTTAGGAGGGAGGTCTCCTCAGTTGAGTTAAAGTTTCTTCATCTCTGAAGAGGGATAATAGATCTAGATGCTTACGAAGATCAAATACATAATGCATGTGAAAATTCTCTGTGAAAAAATCTAAGAAACTATGTAAATCTAAAGGACTGCTTTTTTAAATTTATTAGAGGCATCACCTGTAACACCAGAATTCAGTACTTCTACTTGTGTCTTTCTGTTCCCTTTATGATGATAACTAAGTAATGCAATAATCCAGTTTTGTTATAATTGGGATGTGTTTAGGGCATGCCCTTGGGGCATTTGAGCAATTGCCATTTGAAGAGGATGTCTCTTTCTCTGTTGTCTAACTCTGCAGAGCCAGGCTCACAGGTGTAGCATGGAGGGCAGGGGGATGAGAGTGACCATGGGGCAGAAAAGGACTGGAAGGGAGGGTACAAGGAGACCAAGTAGTAAGCCAGAGAAAACACCTGCACCCGGAGATAGCCCTGTGATCAAAGCACCAAGGCAGCCTGGGTGCATTGGCTCACGCCTGTAATCCCAGCACTTTGGGAGGTCAACGTGAGATGATCACTTGAGCACAGGAGTTCACAGGACTAACCTGGCCAAGAGTGTGAGACCTCATCTCTACAAAAATTTAAAAAATTAGTTCGACGTAGTGGTGCGTGCCTGTAGTTCCAGCTATTCAGCAGGCTAAGGCAAGAGGATGACTTGAGCCCATTAGTTGGAGATTACAGTGAGTTATGATTGTGCCACTGCACTCCAGCCTGGGCAACAGAGTGAGACCTTGTCTCCAAAACAAAACACCAAGTCAGTAATCAGACAGTTTTCTTTTAAACAAAATTAATATATAGAGATAAAAATGGAAATTTATGTTGTAAACTGAGCAACAATAGTTTAAACCATTAGATTAGGAACGCTTCTCAGATTAACAGAGGGTGGTTTTAACCTCACCCAGCTCTGTTAATAGTATTCCAAACCAGTACATCTGAAGGAAGACGTTACTGTAGGTTACCTTTCAAGACTATTCATGGAAAGCCAAGGGTGAAATCTAATATTCTAAGTGGGTTGCCTACTACAGTGTATCTTGTGCTGTCTTCACTTTTAGGGGAGAAACTATATATTTAAAGAAAGACATTAAAGAGACCCATGGCACACACATGCACTCATATGTAATGTACTTGTTAAAAGATATGGAAAAGAATGGAATTTTATGGTACTCAAGCTTATCTTTTATGGTCTTCCAGATAATCTTAATTATTTATGTACTGTAAAATTCATAATATCTATAATGTTAATTTTTAAACAAATATTTTGGAAACAGTTAATTTTGGGAGATTACAGAATATCATGGAAAAATATAAATTAAACCTCGGTACACTAGACTGTTCAAGAGAAGTAAAAATATAGCAAGATAATACGACTGAAAAATACAAATAGAGAATCAGGGAACTCTAATCTTCAGTCTTTTCTATTTTGCCAAGAAATACTTTATTTCTAGAAATGTTCTCCTGGCTAATTAAAGACTGTTGTGAGCGTTATGTTTTCCATACATTTACTTAGCTTTACCCTCCTCAAAAATACCTCTATAAAGAGTATTAAAAATATGTGGTTTGGAGAAATTCACAGGAAGTGGAAAAGTAGAAAGAATCACCTAATAAATTTCCTACCTTCTAGATAAGATCTGGAAAATTCGCCTTGTTTCAATGTTATCAGCCTTTAATTTTATTGCATTGCAGTTCATTGTCTTGTTAAATCATTTTGCTTCTAGTCTCTAACTCTCAAATGATGAAGGGTCAGTAATTATGTATCAGTTTATTATTCATTTTTTATCCTTGGCATTTTGCTTAATGCATAGTAGGTGCTCCATAAATGGATTTTAAATGAATAAATAATATTTTATGTCTTTACAGCAATTTTATATACTTTGTATCAGTTTTTCTCACCTCATTCTGTATGTATGATTATCAACCCACTTTTGAAATGGTCAAAATAATTTTGTGTTTCTTCCAGGGTATGCTGGTCTGAGATAAAAGTTTCAACTAACATGAACTCAAATCAAACCCAGGGTAGATTGTTGTTTAGTCCCAAAAGAGGCAGGCAAATACATCTGCTCGTGGCCATCTCAGCCTCCCTGCGCTCCATTACCTCTCTGATCTCACATCCTCCTGCCATCCCTCTTGCTCACTCCACTCCAGCTACACTGGCCTCCTCACTGTTCCTAAAATACTCCAGGTATGCTCTTGCATTAGGACTTTTTCACTAGCTGTTTCTCCTGTCTGGAGCATTCTTCCTATAGATATTTGCTTGCTTAACTCTCTCATCTTCTCAACCTAACATTGATAGACATACTACCATGCACCAATACCCAGTTCCCCTCTACCACCGGGCGGATCACACTGCTCATCTCCCTTGAAGTTAGGCATGACCATGTTACTTGCTCTAGCCAAAGAAATATGAGCAGAAGTGACATGTATCACTTCCAAATGGCTGTTTATAAAGCTTGTGTACAATTTTCCATGCTCCCTCCTGATCGTTGCTGCAACTGGCAGCACTTCAAATGATGGGGGTCTTTGTCAGCCTGGGTACCTGAGTGAGTAGGGCATGGGCAGAGTGCCCACCAACCTAGAATGAATATGTTGCATGAGCCAGAAATTAGCCTTTGTTGTTTGAAAGCAACTGCTGAGATTTGGGGGCTGTTTGTTACTGCAAAATTACCTAGTCAATCATGAATATTACACCTATCTATTACTGTTCAATACTGGAATCGAGCCTCCACCCCCACCCCAGGGCACTCCTTTTTTCCTTTACTCTACTTTACCTTTCATAATACTTATCACTTTTTAACTAGATACTAGATATTTACTCATATGCTTATTAACTATTTTCTTTATCTCCCCACCTGTCCCTCATCCTCCCTAGAATGTAACTCCATGGTCAGGTCTCTTTTGTTTAATTATGTGAACATAAGGATTTCAATAAATATTTTGAAAGAATGAGTGAACGAATGAATATTAAGCACTAACATCATGTACTGTTTTGGGTGTTGGAGATGCAGAGGTGAATTGAACATCATCCCTGCCCTGCCCAAGTTTCATGACTGACCCCAGTATGTTAACATATAATTATTTGAGTAGTGCGTCAAGCAGAGCAGAAGTACAGCCGTGGCACTGTTGGGAGCCTTCAGCAACTAGGGGTATATGCTAAGGGAAACCTCCAGACAGGTGATGTTAAGCTGGTATTTGAAGTCCAATTACGGGAGACCCCAGCAGACAAGGGAGCAGAGAATTCTAGGCAAGGAACAGTATGCACTAAGAAAGGCAATAAGAAATAACATGGCTTATTTCTAGAGCTGCAGACAGTTTGGTGTTGCTAAAGTTTCTTATATGGAGGCTGGGAGGTGGGAAGGAGCCGAATCATGAAGGGCTCTGAATGCTACGCCAAGGAGTTCTAACTGGTGTTGTGCAGTCCACTGAAGGATTTTAAATAGGGGAATGACAGAATCAGATTGATTGTCCTTGAACTTTAGAACTATCACCCTGACTGCGATGTGGATGCTGGGGAGACAGACAGAGAAAGTAAAAAGCTATTGAAATAGTCCAGGTAGGAGATGATGACAGCCTGAACTAAGGCAAAAGCAGTGGGAATTCAAAGGAAGTGACAGTGACATATTAACTATGGAGAAGACTGTAGAGGATTTGAAGTGGAAGTTTGGGCTTTTATTTTATGTTAAAAATTTATTATTATTATTTTATTGAGTGCACGAATTCTATTTATCAAAATAGGTAAACAGGAGGAAGACATATTATTGAACTGAAGCAACTATGAAACTTTAATAAGCAAAAACCTAGTAAGTTATTGGATGCATAGGCCTGAATCTATAGATTTTGGGAGTCATTCACCTGTAAGAGTAGTTGAAGCCATGGATGTAGGATGAGAAGCAGAATGAACAGAGAACTCTACAAAATCACAACATGTTGGAAGTAAAAAGAGAAAAGATAAATGTGGTTAGAAAAAGAGAAAGCACAATCCAAGCTTAAGAAGGAGAACCAAGAGAATGGATCCATGAAAGCTCAGAGAGGAGAGACTGCTTGAGGGCTCAACATATCAAATTCTGCGTGGAGGTCAAGAGTTTGGAAAGTGGCCACTAGGTTTGACCTGTAGGAGTTCTTTGGGGCTCTCAAGGGGAGTAGTTTGTGAACTTTGCCTTACTTACCCAAGTGTATGAAAATCCTTAAATATTACCTCAATGACCTCGGTTCTTTGAAGGAGTAGAGGAACCCAAAGTGACCTGGTCAGGATCACACAGTTAATTAGTGGCAGAACTGAGCTAAAATGCTCTCTGCATTCCTGTTTGTTCTTTGCCTTGGGATTAAATTTGTTGATATTTGAAAGGTCCCCATAAACCAGGCATAATAGATTTAGTAATAGGACTCATCCTTACTAGACTTTCCTTTCTTTCCCTCCTCAACCACATCCAATTCATCAGCAAATCCTGTTGACCCTTCCTCCAAAATAGATCCACTTACCAATCAGTCAGCTCTCTCCACTTCCACAACCACCACTCAATTGAGCTATCATCTCTGCCATGTTACAGCAGTGGCCTTCTGACATGTCTTGATGCTTCCACTATGCCCGGACTATCATCCATCTTCAACAGAGCAGCAGAAATTCTCTTTGAAAATCAGATTACTTTACTATCTTGCTTAAACTTTCCAAAAAGTTTCCTGTAACACAAAGAATGAAACCCAATCTCTTTAAATGTCTTAGAAGATCTCATGTACTCTAACTGCTGCTCACAGTTTGGACTGTGCCATCCTCCACCTTCTGCCTCCCTATTGTTCTAGATATTTTCCTTCTGTTTCTTAAATGAGGCAGTGCATTCCTGTCTCATGGCCTTTGCAATTCTGTGCCCTCTTCCTGTTTGCAGTTTCCCCAGATTTTCATTTGGCTGGCCCTTTCTCCTCATCCATTTCTCAGCTTAAATGCTATCTCCTTAGAGAAGTCTTCCTTCCCATCCTAACCAAAGGAGCCTCCCTACCTTTCCATTCAGTCTTTTCTTTCTTTCTTTCTTTCTTTCTTTCTTTCTTTCTTTCTTTCTTTCTTTCTTTCTTTCTTTCTTTCTTTCTTTCTTTCTTTCTTTCTTTCTTTCTTTCTTATTTCAGCTTATCATCATGGGGGTACCTTTTTTTTATCATTTTAAAATATTAAGGGGCTACAAATGTTTTAGGTTACATGGATTGTTTTTGTAATGTTTGAGTCCTGGCTATAGGTATGCCTGTCACCCAAATAGTTTTCATATTGCTCATTAGGTTGATTTATTCCCCTCCCCTCCTGCTGCCTCCCCTTTGGTTAATTTCCACTGAGTTTTACTTCCCTCTGTGCAGAAGTGTGCTCTTTGGTTAGTTCCAATTTAATAGTGAGTACATGTGGTGTTTGTTTTTCCATTCTTGAGATACTTCATTTAGGAGAACGGTCTCCAGTTCCATCCAAATTGTTGCAAAAGATATTATTTCATCTTTTTTTAATGACTGAGTAATACTCCACGGTATACATATACCCATTTTGTTAATCCACTAATCCACTCATGAATTGACAGTACTTGAGTTGATTCTACATCTTTGCAATTGTGAATTGTGCTGCAGTAAACATTTGAGTGCAGGTGTCTTTTTGATGAAAAGTCTTCTTTTCCTCTGTGCAGATACTCAATAGTGGGATTGCTGGACTGAATGGTAAGTCTACTTTTAATTCTTTAAGGAGTCTCCATACTGTTTTCCATAGAGGTTGTACTAATTTGCAGTCCTATCGATTGTGTATAAGCGTTCCTTTCTCCCTGCATCCATGTCAGCATCTATTATTCTTGGACTTTTTAATAAAAGCCTTTCTAACTGGGTTAAGGCAATATCTCACTCTGGTTTTAATTTGCATTTCCCTGATGATTAGTGATGTTGAGGATTTTTTCATATGTTTATTGGCCATTTGCCTTTCTTCTTTTGAGAAGCTTAGGTTCCTATCATTTGCCCACTTTTTAATAGGGTTGTTTGTTTTTTTCTTGATGATTTGCTGCAGTTCTTTGTAAATTCTGGTTATTAACCCTTTATTGGATGTGTAGCTTACAAATACTTTCTCCCATTCTGTAGGCTGTCTATTTGCTCTGTTGATTGTTTTCTTAGCTGTGGAGAACCTTTGTAGTTTAATCAAATCCCATTTATTTATTTTCATTATTCCATGATTGCCATTGGGGTCTTAGTCATAAATTTTTTGCCTAGGCTGATATCTAGAAGAGTTTTCCCTACATTTCCCCCTAGAATTCTTATTGTTTCATGCCTTAGATCTAAGTCTTTTATCGAACTTTAATTGATTTTTGTGAGTGGTGAGAGGTAGGGGTCCTGTTTCATTCTTTTGCATGTGGCTAGGCAATTCTCCCAGCACCATTTATTGAATAGGTCTTCTTTTCCCCAGTGTACATTGTTGTCTGCTTTGTCAAAGATCAGTTGATTGTAGGTAGATGGTTTTATATCTAGGTTCTCTGTTCTATTTCATTGGTCTATGTCTCTATTTTTGTACAAATACCATGCTGTTTTGGTTACTATAGCCTTGAGTATAGTTGAAGTCTGGTAATATGATGCCTTCAGATATGTTCTTTTTGCTTAAGATTGCTTGAGCTATTCGGGCTCTTCTGGTTCCAAATGAAGCATACAATTATTTTTTCTAGATATGTGAAGTGACTTTGGTAATTTGATGGGGATTGCACTGAATTTGTAAATCACTTTGGGTAGTATGGACATTTTAACAATGTTGATTCTACCTATCCATAAGCATGATATGTTTTTCTATTTGTTTGCATCCTCTGTGACTTCTTTCCTCAGAGTTTCATAGTTCTCCTTATAGAGATTTTTCACCTCCTTGGTTAGGTATATTCCTAGGTATTTTATTTTGTTTGTGGCTAGTGTGATGGTATTGAGTCTTTTATTTGACTCTCACCTTGATTGGTATTGTATTGATTTCTATTAGTATATAGAAATGTTATGATTTATATACATTGATATCCTGAGATTTTGCTGAATTTATTTATCAGTTCTAGGAAACTCTTGGTGGAATCTTTGGGGTTTTCAGATACAGGATCATATCATCAGTGAAGAGCTATAGTTTGACCTCCCCTTTCCTGATATGGACACCCTTAATATTCTTCTCTTGCCTGATTGCCCTGGCTAGGACTTCTGGCACTATGTTGAATAGAAGTAGTGATAGTTGACATTCTTGTCTTGGTCCAGTTCTTAGGGGGAATGCTTTCAACTTTTCCCCATTCAGTATGATGTTGGCTGCAGATTTGTCATTTGTCGTATATTGAGATATCATCCTTCTATGCCTAGTTTGTTGAGGGTTTTTATCATAAAAGGGTGCTGAATTTTGTGGAATGCTTTTTCTGCCTCTATTGAGAAGATCATATAGTGTTTTTGCTTTTGTTTATGTGGTGAATCACACTTATTGATTTACATATGTTGAGCCATCCTTGTATCCCTAGGATCAAGCCCATTTGATCCTGGTGGGTTTTTTTCTTTTCAATGTGCTGTTGAATTCCATTTGCTAGTATTTTATTGAGGATTTTTGCACTTATATGCATAAGGGATATTGGTCTGTAGTTTTCTTTTTTTGTTGTGCCCTTTCATGGCTTTGGTATCAGGGTGATACTGGTTTTGTAGAATGAGTTTGGGAGGGTTTCCTCCTTCTCAATATTATAGAATAATTACTGTACTGTTGGTAGCAGGTCTTCTTTATAGGTTTGATATAATTTGGCTGTGAATCAATCTGGTCCCGAGCTTTCTTTGTGGGCGGAGGTCTTTTATTACTGATTTGATCTCACTGTTCATTATTGGTCTATTCAGGAGTTCTATTTCTTCTTGACTGAGTCTTGGGACGTTGTGTGTTTTCAGGAACTTGTCCATTTCCTCTACGTTCTCTAGTTTATGCATGCAGAGATTTACATAGTATTCATGGATGATGTTTTGTATTTCTGTGGTATCAGTTGTAATGTCACTTTTTCATTTCCAATTCAGCTTATTTGGGTCCTTTCTCTTCTATTCTTTGTTATCTAGTAAGGGTTCTGTCAATTGTATCTTTCCAAAGAACCAACTTTTTCTTTCATTAATCCTTTGTATTGTTTTTTTGTTTTCCAATTCATTTAGTTCTGCTCGTTATTCCTTTTCTTCTTCTGGCTTTGGGTTTGGTTTGTTCTTTCTTTTCTAGTTCCTTGAGTTGTGACATTAGGTTGTTAATTTGTGATCTGTCTTTTTGATGTAGGCATTTAAGGCTATGAATTTTCCCCTGAGGAATGCTTTTTCTGTGTTTCATAGATTTTGATAACTTCTGTCCCCTTTGTTGTTCAGCTCAAAGAATTTCTTGATTTCCATCTTAATTTCATTCTTGACCCCATAGTCGTTCAGCAGCAGGTTGTTTAATTTTCATGACTTTGTGTAGGTTTGAGTGTTTCTCTTGTGATTGATTTCTAGTTTTATTCTGCTGTGGTCTGAGAAGGTACATGGTATAATTTTGATTTTTTGAATTTGATGAGACCTGTTTTATGGCCTAAGATATGATCAATCTTGGAGAATGTCCCATGTGCTGCTGAGAAGAATGTGTATTATGTCCTTTTTGGGTAGAATGTTCTGTAAATGTCTATTAGGTCCATTTGATTCAGAGTTTGGTTTAAATCCATTATTTATTTACTTTCTGCTTTGATGATTTGTCAAGCTCTGACAGTGGGGTGTTAAGGTCTCCGGCAATTACAATGGTGCTGTTTATTTCTTCGCTTAGCTCTCGTAAGATTTGCTTTATGTATCTGGGAGCTCCTTTCTTGGGCACATATATGTTTAGGATTATTATGTCTTCTTATTGGATAGCTCCCTTTACCATTATATAGTGACACTCTTTGTCTTCCTTTGCCTTTGTTGGCTTAAAGTCAATTTTATCTGATATGAGTATGGCTACACCTGCTCTCTTTTGGTTTCTATTTATGTGGAATACTTTTTTCCATCCTTTCATGTTGAATCTGTGTGTGTCCTTATGGTTTAGAAGTGTTTCCTGGAGAGAGCAGATATTTGGGTTGTGTACTTTCATCCATTCAGCCAGCCTATGTCTTTTGAGAGGAGCATTCAGTCTGTTCACATTAATTGATAGCAGTGATGTGCGGGATGTTGGTCTGTTCATCCCATTGGGTAGTCCCTTGTTGCTTTGTTTTACCTCTTATTATATTGTTTTATAGGAGTTGTGACTTTTTTAGGTGAATTTACACTGGTGGATATCTGTTGTGCTGGTTTGTGTATAGTGCTGTTCTGAGTATTTCATGCAGAGCAGGTCTGGTTATGGCAAATTTTCTCAATGTTTGCTCGTCTGAACAAGACTTAATCTCTCCATTGATTGTGAAACTTAGTTTTGAAGGATACAAAACTCTAGGCTGGCAGTTGTTCTGTTTAAGCCAATTGAAGATGGGGCCCCAAACCTTTCTGGCTTATATGGTTTCTGCTGAGAAGTTTGCTGTTAACCTGATGGGTTTTCCTTTGTAAGTTATTTGATACTTTCATCTTGCTGCTTGCAGAATTTTCTCCTTTATTTTGACTTTAGCCAGGTTGATTACTATGTGTCTTGGAGAAAACCTATTTGCTGTGAATCTTCCTGGTGTTCAATGTCCACCTTGTATATGTATTTCTGAAATTCTGTTTTCGTCAATAATTTCCTCAAACAGGTTTTCCATGCTTTTAACTCTTTCTTCTTCTCTCTTAGAGATACCTATAATTTGAATGTTAGTTCACTTCACATAGTCCCATGTTTCTCTCAGTGATTGCTTGGACTTTTTTATACTCTTCCCTGTCTCTTTGGATGACGGGGTTACCTTGAGAGCCTTGCCTTCAAACTCTGAGATTCTTTCTTCTTCGTTTAGCCTGTTGTTAAAGCTTTCTACTGTGTTTTGAAATTCCCTAAATGACTCTTTCACTTCTTTAAGTTCTATTATTTCCTTTCTTATGTTGTCTAGCTCTATAGTGACTTTTTCATTGATTTCCTGAAATATTTTTTGCCTTCTTTTTGTTGGTTTTCAACTTTCTCTTCAATTCCATTCATCGTATTTGCCATCCATATTCTGAATTCTATTTCTGTCATTTCAGCAATTTTCTTGTGGGCGGAATCTACTACTGTAGCTCCATTATGTTCACTTCTGGGTGTAGAACTATTTTGTTTTATCAGATTGCTAGTGTTCTTTTGGGGTTTGCCTCAGTGACCCAGGGTCTGTGTAGGTAGGCTGGAGTTGCTGGTTGGCCAAGGTTCTCCCATGGCTCCTAGGACCCACAATTCAGTCTTTATTACCACAAAATCTCTAGCACTTCTTATCACTTTTTGAAATTATATTGCTTCTTTGTTTGTTTACTCATATCATCTATCTTGTCGGTGAGACCAGGAACCATATCTATCTTGTTCACTTTGGTATTCCCAGGGCCTAGAATAGTGCTTGGATTATAGAACAATTACTAACTCTCATGTTTGCTACTTGCATGGCACTGTTCTCAGCACCTTACAGATATTAACTCATTTAATCTTCACATCAATTCTATGAGGTAGGCACAATTCAATCCTACATATACAGGTGAAGAAACTGAAGCACCAAGTTAGATCATTAAAGCCCTTGCCTAAGCCAATAAGTGACAATGTTTCGGAGCAGTGCTTCTCAAATTTCAGCACCCATCAGAGTCACCTGGGGGACTTGCTAAAATGCAGGATGCTGGTCCCCTACCTCAGTGTTTCTGTTTCTATAACTCTGGGGTGAGTCCCAAGAATTTTCATTTCCAACAAATTCCCAAAGGATGCTGGTACTGCTGATCCAAGAACCACCCTTTGAGAACAAATGCCATAGAGTTCACAAAGTATTTTCTCACATTATCTATACTAACACTCACATTCCCATAATCAATAATTGTGCCCATTTTGTAAATGAGGAAACTGAGGCTCAGAACAGTTAATTGACTTTCCCACAACCACAGGTGAGTGAGTGGAAAAGCTACTTGGATTCAAGTCTTTTCACTCCAAATCAAGTACTCTTGGCACTGCCCTAAGAGGCCTCTATATAGTATTAAATTTTTCAAAATACTGCTCCAATAGATAAATTGCAAAGTCTTCATGAACTTGGCAGATAAATAAAGAAATCTTGTGGGAATAAAAGGAACTTATGTTTTCTATTCTATTTCAGCTTAATTTGAGTGATCAAGATAGTTTCTTACACAAGTTGACTTGATTGAAATTCATTTTTACTCTAATATAAATATGTTATAAATATGATCCAACCACTTTCCCTTTGTGTTTAATATAATCTAAGGCGTATGATAGCACTTCAAATGAGGTTTATGTGGCTTGTACTGCAATTAAAGAAGCTTTCTTGCAAAACAAAAGGAGAAATTGAGGAGTATGCATTGAAAACTTGTAATATTTTAATATTTATCATTTAATTTTTATAAATAAAACACTTGTTCTAAAAGGAGTTTTAAAAAAAGTCTTATACATGAAAGAATTTTCCCTTAAATTTCTGAAGAAGTATTTGAATTTTTTTTAGATAGCAACCCTACTGCACACCGGAGACTTGAAGCTACAAAACTTTATTTTCCTCAGGTTCCTTTAGGGATTAGCATTCCGATGCCATATTCCTATGACAAAGACTAATAAGAAGAGAAAATGGCACACCCTGGATCTATTTTAGTGATAAGGATAGGAGTAGGAAATGGCAAAAACCTACCTTGTTCTCATTACTACAGTGCTAAAACTGTCATCAGTTATAATCACTCACCATATCCCTAATGTGAGACTTTGTTGGTAACTTCTCTTCAACACAAACTCAGTCTCCTTTAATCCAATCTGTATGTGAACTATATATGGAAATATATTGATAGTGCTTACATTGATGGCATTTTCTTCACTTATAAAAGCATGTGTTGAAAAAGAAGTGATGTCAGCACATAATAACAAGATTTCTATAAGACAGTTATTTCTATATTGCCCATCATCCTATAGGCAAAATAGAAAATGTTCTAAGCATTTACCTTGACCTATATTTCTTAGTCAAAGTTATCTATGCATAATGTTTCTTTTGTCTTTTCCCAGTGGGTCAAAAATGTCAGTACAGTTCTACCTACCTGTGCCCATGGCCTTATGTTCACTTTTGTTCAGTTTGACTTGACTCATTTCTTTCCTTCCTTCCTTAGTTTACCTCCTTTCTTCCCTCCCTTTCTTCTTCTTCTCTTTTTCTCTTTTTTCTACATATAATTCTTGGGTTCATGATGTTCTAGATTCAGAAAGTAAGACACTTGTAGTCATGCTGGAGAAGAAAACATAAACATATACAAAAGTCCCATGGTTTAGATGATACATTATGAAATGAAGAAATAAGAAAATAGTACACAAAAGGTGCAATAAGCATTCAAAGGGGACAGAGATCCCTGTAGAACTGGCATTTTCAGGATGGCTTCATAAAAAACATTTCAGGTATCTATTGCTGGAGAATAACCACCTCAAAATGTAGTGACTTAAAACAATAACAGCTTATTATTTATCTTAATTGTACCATCTGGGTTGGGCTCAGCTCTCTTCTGCTTCACCTGTTGTCTGCTGGTGTTGGAATGTCCAAGATGGCTTCTTCACTCATGTGTCTGTCACCTCCTCTAAATGGCTGGAACAGATGGCATCTGGCTGGGCCTCTCTGTCTCTCCACAAAGTCTCCTCAGTAGAGTAGCTGGACCTCTTTGCATGGTGGCTCAAGGCTCCAAGTGAGAGCATTTCAAGAGCATAAGCCACAATATGCAAGTACTTATCAGGACCTTACTGTGTTACACTTGCTCTTGTCCCAGTGGCCAAAGCTAGTCTGTGTGGGAGATGTGAAGATTGGGGGGTGTGGTCCATTGGGGGCCACCAATTTAAACACGGCATTGGAAGACCTGAGTACGTGTGGGATGTGAGGAAAGAAATCAAATATGGAGAATTTGGGCTTAAGTGATTAGAAAACTTGTAGGACTATTCATTAGAAGAGAAGAAGTTACATGGGGGAGCTAGTTTTAGATGTGATAAGTTTGAGATGATGGAAATGTCCACTAGACGGATAGAGAAAGGGGTCAGGGACATGAGCTGAGGGCTGAAGTACTAAACTCTGGAGTCATATGCAGAAAATAAATAGGTAAAGCTGTGTGACTGAGTGTGTTCTGAAAAAGACAGAAGGTGGATCATAATAGAAATGTTAGAACCTCTCTATTTCTAGTTGAATTTGGCTTCTGATTTATATACATCTGTGGGTAGAATTTAGTTGAGAAATAATTCAATTTTATATTAGCAACTTTTACTGTGGAGCAGCTCTAGTGCTTTAAGTTATTGACTTTAAAATATGTATTTATTAATAATAGCTAATATCTTTGCAACTTACTCATGGTTCTCAAGTAGGGTGAAATCATTGTATGAAAGCTAAAGTTAATGATATCACGTGGCAGAATTAAGCCTTACTTTGTTTATTAATCTTTCTACATGCTGTCCTGCTTTTGGAAATATTAACAAAACTGTACAAAAGCTTGGTTTCAAGAATGAGTCAATTTTCTTATGAAATGGACTCAATGTTAAGGCTAGATCAACACAAGCACAGGAGATAGGTGCAGAAATATTTTCTTGGTATTTACTAAGAAAGTAAAATCAATTTTCAGAGACAATTAGTAGTTTTCTAAGAATCCATTGAACACATAAATGAGAACTGTTGATGAAGAACTGCTTTCAGAAATTCCCTGAAGTGTCAGGAAGTTTTGTATTTCAAAAACTTGCGTGAACATTGTCTTGTTTCACTAAGCTACCCAGATAGGCCTTAGGTGGCTCTCATAGATTGCATGGCCTGCCCGGTTCAATTTGCCATGCAGATCCAAACAGCTGTGGGCAGCTGTACCATGGGGACCTCTCAACTTCAGCCAGAAGGGATGGGATAAACTGAAGAAACCATATGGAATGTATTATTTTTATTCAATACTCTGCTTTTAGAGAAAAATGTGGAGGCTAAGAAATCAGTCCAAACTGAGATTAAATATTTGTGTCTTGAATTGTTCCTTGACATCACTGATTTTCCCTTTTTCTTTCACCTTTAAATCATTTGGGGACTATTGTATGAAAAACACCTATACATACTTGCTTATTTGCAAGAATATAATAAGAATGATATAAAATGTGGTTGTAATTTTATATGTACTGTATAATGTTTTATCAAGTATATTATTTGGTTCCCTCCACTTTTTATAAACGATGTTATAGATATGTGTTAAAGGCCACATTTCCTTAATGTGCTACAGTGTGACCTAATAAAAATAGGCAACATTTATTGTGCCCCTACTATGTCCTAAATGCTTTATATGTATATTTCATTTGTTCCTCACAACAGCCTTATGAGTTAGTTACTATTGTTATCTTTAATTTTCAGATTGTAAACTGAGACACAGAGAGGTTATGTAATCTATCCAAGGTAACACAGCTAGTAAGTGGCAGACCAGGATTCAAACATACCTCTCTAAATTTACAGTCAGCACTCTTAACTACCATCCAGCACTAGATATTTTATGATCTTTCTCTTACTGTGTTGTAATTCTTTATTTCCTACCTTTTAAAATCTTGACTTGTGAAACTGAGGACAAATCAGCCAATGGAGAAAGGGCACTCACAATATTTTCTTGCTGTTTTCTCACTATGTCACAAGGGGCCACATCTGTAATCGAGTAGTCCTTTGTAATAATAAATAGATAGAACTTGCTAGATGTCAGTACTGTTGTTTGAAGCGTATTTCATGTTTTAGCTTATTTAATTTTCATAATACCCTTATGAGATAGGCATTCTTATTATCTCTCTTTTGCAGATGAGGAAACAATACAGAGAGGTTAAGTAACATGCCCAAGATTGCCCAGCTATTAAATAGCACAGTCAGGGCTCAGATCCAGGCAGTCTAACCCGAGAGTCCATGTGTTTAACCACTATACATACTGCCTTTTTAGTTTTATTTTCTTAAAAGCTACATCTTCTTTACATAATAATTTTTGTAACAAGAAATTCAAAATTAGTCTAGCCTATATAAAGACTAAAATGTATTTCATCCCTCTCTCCCCAATTTCTTTTAAAAGTTGGTACGGTTTAGACTAGAATAATGAAGTTTTTCTTTATGTTAAACACTCTGATGGTTTCTCTTCCCTTCTCATGAAGATATTTTACTTATTGGAGGGGTCTACTTATTTATTTATTTATTTATTTATTTTTTTATTTTAGCTCATCATGGGGGTACATAAGTTCAGGTCATATACATTGTCCCTGTCCCGCCCATCCCCCCGAGTCAGAGTCCCAAGCGCGTCCGCTCCCACTCTCCAGACAGTGCGCCTGGCACTCACCATGTAGTCATACCTCGATCCCCTCCCCCCCCACCTCCCCGGGTCTGCACCCTCAAGCATGACCATTCCCCAGAGGGTGCGCAACGCACTCGTCATGTAGGCATACACCCATCCCCTCCCCCCACCCCCCCATCCCAGTCTGATATCCAATTGGTATCCTTCCCTGATGTACATTTAGGTGATGATCAGGGAAACCAGTTTTCTGGTGAGTACATGTGATGCTTGTTTTTCCATTCTTTGGATACTTCACTTAGTATAATGGGTTCCAGCTCTCTCCAGGAGAACCAAAGAGATGTCGTATCATCGTTATTTCTTATAGCTGAGTAGTACTCCATGGGTCTACTTATTTAATCAACTTCATACTTGGGGCAAGGATCCATGAGTTTTCAGTTGCTATAAGCACAGAAGAATATTTGAATTTAGCCTAAATATTGTTTAAATAAAATCTACTCCTGAGCTCATTTGAAAACAATACTAAAATTAGGATATTCCATGTATCCTCTGCTTTACAAGCATAGAAATATCTGTGTCCCTTAATCTACGCACGTCATTCCGCACTAATAGGTTGCTGTAAGGACCAAAAGAAGCTTTCCTTGTAAATAAAACCTTGGTGCTCGCAAATGAGCTTATTGATGTGATATAGTCAATTATTTTTTAAACACCATTTAAAACTGCATTTTAGAGAGTAGATAGTTTTTTTTTATTTTTATTCCAGAAAAACAGTTATCGAAATGATTGTTGGGAAAAATTCTAGAAATTAGACCAGGAGGTTCTCTCCGCAAAGCTATGGTGACACTGTTAAAAGGGGAAAATGCTCGTGGAGTATGTCCGAGTGACTCTTAAGTTGATAATGTCCACCCAGCAAAAGTGCCAATGCCCGAAGCTCAGAGTCAGAGAATGAGTAAGCTTGGGAATGGCATCTCTCCATGGGACACCGTAAATACCAACATTTTAAGAGGAATTTTAGTCAGTGGAACCAGAAGTAATACCAAAATTTCTGACTTCCCTCGTGTCCTCCTGTGACAAACAGAATTTATTGGTGATTGAGCACAACTACTATCATACCGAGAGTTCTCCTTAATGTTAAAATGCAAAAGAAATGAGGTTTTTAAGTGAGCTACTTAACAAGTAACATGAAGTTCATATTTATTATGCTATACTATTAGATCTACTCCTTTCTGTTTATATATTATTTAAATTTGGAAATCTTTTTGTTATTTTAGCGATCAGCAAAATGGAGATCCACATGTAAAAATTCATCTTAAAATCATTGTGATATTTTTTAAATCCATAGGATCTGAAATTACAGTAGAACGTGATGGCATCACTTAGAATATTTATTTATGATTATAAAATTTCCTCCAGTCTTTGAATAAATTGGAACTTCCAATGTATTTTTAACATGAAAATACCATTCACCAATTCTTTGATTTTAGCATTCATTTTAAATTATTTTCATTAAAAAAGTATTCAGAATTAAGTATACAGAATAACTGGTAGTATATACATAGTGACTAGACATACCATTATAATAATTTTCAGGATGCAAAAGTAATTATGTATATTATACTAGTAGATTTATTTCCTCATTGTAAGAGGAGTTATAATGCATACAGCTTTAATTTATCATAACCTTGCGAATTCTTTGGGATTTTTGTTATACATGAACTAATGAATAACTAAATATACTTTAGTCATAGTCTTTCATTCAGTGAACATAGAGTTTAGGAAACATTCTATGTAGGAATATGAATCATAAAGCAGAAAGATTTTCCACTAGCTACTTGTATCCCCATAGTGATAGTAGGTATTAAACTGAAGCTAGAAGGAGATTCCTTACTTTCATATGGTCTTCAAATAATTTTAAACCAACTAAATTCTCTTCAAGCTTGAATTTCATGTGTTCCAATAACCCTAGGCTCTTTCTTGAATCTTGTTATCACAGGATATGTGATTTTAAAAATGTTTTTATTTAAGTCATAAAATAAAATGAACCCCTGCTATAGCATGGATATTGCATGACTTTGGATTTAACATGAGCCAGTCTTCTCTCAGCTAACACCATTGTTAGAACCGGTTTCCCACAGAATCACAAAAGGTGAGGGCTATGTTTCATATGAAATCTGTTACCGTTTCTAGAGGAAACAGTTTGCTATTTCATAGAGGATTCCTAGTGAGTAGCACCTATTAGATCCCATCAGCTCATGTTTAGTGATTAGTGATAGACTGACGATTAATAATAGACTTGACCTGTGAGCTGTGCCTTCATTAAAAAACAAAGTCAAGGATCTTATTTGGAGATTTGATCAATCCAAGTGCAGTTTTACTCTGAGTTAATGACTCAATTCTCTATTTCAGATAGCATATCAGTTCAGTGTATGTGTAATCTTATTGTCTTTTTATTAGATTTATAACAATATTCTATCAATACTAATTAATTCATTTCACTAGTATGACCCCTGGGGTTGGAAGAGAATTGTATGTAAATATATTCATTCATACTCCTCTACTCTCTCATTCATTGATTCATTCATAAACAAACATTTGTTGCCTTCCTAGTAAGTCTTAGGGTCTTTGCTAGTTCCTAAAACACATTTGTAGATGAAAAAAATATAAAAAACTAAATAAACAGGCATGATTCTTGCTCTCGTGAAGGTTCAGACAACTCCAGGAGCCAGGCATTAATCACATTATCATACTAATGAAAATGTAATTACAAACAGATGTGTTATTTTATGGACAGCTGCTTGGTACTCAGTGTAACAGAGCAACCAGGCTCTGTCTGGGGCTGAGGTAGACCCGGGCACCAAGGAAGACTCTGCAGAAGGGTAGAGTAGGATGAAGTATGAGGGAGCTTTCCACTTAGAGAAGAAAAAACACTTGCAATGGGCCCCAGGAGGGAGGAAGGTGGTGAAGGGGAGAAACTGGACGAAGGCCAGAGGTGAAGGTGTTCAGATAACAATGGGGAGAGAAGCACAAGATGAATCAGGAGCTAAACCACTCAGAAACTTTTAGGCCATTTATTAACTTTGGTCTTTATCTTATGAGAAAATAGAAGTTGTAGAAATGTTTTGAGAAAGGGAATGTAGTGAGTTTAATGGTGGCCCCTATGAAGATACGTCCATGTCTTAACCCCCAGAGCCTGTGAATATAAACTTATTTGGAAAAAGTGTTATTGTAGAGCTAATTAAGGATCTTGAAACAGGGGCATCCTAGATTATCCCAGTGGGCCCTGAATCCAATGACATGTCCTTATAAAAGGCAAAAGAGGAGAGGGCTGTGTGAAGGCGGAGGCAGAGATTGGAGTGAGCAGCCACAGCCAGCGAATGCCCACAGCCGGCAGAAGTTGGGAGAGGCAAGAATCAGGTCTTCTCCTAGAGCCTCTGGAAGAAGCTAAACCCTGGGACACCTTGATTGCAGACTCGGCCTCCAGACCTCTGAGAAAATACATTTTTGTTCTATTAAGCCAACAAATTTGTGGTAATTGGTTAATGGCAGCCCTAGGAAACTAACATGGGGGTAGTGATCTTGTCAGTCTCACATTGTCATGGACACTCAGCTGCAGTGTAGAGACCTGATCCATGTCAAGTCGGAGAGGACTGGGATGGACCAGGGAGTAGGTTTTCACTTTATCTGAGGCAAGAACTTCATAAATTGCTTAGACCAGGGGGATGGTAGTGGAAATAGATTAAAGAACTAGTGAGAAGGTCAAGTTGAGAGGACTTGGTGATGTACTATTTGCCCAGGTAAAGGAGAGAGGCAGGCGTCAGTTTTAAGATTCACATTTCTTGTTTTTAGTAGAAAAGCTGGCATTTTATTCATTCAAGCACTATTTATTGACTGTCTACTATGAGTCCAGCACTGTCTTGAGTTCTGGTGCTGATGGCAAATAGAACAGAAAGGATCTCACCCTTTCAGAGTTTATAGTTTGCAAAGAAATGAGCACAATTCGTAATTTGTGAATGTGTACATGAAACCAAATAGAAAAAGTTAGTGATAAAAACATTGGCTTAGTTTACATTGGACTCAGAGTAGTCATGATATTGCACTTACGCCAGACACAGCTGACCAGGAAGAGGTCATGAGACAAAGGAAGTACCCGTTTAATGTAATGGCTCTTTAAAAAGTAATCTCCAACACCATCTCCTCATGGTGGAATGAAATGGGAACATTTACAGTTAGCTGTCATAGTAATACTCTTATATCTAAACAAAATACCAATAATTGTTTTTTCCTCTTTTTAAATAAGGGGATTAAACAAACTGACTCTCTAAGGTCCCTTTAACTTAAAAAAGTTTTTTTGACTTCATGTTATGAAGTTCATTGTCAAGATCTGATTTTTAGAAGCCATTTATTAAGTATAATTTAAGGATAAACAAGAGTTTATAAATAGGTCTTAATTTAGAGAAGGTGTGAATTTTCATGTTTTTTATAGACGGCTCATAGATCATAATTAATTTTTTCCTCTGGGATATTGTCATGCTATGTATCAGGGATTTCAATGTCTCTCTGGTCTTTATTACAGATTTTGTGTATTCTTTATGCCCAAATGTCTATTTTATTTGAGCATTTTTGAGAGAGAGGAGTTATGAACATAATTTTAACTTGTAAGGATCTGAGTCTAGTTTCAGGTATTATCTCTTATGACTTCATTTCTTTAATCTCATTTCATCAAAGCCTGGTTGGATATCTTTCAATCGGCTCTCTAGCTTGAGCTAGATTAGAAACTTACTCTGACTTGGCCCTGTTCCATGGAATTTTCCTAAATAGGGGCACACCCTGAATGTAGGTATCCACTTCATGAAGTTCACAAGGTTCTGACACTGGGGGAGTCAACAGGAAGTAGACTGGAGCCCACAGCTGGAGGCTGATGCCCTGGGTGTGAATCCAGCCCCACCACTCATCCTGCAATCTGACTTCTGCTTTTTGTTTTGTTTCATTTTTTTAAATCTATGAAATATCTTGTAAACTCATTTTGAAGATTAGCAAATCTGTTCATGAAGTATTTAGCACAGTTCTTAAGTTGTTGTAGGGGTTGGACGAATGACATCAATTATTATAGTTACTGCAAAAGTGTTAAGAAAAGTTATCTTACATTTCCACAAAATACTTGCCATTGTGTAGCCACTTCAATTAAACACTCTAGACTTGAGTCTGGGTAGCTCAGCTCGTTCGAGGAGATGGGCTGTAGCTGCTGCAAAAAAGAATGAGGCAGAAATCCAAAAGAATGCAGAAAGGTGAAGATCTTTAGGATTTTCAAAAAGCCTAATTCTGCTCCATTCAAATATGCTTGGGGAATGGAAAATCATATTGTGCTTAAAGTATGTCATCACACATATCTGTTAATTTTAAAATGCTTATTTCAAATCTAGTTTCATTGTAATTTCCTATATAAGGGAAAAAACATATTCTCCCAAGTTATTGACTTCCTAGATGTTCCTTGGGTGCTGAAATTGGTTCCTGAAAGCTGAATTTGATGTTTTCCCTTCATAAGAGTATTACTTAAAGAGTATTATTTACTTAGCTAATGACTAAACACTAACAGTGCAGTTGAAGAAACATCTTACCAAATTTCTTCAGAATGACCATGTATTTCAGTAAAGATATATTTATTTTAAGCTATGTTTGAAAATCACATAGTTCCATATTTTCTCACATTTTATCTGAGAAATGCACAATGTTTATTTGTAAAATGGAAATGAATTTTAATATTGCGCTTCTTACTGCTGTGGGGTTTAGAGTTGACTTCATATCATTAAATGCATGGGTGAATTAGTGTATTTATTTGCATGTATGATATATCTGTATTTCAAAGCAAACATTTCAAAGGATCACTAAAATATGTATGTAAAGTTTGTATTTGCCTCCTAGTAATGTTCATAGAGAGGGTATGCACTACACAGATCTGGTTTTATAAGAAAAAATTGGACTGTTTGGAACTCCATTACCCAATTTTCATGGGCATAGATGTAGGCGGACTTATATATGCAAAGTTTGCAAGTGTCTATGACATAATTTTAAAATCTGACGGTAAATAGGTAAGATCAAATTCTACCCACAGGTGACTTAATATTGGTCAAAACAGTGCCTTTGCTCTTCTATATTTATAACACAGAGCCAAGACACATGGGACTAAGCATAGTTTGTGAGACAGTTACTCACACACATTTCATTTTATAATGTGGGTGCTTTACTGTAAATAACCGGAGACTGAGGACATATTGGAAATAGTGCCAGGGGGTGATATGCCACTTTCGTTATCCATAAGTATATGCTCCTTTAATTATGCACACCATGGCCTCATTTTTTCATGCTCTTTCCCCCAGATTTTAGCTCTTACTTTTTATTTTATCATAAATAGATTTTAATCATGATTTAAATGTATCAGAGCCTGTTTCCACTTTGATATATGTGTATCCGATTCCCATGGAAGTTAATGGGGGTTATGAATACTTACAGAGGGGAGAATGCACCCACAGCCTCCAAAACAAATTTAGAACAATTTAAAATGCCCTGGAGTAATGAAGAGCTAGTTTAAGGGGTCAAAAAGAGGGTAAATATATGTTTAAAGATTATTTTCATGAAAACTCTTGTGGCTTTGAGGCCCAACGGAGGAATAGATGGGTGTGAACAGAAAAAAGGATAAACTAACAATTATGCCTAGGGTAAAAGTGTAAATTACAGTTTACCTTGGCAGAAAGCTTATGCATGGTAACATTTTTATGAGTACTATTTATATGTCCAAGAGCTGTGTAACTGTTGTTTACCCCTTAGAATGTCCTTGTGAGGTGTGCATTTCCTACCAATCAGCCTTATGTGACAGTGACATGGAGATACATTTATCATTCAGTTTTCAGGATCTAATATTTTCAATGATCTACTAAGCTACCATCAGTATGCCCTTGTGCAAATGAGGAAACTGAGAGTTAACAGGGGTTAGGAACTTTCCTCAAATAACTTGAATGGCAGCATTTGTGCTGGATTTGTAAGGAATCACTTTGTTGTGTGATCGAAGAGACACAGAACACACTTGTTGCCATGTCCCATGCCTGCCTCACCATCCTTCCACCTCTCTCCCTTCTTTTCCATAGTCAGCCTTGTTATTAGTTATCAAGGTGCCTGGAAAAAATGTGCTTAGAACCTCAGTCTTGAATGCTATTTAAATGTTGGCAATCTTAACCCTCTCCTTAAAAACCATCAGCAAGTATTAATTAGATTGGTGAAAGCAAATACAAACCTTCACCCCTACTTTCTCTAAGTCAACATAAGAATAACTTAATACCTACACCAGCTGTGTGATATGATGGAGGCCACTAACATGATTTGTCATAACTAGTATAAAAACCGTTGAACTAAAGTAAGAACACCTGGCTTCTAATCCAGTGCTTCTCATTTCTGGCTGCTCATTAGAAATATTTGGTGAGCTTTCAAAAAATACAATTGCAAGAGATACTCCTTTCCCCTAAGACTATAATTTGATTGTTTCAGGGTGGGGATCAGGCAGTAGTGTTTTTACAGACTCCTCAGGTAAGTCCACTGTTCTGCTTTCCATTTTACAACATCTAATTTTTGTGAATTCCTTTTAAAAACTCAAACCCCCTTAAGCTTCTATTTTTTCATTTCTGACATTGGAGCAACATATATCTAGCTTGTTTGTCTCACACAGTCATGAACCTCAAATAGATGATTTTAAAACTTGTGAAAACTATGATATTCTGTACAAATGTGAGACATGATTGTGATGGTCAGGTTAGCTTTCTTACAATGTAAAGGAGTAGATTTGAAGGAAACTTCTTGGATAAATATTTTTCACCCCATCTCCAGTTTCCTTGGTTTTCCACATTAGATTTTTTATTAAAATTTCAGTCTACTTTTACTTGAGTATATATTGTATACTCTTTTGTGTATAATGTTTGCTAATTTCTGTCAACTCAATGGTTAGAACAGTGAGAAGCGGTGAATGTGTGTGTGTGTTTATACACAGATTTGTCCGCATAGATATCTGGGAAAACTCTCTTGATAGATTTAAAGAATAGATAGAAAGAGCTATAAAAAGGTGATTGGCCAAAACATATCATAGTTTATTCATTCATCCAAAAAATACTCTTTTGAAAGATAAATATGTGCCAGGTCATCTGCCAAGACATAGAAATAGATGATATTGTCAAAACCCTCAAATAATTCATAGGCAATTTACTATGACAGACAAGTAAACCAACACTTGTAATACAGAGTCATGAATGCTGCAGTTGAAGATCATTCAGCATTATGAAGAAATCTGTAGGAGAGAAGTGAAGGGCACAGGAATGTGGTCAGGGAAGGCCTACAAGAAGATATAAGCACATCAGGTGGAGGAAGGGACTGGATCTTCCAGGCAAAGAGAGAAGTGCTGGAAGAAAAGTGAGAGAAGGTGGCCCATTCAGGAAAGTGTAGAGAGTACACCTAACTGCATGTGAAAGTACATTTTGGGAACTGGTAGCGTATGAGGGAGGAAAGAGGTAGCCAGGGGCCAAACACTGGTGGATTTACAATTTATTCTGAGGGCCATGGGGATACATTTTATTTTATATGGAGGAGTAGCAGATTGAATTGCCTTTTGGTAAATTCAGTCCAGTAACCATGGGAGAGGAAGGGGGCTGGGCTAGAAGGTGAGAGAACAAAATGATTCACCACTCATATAGTCTAAGCAAAAAATGATAAAAGACTGAACTAAGGCAGTGGCAGTAAGAAGGAGTCATTTAGTAGATTAAGCCATTTAGGATAGTAGAATCAATAACATTTAGTGACAGATTAATATTAATCACATTAAACATTTTCTAAATAAAATCAACATGTGAAAAACAAGATGTTATAATGGGACTATGATAGGCTGAAGAATGGCTGCCAAAGATGTCCAAGTCCCAATCCATGGAGCCTGTGAATATGGTACCTTATATGGTAAAAGGCACTTTGCAGGTGTGGTGCATTAATGAGCCTGAGATAGGGGATCATCCTAGACTATCTGGGTGGGTCCAGTGTAATCACAAGGGTCCCAATAACGAGCAACAGGAGGATCAGAGTCATGGGTAGGAGACGTGACAACTGAAGCAAGAGGCGAGGGGTCATGAGCTGGAAGTGTGGGTGGCTTCCAGAAGCTGAAAAAGGGAAAAGAGAAGAAGAGAGATTCTCCCTTAAAGCCTCCAGAGAGATAACATCCCTGTTGATGTTGGGCCATTTTCTTCCAGCATCCGTAATGAGATGCCATCCTCATTCACATTTCAAGTTTCTGTTCTTTCATACTGGATTTTTTTTTTTTTATTTCAGCTCATCATGGGGGAACATAAGTTCAGGTTATATACAATGTCCCTGTCCTGCCCATCCCCCCAAGTCAGAGCCTCAAGTGTGTCCATTCACCAGACAGTTCTCCTGGCACTCACCATGTAGTCATACCTCCATCCCCTCCCCCCACTCCCCACCTCCCCGAGTCAGCACTCTCAAGCGTGACCATTCCCCAGACCGTGCGCAATGCACTCATCATGTAGGCATACACCCATCCCCTCCCCCCACCCCCATCTCAATCTGATATCTAATTGGTACCCTTCCCCGATGTGCATTTATGTGATGGTCAGGGAAACCAATTTTCTGGTGAGTACATGTGATGCTTGTTTATCCATTCTTTGGATACATCACTTAATATAATGGGTTCCAACTGTCTCCAGGAGAACCAAAGAGATGTATCACTGTTATTTCTTATAGCTGAGTAATACTCCATGGTATACATATACCACAGTTTACTAATCCATTCGTGGATTGATGGGCATTTGGGTTGTTTCCACATCTTTGCAATTATGAATTGTGCTGCTATAAACATTTGGGTACAGGTGTCTTTGTTGTAGAGTGACTTTTGTTCTTCTGAGTAGATGCCCAATAATGGGATTGCTGGATCGAATGGTAGGTCTATCTGAATTTGTTTAAGGTATCTCCATAATGCTTTCCACAGGGGTTGCACTAGTTTACAGTCCCACCAGCACATACTGGAATTTTTTAATAAATTATCTTGAAATCTTGGTGTATAGAAATTTTGTAAGGAATGTCCAGTCGTGGGCCTTTTAAAAATCCATTCTGCTTATCCTGTTGTGGTACTTTGGATTTAGACACTATTATCCGTTGTCAGGATGGCCGTCTACTCTTGGTTCTTGGTGTGCTCTTGGCTGAAGAATGACCAGATACACCACAGTCAGGTCCAGCCTCTTGGCAGACTGTTGTTATCCTAGTTCTTTGGCTCCTTGCTTGGAAAAAAAAAATCACAAGTAGGGCTGGTGCAATGGAGTGACCACAAGCAGGAAGCAGTTTCACACAAGTAGCTTTTTTTATAAAACAAAACAGGTCTGTCTCCATGAATGGGGACAGACTGACTCACTGACCGATCTCTCTGGGAATTCTCAAATTGTTTCCTTTTATTACCCTATTCTGAGGAAGGGCTTTCAGGAGGTGTGGGATGTTACCAAATGATTAACAGATGTTCTCAAGGTTGTATCTGCTTATGTGAGCTGCTTCTCTAAAAGCTCTATCTGAGGGGGATGAACCACTATGTAGATTTAAGCTAATGACATAATAATTAGCCTTAGGTTACTCCAAGTTGCTTTCCAAATCTTATTATGTCTAAACTGGGGAATTCTGGGATTGGCAGAGCGTTGCCGCCTTCCCCAGGTGTAGCAGTTGCTCGGGATAGGATTAAGGGTGGGGCAACACCCAAATGGAGTGCCTGCCCTTGTCCTTCTTCCCAGGTGGGGCAATTGGTGGAGGCAGCACCAAAGCAGGGCACCCTTGACGCTAGAAGAGCCAGAGATCCTAGCTATGTACCTCCACCCTTCTCCAGCTCTGGGTATTTTATTCTACTTGTTTCTTGATTATTTCTTCTCCCTCCTTTTTAAAAAAAATAATTTTCAGACTTAGTAAATATTAGACCTACTAGAATAATCCTCCATTCTCTCTCTCTTTTTTGTATTCATAATGTTACCAGAGTGCAAACGCTTTGATCACATAAATTGCTTTTATACCACCCAAGTCAAAGTTACAAGTGTGCCCATCCCCTAGACAGCACACTGTTGTGTCTTAAGTTTTTTCTATATTTTTCATTTATTTTTCTACTTTCTGTGAAGTATTTTCAACTTTGTTTTCATTTTTTAAATTGAATTATTTATTTCAAATATTACATTTTTAACTTTCAATAATTCTTTTTTCTTCTCATCTTTTCCACAGTTGCATGTTTTTGTTTTATCTATTTATTATTATCTCAAACCTCCCTGAAGCTATCAATTACTATTTTTAAAAAGGCTTTCTGGCTGGGCACGCCTGAAAGGTGGCTCAAACCTATAATCCCAGCACTTTGGGAGGCTGAGTGGGGAGGATCACTTGAGCCTAGGAGTTGGAGACCATCCTGGGCAAGACAGTGAGATTCTGTCTCTATAAAAAATAAAAAAAATTAGCCGAGTGTGGTGGCACACACCTGTACTGTCAACTAGTAGGGAGGCTGAGGCAGGAGCCCACTTGAGGTTGAGCCCAAGAGTTTGTGACCATGCCACTGTACTCCAGCCTGGGTGAAAGAGTGAGAACTTCTATTTACTAAATAATTTCTTTTTGCAGATTAGCATGCAGGAGATTTATTAGGAAGTGTCCTTGGGATGAACACTTGGACAAGGGAAGTGAAAGAAAGGACACAGGATTGGGCAGAGGGAAAAGTTGAGCTGCAATGCAATCCCAGTGGAATTTTCAGCCAAACTTTGGGAAGTTCTGAAGCTGGGATTATGAAGCATGCTCAGTGTGCACTGGTTACCAACTTGTCTGAGTGCGGTGACACAGAGCACACTCATATGCAACAAGTTACATGAAGCAACTTTATTCTTATAGCAGAGACAACAGAAGGCTAGGGTCCATTGTGAGCCATTCCCTAAGGCTCAGAATGCTGTCCAGGGTGGAAGGAGTCTTGTCTGCGCATGCCCCACTTGCACCACAGCTGAGGGACCGTGGAAAGCAGCCCATCCTGGGTTTTATAATCCCAGGGTCCCATGATCACTGGGCTAATGTGTTAAAGGGTGTCCTGTTCTAATGGGAGACTGAAACTGTGCCCAAACTGGCCAGCTCCTTCCAACCCCCATCTCAGGATGTTGCATTCCCAGAACATTCTACAGTGATTCTTAAGAACTACAAGCAAGAAAGAGGGGAGGACTGGGTCAATGCATGGCCACTCAGAGAACTATCCTGCAGGGATGACCCTTCAGTGTTTCCCCAAGCTGGTGTAAGGAGGCGAGGACCACATATCTCCATGCTGGTTAGTCATTGGATGTGGCCCGCACCAGGAGGGAGCACGATCTTAGGTGAGGTGGCTCTCTCCAGCCAGTGCAATTCCCATAGGGCTTTCTGCTGGCGGCTCTCCCAGCAACTGGAGAATAAGTCATTCATTTCTGAAAGGGAATCTGTGTGGCTCATCTCGGCATCCACAACATCTTTGTTTTTTTTGTTCTTTAATATTTGGTTGTTAGGTTCTACTTGTTCAATTTTTGCTCTGTTTGATGCTATTGTTTTTCCCTCAAATGTTTGGTGCGTTTAGATTTTTATTTATATGTATGCATGAAGGTCTAAACAGTTAATAAAAATAGCTCCCTACCTGTCTCCCCTAATAAGGCTCTTCCCTAAACGGGGAAACTAAGTGAGAGATCTCTGTATGTGGCTAGGCCTGTCGACTGGCAAGACTCACCTTCGGATGCTCACGCAGGAAACCGTCTGGCATTTCCAATTGCCAGAATGAAGACAGTCTTATTCTGGGGGTGCTGCTATCTCTGCTAGTTATCCCAGATGATTTTAAAGTTTCTTTAGAAATTAATTATCTAATTTAAAGCATGGGTTGGGAGGGTAAATGGTAATCCTGCATCCCATATCCATTTGTGTGAGGATGCTTGGTGTGGGGTTCTTGAACAAAGAGCTGTCGATATTCCAATATTGCCCAAACTTGTTTACCATAAAAATCACCTGGTACCCTTGCTGAAAATCCAAATTCCTTAGTCATATTTCCAGGCTCACTGAACCAGAGTTCAAGGGAAGAGTTTTGAAATTCTCTGTGTTTAACAAGAACTCCAAGTTAATCTGATGATCAGCTGACACTAGTAACACTGCCTGTAGACAACCCTTCAATCCATCACCTTTCTTACCCACTCCCACTCTCTATACCTGCTCTCTGGGAGTCTCTCTGGGGCTCTTTCTGTTAGAACTTTCTCCTATGTTTTTTTGGGATGGAGTCTTCCCCTTTTGTTTGCCTATTAATGTGGTACCTTCCACCTGCTTCCCATGTTACAGAAAGTTATCAGACTCTCCTGTCTTCCCATTCTTAGGAATGTTATAAATTTATTCCCGTTTGTACTTCACTGTTTTTTCAATGGGTTTTTAGTTGAGAGGGAAGGTAAACATGTGCACTCAAAATACCCTCTTGAATTAAACCTCAATAATCACACTTTGGAAAATCTCCTGAGCTAGGCTGTTGCTAATGTGCAATGTGACAGATTGGATATGGGGCTGAGGGAGATAGGGCAGTCTTGGATAATCCTCCACTGTCTGGCTTTAGGAATTGTGCAGATTTTTATGTGTTTCACTAAAAAAAAAAAAAAAAAAAAGAACAGAGGAAGGAAAAAACCCTTTTACTGGAGAAAGATAATGAATTTCAGTTTTCACATGTCCAGTTTGATATGAAGACCTAGGGAAGAGGTCTGATGTAGACGCACATCTCTGTGAGTCATTCCATCATTCATTCATCAATTTACATATATTGAAAGCACTTTCTTAATATATGCCAGTACATGGACCTGGATATATCTTATAGGGAATAGAAACAAATAACCGAGCAAGTGCAATAAAATGTGGTAAGTGTAATGCTGGGGGATATTCAGAGTGCTATTGGAACTCATAGGAGAGGCACCAAACCCAGGAAAGCAGCTGACATGTAGGCTGAGGCTTACGAGATGAATTGGATGAGTCTGGCAAAGGAGCCTAGGGGGAAATTATTTTAGGAAGAGTGAAGAGTCTGTAGGAAGGCTGAGAACCAAGAGAGAATACTGGTAGAAATTTCTGTATGATTGGTTTCTGGTAGGAAGGTAGGCAAGAGAGGAGGCTAGGAAGGCAAACAAGGGTGAAGTGATGTAGGGTCTAACACAATGGAAAGCCATTTGAGAGTTTTAAACAATCATCCTAGAAGTAGACTTGAAACCTAGGGAGTGGGTGATATCTCCCAGTGGTTTTCTAGCTTTGCTTGGCATTAGAATCACCCAGGAAACTTGTTAAAAATGCACCTGCTATGTGTAGCATTGTGTGAAGCCCTTTACACATATTACCTCCTTCGCATAAATTCTCTTAAATCTCACAATCTCAGAAAGTGGGTGATATTTATATTCCCAAAGTCACATAGCTATTAAGTACCAAAAGTGAGACTTGAACCCAGCAATCTGGCTACAAAGTCTCTGCTCTTTCTCTTGCACCATGTTGCCTCAGATACAAGCATTGTATAAAAAAGACCCTTGAATTTCAAAGATAACATATAAGGAGGCCTTCGAGAATTCTTAGATTCACAATACCACAATAGGAAACAATTTACTCTTTCCTATACCTAGAGATTTTGACTCAGGAGAGCGGAAATGGGTCTAGGAAGCTTAACAAGAATTAAGGATGTTTTGTTGCAATGGTCCTCTGACCCTGCTTGGAGTAACTTGAGAATAGAGACGAGGTTGAGGATGAAAGCTTAGGGCAGAAAAATCCATGAAAATGAGAAGAAATGGCTGAAGAAATAAGTAAACTTCAAGAGTATTACTGTGGAATAGGAGAGATTTGAAGGAAGAGGTCAATAATATGACATGCAACAGGTAAGATGGATTAGATCAGGTGTGCCCATTGGCTATGGTCATCACCAGTTCACTGGTAAGATGGAGAACTTTCCCTCAAAACCATGGTTCTCATTTCAGAATACCTCCTACTTCTGGTTGTTGGTACTTCCTGAAACTAAGCCTAGAGATATTTCTATTTTCTTTATAGTTCTCTCTGTCTCATAGAAGTAGTTAACAAAGACTTTGGAAAGGTCATTTCTCTATAGTTTATCTTTGTAGGCATTGAATTTTATCCACAGGATAGCTATGAATGGCAGACTCACATAAATTTCTTACAAATGCTCAGACATACTCTAGGATTTGACCCTTTAAATATGAAAAGATTATGTAATTTATTTCAATAAAATGCTACTCATTGATAAGATAAATAATATAAATGCCTTATACTGAGGATGCTCTCACCCGTGATAATTGAACTTGAAGAGAAGAATTGAACTATGATTTAGGAAAAACTCTGTGCCTGTTTTAAAATGTAGGCAAACAAAATTCTCATTTAAGCAGCAAGTGGATAATTCATTGTTTTGGAGTTTTTAAATGCTTTCAAAATAAAAATAAATAGACTCTGCTTTGAAGTTATCTGGCTATTCAGGCACTGACGGTAAGTGATATCACTTCTTTTCAACATGCTGAAAGGTACATGTCTGATTCCTGATGGCTTTTACTGGGGTTGAGGCTCACAGCACAGAATTGCTTAATAAAAAATAGTGCTAAAATCTCCACATAACTTACTCTAAATTATAGATTTCTATATTGTAATCTCCAACAGCTCCAATTTCTGCCTATAACATAAGGCATTTCTTCTAAACTGAATTCTAAACCTAATTAACTCTTCTTCAAACATTCTTCTATTCTTACATTAACTAACATATTTATCTTATATTAGAGGCCCAAATTCACAGCCCTAGAGATCACTTAGAAATTTTATGACATGAAGATAAATAAGTATTGAGCATCAATTATCCGAGGCATTGTTTTAAGTTCTTTATATACATAATACTATCTTCTTTAAGCCTCACAATTTTGGATAGTGAGTGATATTTATATTTCCAAGGTCATATAGCTAGTATGTACCAAGACTGAGACTAACTCCCATCTGGTAAAGTCCCTGCCTTCACTGCATTATGTTGTCTTCAGATAGAAATATTGTATAAAATAGGCCCTTAAATTTCACCAAACCTGTAGAAGAGGACTTTGAGAATTCTAAGATTCACAATGCCATCACAGGAAACCATTTACCCTCTAAACAGCAAGTGGTTTCCTAAGCTAATTCAAAAGTTTGCTGACTCTCCTAGACTAACCTCATCACCTACTAAATCCAGATCTATACCTGAAAACATTGTAGATTGCACATTATAGATCATTGAATCCATTAGCTGGCATCTGCCAAATTTATTCAACAAATGTTGAGCATCTGATCAATAAGACAAGATTCTTGTCTTCATGGAGTCTATAGTCTAGGGAGAAAAGGACCAGGAATAAAAAATTTCTTTGTGGTTCTCATATACATGCAAATGTGGTTGAGGCAGTACAGGCCACTCAAACAAATAAGGCATCATTTAGGACATGAGAAGAGGTTAACACAGGAGGTTGCTAGACTAAGGGACTTGTGTTTGGGAAGGCCTGAGAGCAAGCAGGCTCATCAGGTAGAAGCACCAGGGGAAAATGTTACTGGAAAGGAAAAGAAGTAGTCATTTCAAGGAGATGTTATACCATGAATTTTGAGATATTAAGAAAATAACAGCTGGACTACTAAGTTTGTTTGGTTTGCATATTCCTGCCAGAAAAGAGTTAGAGTACCCTGACAATCATTGGATAATTGTATGGTAACCTGAGATACTATTGCAAACTTCCAGAGGGAAAGGGAGAGTAATAGTTCATTTTGGAATGTTGCTTCCATTTACCTGTCTTTGTCTTCCAAACCATTCTAGCCTTCTGAAATGGCCTCTACCTCTTCTGGAGAGTTTGAGTGTTCACAATTTTTTACATCAAACTCTGAAGATAAAGAAGGATAGAAACTTATGCTTTTATGATTACTGCTATTAGAAACCAGGCAAAAATAATTTTCTATTCCATTGTTTCTATTAAATATGGTAAAGAGCTTATTGCTTGCTTCTAACTTTAAATTAGTCTATGTCCTAGATTTGAAGTAGGGGTTTTAAACTAATTTTAAAGAGAATTTTCATGAGAAACAAACTCTTTGTAATAGTTCACCTGAAAATCTGAATGAAATTTCCATTAATTATTTTTATTGTAATATTTGCTGAAAATACAAATGGATTAACTATTGTTAATAATCACTATCAGCCAATCTACTAGAAATCTTAATATAAGTGCTACCATAGCACTCCTTTTCTTAATTTGAAGAGTATTTCGAGGTTATTTCCAAGGCAATCTATTTGAGTTATTTAACATTTACACTTTGTTCAAATATATAAGTGAAATTTTTTATAAAGGAAAATTCAATTATGGGACATGATAGAGAATTGAATGAAAAATAAACATTTGAAGTTCAGAAAAAGTAATTTTTTTCAGGAATATATGCAAAAATTCCAATTGCCTATATTTATACTAGAAATATTCACCTATTCCCTCATTTGCTCAAACTGTGGAAAAACAATTAGTTTGTCTGTATAATACAATTTAGAAATCAGTTGAGGGAAATAATACTGTCTCCTTTATTAGAAGAATAAAAATAAACTTTTCTATCAGGTTCATATCTTAACAGTTTAAAAAAGCAATGTGACTCTGGATTTGATTCTGGATTTGAATTTTTTTTTCCATTACTTACTAGATATATGTTCTTGGTGGAATCTCTGAACAGAACTTTTGGGTTTATTTATAAAATAGGAGTAAGCATCATAATTATCTTACAAGTTAGTCAAGAAGATCAGATGAAATGATGTATATGGTGGAGATAACATATATAAACTAGGAAATCCTGCACAAATTATTTACACAAACACATACTCATAAAGCTTTTTTTAAGATTGGTTAACTAGAGTTATAGGAAAAATCCAGTGAGTTGATAATTATAGAAGAAATATTTTATTCTTTAAGATAATAAACACCTTTAGGAGTTTCTACAGACTGCATGATTTAAAGACGGGGAATATATTTAAATGAAATACCCTTGCACTGCAGTTGGAATAGAGCAGAGCCCATCCAGGAATTATGCTGGATGGCAAGAATATTTCTTCAATGAGACATGAGTGTAGATTTGTTCTGTTTATTTAGTCTTATCTAAAATAATGACTTAATACTCCATAGAGTATTGATTTTATAATGATAGTTATATTTAACATAATAAGAAGTAGTAGTTAACCTCCCCCCCAGGTTATTTATTTATTTTATTGCCTACCAATAGCTATGAGGTTAAAGATGTTATCTTGTTTCATTTAATCTGCTGGCATTTATGGTGTCCCAGCCTCACGGGGAGCACTAGGTGGTCACTGGGTGAGGATGGGAGCACATTCAATAGAAGATATCATCATTACCCTTAAGGAGCTTATGATCCAGTTGAAGGAATGCACATCAACACTTAAAACAATGGAAAACCCATTTACGGACCAACATGCCAGTAAGAGCAAGTTGATATAAATACTGTTGGCCTGAAAGAGAGATGAAGGGCCTAAACATTTTAAATTCAGATTGTTTCTGCTTGGGGATGGTCTGTTGTGGGCAGTCAGGATGTGTCTGAATGATGATCAGAAGTGTGATTTGAACTTTCTCATCTCACAATTCATCTCTCTTCTATTGCCTTTCCTGTTACCCTTGCACTGTAAATTGGACAAATTGTACATTTGTCGGGTCATTTATAGTTTACCTTATATATTTTCATATTTACTGCAAGAAATTACATTTACTCTCTTCTACAGAATAGAGGGGAAATCTGCTCTGTCAAATCCTACCAAAGAGATAGTTTATTAGATATAGACTAATTATTATAGTATTTGCATTAGGAAGCAACTGTGCTTTTGTTATACAACATGAAAAGTTTCATTTGATTCTGTTAAACAACTAAATAATGTGATCAACTCTAACCATACTTTTAAAGTTATAGTTTTCTATCCAGGGAGCACCACAAATGACAGGGCTTAATTAGTTCTAATAAGCTATTCCTGGTGGAACCTACTATATCAGTAGGGATAGGATAGGTCAATAATTCCCAAACTTTTGATCTCTGGTCTCTTTACTTTAAAAATTGCTGAGAATTCCTAAAGAGCTTTCATTGTTGCGGGTTACATCCATTGATTTTTGAGGGTCATATTAGATATTAAAATTAAGAACTTTAAAAATATTTATTAATTGAAAAATAACAATAATAAATCCATTATATGTTAACATAACACGTTTGTTTTCGTAAATGACAAAAATTTCCCAATAAAACAGTTAGGAGAGCAGTGTTATTATACATTTTTGCAAATCTCTTTAACTTGCTTGTTCTAGTTAGTTCCAGCTGCTGTAACAAACTACTATGACCAGGTGGCTTAAAAAACAATTATTTATCACAGTTATGGAGGCTGGAAGTCTGAGATTTGGGTTCCAGGATGGTTGGGTTCTTGGGAGGGGCCTTCCTCCTGGTTTACAGATGGTGCCTTCTATCTGTGCCTTCACACAGAGGAGGGAGAATGGACTCTGGTTTCTTCATCTTCTTATAAGGGCACTAATCCCATCATAGGGGCTCTACCCTCATGAACTCATCTAAACCTAATTACCTTCCAAAAGCCCCACCTCCACATACCATCACATTGGGTATTAGGGCTTCAACATGTGGATTTTCTTGAGGGAAGGACACAAACATTCAGTCCATGCTACTGCTGGATTCTTATATCCCCTTCTACCTTCAGTCTGTTGCACTATCACACACCATGTAGCCTTTGGAAAACTCCACTTTGCATTAGTGAAGGAATGAGAGCAAAAGGGGAAATAATATCTTCATATGATTATGAAAATAACTTTGACCTCCTGCACTCCTTGAAAGGGCTTCAGGAACCCCAGAGATCCCCAAAACACATTCAGAAAACCACTGGGCTAACTTATACTATGAGAATATATAATCCTCAAATCCTAGTGACTAAAGCAGTAAAAGTTTTTTTTCCTTCTTTTCTTGAATTCAATATTCACTGTGGCTTAACTGGATATTTTGTTCTATGTCACTGTAGCTCTCACTCTCGGACCCAGTTTAGTGGAGCAAAATCTAGAATGTTGATAGTAATCGCGGCAAAGGGAAAAGAAAGAGTGGCAAAATATGGACTAATTCTTAAAGCTTTCCCCTGCAAGACACCGATTACTTCTGCTCACATTTCATTAGCCAAAGCAATTCGCATACTAGACTGACTTCAGGAAGGCAGGAGGTATAACCCTCCTGTAGGGAGAGACACAGGGTATTAGTTAACACTACTACTTTCTACCATATCCACTAATATTTTTAAGCACATCAAACTCCATGTGCCAAGTCATTAGATGCCTATAAAGTTTGATTCTGGTCAAAGTTTAGCAAAGTTATCTTTCTCTTTTCCTCCAAACCTGCTCCTTTTCCAGGTTTCAAGAATCTAACAAATGTCTGGTATATATTGAATGTTTAATAAACATTCATCAAATAAAGGGACAAAAATGGAATACTAGATAAAATATTTATATTAAGGCATGAATATGCCCAAAATTTCAAGAATGATATGTCTAAGTACTGGCCAGGCTAATTTTGGATCTGGGAAAGGTCTTATTGATAATATAGCTCAACCTCATTATTTAACAGATGATCCCATTGAAGTATGAAGAAATTAAATAACACCATTTTAATCCTAGATATGGAAATAGAGTTAACTGTCTCGAGCTTGTATTTTGGAAATGGTATTGAATTTGGGAGATCTCCTTGATAAGACAAATACTCAACTGATGCCATCTTATAGGTTTCTGCATCAGAAATGTATGTTGTTCAATATCTAAAATTTCTAGGACTCAAAAGAAAAATTAAGGTAATTTCAAAGTAACTACAGATATAAAACTTTTATTTCTTTGTTTCCCTTGAGGTTCCACTGGGGTAAGAATTCTTTGCCTAATTTCTAGCTCCTCTACAAACTTGAACTCATTTTGAACGCTACTGAGTTGACTACTACCACAGAAACCGCTTTCTAAAACCAATTATGCTCATAGAAATATCCTGCAGATGATAACAAGGTTATATTATATAAATTTCCAACCTGTGAGCAATTGCTCCCACCTACAAAAAATCCAATTAAACATTTGTATTTTCGTTTTATTAACTCTAGAATCAAAAGTTCCAAACTTAAGGAAAAGAGACTGGCTGAGTATAGACAAATATATAACACTGTGTTTTCCCACAGTACAGTAAAAGTTCATCAATGAAAAAAATGAAAGCTTGCATTCATAAGATAATTTCTTCCTAGAAGCAATATTTAATTCTAATTAAACTTGACAATAACCCAATAGAGGTAGGTAATGGACAACTATTCCCTTTTCATAGACAAAAAAAAATCAAGGCACAAGCAGGTTAATGGAGAAGCCAGCCAGAAGTCACACAATGAGTCATTAACAGAGACAAGAAGACACGATGCTTTTTTCTTCCAAGATGGTGCCCCAGACATGTAGCCACTGTCACCATGATTATACATTTTGATAAATGACAAAAATTAGAAAAGTGTCTTGGTCAAAATACGTGGAATGAAACCTAAATTGTACACATGGCAATTATCTTGGTAGGAAACAGGAAATTGCTTCCATTTTCAAAAGCATGCTCCCCAATATTTTATTTTTCCCATTTTCTTTGTATTCAAAAATATCTATTGTCCAACTTTAAATAAATGCAAATATAACTGTGATACAAAGTAGCATTTGTGCCACTGGTACCATTAAAAACCCTCATGTGTGAATGGGTGTTTAATTAGGCTGTATTAGATTAATCCCATGTCTCCATTGGTTGTAACAAATGAAAAGATAGTGTGCACTGTCATGGGAATAGACATTTAAAGCTCAATGTAGCTTTCATATTTTTCTATGTGATCGGTCAGCTAGTACTGCCTTTTAATTTAACCAAAATTTGGTTTGTAAATCAGAAAATCTTTTTAATTGCAAGAAATGCAAAGCAGAAATCTTTTTTTGTTTTTTAAAGGATTGACATTACCTTTGTTGCTTGATACATTAAAATAAGATCCATAAGGGACAGTTCTAAACAATGAATTTCATATAAAATAGATAAAAGCTTGCTCCTTGGGCCTACATAGAAATTCAGACAGAGTCTTGGAAAGAACAACCTAATACTTCTAATATGATAATATTGCCTAGGTAGCAGTAGAATATTTGTTATAAAAGGTCTTAAATGTCATTTCCTAATGACATTTCGAGGTAATTTTAACCACTTTTAAAATAATTGCATATAGATTATAGTTATTGTATAAGAAAGACTTGCCTCCAATTTAAACAATATTGGGAAGTTAAATGTAAATTTAAGTAGTGAAAACTAATTTTTAAAACAGAAAAATATTCCAGCTGATGTGTAAGTTTTGCTTTGTCACTGTACTGTATTCTGTTCAGTAGAACAAAGACCGGATGCATAATGAGCCAATGTAAATGAAGTCAAATCAGCAAAAGCATAGTGGGGGAGGGGAAGGTATAAAATATGACAGTGGATATAATGACCAGGGAGTAGAGAATTTAAATGTTTAATGCCTACACATTCAGATTCATTTTTCTGTCATCGCTTTGAATGGGTAGACTGAGGAGCTTGAAAGTCCAGAATGAAAACATCATCGTCTGGACCAAAAGAATTATTAATACTATTTAATAGCACGGATATGATCTGTACTTATAATCATCTTCTTTCTACCACTCCCCACTCCCCCCCTCCACCGTGGGGTGGGTAGGGGGAAAGAAAGGTGGTCATAGTAAGAGATAATTAGAAACTGCTCTAAGTATTTATTTGGGGCTTTCTGTCTTACCCTCCTGCACTGTGCACTAGCTTCCCATCTCCCAGCCATGATGGAAGCTCAGAACACAATAGAAACACAGCAACAATATGAATTGCAAATACATGTATATCTTTCCACACAACCTATCTTATTGACTCTTAATAAAATGAGTATCTTCTAAAAAATGCCCTGAGTTGTAAATTGCTTTACTATTGATGACGGGCTTTGGAAAAATACTACGCATGCCTTCTAATCACCTAGACAGAGTTGTGTTAAACAGAATTGCTTAGCTCTTGTCTGTAAATTACTCCCCTCCCTCTCCAATAAAGGAATGAATCTTGCTTAATAATCTATGCCGCTTAGCATGTGTTATAACTGTACATGTGAAAATCTGAGTATTTTATATATCCCACACTTTAGGACTATAACAAGCCTTTATCGTAATGTTCTCATATTTAACATTTTCCTACATGGAGTGTGAATTTTCAAGAATACTGGCGTAAAGACCATTTAATGCAGTGTCCCCCATCATTCCATTTTCTCTCATATGCAGTTCCCAAATATTGCTGTCTTGAAAGATATCCATAAATTCATTTCACTGTCTGGGCAGCTTAACCCATAGTAATTAAGCTGGCGTTATAAACAGCAAACATATACATGGACTTCTTTGATTTCAATGTTACTTTAAACTAGTAAATATTAATCCCCAAAATAAGTACATTGATAATATGAAGGTAGAATTCTATCTGGGGAAAAGGGTGGATAGGTGGGAAATGATTAGAAAATTATTGTAAAGTAAGTTAAATTTCTAGTTTTGGTGTTAATTAAGTTATTCAAAAGACTGTCTTTACAGCTTGAAAAAAAGAAAAGAAAAAAAGATTTCTTCGGCACTGGTAACATGTACTAAGAGGCTTCTGTTAACCTAGCTCTGTGTATGGGAGGGGTGTGTATATTGAGGCTTGGGGGAACACAGGAGCCTGAATTCTTGCTTTGAAAATATTTAAGCTTTTTGCAGGCTAGTATCTAAAGAAGTAAAATGCTAGCCTTTTACCTCTGAACCCTTTGTGAAATATCTTAATGTTGCCAAATGTGAATATAGTGAACTTAATCAGTAAATTTGATCGAGATTTATGAACTTTTTCATTCTAAATGCATTTACATATACACAAGCACATATATGTACATAAATTTATTTTATTACATCCATTTTACACAAACTGAACCTTAAGCAGTTGAAGTACTAAAAAAGCCAATCAAAATACTCTTCATATATCCTTAAGTCCATAAACCTCTTTAAATTGTCTCTTTTAAAAAACAGCTAAATTATGGAAATGCAGACTGCATTACAGAATATTTGCCAGTTATATCTTGATTCTTATTTGAAATTCCCACAAGAATATAGGCATGACAGTAATATAAACCATAGAAACAGGCAAAAAAAAAAAAAAAAAGTAGAACATAGGGACTTGTAAATAAATCCATGAATATCAAGAAGCACAGATGCTAAGATTATGCATTTTTACCAGTACTGTTCTGTGCTTGTAAACTATAAGGCCAGACATTTGTAAGATGCGGTGTAGCAGGCCCTGCTGAGGGAGGGAGAGGCAGGAGAGACTCTGAGAAAGGTGGGGCGGAGGGAGGAAGGGAGGGAAAATGAGTGAGAGGGAGAGAGAGAGAGAGAGAGATTGAGAAGAAGGGTGGGGGCACTTAGCCAGACACAATAACGCATAATAATGTTAGCATTCCTGCATGTCTAATGGCTTAAATATGCTGAGTGCCTCACTCCAGCCCCACACCACAGATGATGTCAAAGAACCATTTAATATTTTATCAACAGTCCTTCTTTGAATCAAAAAAATTGTTTTTTCCTATAAAAAGGATTCAGGGGTTTCCAAGCATGAAAAAAATTAAATCCCTTGAATGGCAAAATTTTAAGACACAACAATATTTGTGAATACCTCATGTTCAGCAAGATTCACACCATTCTCCAAAGCATCTTACATTATTTACATCTTAGCAATGTCAACATGTCTTGTTTACCAAAGAAACATAAAATCATATTTTTAGCTTTTTTCTTACATGAGGAATGTATAGCTTTATTTTTTTAATGTAAAAGAAACCCATCGATTAAATTAGTATTATAATATCAGTTGGACTTTGAGGATTTTTTTTTTCTTTTGGTGGAAAGTATTGTTTTCTTGTTTGACGGATACTATGCCTGTAACAAAGAATGACTGAATTGTCTTAACAAAGAAGATGAAGGCTGTATGTGTTGGTTACAATAGAATAACCACCTTCCAGATCTCTTAAATCCACAATATATGTAGTGTGGGTCCTGAGTGGCTTTTGTTTTCAATGTCTTTTGTAAGCTTTTAGGTTTTTTTTCTGCATCAAATGTCAAGTTAATTTACGGGGGGCTATTACTGATATGTTTCCTTGGTTTGTGGTTTTCTGTGAAAGGCAGGCAGCTGAGACCAAGTCTTAGGCTGGGGGGGAGGGGCAGCCGGCGAGCCCATAACACATACACTGTGCCAGGGTCTGTAAATTGGCTGCCTGTATGACAGCGGGCCCAGGGAAACCTCTAGTCTTCATTTGCATGCTGAAGAATATCCAGGATTAAACTGGACTGATTTTCATACAGGATTTAGACCTGACATTTATTATTCGGTTCACAGACCTCTTGAAGGAAAGTTTGTTTTCCACTCATAGATGAAAAATCTTCTAAGATAAATAAAGTCGGGCTTAGCAGTAACAGTAAATAAATATCTTTCCTGTATTTCTTATGAATTTATCATATATGATTGCCAGACAGATGTTTGCCACCAAATTATTATATTTTGCTCTTTAGCAATTCTAAAGAAAAATATCTATCAAGGCCCCACTCAGCATTTATAAAATATGTCCATTTAATTCTGGAAGTTGATTTTTCATAAATAAAATTTAGAGACAGACACTTGATTTTAAGAACAAATTAAAAAAATATTGGAGCAGTAAAATACTTTGAAATGCTTAATTTTGCATCTGCTTCATGTGTTTTTATGGCAGAGAAGATTTTGGTTATACTGTAAGCATCAATTACATGCTTTTATATAAAACATGAAAATTATAAATGAATGCTACACACAAGCCCTATCTACCAAATCGATAACGTAGATAGTTCATTTTCATTGCCAAATAGGTCCATAAAATATTCTGGTGTCTTTTAACATTTAGGTATTAATTGTTTGTCCAGACAAACACTTACAATCCAATACTTTGGGAATATTTCAATAAACCAAGATTTAATTTCTAATGTTTGAACAAAACATATTTTGACACAGTACCAATATGAAGAAACATGGTGGAGCTGCTGTATATTTTCTGGAATGCATTTTCGACATGGGCCAGAATAAAGACTGCAAATAGTGATTAAGCAGGCCCAGAAGAAATTTAGGAGTCCTCATGTATTAATAAACAAGAACAGATTTTTCAAATGCATTGAAAATCTACTTTATACACTTAATAAACATAAGGTAAAATAAAACAAGTGTCAGTAATTAAATATATTATTGTTTCTGTCAGTGCATATGGAGAAAACACTGTCAAATCTGTTACATATCTGAATTTTTAATGTGTCAATGGAACTTTTGAAAATGTGTCCTGGTATTTGATTTCTTTATAAATATTAACTTATTCATAACAAATCTTAAATATGTAGAATGTAAGATATATTTCTTGGAATTTTTTCTTTGTTTTAATGTTGTATTTTATTATAAATATACATATGAATCACATTTACTTCCTCAGATTAATTTATGATTATACCCAGTAAGAAATATATGTTATTAAAGTTTTAGGCAGACTAAACCAATGAACTTTTTATAGTGAGATATCAGTAACATGTACAATCAGTTTATTAACCAAACATTTAATAAATGAACATAATGAGTCCATCTAGTTTTGTCTTGATTCAATTACCGTACATAACATGCCCATGAATGATCTGACTCTACCAAAGATTAGGTAAAACTAAAGAGTGGAAATTATTGTTGTGAAAAGATTTTGGTCATCTTGTGTGTAGAAATGTTTCTGCTTTATATGTATGTAAATTGCAAATGTGAACATAAATATTATTGTAAAATGTGTCTACACATGCAAAGTGAAGAGAATCAAGGCAATTATTAGAACAATTCAGGCTAAACCCCTCACTTTTGCTTGCAATAGATAATTGAGGCAAAAGGGTTTTTCCCTTGAATTATCTGGATGATTGCATCAATTCTTCACTTCGCTTTATACATGTATATAGACATAGCAATTGTGTGTCTTCAGAAAGTGCCACTTTAAAAAACATGCAAATACAGAACACATTCATAACGACACTGCTATCTTATAGGCTTACTTCACCAATGAACTTTTGTTAATCGAATTGGAACTTTAAAAGAGAGAAAGGGTTAAACACATTTTTCTGAGTAATTATTTCTAAAGCAACATACAGTGAGACTTAGATGTAACATACAATTATATATGCATCATGCAAACTAGGTTTCTCCAACCTACTCTGGCATACTAATGCCCCAGTATCCTTCATTATTATTTCTATTAGCAGTATACTTCCACAGTAGGCCCTGCTAATTGTATGGAGAGTATTCACGATGGTATGTCACCAGTATACTACTGAGGAACATTTAATTTTGAAGGTTTGACCCTCAACCTGAAATCCTGAAAATATATGTTTGAGAAAAAGGAATTCTAAATCTGGTTGGTTGAAATTGGGGGTCATTTTCAATCAAGCCAATTTTTGATGACTTTATTGTTAATACACTTAAAAATATGGCTGATATAATGACTTAAGCACACACAGTTTTTTCGTCTTTTTTAGTGACTGCATGAGAAATAGGTATTAATTGCCTCACGGTTTAAAATTCTCGATACAATTCACATTTACTCACTTTAGACTCAAGATGTCTCTCAATCAAATTGTGGGGTGCTTTATATCTTCAATGTAATTAGTATTATACAATATTCATGACAAACATACTGAACAAGGAAAGGGATTCCTACTTGGTAATCATTGTAAATATGAAATTGTCAAGCTAGCCCTAATTAGTCACTGAGATAAAGATAATATGCAAGTCTCTAGGAGGTGCAACAGACTTAGAACAAAATTCAAATATGCCACAATTAGATTATTGTTTCAAATGCCTATGCTTAATAAAGTTGGTGGACCATGTTTGCCAAATAATTCTGTCAGGCAAGCAGTCAGAGTTTAAAAGTAATTAAGCAATTCAGCTTCATCTTAAAATGGCACATGCAAATGTCCATGCTTTTGTTGGTTTGAAAATGTGTAAGATGCTTGATAAAAAGTATCACCTAAGAAAAAAATTCAGTATATTATACTTTTTCAACTTCAACAGGTAGAAAATCCTTTTTAAACTTGCCTTTAAAAAACACTCCTTGATTGTTTAACATTTTTATTATTCAAGTTCTTACCATTTCACACTACTCCCTGGAGAGGGGCCAAGGAAATATTAAAAATACTATAGAAATATAAAGGATAAGATATTTGTCACTCTCGTTTAAATTGATGTATGCTGCTGTCCTATAAACGTCACATCGGATAACCCTGAAAAATTACCATGAATCTCCATAATTACGCATATTCATGATGGTGTTTTGCATAGTGGTAACAGCAGACTGCATGTGGGGTGGGACGTGAAGGGGGGTAGGAGTGATGTGACAGATTAAAATTATTACCAGTATCATGGAAATAGACATAGCAACAGTTCCATTTTGTTAGGTCTTAGAAAACAAAAGCAAATCATAAGATCGCATAGTAATTAAATAACTAGAAATTTTTCTTCTACATATTTCACCATAAAAAGTTAACAGCGATACACTGACTAGAAATATCATTGTTACTTGAAATCTGCTTGTATTTGTCATCGACTCCTAGGTACAGGACTACATCAACTGAAAAGAGAGAGTGCTTTTTAACTTTTTTGAGGGAAGAGAGGGGAGAGGGCGGGGTGATGGTAAATTTTCAAGCCTTCCAAAGTACCTGTGCTGCTTACATGGTTGGCAAGCCCCTGATAAGTTGAGTGCTAATCATGTAGGTACATTTTTTTTTCTGATAAATATGAGGACTGAGTTATATTCGGTAAACTGTTAAAAGGCTCTAAGAGATAAAAAAGTTGTCTGGGGTGTATCTCAATAGCTTTTTTTGTGCTGAGGCAGAGAGCAGAGTTAATCAGGGACTCTAGAAGTAATTATCGACAGAGTTTGGGTAATACAAATGCTTGGGTAAACAGCGATTGTTCTTTCCACAAGATTGCGAGTAGAAACAACAATACTGGTATTGTCCTCCACTTCTCATTAAGGGGACTTGGGGAGGGAGTGCTGCACTGCGAGGCGGATGGGAAACTGACAGGCAAACTGTGCTCGGAACGACTCTCTCCTGATCCCACTACCACAAGCTCTGGCTTTTGGCATCAGGAGTGCCAGCTGCATCGGGAGAAGCCAAGCCTGTCATACCATCTTCACATCAAATCTTCAGGGTACAAGAGCTACAGCATAGTTAGAGCTTAATGAAGAAACAAATACAAAAGGGAAGATTAGGCCTTGTTAACACTTGCATTCATTTGTTCTTATAGAAACTGCACTGGAAGGGTTGTTTTATAGAACTCATTCTTTTTCCTCTTAAGCAGAAAAGTTACATTGAGGATGCATTTTTTATATTGTAAATACACAGGGAAAAAAAAAATCTTTCAGTTCCCCTGTAACTACCAGCCAGCAAATTGTTTTGTCAAAAATGCCATTTGAAGCAGTGATGTCCATGACAACTGTCAAAATTGGTAAATAAATACTTTTTTTATATTAATAATATTGTACTTGTTGCCACATAAAGCATTTCCTTGTATATTTAAGTGGTACCATTGCATTCTTTCAAAAAATCGGGATGTGAAACTTTATCTATTGTTATGGGATAACAGTCTCCTCTTTGGGGAGAAACATTTATGTTTCATGGCACCATATTACTTTAATCTTCAAATTAATTGCGTTTCAGAAAAAGGAACCATATTTTTGAAGTTCACTATAAACTATCCAGAAAGTTTGACAGCAGAATGCTACAATTATTTTTTATTGTTGTAAGCAATCAGTCAACTGTACAAAGGTGTATTGTGTACAGCTGCAATGTAAAACCTATTTTTGTTTATACTATCTGTCAACTGCTTAATATACTAAGGTGCATTCTAAATGATATTATTCCAAAGGAAAAAAAGAACACTTTAATAGAAGAATGTACTTTGTACTCTACACTTTCTGTGTAAGGCCTACCCAACAAAGTTCATAATGTATCTGTGGCTCTTAAACTTTAGCTATATGTTGAAAGAAGATGGGCTATTTGTTGTAGATTCTGAGAGAAATGTGCAATGCTTGTATTGAGATGGAACTATTTGATTTTTATAAATTCTCGCACATTTTTGATGCAAGCCCAATGAAGAGACCCTTGCCTATGAGAGAAAACATAGGAACATGGACATTTAGGTATTATTTCAGAAAGTAACTTTCTGGAAGTTACTTTTTATAGACATAGGAAAAGACATATACCTAAACACAAGGCAGCCTGATTACTAAATAAATTTTTTTACGAGAAAAGCATTGAAAATAAAGTATACTATAGAAATAACTGAAAGGCCAAGTCATTTTATATAAATTGAGTTAACTCAAGGTAAATGTACACCTATATTCACATAATGATTACAAAAAAAACATTATGAATTAGGTTTTATACTATATAAGTAAAGCTTATCATTTCATATGAAGCAAGAGTCAGATATTACTCAGATATTATTGCCAAATTACTTCTTAATTTTTGAGGCATATTGCTTGAATCTACATTGGCCTAATATGAATGAGTCCTTCTTTTTCCTTTCTATGACCTGAAGAAAACCAGTGCTTTCAGTATGGTAAAAGTGGAACCCTTCTATTCCATTGATGTCTGAAGATACTACCAAATCAGTGTTATACCCTGAGTTCCACTGAACTTTTTACCTTTTGTGGTTATTATATTTATGTGACATTATTTGGTCCATGGTATGTACATATCCAAACAACAATGGGCCTTGAAATACTCAAAAGTATCTCATATTTCCTAGTCTACATTCTTAGTACTCTGAAATCATGAAGGTCACCATTTTAAGCTGACAACATCTTAAAATGTGGGGTCATATTGTAGGGAGCTGACCTCATCGCAAATACTGCTCAGAGAATTTGTTACACTGAATTCATTGATTATTTAAATGACACTTGGTATTTATAAGTGACAATTCTCATATGTTTTCAGACCAAGAGCAGTTAAATACTGAATATTGCTATTTTTATTTGTTAATTTTATTAGCAGTCTCCTCTGTAGTTTATAATTAAACATGACAGGTAGATTTGTATGGTGTCTCCAAATGTGCTTAGTTATACAGTAGTATTAATATAACTTTGTGATAAGTAAAATGAGCCTGCATTTTTCTTTCTGGACAACAGAACTCCTTTTTAGGCTTTTATTAATAATTACTTAAGCACTGATGCGACTACACTATAACATTCATTTCTAAAAATGTCCAACAATTTTAGCCAATGCAGTCAATTAGGTACTAGCAGGACAAAACATGTAGCTGGAGTATTTACAGGAGAATTAATTGTATCTTCAGTATAACACTATAAAATTTATGTGTTTATTTGGATTATTTTAAAACAGCAGCATGATAGAATAGAGTAAAATAAGTTCACATTGAGAAGAAAAATTCCAAAAACAAAATTTGACAAAAATATTTGTTTATCATACTACAATCATGTGTAATGTTACATATATTTAAATTTTTGCTGACAAAAATGAATGCCAGTAAATTTTCTGTTCAAAAATGTATTGCTAGCTTGAACTTATAGAGTTTAAGTGAATACTCATAGTGCTGTGAGTGTTAATATTACATGCATTTCATTGACAGTGATCTGGCCCCATTTTGGATTATAAAACATTACTTAAAGAAGCATATATTTTTATAAAGTTTAATGTTAATTTGGCCAAATTTGTAACTTCGATGAACAAAAACCAAAGAATATATGTACTTTCATTTAGATCAGGAAACACCCACCATGAATTTAATTAAATTTTCCTTTAAAATGAGTTGATTTTATGTGAAACATTAGCTGCAATATGAAGAGTTAACTTCTCTTTTTAAAGTGTAGAAAAATTTTGTTAGGTAAGAATAGAACAATTTAAATGTAACTAAAGAAATTAAATATATAATAATATTGAATATTTGGGCACTGGATAAACTTGTTCTGAATGGTTCTTTTTTTTTTTTTTTTTTTGAGAGATGACATCCTTAATCAAAATCTGAACTTGAACTTGCTACATTGCTCTTGCCTCCCCCTGGACCTCTAGCAGTGTGGGACTAGTATATAGAGGGAAAAGGGGCATGTGTAGGCATGGAATCGTGGCTGGGCCGAATAGCACCCCAGTATCCGCTATAGCATCTTAACCTCAAGCTTTGCTAAAATCAGAGGTACAATCCCACTAAGAATCGCTTCTGGTCTCCATGCCTGTCGCAGAGATGAAAACCAAAGTTTTCCTGGAGGGAGAATTGACTGAAGGTGGGAGATCTCAGAATTCTTTTACTCTGAGCCCATGCTTATATGTACTAGATGTGTGTATCTTCGTTCACTCTCTTTTACACAGGCTTTTCTATCTTACCAGGATTTTTAAAAAAATCCTTTCAGCCAAATTCTCGTTTGACTAATATTTTCTCTCATTATAGGTACTACTTGGCCTGAATAAATCAGGTGGTGATTTTGGCATATAGGATCCCTGAGAGGGCTGGCTTTAGCGAGAGGAGATCTGGATTCGAACTACAGCTTCTCTTCCCGTGGAGCCAATCACATGGTCTTACTGAGCCTCCGGAATTTCATTACATAATGACTCTAAAGATGACATAAAATATCATATGACAAAATTACTAGTGTTGTGTCTGGAACATAAGAGAGATGCCCCAGATTAATGACTGACTCTAAAATTTGGATGTGTAGATAGAACCTAGGACAAATTCAGAGCTGAGTGGTTCCTTAAGAATGGTTGTTTTATCCTGAGAGGTGCATTGAAGCCCCTTCATCTACAAGTTACAGAGCCTTGTATTGGGCTTTTGCATGATTCCCAGATCAGGGTTCTGCATTTAACCAAACCACGTGAAACCGGTTTGAGTCTTTCGTCATAGCTACAACTCAGGCAAGATTTGAAAAACTGGGTACTTAAAAGCAAACAAAAAGAATGAAAGTTGACACAGAAATCCAGAGTTATTTTTCTTGTTTTTAAATATGGAAACTTGCACACAATAAACTAAATAAATATATGCTGAATGAATACACAAATAAATCAAGATGAATTTTAAATACACAAGTCACTGAAATTTGAAAATAAGTAATTCTGAATTCACCCTAACCTTTCTTTTTTTTCTTTTGGAAATAGAAAGTTCAGGGGATTTTGAGAGAGTGAAGCATATTCTAAAATAATACATCTTTAAGTTCATATATGTTGAAGAAAAACTACTTGGCATACATCTTTACAGAATGTACCTTAAAGTACAAGAATAAACCCATATCAGTACATACTTCTTGCACAATTTTTTTCACCACTAATTCTATCACAAATTTATTCATAGAATGGTCTATCATGTCTTCATAGTACAAGCATTTATTCAGCATGTTTTATTAAATAACATAGTCAGATGTTTACTAAATACAGCCTTTAACTATTTCATGAGGAATATATTTTTTCATATCACCACCTACATTTAGGTTTAATCAAGATTGCTGACGTATGTAGGCCAACAAAAATGAGTGGCTCAGCTGTAGGCATTGTGTTGACCTGTTAACCTGAATTTCATTTTTGACTACTTTTGTATTTAAACTTAAATTCCATAACCTACATATGCACAGGGGATTAATTCTCATTTGAGAATTAGCATCGTACTTTAAAATAACTGTAACAGCAAAAATAGGTGTTCGTTTCAACCATCATTTTTTTCATGATTTGGAGCTTGTCTCCCTGAAAGTTCTTCCATACTGCAGAGTGAAGAGGCAACTTAAAGTGTACCAATAGGAGAGGTCTGCAGAGATGCCACTTCATAATGAATGGTGGCATCTGTAGAGGTCCTTTATTTTCTGACATTCATAAAAATTATACCACATCTATATACATTTTAAGTGCCAATATAAATATAAAAACCTTCTAAATGATATTTTCCTAGTAAATATAATTCACATAAATCTCAATGATTCAAAATAAAACTGGTTGATGCTAATATTTTCTTTCTAATATAAAACTTGTATATTAAAAAATTATAAAAATACAGAATTACCTTAAACTAAAAATAAACCTATGCAGCAGATAATTTTTTTTACACCTGCCATCTGATGGTATCAGCCCACTTATAAGTGATGATGCTAATATAAAAAACTATAAATTAAATGCTCAACTTTGCAAATGCATCTATAAAGATTAGAAAGAAAATTATCTTTGAATCTATTAATGGAAGGATTTTCTTTCTAGGAAACACATACATAAAAGTTAATGCAAGAAAAATATTTTTATATCACTATTTGTTTTCCTCACTGCACTTTGATTTTGAGTCCTTAAAGAACCTCTCCATATAGTAAATTTAATTTTGTCCATTTTTTTTAGGAAAGTCGATAATGATTTTAGATTATTGTATGAATATCTGTTCTAGTGCTCAGTGGGTTATTTTTTGGTAGTTTAATAATATTTTAAATATAATTTTCACATAGCGAATATTTTAACTGAAATATGACATCAAGATGATGTATTTACCCTTCTCTAATACTGTGTAATTGAATAAAATACACTCATAGTAATTATTATACAAAATAAATAAACTGAGAGTAAATTTTATGTCCAGTGTTTCTGAACAATAAACATTTCTCCGAGTAGCATGTTTATTTTTGAGAAACTTTCTTATTATATTTAAAAATATATGTGACCTTATCTTTTTAGAAACGTATAGAAAAATCTTTGCCAGCATTCAAGTTTCTCAAGTAAAAGGCACAGATATATCCTTCAAGAATTGTTCCCCTCTGTATGTTTTAAAGGACTTTTAAGGACAAATTTAATAATGCAGTTCACTATTATATAAGAACTTGAGATAACCATAGAGAAACAAGAGGATAGTTGTGCCCAACTTTTATTTATGTCGAAAAATAATGTATCACACAACCATTTTTAGTGATGATTAGGACTCAAAAGATATACTAGTTAAATGAAGTGTTTGTATCATATCTCATGTCAATCTACAGAGACATAACAAATTTGCATTTATAAACCTTCATAATTATGAAGTTAATATTTTTCTTTATATAGTCTATTTTTAGCAAATGCTACATTTTTCTTAGAATCAATTGTAATCAGTTTATAGTGCTATAATATTAATAAAATTTTAACACCAAAAATATATTAGCCATCCTTCCTACAATACCTGCATGGCAATATTCAGTATTTCTGCTCTTTACTGCATACACATTGCTATATGTTTCTCATCAACCAAATTCTTTCCTCTTTTTTTCTACATCTCTCTTTCTCTCTCTTCCTTTTCTCCCTCTATTTTCTCCATTCTTTCCCCACTCCACCCAGTTCCCTACCTTCCCTGCCCTTAGTTCCTCACTGCGGAGTAGTGAACATATTAAGAACATTCAGTTGTGGTTGGGCTTCTAACCTTGCTCAACTCCAGCATTAGCAAAGGGATTCAGTTTCTTGAATTCATTAATAGTGTTTTGCCACAAAAGGCTTTGTAGTTCTCTCCTGAATATTGAGCCTAGCTTAATAACATTCCATTTATGTTAAAGACACATTTAATCTGTAAATGTGACCTTTAGAAGAATTCTCTTGTTTTTCATTAAAGAAACACTGCATTACAAATATTAATTATTCCTTGATGCCATATTTTAATTAACTAATCATGTGCTATTTGCAGCAATAAAGACTGTAGTAATGTATGTGCAGTAATGCTATGCAATGCAAGATCGATATCAAAGAATCCACTGCTGCAGAAAAGACATGTTTTGGGTATCTTCTCTGGATGAATTTGCTTATATAAAGCATTTAGTCTAGAATGATGCTTTGTTTTGCTTTGTGTTTTGTATTTTTAAATGCCAATGCAAGTCTGATTAAAATGCTGAACATATCGTTAGCCCCATCACTAATAAGTGAACGTTCACTGATGCATATTAGCAGGGTCTAGCAATGTGGTGAAATTGTCACTTAAGTGCTTGGAATCTGAACACAGAAAATGACAGGCAATGCCGAAGGTCCGGCTCCAGTGCATGTCTTCACTGTAGCTGGAGTCACTGGAATGGTGAAACCAGTTTAGGTTCAAGGTCGCTGCTGACATTCAGCTGTCATGGCTTCATTGTCTGCAGGCCTTCTCTCCATTGACACATTCAAGAGTACTTTATAGCAACCACAAAGAGCCAGTCAATTGATACCATTACACTTCATGCACACACAAACCACAAGCCTGTTCAGGACTGTTGATACAGTCTAACATTTATTCATTAAGGGATCTATTGAAAATGCAACTTGCCCAGCCCCACTCTTAACAACATAGACTTACTTGTTTAGTCCAAACATTTAGCTACGTCTTTTTCAAGTTTTGCACAGCATTCTCTAATTGAGGTAACATTATCTGCATTTTAATGCTACACCATTTATGTCCAATGAAAGATTACCTGAAGAACACTGCCATTACCACACTAGTTTAAATACGGGCAGTCGTATAGAAAAAATATACACAAAAGATGTAAGCAGGGGAAAAGGGAGATATTTATTTGTTCTGGGAGTGCCACGGAAATCCAATTGCTCAGAAATGAAATAAGAGTCTGGAGTGAAAGGAGGGAAAACCTAAGCTTGGGTCAGGGAAGAGGCAGTGATTAGCTCCATTGTTAGGAGCTCTTTGAGCTTCGTTGGTTGTAAAGAAAAACCCACTAATGAATCTATTGAAGCTTGCCAGAACTTTGTGTGGAAGACAACTTAAGTTATGGTGCTTATCTAAAAAATGGTAGTAAAGCATGTGGGTATATAAAACAGCACATATGTCTCTTTATTAACAGCTTGCCCATAAAAACAAAAAAATTGTTTAAAGATAGTATGTTGCACAAATGACCTATTTAACATGCATGTGTTTAATTTAATATTCACAGGTCTTGAAATAAAATCATCTAAATGATTACAAAATCTAAGAAAATGTGTCTTATTATAGTTTAAAGATGAGGAAATAGGCAGAAATATAATGGAGCTAATCTCTTCTTGGTTGTCTACCAATATTTGTAAAGAAAGATGGGTTTAAAAGTCAAGTTGGGTGGCTGTTTCATGTTTTGCATATTTTAAATATGCAAAAAAACATTTCATTAAGGAATGTAATCAACTGACATTAAAAGTAATAGACTTGGGGGAAAAAAGCCAATATGCCCATGTACTGTACATAGTAAAAAATGTTCATCATGCTTCCATCCAACGTGACATTTCTAACATAGAATTAAATCCGTTTTTGTTGTCTGATGTAACATATAATTAAATATGCCTATTTAATTCTACAAAATACATTGCACTGTCTAAAATAAGGCTACCATTAATGTAAGGATTCAATTAGGCAGCAGTACATTAGAAAAGATAATTTTGGCCAATCACTTGGTTGAGATTATTGCTAGAAGCTGGAAAACTTATACTGTATAACAAGTAGAGGTAGAACATATTCTTCTGAAAGTTTTGCCCTGAATTAAGTTTTGCCAAATACTTTTAAGGGTTATATTAGCAAAGCAAAGTTCAAATACAGAATGAAAAGAGATAAACTCCCCACCGTCAAACTCATCCGTGGTTCCATGACTGTTTCACAAGAATGAAGTTTGTTACTTGGGAAGCAAGATTCTCTACCTCTGAGGACTTATTTTGTAAATAAATGAGAGTTATGTCAGTGAATTTGCTCGTTCTTTTTCATGAGCACATAAGCATTATTCCTCCAAAGCATACTATTTTGGGGCAATAAGACGAACTGCTAAGCAGAATTCTTTTTTATAATGTCAAGGGTCTCTTTACTTTTGACATCTCAGGTTTCTAATTAAGGCCCTGGGAGACTTTCTGTGGAGATTATCTTATAGTTATCATGAAATTGTCTCTTTAAACCCACGTCCACATAAGGGAAGAGATCCCTGCCACAGAATAAGCAATCTTTCTTCAGGTCTTTATTAATTTGCTTCAGTGATGAAACTAGTATGAGCAAAGGCTAAACACAACCAAATGAAACCTGCTTACATGGCGGTGGTTTGTCCCAGGTCCAAACAATTTGGAATCCATTATGATAAGGTTAGTTACCAAGAATGTCTCTTTTTCTATAAGATTTTATGTCAGGAAATTTGACTTAATGTTGACCCACAGAAAAAATTTGAGGATGAGAATTGCAAGAGCTATGTCAAAAGACCAAGGAGGCAAAGGGAATCAATATTTATAGGATATCTACTACGTTCCAATTGTTGTATTAGGCACTTTACCCATATTGTTTGCTCTCCTTAATAACCCTGCATATTTTGGGATTATTGTTCCATTTTATGGATGAGAAGACAGAAGCTTCAGGATATTTAAAAATCTAGCTGAAACTACAAAGCAAGCAAGAGGTACAGCTGTGATTTAAACCAAATACCATATTCTTCTGAAGCTTATACTGTCTCAAATACTTGTTTCAGCCAAAGGATTTTAAAAACCTTGATAAAATTTAGCTAAAGTTGCTGATGCCATTTACAGTGAATAATACCTTCTCTCTCTTTCTCCTTTATTAAATATATTGCTTCACTTCTTTTCAAATTCACTCCCTGTAATGAGCTTTTTATTTTGCCTTTCTTTCTCTTCCCTTCTTTCCTTTGCTACTACAGAACATTGAAGATACATCATCTTCCACATCAGACTTCTCCTGTACCACACATCTTCCATCTCAGCTTAATAGTAGTAACTTTACTAACAAGTGAAGATGGCCTACCTATTCACAACTGTTTCTACTGTATTTTTTTTCTCATGTAAAGAATATGAATGTATTAATAAATCTGTTGGCCCAAAATTCAGGGTCTTTGTAAATGTTATATAAAATCATAATGACATATTATAATCCTTCAAGCTTCCTTCCAAAACTCTCTTTTATTACTTTTTATTAATTTCACAGTTTTTTTCTAGGACATTTCTTTTGCAATGAGGAAACAAACTTTTATGGTAAGTCACCATGTTTTTCCACTGTAGAGTCCACATAAAGAGATGCATGCTAAGTTTTGCAGTCTATACTATAAAGGCCTTCTACATGTGTGCTGCCTGTGTACATGCGTATATAAACTTCCAGGTGTAGCCTTCTGTCTAACGTCTAAGCATCCTCTGTTCACACTACTTTTGTATGTGGGAATTTTTTATGTGCTTTGGACATATTTCTTCAAGAAAAATAAAAGACTGTTTAAGTGCATATTATTAGTTAAATAGCTTGGTCAATTTTTGGAGTATTCACTCATTTGAATGGCAAAGAAATTATCCCATCTGAAAATTAGAAAGGATATAGAGCTTTTGTCACAGACACATTTACTGTCTCTCATAATGTAATCTTTCTTTGTCGGTCCAGCTGTATTTTCAAAAACCACTCTAAATGGGGACTTTAAAAAATGCCTTACTAAAAATGACACCAAATAATATTCAAATAATAGCAGAAGGAGAGAGATGACCAGAGCAAACGATTGTCTTTTTCTGAAACTTTGCTGAAACTAGATATAGGTTTCTACTTTTAATGATGTGACTTGGTCAAAACCATTTTTGAAATTACATTAAATTTCATCTTAGAAAATAAAATTATTTGGGGGAAATTCTTCCCATGGTATAATTTTTATTTTTTTTCTATTCTCTACTAGTACACAGTTGAAGCAAATATTCTATGGCATGGTTACTGTTAGTATTTCACCTTTTTTGGTGAAAAAAATATTTTAAGTGTTACAAATGGCTTTGAGAAAAATAATAAACTCTTTTAGGAAAGTGAAATATGCTTTTAAGATATGCTTTCAGTTAATTTATAATCCAGAAGGAGGCTTATTTGATGGTTGTACCCTATAATTAGTGAGGTCAGTAATCAAGACAACTGTGATTTATTTTACCAGGAGAGCTAAGAGACTGAAGACATCTGGCCTGGATGACTCTGATGGTAAAATGCAAAGTTCACCTAAATTTGCTTTGTTACAGGATTCTCTACAGAGAAACAGAAGATGTTATATTGTCTGGATGAGGACAATTCTGCAGTGTCAAAACTGGATAATATTTGTTTTCTGGCAGCAGAATTTTGTATCTTATTTCTGAAGACAGTAAGCACTTGGGTGGACGTCAATGAATACTAAACACTAATTGATCTGATACATCCATATGCAGATACACAAATGCACATGGTGGCTTGTAATGGTTGAAAAATTACATTTTGGTGCTATTAAAAGATCTGTCACTTTCAGGTCAGAGTGGGATTTTGGAGGGGTAGCCTCCTACAATAGAAAACTATCTTGACAACGATGGTGTTTTAGGGTTGTTTGTTGTTTGGCTTGTTGATGATGCTTAGCCAAGGAGACACTTCCTTTCAGATTCTGTCTTCCAAACCCCAGGGCTCTGTTCTGGGCAGTTCAGCCTAATGGAATTAAGCCTGACATGTTTCAAGTCTATTTCTTTATAAAATAAATGTAAAACAATGGTTTAGATTTCTAATAAAACTCTTGAAGCATGGGGGATTCCAACTTTCCTTGTTCTTTACACATCTGTAAATAAAGTGCATAAAAGAGGAACACAACAGGATAAATCAACATAAATTTGAAATCCACTGCAGCATATTAAATGGCGCAGTCTCAGTCAAAGGGAGGCTGACCCCGAGGCTTCGTGCAGTTTGAAGCTAATTGTTTTCGTCAGGATGGGAACGTCTGGAAGTCCATGGCTGTATCCCACCAGTAAGGCTCCAGTAACTGAGCCGGCCCACAGAGAATGGACCCACTTTGTAGCGACACAGCGGGCTCAGACACCACCTATTCTGCTCTCCAAACTGTCATGCATAACAACTTTATTGTGCTAAATTGAACTTGAAAGCAACCAAAGGCTATGAGAAGGAGAGGCTATGAGAAAAGCGTGCTGTCAGCGCTGGCAAAGGCTGACCTGGAAAGTAGGCTCAGAGACAGGGGAATAAAAGACCAGGCCCCATGAACACAGCATATTGTTTCATTTTAAAGTATGATTCCCATACCAGAGAAAGTAGCAAATGTGATGTAAATTTATTTAAATAGATTCGACCGCTTAAAAGTTTGCCAGCCGCTCTTATCCAACTTTCCCAGCTCTCTGATTCGTTACTTACAGTGGGAATATAATGACATATAGTCATCATTGTAACAGCTTCTTTGCAGGGGCACAATGATGATTAATAGCCAGCAGCAAATTTTCACATGGGCTCTGAAGCACTATGGCATTAAGCAGCCAAACAGTCCCAAATCCCCCTTTTCTGTTCCGCTGAAAAGTCCCCTCCTTGTACCTTGCAGATAGGAACAAAGCCTATCTTAATTCCAATCAGCTTTTCCTCATTCAAAGGGACCTTCTCTTTTTCATAATTGATTCATGTGCATTTTTTAGTGTTCCACTGAGCTGAAGCCACTTTTCTCCTTTTCTCTCCTCTGTCCTCACACCAGCACCCCTCTTTTTTTGAGGGGGCAAGGAGTGGGAAACATTTCAACAACAACAACAACAGTAAAAAAAATGGTGGGTTTTTTCTTCCCCAAATATTTGCTAAATAGATTTCTCAATTAGTATTAGCTTGTGCTTTACATTTAAAAGGATTTCAAACAAAAATTAACTCCTGGATTTCTCCATGGTTGGAAATGGTTTTAGTTATAAAAAGTATGAGCTTACTGAAATAATGCTGGTGGGAGCCCCACAACCATGGCCTGTTTCCTTGGGGGAGTCTAAGGAGCTCTCCTTCCCATGACAGACTCACAGCTGGAACAAGGGCAGAATCTTTTGCTCTGGACAGATTCTTTTTTCTCCTCTGTGCTGGTAGCTACCAAAAAAGAAACAAGTGACCAAAACGGAAGGCCGCAAATGCAGAACTCTTAAACCCATTCTGTCCTTCTTAAGTATCATTTTACTCCATAGTAATCTTACATTATAATTATTAGCAGAAGCTCCTGTGCCATTTGTAGAAGTGCTCTCTCCCATCCATAGTTTCCACCTCCTGTGATAACAACACAAATGACATCAACCAGTGCTGTCTTGGAAGGGGATTTCTGCACTCAAATTCATTTGTGTTTCTATGAAAATATAATGGCCATAAAGTGCAGAGTTTTAGTAGATATACTTTGCATATTTGTTTACATTTCTTACAACCCTGTCCTCATTTTTCTGTATGAATAGGGTGAGTGTATGCCCCTGTTTGCTAGGGACAAACCTCATTTATGCCTATACATAATTATTGATAGTACTGTCTTTCACCCTCACAAGTGTCCTGATTTGAACAATTTGAAAAACTCATGCCGTTTTGCTATTAAAATGGCCCCAGATGACTTAAAGAAACCCAAAGGGTGGGCTGTCTCTTACCCAGGTGGCTGTGGATTGATTTATACTATCCCAGTTTAGGGGAAAGAATCAAACTTGGAAATCCTGCTGCCAATGTAGCAGCACCGACTTTTGTCTCACCCACTTTGAAGAGGTCAGTTGACCCTATACAGCTTCTTTGATATGTGGCAGAAAAGAGGTCATTTGCTGAAATGAAAGACACATTACAAACCAGATTTTAAGTGTGACACTCTCCTTCAGCTGGGTCACTGTTCTCACTATGAGCCAAAGTAACATACTTCACTGGTCAGATAAAAATACTCTGCCATATTTTAGAATAATGGGCTTTCTCATGTTTTGGTGTCTCCACATGGTTAAATGAAGAATATGTCCAATTGATAGGAGAAATTCTGTTCATCATTTTTTATTCTAGTGCTTATATCTTCTCATAAAAAAGCAATGTGTGAAAGTGGCATAATACATCTGTAATTGTATTTTTCATTCAAAAATTTCATGCAGGTGAGTATAATCTAGTCTTTGAGTTATAGAACCCGAGACTCCCAAAGAGTGTTACAAATCCACATGGCAATTGTCCCAAGGGTTGGGTTTTGTATGTGGATTGCAGCATTAACTGAGAGATGTGTAATATCATCTCTAGGCAGAGACTTCTCTACCAAGGGCCACTGAGAAGGTTCATGATGTTGTTTATTCCTGAAAGTATATGGAATAAATGGACTCCTGATGTGCTAGTTTCAGAATAACTATAGCAAGACCTTAGAATTTCCCACTCTCTCCCCTACTGAAGTAGATACATACATATGTCAAACCCAAGGTGATTATATTTTATTACATGGTGCCTACATTTAGAATTATAAGATTTCTTTAAAAAAAATTTCTTAACTGGTTCCTGGACTGTTTTTTGATATACTCAAACTTTTCATATTTTTACTCTGATTTTCCATGTGTTTCTTTCCTCTTTTTACTTTCTAACAAAACTGTGGTTTCTTCTCCTGTTATTGTGCAAAAATAGGCTCAGAGAAGGTAGACATAGCCCCATGAGATGAGTCATAATTGCTCTAAACCTTTCATCATCATTCCACTCTCTTTTGCCAGGGATTGGTTTAGAGATGAACATGTAACTCATTTGCCAGTGGAACATGAAGAGAAATCTACTGGGAAAGATTTGCCTTTTGTATAAAGAGAGATAGACTCATTAGGAGAATCCCATACTCCTCCCTGTTTTTAGATCTCGCTTTATGAAGATGGGGGCTTGGAGTTGTGCAACAATGACAGAAGAGCCAAGAAAATTCTTAAATAGCTGACTCAGAGATGTGACATTTGTAAAATGTTAATTTAAAAACTTAGAAACTGCCACATCTAGACTTCTTGTTGTATGAAATAATACACCTCTATTATTTATGCTGCTTCTAAGTTAGGAATTCTTTGCTTGCAACCCAAAGCACATTAACTGAATTTCTCGCCTTCTCTTTTCCTAGTTATTTCTTTCCTACTACACATATCTTTCTAGCTGCTCTTAGTCAACATGATGGGATGATAGACTCAGAATACTGCAGTTTTGATGAAGTCTGATTTGTCTATAGTTTCTTTTGTTGCCTATACCTTTGGTGCAATATCTAAGAAAGCATTGCTAAATTCAATGTGAAGCTTTTCCTCTGTTTTTTTCCAAGAGTTTTATAGTTTTAGCTCTTACATTTAGGTATTTGATCCATTTGGAGTTATTTTTTGTATATGATGTTATTTAATAGAATACAATGTTGTTAGAAAATGTTGTATATAATATCATTTTGGATGCGGACAGGGGAAAAGGGTGAAGATGACAGTAGAGTCCTCTTCAGGACAATGAAAGTGAGAAGACAGTGGAGCAACATCTTTACAGAAAGGAAAAAAAATGTCAAGCTAAAATTCTATACCCAGCAAAAATAACTTTCAAAGATAAAGATGTTTCATGTATGCAATAGCTAAAAGAGTTTATCACCCACAGACCTGTGCATCAAGAAAGTTAAAGAAATTCCTTAAGGAAGAAAGAAAGTGAGACCTGATAGAATTGAAAAGCACTGGAAATGGCTATTTCATATGTTTTTCTTATTATTTAAATCATTTTTAAAGATGATTGATCTGACAATTAACTTATATGTGCTATATAAAGAACTCTAAAAATTCAAGAGTAAAAGAAAATCCAATTAGAAAATGTGCAAAAGACAGGAATAGACATTTCACTGAAGAGGATATAGGCAAATATGCACATGAAAATATGTTTAACACCTTTAGCCATTAGGGAAATACAAATTAAAACCACAGTAAGTACATAAGAAAGGCTAAAATAAAAAAAAATAGCATCAAAGCTGGTTAGGATACAGAGACCCTAGATTACTCATACATTGCTGGTAGGAATGTAAAATGCTACAACCACTTTGAAAAATAGTGTAGCAGTTTCTTAAAAACTAAACAACCACTTGCAACCCAGCAATCACACTCGTTGGCATTTAACCCTGAGAAATTAAAATGTACATTTACACCGCAATCTGAACACAATGTTCACAGTTGTAATAGCATCAAACTGGAAACAGCAAAAATATCCTTCAATAAATGAGTGGTTAAACAAATTGTGGTACATCCATGCCATGGAATACTAATCAGCAATAAAAAAGGAAGTAATACACATAACAATTTTGATGGCTCAAATAAATTATGCTGAGTGAAAAAAACCAACCTCGAAATGTCACATACTGTATGATTCCTTTTATATAAAATTCACAAAATGAAAAAATCATGAATTGGAGAATAGATTCATGGTTGTCAGAAGTTAGGGACGGTGGGAGAAAGGGAGTGGGTTGACTATAAAGGGGTAGCACAACAAGAAATGTATTTGTGATGATGGATTTTTTCTATATCTTGACTGTGTTGGTGGTTATATGAATATACACATTTAATATTAATAATATGACATAGAACTATGTACCATGTCAAGTTTCTGGTTTTGATATTTTACTATAGTTATATAAGATGTAACCATTGGAGGAGACAGTGGAAAGGCTACATGAGAACTGTTGTACTATTTTTGCCACTTCCTGTGAACTTACAATTATTTCAAAATTAAAAGTTTTTTTTATAAAAAAACACTACTAAGAGACTGAAAACACAAGCCACAGACTGGAAGAAAATCTTTGCAAAGCATATATTTGATAAAGGACTTGCACCCAGAATATATAAATATTTCTGAAAACTCAACTATAAGAAAAAAAGGACCTGATTTAAAAATAGGCAAGATTTAGACAATTCACCAAAGACAATATACTGATAACACTAAAGCACATGAAGAGAATGGCAGCATTATTAGTCATGAGAGAAATGCAAATAAAAATGACAATGGAATACCAATAATCGTCCCTTATTAAAAGTCTTACCATGGCAAGTATTGGTGAGGATGTGGAGAAACTAGAACTGTAATATATCAGCATTAATGTAAAATATATGAGATGTAATGTAAAATGCTATGGCCACTTTGGAAAACAGTTTGGAAGTTCATAAAAAGTTAAATATACATGGTATGATCCAGCCAATTCACTCACAGGTAAAATGAAGCCTAAGAGAAATGAAAGCATATAGCCATTCCAAGCCTTATTCATGAATATTCATAGCAGCTTTATTTGTAGCAGCTCCAAACTGGAAACAATCCAAATAGCCATAGCATCAAAATCGATAAGAACTTGTGGAATATCTATACAAAGGGATACTACTCCGTTATAATACAAAATGAACTACTGATAGTTCATTCAACATGGATGAATCTCAAAATAATTTTACTGAAAGAAGGAAGCCAAAGTATACATCTTGTAGGATTCAACTTATATAAAATCTAGAAAACGCAAACTAATCAATAGTGACAGAAAACAGATCAGTAGTTGCTTAGGGTTGGGAGGAAGTAGAATGGCGGATTACAAAGGATTATGAGAAAATTTTTGGAGGGTTTGGTAAATTCATTATCCTGGTTGTGATGATTGTTTCATGGATTTATACATTCATTAAAACAAATCAATTTATTATCTGATAGTTATTCTTTAAATTAAAAAAAAAAGTAAAATAATCAAGGTGGACTCTATTTCTCTCCCCTTTGAAATTGCCTCAATTAAGAGAATATAGCAGACTTGAAGCTTTGTGATCTCTGAGAGTAGGTAAGGAAAGTCCATGCAGCTTCTCCCAGTTTATTTTAGGACACTCGCCTTTGGAGCTCTGGGCCACTATGTAAGAAGTATGGCTGCCCTGAGTTCATTTGTTGAAGAGACCTTGTGGCAAGACCACATGGAGAAGTTCTGAGACTGTGGGCAGATAAATAAAGATGCTCAGACAGCCTCTCACTGACAAGCTGTCTGAGGCCATCAACAGACTGCAAATTCAACCAGCTAGCTGAACCTTGAGAGCCAATAAAAGAATGTTGTTTTACACCATTAAGTTTTGGGATGATTTGTGATACAGCAACAGATGACTAGAATGCTACCTATTCTATATTTTCTATGTTAATAGTATAACTTTTGTTCTTTCCAGGAAAGACAATGTGTTAACAAATGACTAAATGTGATTTGTTTTTTATACATTGTTACAGCTTCCCATATAAACAAATTTGCCAATCAGAAGAAATTATTTGTCATTGTATATGTCCTAGCTTTAAGTTTAGGAAAACAGAGCAACTCTATCTACGGATTAAGGGAATTGCTAATCAATCTAAAGCCTTCAAATTTAGCGGAAGCCAATCAATCAGTCAACCAATCAACAAACTACTGAATGTTGGACCTTGTGGAGGATACAAAAGACATCTGGTCTGTCACGTCCTCCAAGGGTTTATCACCTGGGTGATGAAACAAGTCATTTTTGCAGCAAGATGTTGTAGCATGTCTTCATGGAAGAGGAAGAATTTGGGCTATAAATGATAAATTGTCAATATCAATTATTTGGATGATTTTGAATTGCTTTCTTCATTTTGTCTCAAAAGAAATTTTTTTTGTGCATGATTGTCCTATGAATATACATCAGGAAATACAACCTAAGAACTATTATTTGCTAATTAGGCAATTTTCCTCCCACTATTTATCTACTTTCTCCAACTCAGGATTATTCCTGAGTGTATGTATATTGTTCAAACACCTTGGCAGCTTTAATTTGAAATAATCTTAGCAATGGGACCATTGTAATCCAGCTAATGTGGGGATGAACAGGGGTGCTGCTTAATGCAATCATGTTGAGAGATGATGGACTTGATATAAATAATAGGTATTAATAATAGCATTAACCTGTGTTAAGTCTTGAAAACAATTTCCAATATCTTTACATTCAAAATTTATATAAGGGCAATGTATCTGACTTTGTACTCAGGTACAGGCATTGCAGAAAGCAAAGACCTACAATGTGTGTGGGGACCCCAAAACTTAAGACTGGGTGCTTTGAAATCTATTATGTGCTGTTTAATGCATTTAAAAAAATTGTGCCTGGTAAACTGAGTGGTCCAGTGGTGTGTTCGAGCCTGCCTGTACCGGGTGGCATGAACCAATTTGTTATCAAATCATTTTGATTTCACATTTAGTGACACATTGAAAGCTTAAAACCATTGGAATCTTAAAACCAGCTATGGTAGGAGTATTTAAACCACAGAAATGGCAAATTCTACATGTGAGGTCTCCACCCTTCCACCCCTGAACAAATTGTTAAATATTTACCAACACAACCCTAGCTATACCTCTAAGTTTTTAGATACAAATCAATTTCAGTAGGTATCTCTGAGTTGGAAGTCATTTGAAACGCAATGAAGTGTATTTGTAGGTGAGGCCAGCACTACACGGGAAGGGTAAGAGTGAATTCCTGGGAAGTAAAAGAATCAGATAATTACTTTCCAAAACAGTATTTATCACAGATTTTACATATATATATTTTCTTTTCCAGCTTCTGCCAATCCTCGTGGGACAAAAAGATGACTTTCTGACATCTCCCAGAGAGGAAAGAGGGAACTAATAGCCAATTATGTGGTGAGAATTAGTGTCACTAGCTCCCAGCACACATCAGAAGCAAGCCTAAATCTTCTGGATGGGAAGAGTTGTACAGATGAGAGGTTTGGCAAGCAAGATCCCAAAGTGAGGAGAATGCCTGTCATGGGAGGTCATAACACCAGGAAAAGTTCCAGGTAGTTAGGTGTGAAGATAGGAACCAGTAAGTGTTAAACTAAATACTGATGATATGAGTTGAAGGATACAGAAAGAATGTTAATTGTAATTAGGTGCTAATGTATTTTTACATTTTCCTTTTATTTAACATCCCTTTAAAATACAGTACACACTTTAATAAATATCGATGTTTATATATCAGCATTTTAGGAAAAAAAGGGCTATTTTCATAGGAAAAACTAATAATGGGAAAAAATGTTCTACTCTGAATCCTCGAATCCCCCTGTGTTAGGCCACGACGGGAGAAGTGACATCTGCCAGCTTGTGACTTGTTCTAATGCTGCCTACTGGGAAGTATGTGGCCTCAGGAGGAAACTCAGACTCACACAGGGTGACATATGATGGAGAGAAAGAATTAAATCAACATGCTTGTAAGATTCAATATCGCAATTCGAGAACAAACTATTTTGTGGGAGTATTAGACTGAAATAAAATGAAGGATTGGGGAGAACTGGAGCTATATGAGGCTCCAGGTGGGTGATGGGGATTCAGGATTTTAGAAGCAGGTTTGAACCATGACCAGAGAGAAACACCTCTCACTAATAACCATGTTTGGATTTCTAAAATGTAGAACCCAATGATACCCATTGTATTGCTCTCCAACTCCCTTTTAATTGATTCTCCATTAACTGTTATCTCTGTTCCAGGGTCCTGTTGGAATAAATGTATCTGTTGCACAATTGAAATTTTCGACTCTTTAAATAGGAACTAGACTCCGCTGTAAGAAATAACGGTGATGTAGAATCCCTTTTGTTCTCCTGGAGAGAGTTGGAACCCATTGTATTAAGTGAAGTATCCCAAGAATGGAAAAATAAGCACCACATGCGCTCACCAGCAAATTGGTTTCCCTGATCATCACCTAAGTGCACATTTGGGAATAACACCAATCGGGTTTCGGACTGAGGTGGGGATGGCGGGAGGGGATGGGTGCATACCTACATGATGAGTGCGTTGCGCACCGTCTGGGGAATGGACACGCTTGAAGCTCTGACTCGGGTGGATGGGCGGGACTTGGGCAATATATATAACCTGAACTTTTACACCCCCATAATAAGCTGAAATAAATAATATAAAAAAAAATAATAAAATTCCATGTAAAGAATTTAAAAAAAGGAACTATATGAGAAGATTACAAATCTTGACCATGAGAGTATATACAATGCAATAATGTGTGTACAAGAGTGAGTGTGTGATTTGCAAACCTTTAGAAACAGTTTTCCAGTTGACAGACCCAGCAGACAACATCAGTCCTTCCTATCGGCTGAGTATATTCCAAGCAGAGCTTCTCTGGGCTATTGCCTCCTGATACACTCTGCTTCCCGACACCTCTGCACTATTTCCACTTCTCACTGCCATTTACAACTCCCAAGTTTGTATCACTTATGGATTTCATTCATGTGCCATTTACCTTTTTTCCAAATAATTAAGCCCAAAATTACATCAGAGCTTGCTCAAGCTGCTTGCCACCTGGATAAATTATACATCATGACTTCTCCAGTCAATCACCCTCTTGCATTTGTAACATTCTACAGGTTGCTTAGCTTTGCTTGTTTTCTCTGGCAGCCCTCAGAGGACGAGGCTTACCCAGGGAATTACAAGGAGGAAAACACAGTAGATGATTTTTTTTTTTTTTTAACATTCCAACTTGCATGTTCTTCCAGTATCTCTCTTGTGGAAAAGAATATTTTTATCCTCCTATATGACTGGTGAGAACTACTATTTTGGAAATCAATAAGATGAAATATATTTTCACTAATATTTAGCTAAGGTTTAATTTATATAAAGAAATAAGAAAATACTCTCCTTACATACCAAACTTTTATGAACAGTTCAAATTTTAAAATTCAGGTAGATGAAAGTTTTATTAGTTATATTTTTTTTTTTTTGTTATTTGGAACTTGCCTAAATTTTCATAAATGTGGGAGTATTTGTTCCCTGTTATATTCTCACTATCTAGAACATGGTCTGACATAGTAGGCATTCCATAAATGTTTGTTGAATGAATATTAACAAAATTATTGGCTAATAAATTTAATAAACTTATTCTCTGATGATAAAAACTGGAACGTGAGTTTCATGATATAGAAGCCCTGTCTATATTGTCTACCGATGTTCACTACTTAGCAAAGTGCTTTCGCGACATAGCAAGTGCGTAATAAATTAGAGTCTTGTTCAATATTCCACAAGAAATCATCCAAGTAAAGCATATCTGCCAATCTTAGTGTGAGCTCCCTAGCAATTTACATGGCCAGTTATCTGGATCGCTGTCACTGTTTCTCAGGGTAATCGTTCAAGTAGAGAAAGTGAATAAATACTCCGAGTTTCTAGGAATCTAGCCCAAAGTAGCTCTAAGAAACATGATTCTTTTAAAAAGCTCTCTTTTTTTCTCTTTGACGTGCATGCAAATGTTGCTTTAAATTTCACAACAGGTTTGTTATTACCTTAATATAAAATTGATATTTTAATTTCTTGCTACTACTTATTTAATCTTTTCCTCTTAACCCCAAATATTCCAGTGTATTCCATATTAAGGAAAGGTGTGCAATGTTCCTATGGCATCAATACCTGGTACACTTTCAACTCCAGTACCTAGGTTTGAAAATCATAATTTAGTAAGTGCAAGACTCTTAATCTATTTTTAACTAATTTTTTTCTTATTACAAAATAATACATATTTATTTTAGAAAAAAACTTACAAATCAGTGATAAATAAAAAGAAAAAAATTGCTTACATTTTCATCACTCAAAATAGACTTACAATTTTGGTTTATATTCTAATTATATATGTGATGTGTATATTTATAGATATTATTAGTGTATCACATAGGATTTGAAACTTGCTTATTCTCCTTGTAATTTGTCATGGACATTTCCCCACGTTGTAAATGCGTATTATTTTAGTGATCTGAAATCTTCTTTCACCAGGTGATTGCATTACTAGTTTCTTCCTCGTCAGGTCTTGCTCTTTCTGTCTCCTGAGTGAAGTTTCCCTTGATTTCTGCACCGAGTGCCACTCCCCACCTCCAGCTTTTCCCTATCACAGGACCCTATGGCTTATTTTCTGTTTTCCATAGTACTGTGGTCCCCAATGCAGGGATCAGGTCAGGAACGCAGCTGCACAGCAGGAGGCCAGCAGCTAGTGGGTGAGCGAAGCCCCACCTGCACCCATAGCCACTCCCCAGCGCTGGCATCACCGCCTGAGCCCGGCCCCCTCAGATCAGCGGGGGGCATCAGACCCTCATAGGAGCCGGAACCCCAATGCAAACTGCGCATGCGAGGGATCCAGGTGAGACTCTAACGCCTGATGATATGTGGTGGAGCCGACGTGGCAGCTCCCTCTCTCCCTCTCTGTGGAAAAACTGTCTTCCATGAAACCGGTCCCTGGTGTCAAAAAAGTTGGGGACCACTGCTGTAGTAGACAATAAGCTTCTTGAAGCAAGGAAAGTGTCTTTATTCATTGTTTTGTTCCCTGTGCCTAACCGATGCCTGGCACTTAGTAGGAACTCAGTAAAATAATGTTGAAAAAAAATGAATAAGGGAATGAATAAAAGGAGGAAGAAAATTCCATTGATAAATTCACCACAGTGACTTTATGCCCCCTTTTTTACACATTTAGGTTGTTTATATCTCTTTTATTATTATAAACATCACTTTGATACATATATTTCTCTGGACAAATTTTTGTTCCTATTCATTATTATTTTCTTAGTTTAAATTTCTAGAAATAAAATTGCAGGGTCTAAGGGTAGATAAACTTTCTAAGATTTTTAATATGTATTACCAGAAACTCTAACAATTTATACTCTCATCAACAGTATTTCAGACCATCGTTTTTCTCAAGTCAGTATTAGATTTTTGTCATTTTAAAACAGTATTGGTAGTTGAGAAATTTTATTTCATTTTAAATAAAATTTCTTTGATTTTAAGATACATTTATGTATGATATATTATTATATAAGCATATAATTACTTTTATATGCTTATTAGCATTGTCATTTCGTCTTTTCCTTTCATGAATTGTCTATGTTCTTTGCCAATTTAATCTTTTAAATTGATTTATGAGTTCATTATATGCTAAGAATCTATTTAATTTCTTTTTATTCATTTCACAAATATTTTTTCCCAGTTCATGGTTTATCTATCAGTTTTGTTTATGGTATTACAATTTTTATATTAAGTAAATCTTAAAACATATACAAAGTAGAGATAACACATATAAACTTTACTTATTCATCACCCAAATTCAATAATTATCAACTCACATCTACCATTGTTTTACCTCCCTCCATTCAATTCTCCTATTTTACCTCTTCCCAGTTCTTCATTATGTTGAAGAAAGTCTCATACATTGTAACATTTACCTTGTCAATACTTTAATACACATCTCTAAAAGACAAAGACTCTCCTTTTTCAACATAGCCTCAAACCTAAAATTATAGATATGGGCATAATACAGAGAAAAATTTATTTTTTTGGTAACTATAATCTTTTCCTTTATGGTTTCTCCTCTGTTATTCTTAGAAAAACTTTCCTTACTTTATGATTTTATAAAAATTCACTTATCATATCATTAATATAGAAGCTTTGTATAAAGTTTTGAAAATACAGATGAATAAAAAAAGTTGAATCTCATAACTTACCTATATCATTCTCAATACTATAGTGCAAACTATATTCTGGAAACATTTTATAATATACTTTTACAACATTAGAACCATACTATTCTGTAAATTAATATTTATAATAACTTATTTTAAATATCATTCCACATCAAGAAATATTTACTGACATTATTATTTTCTAAAAGTGCATAATATTCTATTGTAAAGCTGTACTATAATTTATTTTGTTTAATATCTTAATGCTAGACATTTAGATGGAGTATAATTTTTTGACAATGTAAATAACTAACTAAGCATATATTGAATCCCTATACCAGACACTATATTTGGTACTAAGGACACAAAGATGAGGGGGGGAAAAAAAAACAAACCAAGAACAATGCAGCTTCCTGCATATGGCTTAGTGTAGTTACAAAAATTTTCTTCAAATATTAATATTTTTATACCACTTTCAATTGTTTCTTTTGGGTAAATTCCTAAAAGTGAAAAACACTTTTAAAAGAATAATTTTTATAAATGCTATCATATTCTCCTACAGACTTATTGTGATATTTTATATTTCTACCTGCACTACATTAGTGTTATTTAATAATATTAGATATCATGGCCATTTTCAATTTTTGGTAATATGGTAGGTGAAATGATTTGTCACTGTTGTATCCAGTGTTTTATTATCGCTAGTGACATTAACTACTTGTTTACATACTTATTGACCCTCTTGTATTTCTTCTTTTGTGAATTGCCTGTTCATGTTCTTTGCACATTTTTTTTTCCTCACTGAGGTGTCTGACTTCTATCTTTTATGATTTTATTTTGAAAATTTAAACACTTAGTGCATCACAACAATGGTTATATGTGGAGGTCCTATGTGTATAACTGACAAAAACTTTTGGCTAAGTAAAATTATTGTAAACCGTTAAATTTGAAGTCTATCTGTATAATATTCTCAACCCAATTTGGAGACTTTTGTTAATTGCTCAACATTTTCTATAAATATTCTTATACTATTATAGAAGACTAAATTTAAGGCACCAATCTATGAATAGGTCAAATGCCTCTTTAGAAGTAAATGTAAAACAATTGAAGTTTTGTGTTGAAAGAGAAGAAATGGGCCTTCAGTGGTTGTGGAATTGCTAATGGGTTATAGAGTCTTCTGCTTCAAAATGGTAGTACTGGCAGTGACAAAAAGTCATTGTATTTGCTGGCTGTTTGATTATGCAAAATGATGTTGAGAACTCAGAATAAATTGAGTGTAACAAAAGTCACCAATGCAATTAGCACCCTTGTGGGCAATCTCAAGAGAAAAACCAAGGACTGAATTATTGTGGTGTATAAAGTACATTCTCACCTATGAAACAAATTGGTGTGGAAACATAGACTTTCCTAGATTAGACTCTCTCTAGTTGGTAAATAGGGAACTGATTTCTAGGACCATTAATCTCCTACCTTTTATGGGTAATAAATTATCTTTAAATTAAAACAAACAAATAGATTGTCAGACTATATATCAGTATGAACACAGGCTGTCAACAACTTGTAATTAGGACCTCTAACCTGATCTACTTAAATGGCTTTGACAAGTGGGGTAGCATAAACCTATTTTCATTTTCAAAGAGAAAAAATAACTTTTAATCAAAAATTTGAAAAATATGACAACTTTTACATTTTTTTCTATGAGTAGTATATCACATTGAGTTTCTTTAATCAGAACATTTTTTATATACAAGCTGAATGATATCTCTTGTGTTTAGGCCACTTTTTTTCATTTTTGTTTTTATTTTTGTTTTCATTCTCATGCCCAAGATGAGAATAGTGGTTCTAAAGTAAACTTACCTTCACTCTTGTATTTTAGCACATGTGAGGTCAGTAACACCACATTTCAAACCACATTAATTATCAACTCAGTGAATAAAGTCTTAACAATATTCTGCTTGTCCCCTACCCAGCAGGGTCTGGTAGGAAGGCCTCTAGCCTGTGTGTAGCCACCGACCACAAAATTGACAGCATGAAAGAGTGACAAAAATCATTTTAGCCATTGTGGAAAATCTACTAGATGTATTACTGCTGCTGTTCTGCCTGAGAGTTGGCCTTGGGTAGGGAGAGACCTACCTTAAGCTTGCATCACATAACTCAAAATTGCAGAGGTATTCTGACTGCAGATGTGACTGAATATAGGGATCAAAATGATTTTATTAAGATCCAATTTCTTGTTCCCAGGATTTTATCTCTACATTCCCTTCCTTTAGCTCTAATCACAGGCAGCCTCAACCCCGTTTCCTTTCAAAGCCCACAACCCTAGTTCTGACAGGTCTGGTTCAGTTCAAATGCCAATTACTGAGTCAAGACTGTGGTCAGGGAAATACTTGACCAAACCTGGGCTGTGGGTGAAAGAGGGGTAAAGCCGTTTGCATGCCACATGGAACCAGAGAGTGGGGGTGGGGAGAATATCCAAGTAAGTGAATGCAGGAGGAAATGGAAATCAACGTTGCAGAGGCAAACCACAAATGTGTAGTCCTGGGAGTGCAGATTTTTCCACTATTGGGCTCTCTTTCTTTTGCATTTTGGATGCTCCTCAAACAGACATAGCCATAGAATAAATTTAGATGAGCTTTCTTGGCACAAACTCACAAGGAAGGAAATAGTCAGGTTTTTTTTTTCATGGTTTTCAAACCATGGAAACCATTATACAAGTTACTCAAGAAAAACAAAAAAGACTGACTATATCCTTTAAAACATCAGTAAGAGGTCCTCAAGACTTACGTCAGTTTCTTACAAAGTAGAGAATGGCATTCTAAAAAATAGGTGACTTTTGGTCTAGAAATACTGAAGTACAGGTGTTACCTGCAAGGTGGCCTGGAATGGCCAAATATTTCAGTAAACCTCTGCTTATTGCTACTGATTAAGATTTTTCAGTTTTATACAGTTTTCAGGATGAGAACTGCAAGGCTTTTAATTGACCGAGATAAAGAATGTTTACTATGAGTAAGAGAAGGCAACTTTGGGGGTTTTCTCCTGTGCTTATTTCTATTTTTAGTGAGAGTTGAAAGAATAAAAGGACAAACAGTTAAAGGAGAGCTCTCCTTTAAAAATGAATCCTTTGAAAAAGAGGGTGCAATTTTAGCATTGTTTTCTGAGCTACAAAGAGCTCTGGTGGGGTGTAGTGGGTGTTTGTGGATTGCTGGTGGATAGGTTTAGCATGGAGAGAGGAAAATGGAAAGACTCAAATGAAAACACTTAGATTTCTCTCACATTGTAAAATTATTATTCCAGATAGTTAAAAAATAATCATTTTGACTGCTGGTGGCACCAAATCTGTAACAAAATTTAAAATAATACTTCAAACACATTTTTTCTACCCAGCAGAAAATGTGTTACATTCTTTCAAAAGAAAGTTATTGGTTTCTTGTAGAGATCAGAATATGTCAAAAAGACATAAAAATACAATTATTACGTTATCATTTATTTTTAACAAAATCATAGTAAATTCTTTTCTAGGATAATATATGATATTTTTTGGATTGTCAACTCATATCAATTAATTACTAAATCTGAGAACTCCGTCATGGAATGCTTGTGGTTTTCTTCAAATAGTTAGGCTACCTGTCTATCATATGCCTGTCCCACATTGTACTTTGGAAGCATATAACTTGTTTGGTTTCACAACTCCACAACTGGAGAGCAATGTATCTTACCTTGAGTCCCAATCATATATATGACTTAGGTTGTAGTTAAATGAGACTTTCGACTTTAGTCTTTAGAGTTGATGCTGGAATGAGTTAAGACTTTGGAGTTGTTGGGATGAAATGAATGTATTCTACATGCAGGAAGGACATGAATTTTGGGTGGTCAGAGTTGGAATGTCATGAATTGAATATTTGTGTCCCACCCAAATTGATGTGTTGAAATCCTAACCCCCAGTGTTATGACATTTGGAGGTGGGGCCCTTGGGAGATAATTAGGTTGTGATGGTGGAGCCTGCAGGAATAAGCCTAGTGCTTTCTTCATGAGCCACACAGTGGCTCACACCTGTAATCCTAGAAGTTTGGGAGACTGAGGCAGGAGGATCACTTGAGCCCAGGAATTCGAGACTGCAGCGAACTATGATGGCACAACTGCACTCCAGGCTGGGCAGCAGATATCTCTTGTCTAAAAAAAAAAAGAGGGAAAGAGGAAAAAAAAAGAGAGAGATTAGTTCCTTATAATAGGAGACATGAAAGCTTGCTTTCTCACTTTGCTGTCTGTCATGTAAAGATACGATGAAAAGACAGCCATTTGCACACCAGGAAGTGGGCTCTCACCGGACACTGAATCTGCTGGCACCTTGATCTTGGGCTTCCCAGCCTCCAGAACTGTGGGAAATAGGTGTTCGCTGTTTAAGCCACTCAATCTATGGCAATTTATTATAGCAGCCTGGAGAGACTAGGACACTGCCTCGTGGGACACCAAGCACAAGTGCAAAAATATATTTAAAATATTTAATTAATTTGCTTTATATTTTTCCTTTTTTCTTTTTGGATATGACTCAAGTAATATGTTTAGGGGATGTCATTTCACATTAAGGACATGACATAGTTTGGGATCTTAAGTAGGGAAAAGGATTTGGGGGAAAGGAACTACAATGGTGTAACGGGAGAATACAGGTTGGTGGCTGGACAGACATGGTGTGAATCTCAGCTCTGCCACTCAGTAGCTTTGCAACTTTGGGCAACTCAACTTAGCTGAGTCCTGGTTCTCTCATCCTGGAGGGTACACTGGTTATTCCAGCTAAAAGAGTGGTGACGAAATTAAACATGCTAGCTTATGTGAAGTACCTAGCAGAATGATTGGCAAACCACTGCCAGTAGATCCTCAACAAATACTAATTATATTCTTTCATCATATGTTTGTTTTATTAAATATTTATTCAGTAGCCAAACATACCTTTTTAAAATCACACCAAAAGACACTCAATCTATAATGCACATAACATATATAGTGTATATTAAATGATCATGGCTCATACACAATTGACATTTATTTCTCACTCATGTAAATTTAAAAAAGTAGGTTTTTTCCTATTGATAGGCTGAGTGATTCAAAGTCCTGGTCACCTTTCATCTTATGGGCTCCACCGTCTTCAAAGCATGACTTCTAAGGAAGCCATGCTCATCTGTATAAATCTACCTTTCTTTGGGCCATATCTGGAAAAGCACATCACTTTTAATCACATTCCAGTGGCTAAAATTCTATTACCTGACCACATCCAACGTCTTGTCAACATCAGGAATGAAATACAACTGTGCGCCCAGAAAGGAGAAGAGTTGTGTTTGAGAAACAGTCAACCAGTCTCTGCCACATGAAGAACTTGGCAAAATAAAAGGTTAATATGAATAAAATATAACAATTTATATTATAAATAGATGAATACATTTAAAATCTATATTTATAATTTTATAATACAGCATATTGTGCATTTGGACTGCCAGAACAATAGATGACTATATTTTTAAAATAGCTGAATTGGGCTGGGCATGGTGGCTCATGCCTACAAATCCTAGCACTTTGGGAGGCTGAGGTGGGAGCACTGCTTGAGGCCAGAAGTTCAAGACCAGCCTGGGCAACATAGCGAAACTTCATCTCTACAAAAAATTTAAAAATTAGCTAGGCATAGTGGTGCATGCATGTAGTCCTAGGTACTTGGGAGGCTGAGGTGGGAGGATTACTTGAGCCCAGGAGTTCAAGATTACAGTGAGCTGTGACTGGTACACTGCACTCCATCCAGCCTGGGTGACAGAGTGAGACCCTGCCTCAAAAAATAAAATAAAATAAAATAGCTAAGTCTTTATGGAAAATGGGATATTTAATGAGGTTTTTAGAAAGGGGAGTACAGAAAAAGTAGATAGATGTAGATGGGAAGGTGATGCTGTACTCTGGGGAATAGCCTTGGAATTGACAGAGGCCAGTACTATTTATGTGAATGGAGGGGTCAGAGAGTTGGAAGATGTGAAAAAGATTAAATAAGCAGCAATTAGCTTTTATTCCAGCTGGTCACTTGAAGTCATAGTAATCATTTTGAAGCACATGAGAGTGACCTACAATTGCTCAATTGTTGGTGAAATTACAAGTGTTTACTCTATATCCATGAGTAATTGCACATACAAAATATATCCACACCAAAATTATGCACACAGAGTGAGTTTTTACTAGGGAACTTTATAGCCTTTATCCTTTACTGGATTATAGCTCTCTGAACTATGTATACAAAACAATTATAGAATTGTGGTTAACTACTTCTTTTAACCCCTCCTATGTCCTGAAACAGTGATTTAAAGGAAAAAATAAAGAAAGTAAATGAAATTTCATCTATACAAGGTAGACAACTCAATCTGTTGTTTCTCTGCAAGATATTCTATACCTATCATTTGTCATAGACTGAATGTTCCCCCCCCCCAAATCCATAAGTTGGAATTCTAACGCCCAAGATGATAGTGTTAGGAGGTGATGGGGTCATGAGGGCAGAGCCCTCATAATAGGATTAGTGCCCTTATAAAAGACACTCTGGAGAGATTCCTTGCCCTTTCCGCCATGTAAGGTTACAGTGAGAACACAGCCATCTATGAGGTAGCAGGTCCTCATCAGAAACCGAATCTGCCAGCACCTCGACCTTGCACTTCCCAGCCTCTAGAACTATGAAGAATAAATTTATATTGTTTATAAGCCACCCAGTCTGTGGCATTTTGTTAGACACCGTCCGAATAGACTAAGACAATGTATATATCAGGGACCCCGACTTGTTATGAAAAACTGAGTCCCTGCAAAGTGAAATTTTATTGTAAAGCTGACTTTTATTTTCTTTCCTTATTTATTTTTAAATTATAATTTTTTAAATAAGATTTTTGTGCTTTTGCAATATGACTGTTGGAGTTGTATTTATTTGCCCATGTGAAATGGCTTTGTCCAGAGAAATATTTTAGAGGCATTAAGACTTAAGAGAATAATCTGTGGAGTCCACCAGAACTTTAGTGAAGCTGTTTACCAGGTGCTACAGTCTGAATATCTGCATAGTCTTCCCAAAATTTATATGATGAAATCTCGTCACCAATGTGATGATATTGGGAGGTGGAGCCTGTGGGAGATGATTAGATCATGAGGGGACAGCCTGCATGAATGGGATTAGGCCCCTTGTAAAAGAGGCCTCAGAGAGCTGTCTTTTCTGTTCCACCATGTGAGGTGCAGTGAGAAGAAATAGAATGTGGCTCTCACCAGACACTGAATCTGCCAGTGCCTTAATCTTGAACTTCCTACCTTCCAGAACTGTGAGAAATAAATGGGCTAAGGCGCCAGGTTTGAAAACTTGGGCAAATCGCTTAACCTCTCTAGGTCATAGTTTGCTCATTCACAAAACGGGGATAATGATACTCACTTCTAAGGGTTATTGTGAAGATTAAATGAAAAGTGATAATATGAGTTAATGCCTTAGCAAAGTACCTGGCATACAGCAAGTCACCAAGAAAGGATAGGAAATAGAATTATAAATTTTATGTGAATTATAGGAAAAATGAATATTAATTTTATACAATATGCATGGTTTACATGTAATAAAAATTTCAACTACTACTGTTTCATAAAGTCTGCAGTGATAGAGGTTTACACATCCTAGGGCCATCAGATATTGTATACTCTTTCTTTCTCTTTCTCTTTCTTTCTTTCTTTCCTTTTTTCTTTCTCCGTATCTTTTTTTTTTCTTTCTTTCACCCCCTCCCTCCCTCCCTCCTCCCTTTCTCTCTTTCTTTCATTCTTACTTCTTCTTTTCCCTCCTAGAAATTCTTATTTCAAACAGTCTTGGGAGAAAGCCAAAGATATAAAACAGGTGAAAGTTTTGGGAATGCTGTCGTGGTAAGTGAAGAGGCTTGGTGCCCAGAACTCCACCCACTCGGTCACTCCTCCTCCTCATTATGTAACAGCACGTGAAAGGCACCAAAGAAATCCCAGTGACTCTTAGGTAGAATTTGGAAACCAATTCCCAATTCTCTGCTTGTCAGTAAAAGAAACTGGATCCCAAAGCCTGAGTTTTCCAGTCATTATAATGGCTTGTGGGACAACTAGAGTGACCTCCAAGTGTAATGGTCTTTGTGCTGTGCCAAATTGCCTGATTAATTTCTTACTTAAAACACCTGTGGGGGTGGGAGGCATCTGAAGCATTGAGATATCCATTCAAAAATGACTGCTAAAAGTTGTGTATCTGAACAAGAAAAAATTCAGACTGCACTTCAACATCACCAGGTAGTACTGGTAACTTTAGTATCCATAAGACTGCTTTTGGTATTTGCACGAAGCCCCAGATGGTCCTATGGTAAGCATAGAGGTGAGACAGGTCTTTAAAAATAAAGTTCTAAAGGGATGTTAAAGAACTCAGAGTTGGGACCACTGTATTAGCTCTCATTGGTTTGTAGGTTGAGAGAAGGAACTCAGTTCAACCTAGACTTCTTGGTATTCTCAGTAATAGTTAGAATTCTACTAAGAAAATTTATCCAACATAAAAATCTAATAACTACTAACTGTCCAGTTCATGTTACTTTCTATAATGAAAATAATTAAGAAATGAGGAGAGACTAAAATAGTGTATCTTCTCAAACTAGAAAGGCAAAGGCTGAGATGATATAGCCAAAGCTCAAGAAGTCACAAAGGATATAGACCAAGTGAACACCATTTGTTCACTAACTCAAACATGTGAGAAAAAAGGTGGAACCTCTTAAAGCTTGGACCAGGTAAATTTAAGACTGATAAAGAGAAAACCAGTACACATTCTCTCCTGGTTGTGGTTTGACTAAAATATTTTGAGAAGGTGAACAAGATTTTTGGCATAGTGATATGCTCTCATTCTTTATTTTGATATAAAAGTCTCTGTTTTATACTCACAGAAAAAACAGAATTATGATTTGGACTTCCCAAGTGGCCTACGGAATTTAATGTGTTTGGACAAGTAGAATGATTTCTTTAGGAATTTGGGGCCACACAAGTCTCAGTTGCTGTTCTCTACATTGTGGTTAGTCATTTGGGGAGGTATCACACCCTACACAAAATGCTTCTAATAGCTACTGACTTCTAAAGCTAATCTTTTTAAAGTTCTAATTCAATCCTCCTGATTATGTCAAGAAGAAAGTCTCAGTTTAGTTTTATACGTCTTTAACATCTAATACGTGCTAATAATCCTTTTAACAAAGAACAGGGAACAACTGAATCTATGATGAACCTGGGTAGGTTTGTAAAGGATCAATGGGGAAAAAAGGAGGCGGTTGACCCATGTCAGAGAACACCATAGATATTTGCAATAGTAGATCTGGAATCCACAAATCCAAGATGTTTTCTATGTTAGTTTACTCAAGGAGTAGTCTATATGTGGAAATTTTTATCATGAAAATCTAAAATATAGGCTTTAATAAAGGTTAATCTAAATTCACAGATGACAGAAAAATATCAAGAAGTCTCAGGGTATATCCCTAATCTTTTGAGTTTCATGTGACATGCCCCTTTATGCTCCTAGTAGAGACAGAATATTGGATGGACCATAGCTCAGACCCACTAGACTAATACTTGTGCTTTTAAGTAAAATCCTCTACTTCTTTGAAAAGACCTCTTTTAAATTGCAGATGAAGCTGGTCTGGGGAAAGGTGTCCCTAAAGAGAAAGTAGCCTAAGTGCCCATGTTAGTGCTATCTTACTGTGTGCACAGGATAAATCTAATGCAGATTGAACTAATCTAAAGTTCAACATCTGTTTCATTCAAAGTGGAACATTTGAAATTCAATGCAAAGAAGGACTTTCAAGGCTGGCTTTTATTCTGAACAACTAATTGCAGTAGTCAGTTTCCAATTTTTGAGTCCATAAAGCCCCTTAGCTAGCCCCAATAAAAGTCCCATAAAATAGCATTACAATTTGATGAATGTTTTACAGGTTTCATTCTATTTTTTAAAAGAACCATTGTATATAATTTTATAAATTTTTGAATTTAGTAATATTGAATATCAGTAATATTGAATATCACAGTTAAAAGCATGTACTTTGGAGCTGGACAGATGAGGGATAGAATTTCACAGCTGTTCCTGAATGATTTGGGCAAGGTATTTCGCCTCTCTGAGTCCCAGAGTCTACAAAATTGGGGTACAAATAATACATACAACATAGATAGTATTAATGAACTAATGCTGGTGGAAGCATTAAAAAATAATTTAAGTAAGTACTCAGCACAATATCTGGCAATGAGTGAGGGGCCAAAACATATTAACTATAACTGATCATCATCATAGTAGCTTTATTCAGCGCTGATCTTTCGATTTAATAGCTTGGTTTATAGAACACACACACTCAGTTTAAATTCGTGTTTTAAAAGTGTCTCCTGACGTTTTCAACATGCAGATGTTTGACACAATGAACATAAGAGAATTTTTACTTTGTAACTGAAAATTTTGATTTTTCAACATTCACAAAGATGTCAGTATAAAGTATTAATATGTCCATCCTAGCCTTTATTTATTCGTATTTATATGACATCCTCTTTAGCTAACTCTGCCCTGGGATGAGCTCTGTTCTCTTCTTCCCTAAGGTGATAAAATATTTAGAATTAGAGGAGTTCAGAGCTCAATTCTGGGACATCTCCACCAACTCTGCCTTTTATAAGGGAGAAACTAAAGCCCAAAAGGGGTAAGTGGTTTGTACAAGTTCCACTGACAGAGAATTTAAACTCTGCTTCCCATGCTCATTTCGTTGCATCATACTGGTTCTCAAAACTTTGAGGGCTCAGCATTTCTATCCATTACATTTTCTGGACCTGATTTGCAGTTGTTTTCTAGTTGATCCTGGATTTTTTTTTCTTTCTGTTGCACAGGCTAGAGTGCAGTTGCATCATCACAGCTCGCTATAAACTTGAACTGTGTTCAAATGATCCTCTTGCCTCAGCACCCCTAGTAGCTGGGACTACAGGTGTGCGCCACCATGCCTGGATAATTTTTAAATTTTTTGTAGAGGTGAAGTCTCGCTATGTTTCCCAGTCTGATCTCAAACTCCTGGCCTCAAGTGATCCTCCTGCCTCAGTTTCCCAAAATGTTAGGGTTACGTATGTGGCTCACCATGCCCAGCTCATTCTTAAAGTTCCAATACAAGCTTTGACTTCATTGCAAACATTAGTTTTACAAGATTTTAAAATGTTTTATATATGCTTTATAGAAGTTTAAGAGACTGTAGCTATCATTGTAGTCCATTTATACAGAGGAAAATGGACTGGAGAAACACTGTTCTGGCAAGTAATTGCTAAATATAATCATAGTGAAGGTTTTCAATAAGTATCTTCTTTCAAATGCCAGCTAAAGCTTTTTCTGTGTATATGTAACGTGGGGTATACATGTAAAATATACACACATAATACAAATATTTTACTTATAACAGAGCAAAACCGTAATATATAGTAGGCACTCAGTTATTATTCAAATAATGTATCTGTGGATTCTTGCGTATATCTATGCAAATGTTGTCCAGAGCCTGGAACAGTACCTGGCACAGAGGCACTCGGGAGATATTTGCTAACATACCAAATGAGTACTGTATGTTTTATGGAGAATGTGTTATTGCCAATTCATGTGCTTTGTACGGTATCGATCATGGCACCAAATTCAGGTCAACACCAACTTCAGTTCTGGAAAATATTTTCAGGAAGTTTTTTTAAAAAGTGCAACTCAGTTAGTTATTCCAGCTGCTCTAGTGTATGCATTTGAAAAGTGTCATTAATTACTATACTCTAAAAATTATTATATTCTAATGTTATAAGTAAACTTCTCATTGAGAATATATAATATATTAAAGTTGCCTTGCCTATAACCATCATGCAGTGGCAAAGTAAAACTTCCATCTCCACAGAAACTCTTCAAAATGATTAAAGTAGAATTTCTGAGCAGACAGAACTCACAGGCGTCCTGAACTAAATCAGTTCAAAGGTGCGAAATTTTGTGTGGGGCATCGAAATCAGTGTGGCCCATTTAAGAAAGGAAATGAACCTTGAGGAACAATGCTGTAAATAATGAAGAAAAAAGAACATATTTTAGTTTTCTAGAATCAGTTAACTTTTTGCAAAGCAGTGCTTCTAAGTTTATATCCAGAAGACATTTTATAAATACATACGTGAAAATTTTCTTTCTGACTAAAGAACTACGATGTTACCAAAGACTACATCATTTTTTTAATGAAAAATTTAACCAATATTTAGTTGAAAAAAATGCATTTTAAGATCATATATTAAACCTTAAAAAAAATCAGTAAAATCCCAAATTGTGTGGAAAAAGTCCTGTTCTATAATTCTGTGTATGATGCTGGGATTAGGCAAGCAGCTGATGGCTTGATCTGTCAGGGACTAACCTGAAAACTGCTGACTCCTGGATGTGAGCCAAAGGTTGCCCTTGGGGTTAAGATAAGCCAGTTAATCTCCTGACTGAAACAGCTAGTCTAGACATTGAATTGCTCTGGCACAGTACTTGTCAGGGACGTTGTGGATTGACTACATCCTAATTTTGCCCACTGTGTAGTCCTGGAATTGCAAGGGTGTTTTGGGCAAGAGTATGGCATAATTGCTATGACTTGACTAATTCAGCAGCTGAGAGAATGTTATATAAGGTGGAGTGTTGGGTTTTGCATGACTTTTTTTATTTTTAGATCAGTTCCCAGTCACCAATGAAGAGAAAATAGCTGCATAATAGGTCTAGCTTGTTTTATTCATGCGTGAGGATGTAATAAGGAATCCGTAAGCTGGTATTAGACTGTGCTTCTGATCCTCTGAGAGGTTCTTCTGGCTGTGAGGATCCTTAAAAGTCGTTGAGAGAGTCATTTGGGACTGCTGTATGCTGATGACTCTGAACTGGAAGACACATACAAAATGAAAAGACTTTCTAAAAAGGCAGCACAAAATAAAGGCAGTCACTGGCCACCAAACAGAAATTGGATACAAAATTCTGCCATTACCTGCTATTTTGATATAAGACATGCTAAAACAGAGTAAGCAGCAAAATGGGTGTGGCACAGACCTGGAAGAGAATTGAAGACTTCAATCCATGATTGGGATGTGCCATACTGACTTGATCCATTTTATTAATAATTTTGTACTGTGTCTTCTTCAATATGGAGCCCCTACTTAATTCAAGACATTTTTGACTACAAAGATGAACAAAATAAGGTCCTTCTTTTAATGACTTTATATTCCAGTGAAGACAGTCATGTCAAATAGAAAAGAATATTACCAAGAAGATGAGCAGCCTGCAGTACATGCTAACTTAGAGACTGAGAATGCAACTGAAATAAGTGAAGGATTTTGGAACCATTTAGAAATCTGTCTTCCTTAATTTTCTTATCTTACCCTATAGATTCTTCTTCCTATATTCATCTGAACTTGTGGCTACTGCTTATAGTCTATGGACACAAAGTTTTTCTCTCTAGCCTGACTCTTATCTGTGCTCCTCTAGCCAAATACATACTGAATATTTTTATAAAAATGTCTCACAGGGACTTTGAACAGAACCTATTGTTTTATTCTCAAAACATACTCTTTGAATATGACTCAATTGCAATGGCTGCACCATATTCCCCAGCACCAACCTGAACTTTTGGAGTCCTCCCAACTTCCTTAATCTCCCTTAATTCCTCCCTCCTGATTCCTTCTCTGTTGCAGGTTGGGTGCTCTGGGGCACAGATTCAGCTTTGCATCAACATATATGGAAGGGAGGAGAAGGAGGTAGTATTGGAAAAGGGGAAAGTTGAGCTGTGATGCGGGTTCAATAGCCTCAGCTAATCCCAAGAAGATCTTGAGAATTAAAATGGCTTCTGAGTGGTCCCATATTGGACATAAATGTCAGGGCGTTCAGAGGGGGTCTGGGCTGTGCATCTCCATATGGGTTATACTCTCCTGTTTCCTTTGCAGCCACCTTTTCTAAGTTTCTTAAAACCTTTTGTCAAACTTCTCTAGAAATTTTTTAACTATTCCCCTTTCCTTGTTTCCTTCTTCTGTATAACCCCTTTCAATCTAAAACAAATTCATGTCATTCCTCTGCTTAAAATCTCCAATAACTCCCCGTTACCTGCAGGATAATATCCTGATTTCATAAAATGACTTACAAGGAACTTTAAGAGTTCAGATCTGTCTACCTTTTCAGACTCATTACTTACAATTGCTCGTGGACCACTCCTAGGTGTCAGCAATGTGGGACTCCCTACAGTTCCTGAAATGTACCACATTCTTCCTTGTGTCTCTACTGTTTTATTTACCTGGAAAGTCCTTCTCTCACCTTACATGTCTGCTGAATTCATTTCAATCATTCCTCAAGAATCAACTCAAGTTCATTTCCTTGAACTGACTCCCACACACATTTCTAGATAAAATCAAGCACTTTCATTTCTGTGGGTGCTCATCATGAGCTGTAATTATTTGTTTTTCATTTGTTTCATTCTCTAGCATGTGAAAATTCAAAAGGCCACTCATGTGTTTGTGCATGTATGTTGTAGATATATAAAATTATCATGTATTCTTTTTGCTTAGCACAATTTCTGGCTCAAAACTGGATGTTTAAGCTCCCCACACTCTTGTAACCCTCATTCTACTCTCTAGGATAAAGAAGGAAGGTAGGTAGGAAGGAAGGAAGAAAGGAAGGAAGGAAGGAAGGAAGGAAGGAAGGAAGGAAGGAAGGAAGGAAGGAAGGAAGGAGAAAGAAATCATTTTCTATACTAACTATAAACTGTGTTCTAATCAACATCTATAATTCCTTCATTAAGGTCTTCGTGAGCTCTGTATCTGATTATTTAGTCAACATAGAAATATTAAGGTTTGTGAAATTTACTCTTGATATACTTTAGCTTCTGCATAATTTTTGCATCTCTATGAAAAAAGTCAAATGTTCCTGATGATCAAACACAACTGTTTGATGGGTGGTAAAATGGACCTGTCTGGTAAGGCCTAGAACTGAGAACCCACACAGATCCTTAGTGTAAGCTCCCATGGGAAGTGCTGGCTGTAGACACCCAGAGGCATTTGGACAGTTGAGCAATCAGCATGAGGCTGACCCACAGCAGGTGAGTGGAACAGAGCTGGTTTTTGACTGGAGGAGGGAGAGGACAAGGGCTGGTTTGTGACTGGTGGTGCCAAAGGAGTGATTCGAGCAGCTGGAATGAAAGCTTCTGCCCAGAGAGCCAGCCGTAAGTAGAGGATACCCAGTCACAGCAACTGGTGTTCAGAGGCAGCTGACAAGACTTGGGAGGCCTGCTGTGAGGGGCAAGTCGAAGTTCTAGCATTGCAGGGGTCCAGATTGAAGCAGAGAATCAAGCAGAAAACTGCTACAGTGGGATGGAGACCCAGGGTGTTAGGGTAGGGCTGTGTGCCACAGACACGCTCACTGCGGACAAGACCAGGACTTTGATTATGGAAAGCAGCAGCCAGATCATGGTGGGGCTGGCAGGAAAGTTGACTTGAGGCACTTTATTTGGCCTCTGTTGTCTCTTCAGATACAGTGTTGGGAGCTACTGGGAAAAGCTTGAAGCCGTAACTTGTGAGAGTGACCCTCAGTACTAGAGAGAAAATGGACAATAAATTAAAATTCATTTTAGTCAGGATTCTGTGTACCTATAGGGTCAAAAATTTCTTCTACTAGTAAGAATTTGCTAGTGAATTACCAAGAATACCCTAAGGTCTATTTAGGGAATTTATTTTGTGGCTGCATTGAAAACAAATTCTTCAAATAGCCCCATCCTTACTGTGCTGTGACCCGTACACCCCCTATAATTCAGAAGAGTGAAGAAAGAAACGGTGGAGGAGAGGATGTATTTAAAAATACACGTTTAACCTGTTCCTCAAAGCCAAAGCCTAAGGGGAGAAAGGCACTGTAAAGAAAGTGGGAGGAGGGCCCAGGATGACTTCTGAAGGAGACAGAAAAGCATCCTTTGTCCAGAACTAAAGCAAAATCATGGCCATGTGGTGATGCTGTTTTATGTTCATAACTAGGTCATAACGAGGCGACTGCGTTTCTAACGATGAAGAGGTCAGGATGGTCTGGGAGTAGGAGGGGACGAGCAAGTCTCCCTCAGTGTGCACCCCATCTGTTTGGGACAGTGGATGGTGTAGGGGCTAGAATGTGTGCGGGCAAGAGAGAAGCACAAGAACGGAGAGTGACTCCCTGGGCCATCTCTGGTATTTGTAGAATAGACTACTTGCTTTTTCTTCTAGGATGGAAATCATTCTTATTGGTATTCAGGATGGCTTTATGATGTGTCATCTTAGCTAGGTTGAGCGACTTTCCTTAGAATCCCCTTTCAAGTATGTTTCTTGATAGGGTGGACTTCAAAGGAGTTTCTCTCACAACAATTAGAAGACAGAAGGGAGGCAGCAGCAACTGTATAGTGTAGACATACTGTCTTCCAGGTATTCAGTCAAAAACTAATCTAAGTGCTGCAGTGAAGTGGTTTTCTAGATGTAATTAAAGTCCCAAGTCAGTTGACTTTGCATTAATCAAGAGGAAGAAGGACCTGGGTAGTCCTGACTCAATCAGGTGGAAGCCTTTCAAATGGGGACTAGGCCAGCCCTGAGGGGTGGAAACTGCAGGTAACCCAGGGGAAGGAAGACTGTCAAAGAGCTGTACAATCCCCTCACTGGAAGAAAGTGGCAGCTGGGCCCACAGCTGCTTTCTCTTTCCCCAACCTTCCATCCTTTTCTCCGCCTCCTGGGCTAGGTGTGTGTATTCAGTTCCACGGCAAAGTTGCCCCAGATTCTACAGAATGGCCTTGGTACCAAGGTCGGAGGCAGCAAGAATAGACATGTGTTTCAGTCTGTGCTTGTGGGACTCAAGCCCATCTTTGCGGGGTCCAGCCTGCTTGTCACGTTCACTGTTACCTGCCTGTGCACTTTGGGCTCTAGCACGTGCTATGGGGATAGCCTTGCAAAGACTGCTTGGCCCGAAATTTTCTGTAATAAACACACACACACTTATACATATACACAGATATGTGTGTATGCACGTATAAATATGTATGTATATTTATTTATCTTTATATGTATGTATAGGTATTTATAAAAATATGTACAAAAATATAAAATACACATAAAATATCCATACTGGTTCTGCTTCTGTGGTTCAATCTTGAGTGCTTTGCAACACCTATTTTTATCACGTTTTTGTATATCACTTTAGTGTTTCCTAAGTACTTCTGCATATTTTATTATTTTATGTCATGGATGAAAAAACAGGGGTCCAGAAACATTAAGTGACCTAACCAATGCCACACAGCCAGTAGGTGACCTAATCAAGACTCGAATTGAAGCTCAAGCTCCTCAACCATGCAACATTACTTGGAGTGCTAATGTGTTCATAGTGCTGTGTAGAAAAAAGTTTATAAAAGTACAATAAAACTTTTTGGGTGGTATAGGAAAAAACATACTGCAATTTGGTTTGAAATGATAACTTCTCTTTATATTCCTAAAAATTATATAGAATTCTATGTTGGGGGCATTGAAGCTTGTGATTAATTCTAATATTTATAGAGAAATTTTTAAAAACTCAGAGAATTTAGCAAAGGGTTTTATATTTTATATTATTATACTTCCTGGGGTAGGAGTAGAGTAGGTAGGAAAGGTTGGGTGAGACGACATCTTAAAGGAGTAACAGAGATGTAAAGTCAAAGAACAGAATAACATACCTGTGCAATAGCCATTCTATACTCTGTCATGCATGGTTTAGATATAACAGTTCTAATTTAAATTAATTGACATAGGCCCAGCCTTGCCATTCTCTAGAGATGTTTAGTATCTTGATCAATAAAAGGCAGTATTGAAAAGATTTTTTTATCTATCTCTATCTGTCTATGTATCTATCTATTTTTCCCCCTGTGGACAACAATGGGTATAGAATCATAGGATAAAAGGGCAATTTTGGAAATAACAGTAATTTTTAAATTGAAGGGGAAAAGGTTGAAAAAGATGTGCTTGGCCTCAAGCATCAACATCTGTTCATTGTTTTTCTTCTCTTTTGGCCTTCACATAATCGGCATAACCCATAGCCCGTGTAGAATGGAAATATGTTATTTTAAACCTTCTTTCTCCTCCATGCAAAGCCCACTTCTTCTGCTGGGGAATTGCAATCCTACTCCAGTCTAATGAGGACCACGGATTGATTACAGAACAATGTCCCAGACTTTAGAGGGGTGGTGTGGGAACGAGGGCCCACGTGGAGGGAACAACTGACTTAAGCAGGGCCAAGGAGTGTCTTCCTCCAGGATCTTGTACACCTGCATCCGGATGAGGGCCATGCCTTCCCATGTGGTGAAGCTATGTGAGAAGAGCTGATGGTGGCCCACGGCCATGTCTTCTACAGTGTGGGAAAAGACCGTCTGCAGTAGGAGCAAATAAAGCTAAATTGTATAGAGGGCAAAGGGCCAGCCTGGAGGGAAGCCTGGTAGGTCTGGTGGGTGGCTCCAGCTGTCCCTGAGGCTCTGCCCCTCCTGGGGGTAGCTAATTTTTGGATTACTATAAAGTATACTTCAAAGAGCAACCAAAGAGCCTTGGGGAATAGGAATGGGTGAAGTGCTCTATTTCTAGAGACCTGCATTCCAAGCTGCAAAGTTGGATCAGAGTTATGTCTGCTCAGGGGCCAGGCCAGAACCTGAGGTGTCTGGTCTGAGCTTGCGTATCTGTGGGCAGAGGCTTACATGGAAGGGGACCATCCTGGTGGTTGATCCTTATGCAAAATAGGTGGGGCCACAAGAACTGGAAGTGAAAGCTACTGTGTACTTGTAAAGTTTCAACATGTCTCTTTTTTTTTTTTTTTTTTTTGAAAAGAAAGGGGAAAAATTGGGGAAAAGTCTTGAAAGGAGAAAGTATTTTGAGGAATTTCTAAATGCTCTTGATTATTTTGTAGTTGTGGGACTTTGTTTTAATTTGAATCAGTAAACTCTCAGAGGGCATCTGTAGCATTTGGAAAAGGATGGGTAATTTGCAGCAGATACGAGCTTTTGTGCAAAGGCAGAAAGATGTACTGTAACATATGATGCAGATCACTTTAGAGTAATTGAACCATGGCTTTGGCATGCTTTCGATCTTAAGCTTATCTCTATCTGAAGCCTGTAGAAAGTCTTTTCCCATTTACATAACAGGGCAAGAGATTATTACAACTAAAATTAGATCCACGAATTGCTATGCATAGTGCTTTGTAGCATAATCAAATTATGATAAAATAGCCTTTATTTCTTTATAGTTGTATAATATAGTTAGGTTCTTTAGCAATTTGTTTAGAAGTAAACGGGTGGCAGTTCTATCTTATTATATTAAAGCATCACTGATTTTTGGCTAAATTGACAACCTTGCTTGATTGTTTTTTAGAGATGCTTATTTGGAGAATGGGGAGGAGCCTGATAAAGTCTAATTTGTTTTCTTTTCTTGCCACCCCTCCCCCAGCCTTTTTTAAAAAAAATATATGGGCCACTGCCCATGAGTTGTTCCTGCTCATCCTTATCATTTACTGTGATAATACAAGCCCGAGAAAGTGGTTCCTGTTCATATTTGATATGACCAGATAAAGTCAAAAGCCTTATGCTTTCCTAGCCCCAGAGAATCCTTAGCTGTTTCTTTCAGATTCTGAACAGGAGAAACTGCAAAATCCTTGTCATCAGCTAAATTATTCTTGTAAAGATGTAAATATGGGAGAAGAAGGAAAACAAACAGAGTTGAGGAAAGACTTGTGGCAGTGGGGGAAGAGAGGAAAATGGAAATTCAGACTGAATAATGGAGAAAAGAGCAGCAAGAAAGGAGAGAACAGGAAAAATATGACAAGGATATGGCTATGAGGGAAAAAGGAGGATAGAGAAAGGGCAGCATATAAAACCAAGGGAAGCTTATAAAATGGTGTGAGAGCAGGTTTCCATGCCGTTTCCAGGCTCTGAAAGTTTCTTGATGGCTCTATTGAGCAGAACGCCTCCCCCCCATCCTATATTACCGTTAATGCTAAAGGTAGCTGTAGCTGCAGAGGTGGCATTTCTTCTAATTTAATTTTCAGTTACTGAACTCAGTTACTGACTCTTTAGAGCCTGAGGGAGGATAAGCCTTTGTTAAAGCCACAGCCGTTAACTTTCACTTTTCTTTTCAACCTCATTAGATTTCCCGAGGTTTAGTTCTAAACCTAAAGCACCGCACTGTAGCTAAACTATGTAAAATAAGGTCTTTGGTGGAAAGCAACACCTGCAAAAAATGTCACACAGATTGCAACTTCAGTTGTATCCAGTGATGTCACCAAATGAAGTCCTAGAGCAGATGACACAAGTAATAGGGTATTAAATTTGTCACGGGCTTCGTGGAAGTCACAGCCTGTGACTTCCTTCATGGCATCCTGCAGTGCAATGATGAACCAGAAAAACTCCCTGTCTGGTGGCACCTTTATATTTGTGCTCAATGGGCAGCACAACCATGCAGACAGGAGCCTCGCTGAAGTAGGATTTGAGAGGAGACTGTTTACCTGGTTTAGTCCACAGAGGGCATCAAAATTCTGATTTAATTGCTATGGATAACCCATTTCCCATAAGTGGGGAGATTCTTTAATTCAGAACATTACAAGAATGGCATTTTTTGATTTCTTGAGAATGGCTAACGGCTGGAATGAGAACTATGGTTGATTGACTCTGAACAATGATGTACAATGATCTATAAAGTTTATACCATGCATCCTGTGATCAGTCTCTGCTTTCATGTCTTTCAGAGACATGCCTCTCTACTGGCCCAATATGTGGACCCTGAGTTGGTGACCTTGTCCCAGATGGTCATGCACAACCAGGGAGGTTTTGCTGCCTCAGGATCACTTAGCTGCTCATGGCCTCTGTGCCTCTGGTCTTTGTGACGAGCTGTTTTCTCTCCTCTGGTGTTGCATTCTGTCCTATAGGTGACATAGAAAGACATTTTAAAGCTGCCTAAGTGGGACAAGTCCCTCCTGTGAGGAGTATAAATCCAGCTGGATCCACCATCTCCTCAGTGCCTGGGCACTGCCTAACACCGTCGAACTTTCTCCAAGCGCGGTGACTTGCGTGCACTATGTAATTACTTCTTGCCCAATATCATGTACCTTTGCTTTTCTTGAGATACTGGCTGTGTAAAAGTCATTCTAAAAGATATATAATGATATCAGAGTTACTAAAGGAAAAACTTGGCTGTACAGATGGTTAAAACATTTTACATTATTCTTTGTTAAAGAAGTGATGAGATCAAATCAGATTTATTTGGTAGAAAAAAATACCAGATTTCATTTGGGCTTGTTCTAGAGGAGTATTTTACAAACTTTCAAAAAAACGTACAATAAAAAATGCATTTTACTTCATGACCCATTTATTACAATGTTTTTTTGCTGAGAAACCACGTGATGCTTTCTGATTACTTCTATTTATTTCATTGAAAAAATGCTGGTTATAACCTACTACACTTACTTCATTACCCACAAATGGGTAGTGACACACAGTTTATAAACTACTTTTCTAGAATTCTGAGAAAAATAAGCACAAAGAGTAAAAAAACAAATTCAGACTTAATGGAAATTAAGTAGCAGACATGTGGGTCTAAATTCTAAACACACAATAGGTGTTTTTGTTCTTGTTATCTTAAGTACTAAATTTAATGGCTGGTTGTTTTTTGAAGATTGTGATGGTAACTAAATTCTTGTTAGACTGAATTCATTATGATGTTTCAAACCAGTTTGTGAATAAGCACAGCATTAAGGCTCTTTATGGTTAATATGTTTAATCTTTAACGTATAATAACTTTATGAGATAAGTGGTTTATCAGAAGAAGAAACTGAGGTTTAGAGTTAGGCAGTTTGCTCTAGGCCATGATAGGGTTAGTAAGTAGTCAGGCCAGTGTCCCCTCCAAGTGCAGTGAATTTTTCCTCCACTGCTGGGCCCCCAGCTGGGGAGGGGCCAATCAGAATCACTAGAGAAGCTCTTCCCAGCCACACATTGTGTCTCTGTTGCCCTCCAAACTCCATATTAACTTGGCTGCTGCTTACACTAAAGGAAAAAGAAGAGGTGGTTGGTTTATATTTAGTAGTCTAAATAGACCTTATCTCTACACCTCCCCAACTTAACATTTTTATACAATAATAGTTGGTTTATTTAACTTTTCAGTAATGACTCACAACATATCATAAAGAGATTGAAAAGAACACCAATGCATCATGGAAATTTTTAAAAATTAAATAAAAACACAATTTATTACGCTTTCTGAAGACAAAATAATAATTTGGAGGTATTACTGCCTCTAATAAAGAAACCACCCATGAAGTAAGCGAGGCATTATATTGAGAATACTCTGGGCAACAAAGCACTCCCTCTTCTCACTCCCTGGCCCTCTCCACGAACCAGTGCTTGGACTGGAGCTGTTGTTTATCTTAGATAGCCTCAAATCAATGAAATTGGACCTGGGATAGGGTATATGCAGTAGATAGGTGAATGGATACACACAAAAAATTCTATTCATTTGCAGAACATATATGGACCCCAAGGTGAGATATGAGATGTACATACAGTAAATATGTCATTTATGAAAGAACTAGTTTATAAGCAAATAAAAGAAGAGCAATATAGAAAACAGTAACATGTAAGTTTAAATACAACTTGCAAATATAATTAATTAGATTAAATAGAAACTTCTTTTGGTGTTCAAAAACCAAGTTTAAAAGAGTTTGACAGTGGACGATGAAAACTGTGGAATTAGTAAAAAAGGAAGAATATGAAGAGAAAAATGTTAAGGAATATTACTGGATAGTTTTTGAATCATTTTTCAAATCTAAAATATTTTTAAATTGGACTTTCTGAACCTTAGGTCATTTAAAGGCTATACCATATTGACAGTTAATTGATAATTTTTTTTGGTATGAGGATTTTAATGTGTTAGTGTTCTTTATATATATACACACACATATACACATATATAAAAGCAGAATGCATGATTAAGAGAATATATTTTACATTTTGATGAAAGAATAAATTATGTGGGTTGCATTAGACTTTTGAGGGCTCATTTAAAAGTCATCTCTGAAATTACTTTAATTGGCTACTAGCTCCCAGAAAGAAAGAATAGCTTGAAAATATAGACACTAAGTTATCAATTTTAAATATTTATTTCAATTATTTAAAGAAAGCCAGTATATTTCTCTGCCTCAACCTCCTTCACTGGATTGAGCAGAAGCCCTCCTTATTCCACATGTTTGGCTCAGTTGGTTGGCGCTATGGACCCTGCTGCTGCTCACTGGTTTGTCCAGCTCTCCTCCTTTTCTGGCACCTGGGAGGATTATGCTTCCCTACCTCTTTGAATTTAGGTGTAGTCACATGGTTTGCTTTGGGTAATGTGCAGAAGAAGTGCATCAGTCCAGGTGGCATTATAGAGCCCACGTGGGATTCTTCATGTTTTCTCTTTCCCTCCCTATTGACCTTATTATGAAGCACATGCTTCATATGGTAAGTACTTCAGATGGTCACCCATGGAGGACAGGTTTCAGGGCCTTCAGATTTAGGATGAGGAAGCAAAAACCCTTTGTTGTATTATTTGTTGAAATCTGGGGGCTGTTTGCTACCACAACATAATTGAAACCATGCTACCAGAGTTGGTAAATCAAAAGAGTTGGTTAAAGCAAAGAATCTTAAAACATGATACATAGATAACTCAAATTTTTTAAAATTTATAATAAGAAAAAAATATAAAATAACTAATATTTTTGTTGTTAGCCAAGACTTTTCTTTAGTGATGAATTTGTTGACTGGATTTCCATATTGTCTTTCACAAATGTCCAAACAGATTGTGCTTTACATGTGATTTTTCTGTGGAGCAAGAATGCAAAGGCATGGGTGAAACTATATGAGTGCAGATTCTTTTGCCTTTTTAACATTGCCCCTCACAAATGTTTTACCATTGTCTTGCTCACCAAGCCTACTTTAACAACACTTTTTCAAGAGACTCAGCTTTATTGAGTCTTTCCAAAGCAGTCTCCTTCTTTTTCATAGAAACACCTCTTATTCTTTTCATACTCGTATTTTATTAGCTTATGTGGTAATTAATTAAATTATATAATTCAAATAACAAGTACAAATGGCAGGAACAATTTAGGAATAAACATAACTGATTATTGCAAGCATCAGGTTAATTCATCAGGTTAGAGCTGAAGACTAGAGAATTCTAGAGAATAGCCTACTGGTCATGGGTTTTGAGCCTTTTCCATAGGGCCTAGAACATCAGTATATTGGACACAAATCTTGTGTATCTTCTTAGATTACTTAGATAACATTCTTCCTTCTCTCACACCAAGTCATCTTTTCACTTGCGATATGAATGAAATGCCATGTTGCAGGCATGGGTTCCGGCTTTCTGAGTGGTTACCAGGCAGCTTATGAGTCAATTGGAAGTGCTGGGAAGATGTGTCCTTGTACAGCAAATCATGACCAATAGGAAATTGGTCATGGGAGGGATCGAGCAGGTGAATCTCTCCTTTCTTCCCTCCATGCACAGCAATAAGCTTTCCTTGCAACCTTTTAGGAGAAAGTCCTTTGTGCTGAGTAAACATGTCTTCCCCATGAACTGTTGTTACCTCTTCTGAAATCTGTGTCAAGTGGTGACCACCATGATCATGATTTGCATTTCTCCATATCTTTTATTGCCTCACTTCTCCCTTTCTCCTCATCTTTATTACCCTGGGCTTACATGTCCCTTGTGTCAGCACTTTAATCCCTGCCTCAGGCTCTGCCTTCTAGAGGAACTGTACAAAGACAGTCAGTTAATCCGATGAGTCAGTTAAACAGAGGTTTATTTAAAAAGTGTCTATGGAATAGTATTAGTGCTAGGCAAGGAGATACTAGGAGCCCAGAGGAGGGGTGGAATATCTAGAGTAATTTACAGTCTGTTGAGCTTATCTAGGGAATATAACATATATTGAGACATCTAAAATTAATATGAGTCCTGAAGGACAAAGATGACAAAAATAGATCATTGGAGAAAATAAAGTTCGCAGTGTGGTAGGAAAGCATAGACATAAAGAAGCTATGATACTAATACTATTAATAAAAATAATAACTAACATTTATTGATCCTTACTATGCTACAGCGCCTAGGTTAAGCACTTTACAAAACTTATTTACTTATTATAATAACCCCCTGAACTTAATACTGTTAATTTTACTAATTTTCTAATGAAGGAAACTGAAGCTTAGGAAACTTAAGAGGTTTTCACATAGTCACCCAGCTAGGAAATAATGGAGCAAAGATCCAAACCCAGGCAGTTTGACTCCTAGCCACAGGATTGAGTGAGGACAGAAAAATATTTAAATGCAGCATGGGGCACCTGATACAAACAGAGTGCAGTGCAGAGAACTGGGAACAGTATCTCAGACCCCAAATGGGAGAATCACTGCACAAAATAGGACAGCCTAAGTATGACTGCTGATGCAAGGTCAGAGGTTCTCGGAACAATTGTTCAGAATTTAAGCAGCCTCTAGGTAAAGGAAATCACAGCTAGCTGGTATAAGTCTGCTCCTTTTGAAACAGACTGCTTCTACTTTTTGTAATAATTGTTGCAGATGGCTAGAACTTTCACATTTTACTATTTCATTTAACCCATCATTCAACAAGTATTTAATAAACACTTGCTGTGAACCATGTGAAGTTATTGGCCCTGTGGATATACAGATAATTAAGGTACAGTCCAAACAATAAGGAATTCACGGGCTGGTAGAGAAGACAGCCAAGTACTTAAAAAATTCTTAAAAAATGGAAGTAAGCATGGGGCATGGAGAGTACAGGGGAGTGTATCTAAACCCTGGCTTAAGTTACAGTTATGGGGACACTTCCCAAAGACAGTGAAGAAGATCAGAGTCCTGAGAAATGGACAAATTTTTTTCCAGAAAGGATAGTCTAGGCAGAAGAAACAGCACATGGAAATAAATGGAATCATGAACAAGTATAATGCTTTCCAGAAACACATGATGGCATGGTAGATTTGGAGTACAGGCACAATTCACCAATAAGACCAGGATGATACTTTTGAGAGTAAAATGGGTGCTTTTCATAACTACTCTGGGACAAAAAGAATAAACTGGAACTGTCTCAGGTAAACCAGGATGTTTGGTCACCCCAAGTTAGGAGGCTGCAGAATGGAAAGAGTTTTGGAATCACTTAAACTTGAATTTGAATCCAGGCTTGGGTGGTCAGAGGCAGAGTAACCGTGTTCAGTCATTTATGTAGCTGATTATGCCTCAATTTCCTTCTTTAAATTGAAACTAATTCCTTGAAATTATTAATTTCTTCCTTGTAGGTTTGTGTGATGACCAAATGAGATAACACACACATTACAATTAATACAACAGTGGCCTACGGTCAGTGCTCAGTATTGTTTTCCTGCGTCTACTCTACTCCCATCATAGGACAAAAATGGAGAACGAGGGTGGAGGATTAGGCAAGTGAAATGACCATGGATCTCATACATCACCCTAAGGAGTTTGAACTTCAATCTGAAAAAAATAATTTAAGTAGAGAAATTTCCCAGTCATGTTTGTGCTTTAGAAATATGAGTCTGGCAGTGGTGTTTAAGATGTTTATTAGGGCAATGGGATGTATCCAGGAGCTCCTGGGGACCTCTGGCACCAAAGCCATGAGATCTTTATGTGATGTGAATTTAAAAAGAATATGAATCCATCATTGTTGATGGGAATCATCCTCTGCTGATGTTGGAAAATGGGAGTGGGAGAAGAAATCACCGTGTCAAGGAGTGGAGTCGAGCCAGAGATGGTGGTTTAGAATGGGAAGTTCTGACAACTTCCTAAATCGTTTTCTCAAAATGTGGATGCACCAGCAGCATCTGGGAACTTGAACTTGATGGAAATGCAAATTCTCAGCCCTACGTAGACCTAACGAATCAAAAATTCTGGAAGTGGAGGTCCCACAATATGTTTTTACTAGCTTTCCAGGAGATTCTGATATACACTAAAGTTTGTTAACTGTTATCCTAGTGCAAAGTATGGTGCAGAGGTAAAAATTAAATGGGAGATGAAGGTCAGTGAATCAGAGAATAGTCATGAATCTGTCACCAAAGTAGAGGAGAAATAGAAGTAAACATTAAAGCCAAAACATAAAGCCAGGAATTTGGAGTTCCAGGGAGAGGTAAGAGAAAGGAGCCCCTAATTGAGAAAATAAGCAGTTGATACCGTCTTTGGAAAACACCTGGAATAGGTATTGTAGCTTGTTTTAGCTTCCTAGGGCTGCTATAATAAAATATTAATGCCACAAACTGGATGGCACAAAACAACAGAAATGTATTCTCTCTCAATTTTGGAGGCTAGAAGTATGAAATCAAGGTGCCAGCAGGTCTGTGCTTCTTCTGAGACTCTAGAGAGAATCCTTCCTTGCCTCGTTCTAGCTTCTGGTGGTGGTGGCAACAACCCTATTTCCAAATAAGGTCACATTCTGAGGTATTGGAGGTTAGGACCTCAATATGTTTCAGGGGCAGGGAAGGGAAAAGAAATCAAACCATAACATAGCCCATCATAGGCCCTTATATAACTGCCACTGTATAGTTTGGGTTCCCCTAGAAATAGGCCCTGATATAGAGATTCATGTTTAAGTAGTTTATTTGGTAGGTGAGCCCAGGAAACACCCTAGGAAAGTGGGAAAGTGGGGCCAGGAAGGTACGACATCCGATAAAGAGTGTGGGTAATGAGTTTAATTCCACTAGGGAGTTCTGACGCTGCTGTAGAACCTGCGCCTCAGAGGGAGCTCAGGTGTATAGCTTTGGATGAGAGCTACACTGAGTAGGTGATTAATTCTCAGGCATTTTCAACCAGTTGCAAGCAAATGGCTTCACTGGTCAGAGAAAGTCCTCAAGTAAAGAGACGCTGGCAGTTGTCAGTCAGGCCAGTATACATTGAAATGGTAAAGTCTGAAGGGCACAGGGCACAGGGGCATCTGCCATGAGTGGGAAGGATGGCTTTAGGAAAGCAGGGAGAAGGAGGAAACAAATAAATGCAACCCCCCATACAATTCAGAAAATTAATCAATTAATAATAATTAATTTGATTAATAATTAATTTGATTTTAAGATTTCTCAATCAGTTGAGTAGATTTTGTTTACTCAAGCCTAAAGCTTTATGGCCACTGAAATGTAAAGAAATGTTGTATTACCTAATTTTAATTGTTGTAAAATAACTGATGAGACTATCTAGAGCTTTTCAAGGGACTTCCACTTTCCTAGAATTTCTGAAAATAAAATAAAAATTCAGATAGCTCCCTGACACCACAGAAGGACAAATATAGACAGAAAATATCTAACCTGCCCATGGTCATTTAATGAGATATACAGAAAGATCTGGAAAGAACATTTCCTGCCTCAGCCTCTTTGATGCTGCTTTAGCTACTCAACTGTGTCTATCTTGTACAGAAGACAAACATAAACCAAATTGTTATATAGTGCTCTTTCTGAAAAGGCATTGTAGATTTCTTAGTATTAAGGTTTCTTTTGAAGGTGGACACCCTGCATTTTCATGTAGGTAGAGGTTAACACCAACTATATCTTATAAAAAAAAGAAACTGAGGCTCAGAGAGTTTTCTTGTTTAAGATCATGAGCTCATCTAGTTTTTTTATAATCCTACATATTTTCTGTCTTATATGTGTTACTTCTTTTCACATAAGCACAAATATTCTCTAGTTATTCAGGAGTTATGTATGTATACAGTGTGATCCAGTCATTGAGATTGCTACAATAAAATATATTTTACTGGAGATAGAGGCACTCCAACAGAATCTGACCTTGTCATATTTAAAGTGTGTGACAAGAAAGTTGACGTAGCTCAAAAAGAAGTGTTTTCTCCTTTATATATTGTGCTTTGTAACTCAAAGACTTTGTATACAAAAACACATGCCCGATGATGTTCCTTTTCATATTTAATACAGTAATATACAATCTAGTGTGGTTAAATCATTATAATTTTGGATGATAACCTAACTGAAATTACATGTAAAAGAGTTTAGCCAACAAAGAATAATTTCAACATCAGAATATCTAGCTGGTCCTGTATAGTCAAGGGAGGAAAGAGAATCCAATTATTACTTTCCCCACAGACTATTTAATGGGGAATCAAAGCTTCATAGGCCCAAAATTTATAATAGCTTCATGCAAAAAAAATTATAGAATTTATACTTGTGAAAATCGTAATCCTACACAAAAAAGTTTTAGCAAAGTTATAAAATAGATATAAATCTTATATTTTCTTTGGCTGTGATTAAAATTATAAGGAGGATTTTGTAAGAATTATTTCTTTGGAAACTTAAAGACTTGGTTTCAAAAGCCATCTTCCACTTATTATAGTATGATTGGACAATTTATTTAATTGTCCTCTGTTTTGTCATCTGTAAAGCATTTCAAACTTTTATCCCCATCTGTTAAAGCAATACCTGCCATATATTAAGTGTAATTAAAGAGTCTTATTCTAAATAAAAACTATTTTAAAGAATTGTCATTAAGGTAACAGACAAAGCTTGACATATAAAGTAGACACTCAGTAAAAAATATTTTTACTCCTGGTCATGGTGTGTGCTATTTGTCATATGTCATGATACACGCTGAAGAAGTATGAAAAGACCCCCAATTTAGTAACTATGGACATGTTATTCAAACTCTCACAACTTCAGTTGTTTCTTCTCTAAAATAAAAAAAGAGGAACTATGCTTCAGTGTTGAGAATCAAATGTGTTGATGAATACATGAAGTTCTTCAATTTTAGTTTTGTTATCAGTGACATGAGATTTTTATTCATTATGTATCTTAAAATGTTACAAAGGTCAATTTAGATAATGCATTTGAAAGTAAATTTTTAAAAAAATATGCGAAGTATTATGCAAATGTTATTTTTTGTTATCATTAAAAGTTCTAGAAACATTGTATTAATTTCTGATCAGTAAGCTTTTATATTTATTCTATAAAAAAACACTATAAAGTATTTGCTTAACTCCCAAACTTAATCAAATCATGAAGTTGTTGAATATTATAAATCATGACCCAATATTTTAAGAAACTAATTTATGAATAAATTTCTGGCAGACAAGACACATCTGGTAATGATTATTATCACAATTTTTGAAATTTTAAAAGTGGTCTGTTACAAGCTTCTTTTAATTAGTAAGATCTACTCTATGTTAAATATGCAATTTGATTAGTAAAATTAGTAAAATTCCATTTTACATTGCTTTTTAGAGTCTCACTGTGTAAAATGTTTTCCTGTAATTAAAATGAACGAATTAGAAATATTGATTAATTCCTGTGGAAGAAGCCCCCTGCCAGGTAACCTCTGAATTGCAAGGTCCCTGCCCTGATGGTGCTTAGGTATGAAGTAAGATTGAAGACAGACAAGACTGACACTGTCAGTAAAACATCCATGGAGGAATCGGTACTCAAGTGAGGCACTGAAGGCAAGAGGATGGGCAATTAGAGGACAGTAGCCTGAGTAATGGAGAGCTGGGAATCACCAGACACTTTCAGAGAAAAACAGACATCGTGAGTTTCAGTCAGGCATTGGTGATGAGATGAGATAGGAAATATGTTGCTGTGGAAGTCATTGTTTTCCAGGCTAAGGAGGGAGTGGACAGACATTGAGTGATTTTAGCAAAAGGGTTATCAACTTAAAAGTGAAATTTCGGGACATTCACTTGTCAGTAGAGCTCAGAGCTAAATGGAGTGGAGACAAAGAAAAACTTTGCAGAAGAATATCAATAGTTTGGGTCTGACTTGTTAGGGGGCTAGACTGAGTATAATAGCAGTAATACATAAAAGGTCAGGAAGTGAATTCTTCTGAAAAATTAAAAACTAATTGTACTTGCCAACTAATCAAAACAGAACACAGGGAAATCAGAAAGACAGGAGGATAGGAATAGGGACATTGTGGATGTTAAGGCCAACTCAGGTATAGAAATGTGTTAATCTGATGGGTTATCCAGTTAGACTAGTCTTATAGCAGACTAGGGCTGGAATCTTGAGAATGGACTAGTTCTATGAAGGAGAAAGTGTTGGCTTGTATTACTAACTCTGGTCTCAGATGCAGAGTCAGAAAAGTGGACTCAGTATGCCATAATTCTTCCATTCCTATTGTATTCCCATTGTACTGAAGGCTTTTCTCTAAGAGGCTCTGTGTTTCAAATTACTGGGTAAACTTTCTAGTTAGGAAGGTTATTTCAACCTTCACACTGTCAACCAACAGACTTATATCCTGTTAGGCTGAACACCAAGAAAAGTTGTAGATTTTCACATTTACTGTAATAGAATGTTCTTTGCAAAGCTTTAGCTATGGCCACTTAAATGTCAACATTGTTAACAATGCTGTCTCTAAATTAGATACCTACAGGAAAGCTCTTTTAGTTGGAAGACATTGCGTGTTATAAAGCTTCTTATATTTGAATGTATTATTAATAAGAAGTCACTTCCAAAGTTATATGTGCATTGATCCTCAGAAAGACATTTCCACTATTCTAATCAGTGGCTTTAAATTCAGTTTTAAAAACTTTATGATTAGTTAGGAAAATCACCTCAAAAGGGAATACATCAAAAAAGAATTTGAGATTTTTAGGCATTTAAAATACATTTCACCAACCTTAGAATTGATTTTAATGGAAACATAACGAGACAATTTCTGTGTATTAACATTCAGCAATTTCCAGCAGCTTTGTCAGTTTAGTAGGGCATCAGAATTTCTCCTTTCCCCAAGAACGGAGGTCTAGGTTTGTGGCTTTTCCCCCCTGCTGTGATCCTGTTGTGTGTGTCTCTCTCTCATGATGTCAACTTTAGAAAGTTATGTGTGAAGATCTTGGGGCCCGCATGTTTGTGGGATGGAAGATAGAGTGTGGGCTTCTCTCTTTGCTTATGTATGTATCTGTATACATACATACATATATAAATATTCACCTGTCCATATTTATATCTACTATCTACATACATTTTTCTACATCTCTATATATACATATACATGTGTGTACATATAACCATAACCATGACTATATATATATATACATGTACATTATGTTTAATTTATCAGCATTGAATTTATTTTTCCAGTTTTCCCAATGTTCACACAGCAACATATTTTAAAAATTAGTTAATTATGGTTTTCTTAATATGAAAACTGAAAATTCAACCGACATTTAAATTTGGAAAGAGTTATATCTAGAGTCTACATTGATGCGTCTTTTTGAGTTATGGTAAAATGCAAGTTGCAAAATAACAACTGAGTATTTGATTCTGTCATGTTTCACGTTGCCTTGAGAGCGTGTGTGTGAAGTTGGCATAAGTTGGTATATGGTGATAAAATAAGTACCCAGGCTTAGTCAATAACTAATGCTATTGCTGCTGTAAAGCATCTGCTCAGTTGCAAACCTCTCTTTCCTGGAGGTAGCAAACATGCTGTTAAGCTGGCAAGATGGAATTTCTGCAGCGGCAGGGCAGCAACAGAGCCCAGGGAGCAGAGAGACCCTCCTTGTAAATAGACATATTTTTCTTTCTTCTTTTAGACATACTTTGAAGCTCACCTGAAAATAAAAACAACTGAGTGACATTGACCAAAAGGATTATTTGGAACAATAATATTGTAAGACGTCTTCAATCTAACAATGGTTTATAAAGTCTATACCTGCATTCCATATCCTCATCAAGCATTTTCACTGGCTGTGTGCTCTAGCCACTATTCATTAGCTGGGCATCAACAGTGAAGAAACCAGAATCGATATGGGTATCACTGTATATTGGGCCAGGCAGCCCCCAAAAGCAGTTGCTAAACTTAGTCTCCAATTAAATCTATAGGATGCTTTTCTTAAACTACATTGAGATTTCACCCATGTGAAAAAGTGTGAGACGACTCTAATGATTTAGTCCTTTACTTTCACTTTAACTTGAAAATCTTTGCAGGAATTTTTGCTAACATCTCAAAGTCTACAACTTTTTGGCACAATTCTACAGAATGTCTCCCTTTCCACCTCTAATAATTACTGCTTTCAAACTATTGTAATTTGAGCACAGTATCATTCATTCAGGAAAGCTGTCTTGGCTTGCATCATTTTAGCCACATTGTTTCTTTCTAGCAGGAAAGGCTAGTCCTATAGTTTTTTTAACTCAAAAGCTTTGTTAAAAACTTAAACTTAAAAAAGGAAAGCAGAACAACCAACACACAAATGAAGATAGTTCATCTAACTAAAAGGGCCCTGTTGCCTTTACTATAATATAGTCATGAGTGCTCTGCCTTACATTCCTGGGCTTTCCTTCTATTTGGAAGTACTTTCACACATCAACACTCTATGCCAAAATCCAGCCTGCAACTGCCTGCTCCGAGAGAACTGTGGGCAAAGTTGTAATTATTGCTTAGTTAGGTGCCTGCTCCATTTGATGTACATGAGTCACTTTTGTTCTTTTCTTTTTTGTCACAAGTCTCCTACCCCTTTAGATTTCTTTTCTCTTTGTAAAGGGGGAAGTCTCTCTAGATTATTCCCACAGTGTCCTCAGTCCAATAGGTTACAAAGGTACTAACACGCTAAATAGACGTGGTACCCTTGGGAAAATCCATTTCTGCTGAGGTTGTCCCTGTTCCAGTGAATGAAGACTTCATTGAGGTTACAAATACGTTTCAAGACATCTCCATACAAATGATTACAGGTTGTTTCATTCAGACTCCAAGGAGAAAGCCCTCCTATCCTAGATAGGCATGAGGTGATGAATACACTCTTAGAACAAGGAAGCTTTATTTAAAAGACTCTTTGTATTCTTCTGAGTACCCTAATGAGCTATCCAGGGTGGTGCATCAATGTGGGCGCAATCAGAGGAGTCCTGTACCGGCTTTTCATTAGTCCTGCTCTCCTTTGTAGCTTTGCTTGTTGTTGACTCACAGTACTCATCATTCCCTCGACTGAATAGAAGAAAAAACATGACTTTCATTTTATGGCCCAAATCACCAAAACCGTCAGTTTTTAATGTATGAACAGTAGACATAGGAACCTGATCTCTTGCATGTATGTCTATGGAGGTAGGGATTTTTCTCCTTCAAGGATGGATGTAGAAAACACCAATCTGAAAGCTTGAGGGGTAGGCTTGTTTGTTAATTTCACCTTGTTTAGAGATCCTGAAATCACTGGTGATCCAAATTGATTCAATTTGGATACAGTCAATCAGGTTGGATCCATACAAATAAAAAGTGAATAATTAAGGCTCTTATCCAGATCACTTGGGCGCTAGCACATATTTCAAGAGTAAACGTTTTGTGCTGTCATAATTTAGATAATGCCTCTATTCTTTGTTTCACATAACATATGTAAATTCAGCCTTAATGGTAATGTTTTCTCATCCTAATATACAGGGATTCAAATTCACACTGCATTTCATTTATTTGAGACATTTATAATTGCGCACCCACAATTTTACAATATTTTTGTAAATGGAGCCTATAGAGAAATAAAATTCAAAATTAAATCAATTTCTAGAAAAAAGTGAAATAAGATTCTTGCTTAAAATAAGCAGATACTTTAAGCCAGATGTAAGGTTTTTCCACATGATTTATGTCGATCATTGCCTTGAGTCTCCATTTTCCTTTGAATGTATAGTAATAGCCTAAACTATACATTGGCACCATTCTCAGAAACATTGCTACATCTGCAAAGATCCAAGAAATATATATCTTAGACCATGTGAGAATGGATAATTTGTTTTTGTAGAGTGTCACTTTATACCAAAGTATCATGAAACACCTCATGGTTGATTTGATTACAAGAAAAAGATGTAAGTGTGTCATACATCTCATTCAGCTGGTAGCCACAAACAGACGTAGGCAATTCAAGGCAGAGAGCAAATTCACTTCTTGAACTTAATTTTACTTGTGCAACTGAGTTCAGTGACTTTGTGTGATATTTGACCAGCCCTTAATTTCTTGCTCACCCCATCTATATGACACTTCCCTTTAAATAACAGGCTGAAAACTTTTGGCAGAGAATGTAAATGAATTAGAAAAGTGTGTAGGTAACTGGAAAACTCAAAACTTAAAATTTTTATACTTCTTGAAAAAGAAAACCTTAATTCTTACCTCAAAATTAGTCAGTCAGTGTAAACTGCAGGATGTTTTATAACATACACCTAAAATCTGTGCCTTTTGAGGCAAGAAGACAAAAAGCCTTGTTTCTAAGCCTTTCCTTCAGCCCACTAGCAGCCCCTTGGCGTTTTGGCATTCCATTCTATTTATTTTTAATTGAAACCTCAGTTATAATTAAAACATTGTGAGTGGAGGTAGAATGCCACTATCTTAACCCAGATAAGTTTGCCTGGAGTTCATGGGTACCAACATGTGATGAAAGACCAAATATCATGTGCAGTTGACACATTCTGTACAGATCCGAAATTTCCATTGTAAAACTGAGTGTCCACTGTATAAAATGTGAGTCAGTGGTTTAAACCTCTGCACTTAAAAAGGCAGCTCCCAAAGCAAATGAAAATGGTGTTTGAGAATGAAGTGATAGAAGCAATATCAAAATAGGCAGTGAAAGTAAACTCCCGGTGGGTATTGCTGTGTTTGTGCCCAAGGTGCTAATTATACTAAGGACAAGAATTAAAAGGGAGAAAACAAAGATCCAGAGCTCTGAGTGAGGCCTAATTGTATTTACACAGATAAAGAGAGACTAGATGGGGGAAGAAAGGAAACAATGGGTAAAAATTTCTCCATTTAGTCTTTATAATTAGTTAAGAAACATTTAAATTAATAACACAATCTGAGTAATGCAGCATGTGTGGCATATATCACATTTTAAATTAATTCTTGAAATAGTTACTGGTGTCCCACTTTATTTCAATTTTGATAAATTAGCTTACAGTCACTTTTTGATGGGTGTCCCATAAAGTAAAAATGGGTATTTCATCTGCCATTAACTACTCTTCCTGTAGTGCAAAAAAAAAAAGAGAAAAAGAAAAAAAAAAGAAAAAAGAACATATATAAAAAGCAGGATTGAAAATAGATATTTGAAGTTGAACCTATTAATTTATAAGTTTAACAATGGCATTAGAGAGGAATAAAGGGGTAACAAGTTTTATTATCTTACTTGTGTAGCCTTATAGTATAAAAATCTCTTGATTGTTCATGTTTGATATAAAATTGGTCACTTGCATTCATTATTTCTCATTGATATAATAGTCTACTCTGGTATTTTGGAGTTTGGAGAAAAGGCTTGATATTATAAGACTGCTTTTAAATAGCTAGCTTTTGTACTAAAATTATGTAAAAATTTACAATCTGCTGATTACACTATTAGGGAGCTGCAGCCTCATTGACCTGATGTCACAGTTACCTTTGGAATCCTTAATGTCTCAAGGCAAACTTTCACATAATCAAGGGTTGTGCTTCTAAAAATTCTCTAATTTGATTTTGTCTGCATCTCTCTGTGTGTATATTCGTACTTAATTTTGAGCAATTAGGGAAAAAAAAAACTTTCCTATGACTCTTTCAGCCTAGCAATGAATTGAGTTACTTTTCTTGATGTTTATTTATTTATTTTGTATGCTTTCCCATCAAAACTAGCAATTAAACCAAGCATACGTAACAAATCACAGAAGACTAAATATAAATTAAAAATGGTCATGTGTAAAGCTCTGATAAAAGATTGAGGCACAATAAAGTGAATCTAAGTAGCTGGAAGAGTCCTAGTATTCTAGTTTTTGCCCCTAAAGGAAAGTATTACAACTCAAGAATATACAAGCATATTTTGTCAAATTGATGAAAAGTAAATCAGAAATGTTTCCTTTGATTTATAACTCTGTTATCAATGCATGCATGTTCATGGGTACATTCTTTTTAAAATATTTCTTTAAGGACTAGTTAATTGTCTCTCTATCCCACTCCCCCTGGCCCTCATCTTTGCACTTATTTGTCTACCGTAACAATAAGTGTATGCTTTAGTCATATATATTTAATTTAACCTACTCAGCCTTTTAAAAAGGACATATTTATGTCTTAAAAAACCAAAGTGATTCCACTTTGCTCTGACAGAACAACTTACATTTCATTCAAATGTCTCTTTTTAGGTGATACTCTTAGCAAGGGATTTTATTTACTAAATGACATTTCAGCTAACCTGGAAAGGAAGATATCCATTCTTCAAATACTGTCATTACCAAGCTTTAAAAAAGACTTGATTGTACCATGTTAGGGAAACAGTGTCAGATTTTACATCAAACTTTCTCCCACTGTAATAACTGAGCATAAAAATGAACTTCGAGTGATGAAATGACTACAAAGCAAATTAATGCAATCAAGTCATTAGTAACAACTCTGTCCATATCTGTTAAATATTTTCAAACTATTCTAAAAAAACACACCCAGAAGGCAAACTAACAGTGAATAGAAACAAAATGGTCAGCAGCGTGTGTCGCATGTTATTTGAATGGAAAGTAATTTATCGCGTCTGAAATAAAAGCTGTTTATTCTTGTGTTTCACTGTCTGTAACAATCTTTACCATTTATCTGTGAAAAAGTGAGAAACTGTACCGTTATTAGCATATGAATACTTGACACATCAAATTGGCTGTACAATAACAGAAGGACATTTGCTATTGGTGTATGCACACAGACAAAGCAGCCATTTTGAAAAAAATTGAAATGGTGTGGGTGGTTTAACCCTTTACTTATCTTTTAGGTTTCCCACTCCTGATTTTGACCGGAACAGTGTGGCAGTAAGAATTAGAATATTTCTATAGCAAATAAAAGTAATCAGGGGCCATTATGCTTATGATAATTACATTGATACATTCACTCTACTAGAAAAATAGCAGAATGACAATAAAGGAGTTTGTGTGTGTGTGATAGAGAGAGAGAGAGAGAGAGAGAGAGAGAGAGAGAGAGAGAGAGGGTGTGTGTGTGTGTGTGTGTGTGTGTGTACATGCAAGGGCAGGGCGGGGGAAGGGGTTGGAAGCTGGCTGTGTGTAGAGAGTGTAGAAATGAAACAATGCCTATGTACAGTTTTATTTCATGCCAACAACATAGTGGTCCTTGGGTCAGATGTGTGAAACTATTTCTCAAAGAAGCTGCATACATAATTGAGGCCCTCCGAAGGGTTCCCAGTTGAAGTTGCCAGGCTACATTCATTTCAAAAGCAGAGCCATTTGTTATCAAATTTAAATTAACTCTCTGCACACTGAACTTGAATTTTAGAGTCCTGCTTACTTACAATTCTTAAAATAGTTGAGAAAGGGGAAAATATGTGTCTGGAAAATGGAAATAAGATAGTCCCCACAAGGAACTGCAGTGGTTCTCATGCAAACCTGTGGTGAAACAGCCTTTTATAGATTAAATTTAGAAAGATCCATTTGGAATGACTGGAAATAAGTCTGTATTTTCCCATGCAATTTTTGGTAGTAGATCCAGATTTGTTGCAAAATCTTTTCACTGGTAATCTGTATTTCAGTTAGGTTTCTGCCTTCATCAGGGTACTAATGTCATTCCTTTCCCTACTCCCCCATGCTGTGAGATTTAGAATAAGATAATTTATAAGGTTGCACAAAATTCATACTATTTTAATGTCATTTCAATAGTTGGCCATAATAGAATACTTTTTCCTAATCTGTGGGGCTTTATGCATTATTTTCAACAAAGTTGATGCAACTCACTAAATAAAGTTTTTGATAATTTTGCTAATTGCTGATACATTCATTCAAACAAACAAGCAAAGCAACCAACTCGGCAGAGATCAATATGTGTAAACTGACTTGTGTTGGGACCTTCCTGTAACTATGCCGAGGAGAAGGTTTCCAAATGAGAATGTCGTGCATGTTTTTTCACAAGATGCACACAGACATAATTGCACATTATTCTCTGTGTCTTATAAAAATGTTTAAAGTTTAAGCTATCTCCATTATCAGAATTTTCTTCATCACATGAATTAGTAAAATTAACTATGGGACATACTTTCATTTCTGCTAAGTTTAATACACAGAAGTAAGTAGCCCGTTCTGAATAATCCATATATTTTTCCTCTCTTTTGAAATATAAGTAAGAGATTTTAATCACTATTCCTTCATCATAAGACACACATATTATTTGCTATAGTCAAGAAAATCTAGTCCCAAGCAATCATCATTTAATATTATTATAAGCTATTTCATATGTCTTAAAATGAGTATCTATATGTACTGAAATCACAACATAATATTCTTTTGTGTACAAGCAGTAATACAATTTCATAGCATTTGTTAATTGTAATTTGTATTAATAAAAAAGATTTAATTATCATCTCATATACATAAAGAAATCTGTTTTCATTGTTGTGAACAAACTAACATTTTTGTCTGGAATCCATAATAAAATTTGCTTTGAAGGCAATAAAAAAAAAATAAAACAAAGCAAAAAGTACAAGAAATATGAAATACCATTAAGAGCTGAGTTGTTAAAAGTAATCTTCCAATACCTTTACTGAAATACCATCATATAACATAAAAAACATTTTATTGTTTTCTTTATAAGTAATTACTACTTGTGAAGCACTACTATAGCCATAGAAAACAGGAACTGATCATCCTAATGACAATATCTGTTGATGATGTAACAATTGATATACATATCAAAGTAGAAAAGAAAGGTTATACAACTTTAAATTCCTTTAAAATTGTTTAATGGACACATAAAATAAATGCCTATTAGCTTAACTTTCTTTTCTTCTAATAATATGTGTTATGTTAAAACCACAAACCATTTGCTTATTTAAAGCTCTCTGCAGACAACAATACTACAAGGTTAGTATGTCCTACCAAGTGCTCTTTGAGATTCTTGTTTACTTATTGGTGGAAGTGATGTACCATACTTGTGTATCCATGACAACACTACAACATGCCAGAGCAGCACTAGAATTTTTTCTTTTTTTCTTTTGCGACTGTAATATGAGATTAAAAGTAAGAAGCTAAATCTTATTAAATAGCAAAAGCTTTTCAAAAGATAAAAAATAAACTTTATGGGAACACATAAAAGTTGCATGTGGTGATACATTTTTGCTATTTCAAAGCCTTACCCAGGTCTATCAATTGACTATAAATAGTTCTGAATGTTAGAAAAAATTAGAATAGATAAAACTTTGCAAATTCTCAGATTGTCTCATGATACAAATAATGTAATTTGTGTCAAAATTGAATCATTAACAATATCAGTTTCATATGCAATACTTAAACTATTGTCCTTTTTGAATGCCCCAAATTATTTTTCTTATGTGAGCTCTTTTAAATAAAACTGTTATATGCTCCAGGGAATTATTAATATATTTGTCAATTAACATTTAGAAGATATTTATGACCAACATTGTCCCTTGTTAATATTTTATATTTTTAATTAGAATATTTTAATTACTATATAGAACAGAAACGTCTGAAAAATAAAATATAAAATTTCCTTTTTTATTTCTATTTGCTAAAAACATGTTTTTATTATTTTGCAGAATTATTTTAAAATGTATAATTATGTCAATGAATTTAGGTATTATGTAAATAAGTATTTTTTTTTCTTTGATGACTAGAGTTACTCATTGGGTCTAGCAATATTACATTACATTTGAGGTTCTAATTTTGGAATATTTCAAAATATGCTAAGTTTTTCTACATCGAAAATTAAACTTTGAATTCAAATAGTTACTAATGTTTGTTTCATTAGATCATTCTGTCACTTATCATAGACATAAACTTGGAGACAACTAGATATCAAAATATCTCAAGTCTTATGGCTCAGCTATTTGGTACTCTCATTATCTTGGCATTCAATATCTTTGGAAATTACTGATGGAAAAAATACTGTGATATGACTGGAAAATGTCTTTTCAATAGTTACTGCAAAAACAAGAGATTAAGTTTTAAAAGTACAATGAAAAATAATTCTCTTTCCCTCCCCTTTTCTTTTCTCCTTCTCTCTTGCTCTCTTCCCATCCTTACTTCTTCCACAACCTCTGTTTCCTGCTTATTTCTCCTTTCTGTGTCTCTTAAGCTAAGCCAATCAACTCATATGCAGCATGCTCTGGAGAAACTGTGGCACGCATATGGCACTGAACTGGTTTGGTAAACATATGTCTTTGCAGGCATTGGATGTCTTGCCAGGAATGAGATATTCCGTTTTGGGGAATGAGGGTGGGAAATGCTTAACCACCTACAGATGTTTTGCATCAAAAGCTAAAGAATTGCAGTCAAAGAGCTGCAAAATGTGTAATTTGGAATTTTTCCAGGTTTCTTTTTTTAATAAGAAAAAAGTTAACAGCTTTTCTATTCATCTCTTTTGAGAAAATTTACAGTCGTTTCCCAGTTCTGCCCCATTCTGAAGTAAGGACAAAAGGCTGAAACCGAAGCTGTCCATCTGCTCCATAACAGTAATGTTATAATGGGTGCTGTCCATTTTTATGCTATTGCTCATGTGTGCCCAGGGGACTGGAACTATTTAATTCACTGATTTCACAGCTCTGTTGTGTGTCACAAAAGGTTAAAAAAAATCCAACACACTTTTTAGCACCCTGCTTACAAGGACTCCCTGTAAATCTAACTGAAGTAGCAGGTTCCCACCCTGCCCCCATCCTGGCTCCCCTAGTTTTCCTCCTAATTTGGTGCATTCAAATAACAGGTAATAGTTGGAACTCATACCATTATTGACTTGTCCTGTACAAATAGTGGATATTTCAAATCTGCTGTGAATGTTACTTTCAAAAGCCCACAAATTCCAGAAGTAGATTTGAAAAGAAAGATGTTTGCCTTTAAGATTTTAGGATTAGACAACTCTGTTTTCCCAGAAGTCCAAGAATTAATGCTCTAGATTAGCAGAGAGTTAATGAAAACCTGCGGAGGAAGACTGATGACTTCTATTCCTCTCCACTGGGCAGGGGCTGAGCAGTCCACACGCAGCTGGTGCATGCTGGTGTTTTGCCAAAGCTGTAATGAAGCATGTGCACTCCAGGGCATTTTCCTGGAAAGATAAAGGTGGCCAGAAAATATCCACTTGGGTCCTTTCTGTGGTCTTCTCAGAGCAGTGGTGTTGAAGCTTGCACTTACGTTTACCACCAAAGAGAGAAAGTGAACATGAAGTCAAGGGGCTTTCTACCTATTCCCCACAAAAGAAGGCCTCAATGAGAATCTTTCAGTATATCCTGTCCTTCCTAGCCCATTTGTGATAGTGTGTTCCTATAATATTTTGGATAGTTAAAATATTAGCCATAGATAATGCACTCTCTAGGTGCGATCACCACTTTCATTTTGATACCATTAACCAAACTCACTTCCAACTGTGCTGTGAAGATGCCTGTTTATTCCCTTGAAAACTAGTTTGTGTGTGAATAGGTTTAGAGGGCAACGGGGCTCTCCTCATGTGCAATTTAAAATATATTATTGTTAAAAAACTGAATCTCTTAATTTCTTTTTTCAGTAACAATAGCAAATATTTATTTTGTATTCATAGGTTACATGAAACTATTGGGTGCTGCAGGTATCTGAAAACTTAAACTAGAAATGCTTTCTGATCTTAGAGAAATTCCATAACATTGTATGCTTGTCAGCATTTCTCAAACTCAATTTGTTTCTTCATTCATTTATTTACTCATTCAAAAATTTCTTCAGAATCTACTATGTGCTAAGCACTGATTCTGAGAGACGTTAATAGGGACATCGCAAAAGATGTGTTCTGTTGTCAAGTAAGTTTTGGAAACACTGCATATTATATTTCCTTTCTTTGAGCTATAATAAGCATATTCTATGTATCAGGCAGGCCCTGTTCCACTAGAGCAAAACATCCAAGGAATCCTTTATTTCATTTATATTTTCCCAGAATTATTGGAACCTTGTTTCCTCCAAGCCACCTTTCCAAAACAAAACCAAGCAGTAATATCTGGAATTCTAGAGTACTGAAAGATAAAGTTCAGCAATCATTTCTGTAATGTGGAGAAAAGAGTGGCAGTTGGAACTATTCCTGTTGCTTTCATTTCCAATGGTGATTCTAGTAGACTTGTTAACCAGAGTAATGTTCATAGGAAAGCAAGTGCATTGTACTTTTTGAACATGGATTTCTTAAATATTCAAAGTTCTTGATATGCCATGTTAGAATCCTAGAATCCTATTATAGAACCAGTGAACACATTGAGAGAGAAAATATTATAGATCAGTGGTCCCCAACCTTTTCGGCACCAGGCACAGGTTTCATGGGAGACGATTTTTCCACAGATCAGGGGGTCAGGGGGGATGGTTTTGGGATGATTCAAGCACATTACATTTATTGTTCAGTCAAATCTTTATGTTAATGATAATCTGTATTTGCAGCTGCTCCCCAGAGCTAGTGTCACTGCCTCAGCTCCATCTCAGATCATTGGACATTAGATTCTCATAAGGAGCACACAACCTAGATCCCTCACATGCTCAGCTTACAGTATGGCTCATGCTCCTAAGAGAATCTAATGCTGCTGCTGATGACAGGTGGTGGAGCTCAGGCGATTATGTGAACGATGGGGAGTGGCTGTAAATACAGATGAAATTTCGCTTGCTTGCCTGCCACTCACCTCCTGCTGTGCTGCCTGGCTCCTAACAGGCCACAGACTGGTACCAGTCCTTGGCCCCAGGGGTTGGGGACTGCAGTTGTAGATGACAAAACTGACTTCTAAATATAAGTAAATTGATCAATTGATTCAACCACGTAGACAAAGGTAGAATTTATTTCTTAAAAACATTGTACAATGTTTTCTGCTAAGACATAAGGACTTTCTTTCAACAACATATTGAACACCTCTTAAAAATGTAGAGAGATGTCTTAAATTTTTAGAAGCTGACATTTGGGCAATCAATAACAAAATGCTGCAACTGGTCTAGCCAATATGTCTAGTTACAGACTAAGATAATAGGGTATTTCAATCTCTTATTTTTAAAAAACTTTTAAGTTTTGTTTTTACTCTATAAGAGGTAATGTTACCATAAAGTATTTCTTCTTTGTGCGTAGCTACTTTTTTTGACCACATAGATTGCTACTCAAGATAACTGACAGTTTTGGCTGTCAATTCAACTTCTGATGCTATACTGAAAGGAAATTAAAATATGCACTCAATAAAATGTGTCACTTATGAAGAAGGATCCACTTGGAGAATTATATCAATCTTCCCCCCAAAAAGACCTCATCATAGAACTATTACTATTATCTTTCTAATATTCTACTGAAAATGAAACACATTCACCAATTCTCCAAAGGCAATTTCTCTTCACCTCAAATAATTCTTCCTTATAGGTCATATAAATAGACTTAAACTGGTTTATAATGTTTCCATTTGTTTTCCTGCAGAATAAACTCATTACAGTCAGCCCATTAGAAAATGATATTAAAGGATTTAATTGCCTGTGCATATTAAATATACTTAAAATTTATGAAAGTAAACATTTTGAGATTCAGTAAATATTCTGCAATAATAGAAAAATGTGCAAGTTGATCTAGTACAAATACATAAGGTGATACGGATATATAGCACTACAATATACAACATGTACCTCGATGAAACGTAGAAATTTCAGAATGTAGGCCAAATAACAATAAAAATCTATTCTGGGAAACACATGTGGAATTTCTAATAGATTACAGATGGCAATTTAGTTTATTTAGACAATATCTTTGGATGAAAGATCACATTTATGATAATGAAGAAAGATTTACAACAACTGGCATGGTGTTCTCTTGGCCTGGGCATTCATTCCCAAGGGAGAATGTGTATTTGAACATGTGTCCTTACACTTTCAGAATAACATGTTTCTAACTTGCCTGACTGACAGCTGTCAATTATCAAAAGTTTATGTGAAATGAAGAATCAAGTTAACAATTTAACCCTAATTAGAAGCACAAGCAAAACTAATGATCTAGTAAACCTGACTAAGTCCCAAAGTCCCAAAGGTGCTGAGAAACTTATCTTTTCCTTAGTTCCGGTTTCTCAGAAGCTTCTGGAAAGGCCATTTAGCTTTTATTTTTTTATTTTTTTCCATTTAGCTTTTAGATATGATGGTCAATCAGAGGGAAAACTTGAAACATTTTGGAACTCAGGTAAGCAATTTGATAAAAACCCTGTGTTTATTCTCACACAGCATCTATACAAAGCTGTCTGGCATATTTGTGAGAATGGAACAAAATTACAAGAATGAAATGAGTCCAATTCAGAAAAATAAATCCAGGCTTAACTTTGTAAGGTAAATTTTCTAAAACAGATTTCCTCAGTTTGAGCGGAAAAACACGTGATTAGTTGAATTCTAATTTTCTGTGTGTTCTGACCTGAACAAAAAAATTGAAGGAAGAAATCTTGCAAAATATATACTTGGAGAAATTTTGAATTACAAATAGGTCTTTTTTTCCAAAAAAAAAAAAAAGTTAAACTACAGAGAGGTAAAACTCTAAAGACGTGACTTTAAAAAAACCATTATGTTTTCTGTCTTCAGTTATTCTGAAACAAAATAAAACAACAAACAAAAAAACCTTCATGAAGTAAGATAAGCCACTTCTCCTCATTTCTGTGCTCTTCTAATAACATCTAATCTAATTCAGGAGGCAAAAGTTTCTGTTACATAAGAGGTCCTCGATCTCTAAGCTAATAAGTGCTTTGTTGGCTTCCATATTGCTGGCTTACTTTTGTATTTCTTTATCTCTGTTTTTCCCATATCTCATTTATCTGAGTGGAACACATATATTTCGCTTGAGGTTCCTTAACTACAACTGCAGCAAAGATTTTGTCAATGTGTTCCGCTCACACTTACATTACTTCATGTCACTAGCGGTGCAGCCACGGCACTCCTCTCGAGGTGGCTAGCTCTTTGGAGACAGAAATCGTGCCTTGTTCATTTCTGATTTCCCAATGACTCTTATGGCACATGGAACATAAGGGGTGCTTAATAAATGTTCTCTGAATGAATTAAGTAGATTGTTAAAAGCTTAGAGAGTACTGCACTTAAACCTAGGCCAGAGGGTCAAGGGCCCCATGCTTTAGAGCAGTGCTGTACAACAGGAATTTCTGTGATGATGAAAAGGTTTTATATCTGCATCATGCCTACTGAACATTTGAAATGTACCTAGTGCAACTGAGAAACTGAATTATTAATTTCACTAAATTTTTATTAATTCACATGTTAATTAAATAGCCACAGTGATTAGTAGCTAGATAGCTTTAGAGAGCCCTCCTCTCATTCTCTCATTCTCTTTCAGCCACACCCCTCCTCATGCCAGAGGACCTGTCCATTATAGCCCAGGCTCCCCCTACAAACCGTGCTTCAGATACCCAGAACTCCAGAATTCCCTGCCCAAACAGTCTGTGCTCACTTCCAGGCTAATGTGATCTTCTTACCTAGTCCATCCTTCTGAAGACAGATCTTGCACTGCTGGTGTGCACATCCTATACCAAACAAGTGTCCAAGGAATGGTGGTTTGCTGCAGGGGGTGGTGGGTAGAGGCAGTGTGAGCAGGGCTTAGACATGTAGCTGGAGTGTCCCATACATGTACGTGCACGAGGTCCCTTAAAGGGCAGGAGGATGGGACAGGAAGCTGGAGATAAGACAGGAAAGGGTGCAACTTTCCCTAAACTGCCATGTTCTAAGTTAGTAATAAAATTAAAATCTAAAATTGTATTACAAAACATAAGCAAGAAATAAATAAATCCTTAATGCTCCATACGTGGAATAATCCAATGACCATTCATTCACTCACCAAATATTTATTGAGTACCTACTATATTCCAGGCAGTCAACACTAGAGGCACAAGAGATACAACAGTGAGCAAAACAAAGTTCTTGCCTTCATGAGGTTTATATTCTTATGAAGAAGACAAAAATCAAGCAAAATAAATGTGTATACGTGTGTGCTGTAAAGAAGATTAAGGCATCCAGAAGGGAGAGTGACAGAGGTGTTCTTTTAAATAAGGCATTTTCTGAACAACTTTTCTGGGGAAATTACATTTGAAGAAAGATGTAAATAAAAGGAGGAAGCACGTCATGTTGATATGTGGAGGTGTGGGGAAGAGCTTTCCAAGCAAAGGGAGCAGCGAGTGCAAAGGCCCTGGTATGGGAACATCCTCATTATGCTCAAGAAACAGTAAGGATATCAGTCTGCTTGGAATGCAGTAAAATGGATTGAAATGAAGGCGGGAGGCAGCTAAAGTTCAGATCAGGCAGGGCAGCACAGGCTGTGCTAAGGACTTGGGATTTGCACTAAGTTTGATGGGAATGAACCAGAAGGTTGTGATCAGAGTTATGACATTGACTTTTTAGAGAATAGGTGGTAGGGTGCAAGAGTAGAAGCAGGGAGACAATTTCAGAGGCTTCTGCAGTAATTCAGGTGGGAAATTCAGGGAGTTTGATTTGGGCTGTCAGCAGAGATGCCTTCATGGCATGGCATGAGTTTAAAGTGACACAATGAGCTCTTTCAATCCTGTCAGTATAGCTCTGCAGCTGTATGTGTGATCTCATTTAGAAATAATGTCCAAAGTCTGAATCTGAGATCTCTGCTATTGTGAGTTCAAGGTCAAAAGGACCTTCTACTGACTCCCCATGAAGACTCTACAACTGGCCGGATGAGCCTTATGGAAGTGGTTGGACCTCAGTGGAGCCTGCACTTGCAGTATTATGACATCCAGTGACTTTAATTGCAACTGCTGTTTCTAGTGAAACCGCCCTGTGGATTTTCTTGGTGGTAATATAAATGTCTTTCCATTTAGACATGGGTACACACTGTCTTCAAGAACTTTCTGTGCCTTCCTGCCCCATCACTTCGTCCTCTGCTCATGCTGTCAGGTCAAGTAGGAAGCTGTGGTCAGACTTTGTGGGGAGAGGTGAGGATTAAACTATTCCAGGCCCATATTTTCCCACTGAAAGTCAGCCCACTCAAAACAGCCAGCTTGAAGTAGCTTAGAGAGAAGCAGAGAGAAAGACTTTTTCCTCGGTCTTTTCAAAATCTTCCACAAAAGACAAGTACAATTCTTTAAAAAAGGAAAAGACTAGTTTTGTACATACATTTATATGCCTTTTCTAAGGGTTTTGTTGTGTTAATTTATTTGTATATTTTGAATCACTCACTGTGATATAGAATTGTTTTCCTTTTTCCATTTTTCTTCAACGATATAACATTATTATTGCTAGCTTTCCACTAAAAGATAAAATTACTGCCACAAGGAGTGGGAAGTCACAGAGAGATCATATTCTAGATTGAATAGTTTCTGAACAAAGAGAATGCTTTTTTAAAATTTCTGCTAAATGTGACTTTTCAGGGGCCAGTGTAGACAGTCTAGATGTTAAAATTGCCTAGCCATCTACAAGTGGGAGATAGCCTTGGCTCTCCAGGAAGACCTCCAGCAGCCCATAGGGCAGTCTCTGACATTTGGAAAGAGCTTATTGAGGGTCAAACTTCAGAAACATTAGTCTTCTTTCTTGTCCTACCACCTTGATTCTCAATGACTTTCATATACGAAATATTATATGGCAAAAAAGTATTCTATTTTTCTTGTAGTTTCAGTATTTCAAAGTATTCTCAGTTTATTAAAAAAAAATATATATGAGGAAAACATCTGGTAAATTGAAAGCAAATGAAAGTTGTAAACCACTATGCAAATGAAACTTACTAGGATTGTCATGGTCTCTCTTTTTTTTTTTTTCCTCATAAAATCCCTGGAAAGGCAAATGTTAACACAAGAAGTCAGGACAAGACCAGAAAATATTGGCTCTTTGTCTTTTTAGTGAAGGACTTTGGGGTTAAAGGACCAGTTAAATATTCTTGGTATCAACTCTCTTCCAACTATAAAGCAGGTTGGATGCTAGATTTATTTATGAATATATCCTCCTGTTAAATTATTGTTGCAACACAATTTTATGCCCTCTCAAAACCTTACCATCACTAAGTATTATGAATAATTTTTAAAAATATTTTATTTGAACTACAAAAATTGGTAAAGAACAGGAAAGGAGATTATATTATAGGAAGAAAAATTTGGAATCAGGAAATGAATATGACAGCTTTAGCAGATATAAGAAAATGGAATCCTAAGCTACTAGTGGGAAAAACTAAGAACTAGGGTTTAGGAATTAGCAGCACCAAGTACCTATGGAATAGGATGTGAAGGAGAGTAGGATGCCAACACTGTATTGTATTCAATGCTAAGATGTACATTTTTTTCCCCCACATTTTAGTATCTTTGAAATGGATGTGTACATTTCAACTGACGATATTTTACAGCTGAAACTAGCAGAATTCTTTCTTTCTTAGAGGGAAAACAATAGTGTGTTTTGAGATATATGGAAAGTTGTTTGAGAAATACTATATCCCTAGAACCATGTCACCAGATGTCTCTATAGAAGGTGGAGCAGTGAGTCTCTGGAGTGGGAGATGTCAGGTACATTTAGGGACATAGGTATCATATCAAAAGCATGGGTATAACATGGTACTTACATTCTTTAAGAAGCAAAATAAATGCTGGAACTTCTTGCTTTCTCCTACCACTCCATTCCCTAATCTCTGGAAGTCAAAAATTGGACCTCCTGGAAGGATATCGGAAGAGGACTATTTGGGGAGTCTGACCAGCTCCTGAGCAGAGGCCTAAAAATGATGCTGAAAGATTCTCTCAAAATGACCCAATCTGTATCACCTTAAAAGGAAGACCAAAGTAAAGAAACCCCACCTGCATACTCAGAGTCTGCTATAATTTTCCTGTCTTCAACTCTTAATCATGGACACAAAACCAAGGATGACCAGACATCTAAGGAAATCCTCTAACAGAGAGTAGAGAAACAACAAAGCAGTTTAAGAAAAGAAAGTACATAAAGGGAGAAGGAATTTTTTAGAAAGTCTATTATTAATATTCTTAGAGAAGAAAAATATGAAAACTAATTTTCAACCAACACTTCTACTGAGTTTTCTATTCTAGATATTGTGTTTTTAATATTTGTTATGCTGAATGTTCTTTTTTATGAAGTCTCCCATTCTTGTTTCACGATGTAAAACTTGGTAGAAGTGTTGGTTCAAAGTCAATGATGAGGAAGTATCCAGGAAAGAAGTTTAAAATGACAGAGAGATGGAAAATGTTAAAGAAAAGGATTAAAAATTAGAATATCAGTCCAGGTGGTACAACTTCTAAAAATACAGTACTATAGTCCCTAAAAAAATAAGAGAGAGAGAGAGAGAGAGAGAGAAAATGAATGGGAAGAAATCATCAAAGAATATTTTAAGAAAATTTTCAAGAATTAAAAGATGATTTTCTAAACTGATAAAAGCCCCAGTGCTCAAACTGGATTACAACAGACCAACACCAAGCCTCTGAAATTTGAGAACATTAGGGACAAAGAAAAGATTTTTATAGCCTCCAAAGAGGAAAACAAACCACTGAAACGATCAGGATCAAGCATAGGTTTGGGCTTTTCAACAGTAACACTAGAAGCAAAAAAACAGTAAGAATGTATTCAAAATTCTAAAGGAAAACTCAGTCTTTCTAATCTAAAATTCTATATTCAGCCTAACCTTCAATCAAATGTGAAGGCAGTATAAAAATATTTGCAAGTGTACAAAGTCTCAAACTTTTTACCTTCTATGCATCTTTACTCAGGAAGCTACTGGATGATATTCTCCACCAAAAGAAAGGAGTAAACTGAGAAATAGAAAAACATGAGGATGAACCTGGAGGACATTATGTTAAGTGAAACAAGCCAGGCACGAAAGATAAATACTGCATAATCTCACTTATATGTGGAATCTAAAAATGTCAGCTCATAAAAACAGAGAGTAAAATGGTGGTTACCCAAGGCTAGGAGGTGGGGATATTGTGGAGATGTTGGTCGAAGGACACAAAATTGCAATTAGGCAGGAGGAATAAGTTTAAGAGGTATGTTGTACATCATAGTAACTACAGTTAATAACAGTGCATCGTATACTTGAAAATTACTGAGAGTAATTTTAAGGTTTTCACCACATAAAACAGAGTAAGTATGTGAGGTAATGCATACCTCACTCACATACTTATAAATAGCTTGATTTAAGCATCCCATAATGTATACATATATCAAAACATCATGTTGTACACCATAAATATGTATAATTTTTACTTATTAATTTAAAAAATAAATTAAAAGAAAGACACAGAGAAAGAGAGAGAGAGAGAGAGAAAAGACTGAGCTTCCTAGAAGAGGAAGAGATTCTGCCTCCAGATTCCAGAATTTGGACTTGACACTGCAACATTGATGCCTGCCAGAATTTCCAGCCTGCTGGATTTCAGACCTGCCAGTCTCCACAATTGAAATGAGCCAATTCTTTAAAATAAATCTCTCTTTCTATACATGTGGGTGTGTGTATGTATATATGTATATGAGGTATATGAGTTACATGAGTTACAAAAAACAGGATATCCACACAAAAGAGACTTGAACAGAATCTCACAGGTGATGTCCATTGCCTTTAACATACCAACATAAACACTGCACACCAGGTGGGGAGGCCGGCCGGTCCACGTTAGGCAGTGTGACTCATAACATAGGCACATTGAAGACTCTCATCCCCATAATCTTTGCCTCTTTTCAACCTGAAAAAACTACTCAAGAATATCTTCCATCGAAATAAAGGAGCAGACCAAGAAAGAGAAGACATTAGGTACAGGAAACAGGAAACAATCCAGAAGGAAAAGGGGATTCCGTGAATGATAGAAAAGGGACAGCCAGGAAGACACTAAGACACAGGCACAAACAGCAACCAGCTCAGATGAAAGGAGAATGTTGTTTCCGAGACTGATGTCTCCAGGAAATAATATATACTACTAGAAATGTTATGGTATGCTCGAACTTGTGGAAAATTGTACTAAGAAGTTATTAAAAGGTGGGGGAAATTAGCAGTAAGGACAAAAAGAAATAATTAAGTGAAAAAAACAAGGCAATTGATAACTTCAGGAACACATAAAAAATAAGAAAGGAAACACAATAATTGTACCATACTTTCCAACATTTGACTGTGAAAGTATTTGAATAGTCATTGTAATATGAGTACCGAATATTGCACTATTTGGGGGATAGGGAGGAGAAACAGAATATGACAGTGTAGGCTGTAAATCATGACCTACATTAATAGGAAGTCAAGAGATAATGTCTAAAAATGATGAATGAAAAGACAGCAGTATACACATGTTATTTAGAAATATGTAGGTGTGCAAACATTGGATGAAATAGCTAAAAGCGTTGGAAGTGGTTGCGTCTACGAGAGAAGCCTGAAAGGAATAGGTGATAAGGCAGGGAACCACTACATTTCATTATAAATCTTCTAGTAATAACGGACGTTTTAAAAGTATGTGCATGTATTAATTTAATACAATAATTTATTTAAAAATAAAGAATTTTTATTGTAACTGACTGGTGCAGTGTAGAATTACTAAGCAATGAGAACCAATAAAAACAAACATACTCAAAATGATTTGCAAAGAAAGAATCAATTAAGAACATCTGAATAAAAATTACTGATAATTCAAAACTCAGAGTTTGATATTTCTCATGATTTATCAGAAACATTTCAAGTTATCTCCAACTTGTCCTTTGTCCTCTTAAAAATTATTTATATACATAAACATACATGGTCATAAGCCCTCCTCTCTCTCACCACCAAAGCTTTTCATCTCAAATATTTCAGTTCAAATAATATGTCTCTGGTGAACACAAACTCTTAAAAATGCATTTTACTGGTTTTATCAGCATTTTAAGGCTGTAAGGAGAATTTTGCCTACCGTGTACAAATGTCAGAGGCCAAGTGGCACCTTTAAAATGCCCAGAGGAAAAAAACCTTGCACACGGAGGTGACCCAATTAAGGCTGAGTGAGGAGAAAGGCAGTCCTTGAATTGTGTCTGAGCTGCTCTGTAATTTAACCCTCTCTCTTGTAACCTGCTCTTGGCTCTGTATACAGTTCAGGATTCTGCTTTGTTCTTGTTCTTCAGAGTCTTGCATCCCCAGAATGGCTCTTCGGGCATCATTAAGAACCCTAATTACTGTCCCATCCCTCTGTACAGTTCTTCATGCCTCCTCCCAGATCATAGACCAAACCCAATGCCTGCTCGTCTGGCTCAGTATGGGCCTGCCCCACTCCACCAGCACCTTATGGAGAAGCTGAGCCAGGTGAGGGCTTGATGCCACCAGGTTAGAGTTAAGGAAGAAGAGTCGGCAGGAAGCCAAAGCAGAGCACATTAGAGAGCCAAGATCAAGTACTAAGGACACTGATTTTACAGTACAAATTAAAAGGCCACTGGAATATTGGAGATTAGGGCTGCAGATTTTATTAAGCACCAGAGGTGGGGAAAGTGGGAAAAGGTAGGGAGTGATTGAGAACAGTCAAGGAAACAAAAGGTCAATATGACTATAGCATTAAGATAGGAACAAGAAGGGGACGAGGTAATTGAAACAGGAAGCCTGGAGGTACACGAGGTAGCTTCTGGAAGGCCTGGTGAAGCATCTGTTCTTTCATTCCACATATACTTATTACAAGGCCATGTAAGCAATTACATCATTATTTAATTCATTTGTTCAACAAATATTTACTCCCTGGCTTGGAAGTCCTATTATGTCACTTACTATGTGACCTTAGGCAAGTCACGGAACCCCTCTCCACCTCAGTTTTTTCATGAGTTAAATGAGATGAATAGTATCTAACTCACAGATTTACTGTGAACATTAAATGAGTTAAGACATGTAAAGTGCCTAGAACAATATACGACTTATAAATAGAAATCAACACATTCTTATTCCTATTTACTAAGTGATATGGATTAAATTATATCCCCCAAAAGATACACTGTAGTTTTAAACCCAGTACCTTGAATGGGACATTATTTGCAAATAGTCTTTACATGTGTATTCAAGTTAAAATGAGGTCATTAGGATGGGCCCTAATCCAATACAAGAAGAGGGAAACTTGGACACGCAGAGGGAAGACTGCCGTGTGAAGGTGGAGGCAGTGAGTGCAGTTATATTGTCAAAGCTAAAGAATGCCTACGGAGACTGAGAGGTTGGACGAAGCAAAGAAAAATCCTCCCCTAGAGACTGCAGAGGGAGCCCGGTCCTGCAAAACACCTTGATCTTGGACTTCTAGCCTCCAGAACTATGAGAGAACAAATTGCTGTTGTTTTATGCCACCCAGTTTGTGGTACTTCGTTATAGCGGGCCTAGGAAACTCACACACTGAGTGCCTACTATGTTTCAAAGACTATTCTAGTTTCTGGTGAATAAATGCCTAGGAATTGGAATTTTTTCCTAAGAATGATGGGAAGCTATGAGGGAAGTGATGATCAAATTTTCATTTTCATGGACACAGAGAATACATTGTAGGAGAAAAAAACCTGGAGGTAGGAGAACCAGTTAGTAGGTGGTTACAGTGGGACAAGAGAGAGAGAAGGGTGGATGTGGGTGAGGCTGGCAGACATTGGGATGGAGATCAATGGAGGTATTGAAAAGACATTCTGAAGACAGTATTCACAGTTCTTGTTGTGGATTGGGCAAGGGGGATGAAAGGAGAGGTGTCTGACCATGAGGGGACTGATGGTTGTGCCGTGTGCTAAGATGGGGGACAAGGGAGGAGCCACAGGTTTAGGGAAGAAGATGAGAAGTTACATTTTGGACATGCTGAATTTTAGATATCTGGGGGACAAATGAGAGAAATCCACTGGGCAGTTGGGTATATGAGCTTGGCATAGAGGGTAAACAGATCTTGGCTGGAAGTATAAATTTGGGGATTAGCATATCAATAGTAAGTGGAGAAGATTATATTATGAAATTATATAGAATAAAGAAAGGTATCTTGTGAATGAGCTTAAATAGTGCACAATACTTTTTTGTACATATCTATATTCATTTTTCTGGAATGAGCATGTAGGTTTCTTCAGAGTGTCAAAGGCATCAATGACTCCAAAAAAAAAAAAAATTAAAAAGTAGAGAACTACTGGTATAAAGAAAGAAGAGAAGAAGGCCTGGGACCAAACACTGAAGCATGTAGATATTTAAGGAGTAACCTTAAAAGGAGATTTCAAATGATGACTAAATAGGTGACTAAACAGGTGAAAGGAAATCTAGAATCATATAAGTCAAGGGGTGACAATGTTTTAAAAATATTGCTACTGTCACCAATGTCAAATATTGCCAAAAGCACAAAATAAGAGGAGAATGAATTTAACTTTGGGTGGTTATTGTGACCTTGTCAATAGCAATTTAAAATGAACTGGTTGGAACAGAAATCTTTACATTGAGGGGTAAATGAGAGGTGAGAGAGAGGACCACTGAACTTTAAAATAAAAAAATCCTGTCCTTTTGCTAATTCCAAGATTAATAACCAGAATTTATTAACATTTTGTGTTTTTCAAAATAGGTAACTCAACTTTCAACCTTACTTGTTCCTATTCTCCTTTCATTTTTCTTAGAAACCCTGCTTACTTCTTCTTATTATTTAGTGACATTCTGTTTCTTCTCTAAAAGAAAAGTCAGAAGAAAAAAATCTGAAATAAATATCATTAGTCCTACATAGAAACCAAAAGCAGTAGAATTTACATTGGGTCCTGAAACACAAACTTACAGACATATTCATAGCTACAAGTTAGCCCTCAAACAAGAGTTGAATTGAAATCAATTATGTTGAGAGAATCCCTGGCTGGACAATAGCTGTACCTTCGAAGAGTTTGAGGCTTCCAGGTGAGAGTCTGGGCTACGTCTAAACCATGTCCATACTATTTATTGCAATTATCAACCAAATGGTTTGAGGAGAGCATCCTGGTAACCAAAGAATGAGTTGTTCAAATTTTTGTTTTTCAAAAGATTGCTTTGGCATCACCAAGGCAAAAACATTGTTAAAGATAACTTTAAAAAAACTTCAGTAAAAGAAATGAGGATTAGTGTTCCACGGTCTACATATCCCACATTTTATTTACCCACTCATGTATTGATGGGCATTTGGGTTGTTTCCACATCTTTGCAATTGTGAATTGTGCTGCTGTAAACATTCCAGTGCAGATGTCATGAAATTGGTACTAATTGATCCACACTAAGGTGCTCACATGGTAGTAATACTCACTGGGTGCTGGTCAGGTAGGGGGAGTGGAGGGTAGGAATGGAGCAGGTGGGGGTGTAAACCCGCAGCTAATGGAAACAGGGCACACTGTATGGGGGAAGGACACCCTTATAGCCCTGGCTTGAGCGAGACAAATGCATTTCATGTAACCAAAATGTTTATACCCCCATAATATCCTGGATTAAAAACAAAAAAGAAAAACAAATAAATAAAACGAAAAAAAAGAAATGAGGATTATGTTGATAATGTGGTTTATTTTCCTTAATAACACAAAGCTTTAAAACAAACACTTTTTCTGTGAAGTCTATAATGCAGAATTGAAAATGCCTCCTTCCCTGCCTCCACATGTTGTTCTTGTAGTTCAGGGAACACTTCAGTGTGCTTGCTTTCTTATGTGTCCATTTCCCTCTGCCACCTATGAAGCCTCTTCCGAGAGGAACTGTATCATATTCATCCCCATCAACAGCACAATAACTGGGACTTAATAAATACATTGAATGAATGAATGAATTTTAATTATTTACCCAAATATATCTGTTAGTCTCATTTTGAATTTCCATTCGTGCAGTAAGTATTGAAATTTTTCTGTTGTCTTATAGTTAAGGATGACTATTTTTCCCATAATGCATTTGGAACATTATTAATAAGACAATGGAAAAGAAAATGTCACAATTCATTTGAAATGCAAAGAGCAAATAAACAGCAGTTAAATAACAGACATTAAATGTTGCACATATGTCAAGTAATAACAAGAATGCCTTTCCTAGAATTTGAATGAGTGAGATTGTTAGGGCATTAGAAGTTTTTTAGGCTAAAAGGGAGCCTGATATGGATTAATAGTTATATGCATTAAAAGAAAAGAGAGAACAGTGAATTGGTAGAAGCAGTTCTACTGATAGAAGACTCCATAACTTCAAAGATTGTTATCTGACATTTTACAAGAGAGAACAAGGACAGTTTTTTCTGGTTGCAGTAGTTACAGTCTTTGTAGCATCCTAGCTCCTCAGGAATCACAAGTGGACCCACTCAGGAAGGAGTTCCTACTACACTCAAAGCATAACAAAACACGATTTAAATAGCAACCACAGCAAAGAACAACACACATACCTACCATTAGGTAAATTCACTGAGTTGGACATTTATTTATTTGCCCAACTTTATTTGCAGTGATGATGAAAGGGGCAATGAGAATTTTCAAAGTGATTCTTATATAATTACAATTCATAACGGTGCATGGAAAGATAAAACCTTATTTCCATATTTTAAAAACTTTTAATATGACAAGATTCATTTGGTTAACATTGAAAAACAAAATCTGGATAATATGCACCCCAAAATTCTTGTGGAATTTTAAAATATGGAATGATGATCTTTGTCATGATTATGTAGGATCACAAGTTGTACAGTCCTGCAATATTTAAGAGACTTTACTAAAAAGTGTCAAGGGATGACAGTGGTCATCCATTTATTTATTATGCCATCATACATCTATTGGGAGCCAGGCCCTGATATCACTCCTCTAGTGATAATAAGCAAAGAAATAAGTTAAAAAATATAAAATGTGCCTTTCTTCTATAGAAAGCCATGCAAATATTTATCTGCTTATTGGAATTTTGAGTGAACTTTTCTATCTGTAACATCTGCCAGGAAGTCTCACAATAATAGGTTTGTTTGTGGAATTTCTGACCCTTGTTCTTGGATGATATATGGTGATGTCAATAGTATTTGCTACTGCAAGTTAGAAGCTGAGAGTAAGGAGAAGTTTCCTTTTCCCCCAATCATAAAAACACGTCAAAATGAAGTTGCCATGATGAATTTTCCATCGTCAAAATAAGCAAGTTTGGAAAAGGACTACCTCAAGGGGATGGCTTTCTGTACACACCTCCACCTTCAGAGAGAAATGATTAGACTCCCTTACCGATTTCCCCACCCATGAATGGGAAAACAAGAGACCATATTGACTGCTATTTTAAAAATTGAAGATTTGAATGTATTGTTTTTATTTGATCTCATTTATGTTCTATATTTATATGTCTAGCCCTGACCTCACCTGACTTCCAGACTCTAAGTTCAACTGCCTGCTTGAGATCGTTACTGAAGTTTAATACTTCAGTATTAAATACTGAATACTGAAGTCATCTCAAAGTTGACGTACTCAAACTCCACTATGGTCCCTGTCTCTTCCAACAACCTTCCTTTTCCATGGCCACCTCCCTTGCAGCAAACTGCACCATCCTCTGCCTGGCAGCCCAGGCAAAAAAATCTAGGAATCATCCCTAATTTTGTAATTCCTTTACATTTAATCAGTCCTGTGGCAAGTTGTATGAGTGTTACTTTCAAAACACATCCTGGATGTGTTTATTCCTCAGCACCTCCACAGTTACTGCCTCGGCCCAAATCACCACTGTCTCTCACCTGAGTGATGGCAAAGACTTCCTAACACTGATCTCTCTGCTTCCATTTTTGCCACTTTATAGTCTCTGCCCAGCAAATCATCTTTTTTTTTTTTTTTTTTGAGACAGAGTTTCGCTTTGTTGCCCAGGCTAGAGTGAGTGCCGTGGCGTCAGCCTAGCTCACAGCAACCTCAGACTCCTGGACTCAAGCAATCCTACTGCCTCAGCCTCCCGAGTAGCTGGGACTACAGGCATGCGCCACCATGCCCAGCTAATTTTTTCTATATATATTTTAGTTGGCCAGCTAACTTCTTTCTATTTTTTTAGTAGAGATGGGGTCTCACTCTTGCTCAGGCTGGTCTAGAACTCCTGACCTTGGGCGATCCACTCGCCTCGGCCTCCTAGAGTGCTAGGATTATAGGCGTGAGCCACTACGCCCGGCCTCATCTTTTAAAAATGTGAATCAGAGTGTGCACTCACTAAATAAAACTCCCTAATGGCTTCACACCGCTGTGTCTTTCCACAGCCTACAATTCCCTATTTGATTTGGACCTTGCCCACCTCCTCAACCTCATTTAATTCCCTCTTTCCCTCACTCGCTGCGTTCCAACCAGACAGCCTGCCCATCAACACACCAGCTCATCCCTCCTTACAGCCCTTGCACCTGCTCTAATGCCCCACATCTTCACATTTGGAGATTTGTTCATTTTGCAATTTTTGATCATTTGGATGTCTTCCATGACCACCCAATCTAAATCTTAACCTGAACACTTTCTATCCATTACCCTGTTGGGTTTTCTTTCTTCATAGCTCTTAACACAATCTGATATATTCTCTGTTTGTTGTCCAGCTCTCTCAACTAGAAAATATCCTCCATGAGAACATTCAGTCGTCTGTGTTAACCACAGCATCCATAGCAGCTAGAACAGTGTTCGCCTGTAGCAATCATCAATATTTGTTGAGTGAATACATAAATGAATGAAGCCTCAGGTGTTGTGAATAAACATAGTTAGAAATTTAGCAATTAATAACACTATACTAAATGCAATGTTAGGCTGAGTCTTTGTGGCATAATCAACTATTGTTTCAACTGCAGAGGAGCTAACAATAAATCCAGGTGATAGTATTTTAGTGTTCAAAATATTATACATCGTATTAGCTCTGGAAAGTGGGTCTTTGAAATGTTACAGTACACAAAAGTGAAACTTTTTAGGTTGTTGGTTGAGACAGAGTCTTTAAAATAGAAAAAAATCCAAAGATGGGGTAAAATAGGCTGACAAGGGCACAAACATATAGAGCAAATAGAGTGAGAATTGTTCAAAATTCCCTGAATGATAACTGGGGAAGCGGGAAATTCACTAGGTGGGAAGAGCAGCCTTTAAGAGAATCTTCACCTAGGCTGACCTGAACTGAGTTGACTTTGGTTTACAATGAAGGTTTGTGAGGGAGAGGGGGCGGGTAATAAGAATTATTCTCATGTAACATTTTATAAATATAGTAAGCTTTAGTGAGAGTTCACTCTGTAAAGGATTTCCTACCTTTTTATTACAATAGTTTGTCTGTCCCGGAAACCGAGAAGATAATGCTCAGAGAGAGTGTGGAAAGCGAAGCCTCCGGAAGGATACACACAGTGTGAAAGAATTGCAAAGGGAGAGGTGAGATCCTGACAATATTGAAAAAAAAAAAAAAGGATATGAAACATAAATGGTAACCTGAACTCATGAGAGGTGATACCAAATTTAAAGACACATGCAATCAATCCTAATTACCCATGGCAATGTGGCAAATGTTAACCCTGGGATGTTTGTCCTCATCACCCGACAGTCAGAATTCAATGTGTGAATTCGGAATTGAAACTCATTTCACTCTCATACAACATAATTATGAGGTAAATTTTCTGGAAAAACAATGCATGTAATAGATTCCAAAGTCAAGTGGAAGTGATTTTTAAATTATTTGCTATTTTAGGTTAGTCAAAATAACTAAATGTTGATTTTATAGTTATATCATCACATATTTGAAATGAATGAAAGAATAAATGAATTTATATAAAGTGAAACCTTAGATTGGGGCAGTAATTGGCTGCAAATAGAAAGGTGGGGCAGTTTATATAAGCTTTCATCTCTAGTATAACTTTATGTTTTAAAATGTATAAATGTTATATATATGCATATATATATTCAAATGAATTTCAGGCTAGAATGCACCTGGTAGATTATCAAGTCTAATCCTTCATTATTATGGGCTTAACTATCCCCTTTTAACATTAAACATGTACTGATCAAAATTGCTGTTAAAGTGTGACTAAGGAACCTTATCCCAGAGAGGTCCTGGGTCACACTGTTGATTTAGGGTAGAATTGACATGGCTCTTGACTCTTAGGGTAATGGTCCCCTAAGAAAACTACATCTCCGTCTCTATCATTAGATAATTTAAACCAATTTAGTTAGTTAGAACTATTTGAATAGAGTATTTTTCTATCAAGTGATTTTTATTTTAAGTATCGTTTTTTATTTTTAGTAGCATTTGAATTCCTTTTTCATTGTCTTCTAAAATCACCTGTTAGGAAAAAAGCAAGACGTTTGGGCCATTTTTTCCAACACTCTATTCACAATAGTTTGATAAAAGCCCTAATATTTGAAGGAAGTATTCCAGAGTTCCAGACCTATCTTTATTCTCTGGCTCACATAACTGTGGAAGAACTTGTATTCGTAAAAGAATTATACTGTATGTTCAGTATCCTTAAAGAAATATGTCTTAAATATGCTCTCCAAGTTTGCCATTTTTTTGTGTGAATTTTTTGAACCAAAAGAATATGTCTTTCATTTCCTGTAGGAACTCTAGAACACAGAAGTGACTGTTGACACCTGATTTTCCTTTGGCAGCTGACCAGATAGAATCAAAATTAACAATGTGCAGAAAATGCCAAACATAAGGTGAACGACAAATGTGCCAGATGATTTAATATGAAGTAAAAATAAAGGTTAGCAGAAACGATCTTTTCTTCTTGGTTTGCAAAATAAGTTAGAAGTGTTTTTTGCCTTTGCAAAATACTTTACAAAGTATGACTTTAAAACAAAGATAGTGGTTTTTATATATGTTGTGTAAAAACGCTATTATGCACCTGATAGCCACACAGCAATTTTGATCAGTATAAGGTTAATAGTAAAAGGGGATATTTAAGCCCAACATTTGGGGAAAAACTAAATAATGATAATCAGATAATGAATCTTCGACTAGGGTAAGCAATGGTAATCTAGCCTGAGAGTGTTTTAGGTATAGATTCATGAACAGGAGATTGAGAACAAAGTCATCCATTCCATTTTTTGTGGGCCTGTTACCATTAATACCAGTCCTCCTTGCTCTTATCTTGCCACCAAGAGAATTTAATGGCAGAGGATGTGGATTGGCATGAACCTGACATGATGCCCAGTGGCAAGAGCAGGGTGAGAGGTGCCTGTGCACTCATAATTTCCCTCTTCTCTTTAATAAGGGTATCTTTATAAGATGCTCCTAATTTTAAAAATGATAAACAGCCAATACAGATAACTTCAAAAATGCAGAGAAGCACAAAGGAAAGATAATTGTTTTGAAAAAAACCACCACTAATCTGACCACCTAAATATAATTCCTACTAAGAATTTGGTATATCATTACCATATATTCTGCTTTTCCCATTTCAATGGTTATTCTTCTACAACATCCCTTGTATGGCCACATGCTATTCTGTTATAGGAATGTACTATAATTTACTTAACCAGTCTTCAATAATTAGGGCTCTAGACTATTTTATTTTTCACTTATTCATAATATCAGCACATTAATTTTTATTCTTTGATAGTCTAACTTTTTTTCAAATAAGGATGCCAAGTAAAGAAAGAATAATTAAGAAAGTAGCATCTATTCTATTTTATAAATACATACACTCACTATAATAAAGGGTTATAGAAGTTATAAAAAGTGTCTTTTGTCAGTTTGGCATGGCTTGATATAATATGGAATTAATCATTAAATTATGTCTAACCTACTAAAAGAAATTGATATATTTATGTTTTACAATCTGAGTTATGATTCTTACATGTACTCATAATGTTAGAAAAGTGGCACATTTCTTTTTGTGAAAGTTTTTATTCTCAGTGATATTTTTAAAGTTTGTTCCAGAATTTTCTTTAGCAACCTATTAAATACCAGAGGCACTAAGGCTGGGCTTTGATTAAAGTGAAATTGGCAGGGTTATAGACCCATTTGATCTCATAATAATAAAAGGAATTAATAGAAACTACATTTTGATGCCATTCTTATATCAACTTTTATATTTAAACATGGTATTAAAATGTTTAGTAAAAAGCATGACTTATCAGGAAATGTTTAGAAAATGTTAACAGGAAAAGGAATAGAGACTGTCCAACTACAAGAGCTATTTCAGTGGCTAAACATAAAATGTGGTAGGACACTGTTCAAACGTGGATTTGGCAAATAAGGATAGAACCCAAGTAAACACATTTTCTGAGATACAGAGATAACACTGATGAACTGATTTTTAAGCAGGGAACAACTGGATTTATTAGCAAATGGGTTTTTTTTAAATGAGTTTATTGTAGGTAAAACTTGTTCTGTGATTTTTCTATACCAGATAAACAAGATTTGTCACATTACTACCCAATTTTCTATGGATATTAAACCGTATGAACTACACACACACACACACACACACACACATACACACACAATATTTCTGCAAATCTATAAAACCTTTCTTTGCTACTTTAAAGAGTCCCAATGTAGTCAATTATCTTTACAAACTAGAACATTATGAGTAGGGATGTTCCCATATTAGAGTTATGAAATAGGTTAATAATTTCATATTAGATGCTATTGCTCTTCCAGGCAGGTATATTTCATAGCCAATAACACAAAATCAAGAAATGCATCCAAACAAAGAACACATTTTGTTCCTATCTTTTAGGAAATGAAATATTATTTCTTTTCCCTGGAATTAATTTCTTGACTCACAGCTGTAGTAACTTCCATTTTTCTTTCCCCAAACCTAATACAAATTCCACACATATTATGGATCAGAACACAAGCCTTTTGAAAAACCTATATAAACCAGCTGTTTACAAGTCTCTTTTTTTTTATTGGTTAGCTGCAAGTGGGTTTTTACATAGACCCAGAAATGCCGAGAGAATTCTCCATAGCCACATCCAGCACACTGTGTGGTACAATATTAGAGAACAAGTACATATTGTTCTCAAGATCAGATTCTTTAAAGCTGATGCACATTATGATAATCTGATAATAAATGCCAAAATGAAGCTGTATATTATCACATCTTTGAACACTTTTTGCATTATACAGATCACACAAATATATTGTGCATTTTGAGATTAACATGACCAGCACATAACAATGTCAGCAACACTACAATATTAAAAATATGAAAAATACTCCAGTTACATTTACTCTCCATTTGAAGATACAATGCTAGCATCAATTTTAAGATGCTACGTTCTTTGTTACAGAATACATTTCCACAAGCAGCCAGTGTTTAAGAACAAAAGCACCAGATCAGTGTGTATGTGTGTATGTGGTAGTATAAGTTAAACTCAAACTTACTGATTTTGCAAAGAATTTTAAAATTACCATGACAATTTCTTAGATTATATGCATGGTGATTTCCCCCCACTTTTTATGTTCTCTAATCATATAAGTAGAATAGCATGTAATGCACAATAAAATATGAGCTATAAAATCTGAAACAATTCTTACATCTTAATAATACCATAGTTTAACACAAAAATAATGCATTCTTCCTTCTCCATTCCTTGAAAGCCACAAAACTCTATTAGTCCTCTGAGTACATCTGCAGGAGGCAAGATAGGTAATTTTTAGAAGTATTCCAAAATTATAATGATACAATTGGAGAGATTCTATATGAAAAACAGTAAGGAACATAATTTCTACAAGTAACTCTCTTGGATTCTCATTATAAACCCAAACTTATATAGATTTGAAAATAAATAAATGAGTAAATGACCATAGTAGCCATGTAGTTTATAACTATCAGCCTAGAGTCAGACAACCTGCATATGAGTTCTAGGTGAAGAAGAGGGAAAAGGGAGTTTACACATGTTGATTGTCTGTGCTCAGTCCTGTCTTACGTGTTTGTACCTCTCTATCATGGTTTATCCTCACATCTCCATGAGGTAGGTATTATGTGTTCCATTTAACAGTTGTGCAAACAGGGACTCAGTGGTTTGATGTAACTTGCTCCTAAGTAACTGCTAGAATGGGCACCTGAATTTGCAGGCAAGATCCATCCTTGATTCAGTACAACTGCCATCCCCAACCCCTAGGCCGTGGACTGGGTACCCATCTGTGCCCTATTAGGAACTGGGCAACACAGCAGGAGGTGAGCAGAGGGCAAGTGAGGGAAGCTTCATCAGTATTTGCAGCCACTTCTCATGACTTGCATCACTGCATAAGCTCCGCCTCCTGTCAGATCAGCAGCAGTATTAGATTCTCATGGGAGCACAAACCCTACTGTAAATGGCGCACGCGAGGGATCTAGGTTGCACGCTCCTTATGAGAATCTAATGCCTGATGATCTAAGGTGGAACTGAGGCAGTGATGCTAGTACCGGGGAATGGCTGCAAATACAGATTATCATTAGCAGGGAGGTTTGACTGCACAATAAATGTAATGTGCTTGAATCATCCCAAAACCATCCCCGCCACGGGTCTGTGGAAAAATTGTGTTCCATGAAACCGATCTCTGGTGTCAAAAGGTTGGGGACTGCTGCATCACAACATATGTTCTTGGGCTCCATCACTTAAACTTGAGCTTGTTACACATTAGTTTCCTCAAGTGTAGAAGGGAGATAAGAAAGATCTGTTGCCTATCTTAGAAAAGGTTTTCTAAGAATCAAATGCAATGTGAAACAACTTTGAAAACTATGTGGAGCTCTACAAATGTAAGCATTAAGAGAATAAACAGTGAGGCTTTATTTGCAAGAAAAGCCAGACCCCAGATTCTATCACAGTTCCTTTTCCCTTTTCTTGCTTCCCTTTTGTTCCTGTAACCCCTCGCCTTAGATTCATATCTTCCCTCCACAGTGAAAATCCTTATTCCTGGCAGTCTAAAGTTGCCCAATGAAGTCTTGCCCTCTTGCTCTCCTTCTGTTTCATCCTCAACTCTCTATAATTAGACTTTGACCCATTATGAAAAATGCCTCCCCTCCTCTAAAGATGGTTCAGTAAAATGTAGGTTGGTGTCTTTGTTCAGTCAACAACCTGTACAGCTATATTTGACCAATGAACACTGCTTTGGCAAGATCATCAATGATCTCCTGCTGGCAAAATCCAATGGATACTTTCAACTTCATCTTATGTAAGTTTTTAGTGACATTTGATAATGCTGAAAATTCCCTCATAGACCCAATCTCACTTCCTCAGTAAAGCTAATAAGAATGTCTCCCTATTTTCTTCCTAAAGCTCTGACAGTTTCTCTTAGTACCCTTCACAGGCTCTTCCTCCTCTAGCTGCTTCTAGGGTCTATTTGTGTTGAACCCTCCATTTTCTTACTACATACCAATAATGAGCAACCCATAAGATGACACTATATGGAGTTTGGGCTAAGATCCATAGCACACCAAAATCTCTGGATGTGAGGAACCACCCAAACCCAGCCCTTGGTAGCAGAGGTCGAGTGCTCTGGGAGCTAGATATTGGTGCCCGCCATTGCCACAGTTCAGCCCACCCTCCTGTGCACTACTCCATCCAGTACTTCTTAGAGGAGGTCCCACAGCTATAGTATAGGAAAAGCTGGTGGTGACAAGGGGCATCTCATTCATCTCCATAACTAACACTTGTCACAAGGCCTGGTACACAATATGTATTGGGGGAATGTTTCATTGAATTGAATGAATGATTATAGCCATGTCACTTTGAGGTGCCGAGTGACCTAAGAAAAGTCACTTTAAACTCTGTGGAGCTCAGATTCCCCATCTGTAAAATGGAGAAAATAATAATAACAATGCTTTCCTGGAGATGTGATTTTGAGGCTGAGCAAATATTTTTGAACTCTGAAGTGTTATGCAAATGTGAAGGTTAAAAGGTTAGAAAGTTGCCTTTGTCTTGTTTCTTAACAAATGTGCCTAGATAGTAATGGATGACTAAAAGAAAGAGTTCAATTTTCTCATGGATAATTTTTGATTCAGTAAAATAGATTATCAAAATGGTATAGATAATCTATACCATATTACTATGGTAGGAATTCATATTTTTTCCTATGTAATTCAATTAAGTTACTTTCACCTTGAATCAAAAATTATAACCTGTTATGAATTCTCTGTTTCCTGAATGTAGTTCGAGGTGGAAAAATGTGTCCACTTCTCCTCAATGGTGTCCCTGAGGGATGTAGGAGCTCATGGCTTTGGCTTTCACCTCTATGCAGCTGACGATTGTGAACTAGCTTTTATTCCCATAAATTCTCTGTACTGTTCTTATGAAAATGACTGCAACTTCCTTTTTGCTAAACCTAGTAGACACTTGCAGCCCTGTCTCTTTATGGACCGTCTTAGCATGTGACACAGTTGACCATCCTTCCTTACTGAAATGTTTGCTTAGATTGGTGTTTGTAACACTCTACTCTCCTGATTTTCCTTCACATTTAAAAAAATTCCCTCTGAGTCTTTTTTCTGCATTAATTTTTCTTTGGGGTTGTGTCCTTGGCTTTTTTTTTTTAACTTTACATTCACCACCTAAGTAATCTCATGTACTCTAAGGATTCTCACAGTCTATATGTTGGTTATCCTCAAATCTTAATCTCAGATCTTTCTCAAATCTTATTCTCAAATCTTTTCTCCGGTCCAGGCTACTCTTTAGAGTTTCACAACCAAATATTTAAATGTCTTCTTGAAAAGAAAATTGAATGTTCACAGACAGTTTAAACTCAACATGTTCAAAATTGAACCCATCATCTTTCCCCTCCCCAGCTACTCTTCCTGTTGTGTTCCTGGTTTGATGAGTGGGCCCATGTAAAAGTTAAGGTTTGATGCATGAGAAAGACATCTCAGTCTAAGTGTCTTAAGCAGAAGGAATATAATTTAGGGCCTCTGCACATGTTGTTCTTTCTACCTGAAGTCCTTCCTCCATTCCTCAGCCCCTGCCCCCCTACTATGTTTGCTCAGTTAATTGCTACTAATCTTAAAGTATCTACTCTAGTTATAATCTGATCCTAGAGACTTCCCTGACCCTCAAAGTCTGGGTAAAGTTCCCTTCCTATGTATTTTGTCAGAAATCAGTCATAGATATTAATACTGTTCTATCACAGATGCTTATCACATTGTATTGTCATTGTAAGTATTGTAATCTCCAGTACTAGGCTTTAAGCTCTGTGAAGGCAGAGACTGTATCTGTCTTGCTTGTCTTCACCCACAACCCCTAACACAATGGCAGGCACAGGCCATTTCACACCTCTACCCCTGTCCCCTGTCCTTGCTGTTTGAACTGCATCCCACACCTTTCCAATGGCACATATATTCTCAACCTACCTGACTCAGGTCAGGTGTTACTTGCACTATAAGTTTTTCTTGACCTCCCAGGTATAATGTATTGCTTTCTTCTTTCTGATCCTTGCCTTTCTTGGGGATTGTTTGCATGTAACAGAAATTCATTTCAACTATTTTCAGTGAAAGTGAGCCTTTATTACAGGGATATAAATAGGTATGCTCAGATACATCCAGAGCATTGCCTAAAATCTTAAAATATTTCCATAACAGTTGGTAAATAGCCACTTCCTGAGTTTCTACAACAGCCAACTCAGCCACTGCAGCTCCTCTCCCTGAACCCCTCTGTGCAAACAGAAACTAAATACCAGGGGTCCCAGTACCCACTCCAGCACCATGGAGAGTGGTTAGGAGGAACTAGAGCATGACAAAAACTCCATTCATCCAGGGTTACATGGTCTCTGACCTCTTCTTGTTTCTGATCATCTGCTTATACTTTTTATTCTTTGCCCACTGATTTTTCTGCATCTCTGAGCACATGAGGGCAAATGTAGCTACCCCAACTTCCTATTCCTTCCCAGTACCAGCAGAGACTGACTAGCAACTGTGATGGCTAATTTAAATTCCTGGGAGAAAAAAAACCTGGCTTAGAACAGGTGTGAATTCTGGCCCAATCACCAGTGACCACAGGGCAGGGTCACACATTTCAGAAATTATTGCATACAGACAACTCCGTACTTGCAGTGGACAGTTCTCAGAGAAAAGGGCATGGCTAAGTATTCACACCAAAAGGGGTCTTCTACACTCCCAGGAGCCCTCCCCAGGCTGTTATCATACCACCTAATGCACTCACCTTTGTAGATATAGATATAGATGTCTTTCTAATGGACTGTAAGTAGCTTGAGACAAAGGCTATGACTTAAATTTTTATATCTCCAGTGCATAGGACAGCACCTAACACAAACAGTGCTCAATAAGTAAATGTTCATTTAATACATAAATAGAAATGATAGAGGGGGAAAAGAACTAGAAACAATCTTCTGGTCTATTATTTCCTTATCTGTGTTCCAAAAAGTACTAATCTTATAAGATACTTTATATCAGGAATAGGCAAATGTGTTCTGTAAAGAGCCAAATAGTAAATATTTTAGGCATTGCAAGCCACATATGGTCTTTGTTGCATATTCTTTGAGTTATTTTCGCACAACCCTTTTAAAATATAAAAGTCATTGTTAGCTCATGGACTATATTAAAAACAGACAACAGTCTGAATCTGGCTCATGGGCCATAGTTTACTGAACCCTGCTGTATGTCATCAAATAAGTCTGGTGTGGCATACAGAATAATGGGTCCCATAGACATCTGTGCCCTAATCCTGGGAATCTGTGACTATGTTTCCTTACATGGCAAAAGGGATCTAGCAGATCTTATTCAATTAAGGATCTTGAGATGGGAAAACTATCCAGCTCTACCTTTGGATGTTTCAGCTATGTGAGCAGCTAAACTCCATTTTTTGTTAAACCAACTTGAGATAGGTATTTTATCACGGGTAACTTTAAGAAACCCTGACTAATACATAATTTGACTAGAGATCCCTGCCTTTATTAATTGTGTGTATTTATCTGCCGAAGAGCTGCTGTTCCGAAGCATATTCTTTGGGAATGTTGATTTTTTTCCAACTACCGAATTTTATAGAGGAAACCAAGACACGAAGAAGAAAAATAATTTTCCAAAGGTCACAAAACCATTTCATTTCAGAATCAGTAATGAATCTCCAAATTCCAGACTCTCACTACAATGTTTTTCAATGTATCAGAAGTTTTTCTTTCATCATAACTGTCTAGCTCCTCCCACAGTAGCTAACGTCAGCACCTCCTTCTATGAAGGCATGCCCAGTTCCTATATGTTCCCCAATGGCTACCATCTGGATTTTATTTCCTATTGCAACTACTGCTTTTCTGCCTCTCTAGAGTAAGTCAACTGACTACTTGTCTTGTTGAACTAATCATTTATTTACTCATTCATTAAGTAACAAAATTACTTAGCTGCACTAATAAACCAAATTGTGACTTCATATTTGTTAAATATTCCTTAAATCTCTACAAGTTACTGTGTCTTTCTAATGCTAGAAATCTTTAATAGGAATATTGTCATCTTTCTGTAGACAAGTGTTTGTTACTGTTTTAGTTCCTGACAACCTGGGCCAAGGTGACCTTGTTCAATTCCTACTGGGAAAATGCATCCTTCTTCCTGGCAAGGATGTAAGAATGTACACTGGAGACAGATTTCTAATTTCTGGGACTAAGAACAGGTTAGTCTCATAAGTCACTCATAACTAGCTCAAGAGGTGCCCGTGATGTTTGATTCTATTTCCAGCTATCAGCAATGGATTACAGCAATGAAGTAACATTAGCATTGAATAACTTAGGAATTTTCACAGTGTTTAATTCCATGTAAAACAGTACACCTACAAATTTCACTTTATACATTTGTTCAAGTATTTTTTTGAACAGAAAAGACAGAAGCAAATATGTGCTACTTGGTGTTTTTCTCTCTTCCTAACCTCTATTTTGCTCCTTAATAATACAAGCTTAAGTATATCCCTATGCTGGGCTACCTTCCCACCTGGCAAACTCAGAACTCCAAAGCCTTCTTTTCATTCTCTCCAGTGTTGGTTGAGGGCTGGTTCAGGGTGAGATCTGTGGGGACCAGATGGTTCCACAGTGAAGGGAGAAGAGAAGAAAGGGTTGCTCCCTTCAGCTCTCTCCAACAAAATGCTATGGTTTCCACAACCAGCCCAGAATCCACTGTCAGAGTGTGTTTGTTTCTTTCCTTGTCTACCCAGAGCTACTGCCTCAAAAAGTATTTTTTGGAAAATATTTATAATTTTTTCCTTGAAATGGAGATGAGCTGCATACATTACTACTGATATCTGAGGCTCTGTTTGTTTTTCCCCACTGTGGCTAAATCTTCAAAAATTAGAAAGGTGCAGATTTATTTCCATCTGCTTTCAGTTTTAGTATTGGTAAAATGATGGATGTGTATGTGTATAACTATCTACCTATCTGTGTATAACTATCTACCTATTCTGTCTTCTCATGGTTAACAAGAGATGGGCTCCAGAGTCTAACTGCTCAAGTTTAGTTTCTCTAATAGCCTTTAATTAACTGGTTGCCCTCCTTGGAATACTCAGTACCTGTGCCAGGATTGACTGGGGCCAGTGTGGAAACCTTCCACCCTTGCAAGATTGTGTTTATTCAAGTCTGGACCGTATTGAGTTTGGCAGATTTTCAGTTCTTTGAAGGTCCTGTGTATAAGTTGTGACATTTTCTTCCATTATAAAATTTATGATCATAACACCAGCCATGTGAGATATCTATCATTGACTTATGAACATGATTATAAGAAGAATGTATTTTCTTTGCATAATAATTGTATTGAGATACATGATCACATTTAGCTGTATTTTTTTCTCTCTTGGTTTCCAATTCTTTGTCTTGCTATGCTTTCTGCATTATTTTCTTAACTTTATCTTTTCAAAAATCTTTTGTTGAGTTTTTTATTAAGGCTATGGATTTTTCATATTCAAAAGTTATTTCTTTTATTGTTTTTACATAATCTGTTTTTTGTTTCTTGGACATTACTTTTCTTATATACATGAAGATACCAACTATAAATGATTTTGATTTTTTTCCTCTGATCATTGGGTCACTGTCTTTCCTCTGTCTTTAGATTTTTGTCTCTGTCTTCCACATTGGAGATGTTCCTTATGTGTCTGGTAAGCTTTACATACTCAACCACATTTAAGAGTAGGACATTATAAAGCTGTGTGAAAGATCTGCATGTATCAGAGCTTACTGATGGATAAATATCACTGTAGGGGAGGATTTGCTGATGAGCAGTATTTTCCCAGGGGAACTCCAAATTTCAGTTTGTATAAGTCTTTCCTTGGGAGCCATTCAATTTCTCCAGAGAAATATCTTGAAGTCTCCCACCTGGGAAGCCATGTTCCTGGCTGCCAGCATTTTGAGCCAGAGAAAGGGACGGAGGTTTTACAGTTCAGTATTTCATTTATCTCAGTCTGTGTTTTCGCCTCAGCCTCTGTTATGCCTGGGATGCTTGAAACTGGAGCCAATGTAGTTCAACTTCTTTGAAGAACAATGTTCTTTCCCCTGAGGAGAGGATGATGGGTAGTATGTGTGTGAATACTTGTGTGTGCAATGTGTATGCATGTGTGTGTGCATTGTGTGTGTGTGTAGAGAGAGGAAGCTGATCTGGTAGTCCATCTGATCTGCATTCAAACTTCCCACACTTATCTAGTCTTCAGCCCTGCACCTCACCCTCCCTTCCTCATTCTATCTCTCAGGGCTTCCTGGCACCTCAGTGGCTATGCCCTTCTGATCTTCCTGCATGTCTCCATCTGCTTCTGTCTTCCAAACAGTTGTTGAAATTCCATGTTCAATATAGTTTCCTTGCTCATTTTATTTTCTTATAGGAAAATACCTTTGTTATTTTATTTTATTTTTTGCTATCATTTTGGCAGACTTAGTGGAAGGAGTAGAGATAAGCACACATAATTAATTCACTATTTTTAATGAAAAGCTCCTTACCTTTTTTCATACTAGCATCAAGGAAATTCAGATCTTTTCATAAGAACCCTTGATCCTTAAATTCTCTTTCTCCAACATTTTACAAAGTAAAAAAACCAAATGTATTGTTTTGACTTAGTAATGTGGATGAAAAATCTAAATAAATATAGTCATGTGCCACATAACGACACTTTGGTCAACAACAATGGACCACACATACAACAGTCAAGTCATAAGATTATAATGGAGCTGAATAATTCCAATCACCTAGTGACATGGTAGCCATTGTAATATCTTAGTGCAACTCATTACTCATGTGTTGGTTGTGATGTTGGTGGAAACAAACCTACCACACTGCCAGGCATATAGAAGTATAGCCCATACAATTATGTGTACATAATACTTGATAATCATAATAAATGACTAGGTTACTGGTTTATGTATTTACTATATTATTTATTGTTATTTAAGAGTGTAGTCCTTATACTTATTAAAAAAATGTTACCATAAAACAGCCTCAGACTGGTCCTTCAGGAGGATTTCTGGAAGAAGGCATTGTTATCATAGGAGAGGACAGCTCCACGCATGTTATTGCCCCTGAAGACCTTCTAGTGGGACAAGATGTGGAGGTGGAAGACAGTGAGTGATATTGATGATCTCATGATGTGTAGGCCTAGCTTAATGTGTGTGTTTGTGTTTTAGTTTTTAACAAAAGTTTAAAAGGTAAAGAATATTTTTTTAAATAGAAAAGCTTATAGAATAAGGATATAAAGAAAAAATAATTTTGCATAGCTGTACAATGTGTTTTAAGCTGTGTTATAAAAGTGTCAAATTTTTTTAATAATTTCAAAATTTATAAAGTAAAAAGTTACAGTAAGCTAAGGTTAATTTATCATTGGAGAATGAAAAATATATTTTTACAAATTTAGTGAAGCCTAAATGTATAGTGTCTATGAAGTCTGTAATAGTGTATAACAATGTCCTAGGTCTTCACATTGACTTCACATTGACACCACTCAGTCATTTCCTCACCAAGAACAACTTCCAGTCCTGCAAGCTCCATTCATGGTAAGTACTATGAATATAGGTATACCATTTTTTATCTGTTATACTATATTTTTACTGTACTTTTTCTATGTTTACTTGTGTTTAGATACTCCAATACTTACCATTGTGTTACAGTTGCCTACAGTATTCAACACAGTAACATGCTGTATAGGTTTATAGCCTAGGAGCAATAGGCTATACCACACAGCCTAGCGTGTAGTAGGCTATGCTATCTAAATTTGTGTAGGTACATTTATAATTTTTGCACAATGGTGAAATCACCTAATGATGCATTTCTCAGAACATATCCCTGTCACTGTGTATAAGCTCTGTTATATTATTTTCTGATTAGGTATTTGAGATTTTTTGAAAGAAGTGTGGATTATTATCAAATAGATTTGAAATGCTGTTAGCCTCTGAATAAATGTTATACCATTTAAAACTATTTGGGGGCTAGTCATGGTGCCTCATATTTGTAATTCCAGCACTTTGAAAGCCCCAGGCAGGAAGATCACTTGAAACCAGGAATTTGAGACCAGCTTGGGCAACCTAGAGAGACCTTGTCTCTACAAAAAAATTAAAAAATTAGCCAAGCATAGTGGTGCGTGCCTGTAGTCCCAGCTACTTGGGAGGTTGAGGCAGGTGAATCGCTTGAGCCTAGGAATTAAAGGCTGTGGTGACTTATGATCATGCTCCTGCACTCCAGCCTGGGTGACAGGGTGGGACACTGTCTCTTAAAAAAAAAGTAAAAGATAATTTTTTCAAACTATTTGGACCACCAAAATGTAAAAATATAAAGGAATTTCATAATTAACTTGATTTTTTTCCTTCTCAATATTTTCCAACCTCTCTGGAGCCATTTAAAACACTTATTTAATAATATTTCAAGATCTCAAATTTCAGAATGTCTTCCACATGTATATATCAAATTTTCATTTGGTAATTACTCTAAGTTATTGTCTTTGCTTGTCATCTTGTTTTGTACTTAAAGCTAAAAGTATTGCACACATGTAAACATTGATTATTCTATTACCTGTTTTGTTGTAAAAAGGTATTCAATAGAATATTTAGAAACATTTCTAATGTGTTTGTACATTTAAACTGTTTTCTGATCACAACTGCCAGACTAACATGCTTTCAAAGTAAGTTATTTATCTATAATTTCAAATTTCCCAAAAGGAGCATTCTCACAGTTTTCAGGAATTTATGGGTATTAATATCATTACAAATATTTTTAGAACATATTCTAGAACATAAGCAACTTTTCAGCTTAGGGAAATTATAATTTAAAGTATGACAAGCAAATATGAAAGAGTATGAAGAATTGCTAATATGAAGAAGAAAGCAATGGAAAGGCATCAAGTGAGTATGTGAGAAGGGCTTTGCCAAGCCAGTTGCCACTCCTCTTTCATAGGAAAATGTCACTTGAATTTCTTCAAGATGAAAAACCAAATGTCTCCCATACCGGTAGTTAATTATTTTTCCTCATTCTTTGTCTGATCCAGAAAAGCAATTTAAAGCTGATGGAAATTAAAAGGTGTGGTTTCTAATGTTAGGTCGGCTTTACTTGGTCAAGGCACTTAAGTAAACTATCACTCGCTTTTTTTTTTTTTTTTTTATCTCTAAAGTGAGGTTGGTGGAATTATATGACACATCAGTACCACAGTGGTCAGTGTTAAGTGAGTCAAACGAAAAGAAAACTTAGCCAAAATGAAATAAAGCCATTTTGAGATGAATAATGGCTTTCCATTTCTGATAAGCCTAAGGCGCTGCAGTATGACCAGATAACATTATCAGCACACAACTAGTTCACCTGTTGTTCTAGAGTCTGGATTAAGCGAATCCAAAAAAGTCCCCAAGCTCTTAGGTCAGATTGCTTTAGATTTAACAACAAATAAGAGTTTCAGATTTCAAGGTGTTAAAGAAAGTGCATTTGATATAATAAATTGCTGATTACGAGATTGAAGAAAAGAAGAGGTATGTGCTGATTAGTAACTATTTCCACCCTTTGTATTTAATTTTTATCATAAAATGCTGATATTTTATAATCTTTTACCTAAAGTTTTGCTCCCAAAGTTGTGATAGACCAAAAAAAGATAAAGTGTGCATGTAAAAGGAAGCAAACAGAAAGGGAACGCAAACCCAAAAATACAGTCAATTTGAAAGGCAGTGTCTCATCCATAGAGTAATAATGCTATGACTTCAGGACTTAAGTAAGATAACTAAATGGTGAGGTTGTATTCCAAATGCTCAGAATATATAGACACAGATACAATGAAGAACAGGACTGGGATTTGGGTACAAAGAGTTCTGAATCTTTTTCTCAGCATAGTATTAGGTGACTACCTGCTCAGAGATCCTCTCCCCTTCACCACTTATGAGATACACACAAAGGAATACTTGGAAACAGAGCAGGGCTTCCAGTAGCCCATAAATATGATGACAGATTTCCCAAGAATTGTACTCAGAGTTACAGGAAACCAAGGATGGAGAATGGCCTTAAAAAGAAAATCCACAAAGAGATATCTGACCCTAACCTCAGCTACCAGAGTTAGAGAGAAGAGAAACAAAGACCTTGTTATACAGAAGACATTAAAACAAACACATGTACAACATTGATAAGCATTTTGCTCAAAGGGAGAAAAGAACGGGAAGGGCTGAGAGTCTTCACACAAACCAATCTTTTTGATGTAAACATATTTCCTTTTTTCTTCTGGTCTCCTCTCCAAGACAGTGCACAAAGTGCTCATTTATATTTTCTTTGTTTTCATCCCAAAGCTGGAAGATCAAAGAGTTAATAAAACCTCCTTGCTATAGAAGGTCATTACAAAACTAAATGCAGCAATTCAAAGTGGAAAATAGAATGAATGCCAAGGAGATGTTTAACGAAGTAACATTCTAGATGTATTCTTTGAAGAACATTTGCAGACTCATTTGATTGCTTTAGAGCACACAGGGAACAATGCATCTGCGCAGAGCTAACACTGACTGATGGTTGCGTTCTGCCGAACCACAGCCAGGCCACTTAGAATCACAAGTATGTTTGATATAGAATTACCTAATACGGTGGAAATATTCATGAGTATTTTGCATAGAAAAATAGTATTAAAAACTTCCACTTCTTTTTCTCCCCCTAGGGCCTAATTAAATGCCCAAACATAAGACATGTGTCTATTCATTTGAAAAATAATTTGAAGCACTATTTTTCCAAAAACTGACAAAGTTGGATGGCAAGATAAGGGATTAGCTTAATGCTTCCCATTAACTATTGAGATCCTCCTTCTTTTTCTTTTTTCTTGTTTTTTGCTCTTTAGGGCTGACATCCTTAGAATGGGAGCAAATATGGAATACAGGGTAGTGGCCTTGGACGCTGTCAATATTGCCACACTGATTTATTCAAAAGAGATAGGGTGGTATGCTGGTCTTGCATTGCAATGTGACATGTCAGAGTTTGCCATTCATTGTATGTTGGGGTATGAATGTTTGTATTCCCCCAAAATTCTTATGTTGAAACCTAAGCCCCAATGCAATAGCATTGAGAGTTAGGACCTTTAAGAGGTGATTAGGTCATGATGGCAGAGACATAGTGAATGGAATTAGTGTCCTTATAGAAGGAGCCCAAAGAAGCTTATTTGCCCCTCCAGTCATGTGAGGACCCAACTAGAAGGCACCAACTGTGAAGCAGAAAGCAGGCCCTCACCAGGCACAAATGTGTTGGTGCCTTGATCTTGGACTCCCCAGCCTCCAGAACCATGAGAAATAAATTCCTGCTGTTTATAAATTGCCCAGTCTAAGGTGTTTTTTATAGCAGCCCAAATGGACTAAGACACCGTAGTCCTGGAATCTCAGCATTAGGACCCATTAGACAGGTTTCTTCCCTGAAAAGAAGCAGGACAGCCCAGAACATCAGAAGTGACCGTCCTCTGGTCACTTGACTATGTGGCAACACAGAGGCCAAATGATAAAGGTTATTTAGGGTCCCTGAGGTATAATCAAACAATTTTTCTTTCATTATTTGAAAACTTGGGAGATACAGGCTTTTTCATGTTAAGGTAAAAGGAGTTCTTTCCTAGGTTAATTTGGGGGGGTGGATTGGAAAACTGGCTTAGCTAGGTGTATACATAATGATTTTATTCAGAAGAAGAGTGTAATTGAAAAAACAGCACAGAAATGTTAAAATAACAGAGATTTAGTTTTAAGCAATTAAACTTTTCAATTATTTGGGGCAAATAATTGACCTATTTCACTATAAAATGCATCTGTTTTGAAGTACCATTGAAAGTTGTGCTGATGTCAATAAAGAGTCCTTTTATTTTTCTTTCCTTTTTGCATCAGTGGTGCATGTCACCTTCCTGCAAGGCAACCAGTTTGCAGATATGGCCAGAGGGAAAATTACTGGGCAACAAAATGAAAAGGGGGTGTAAGTCAGCCAGCTCTCTAAACCCTAGGAAAGGAAACTTCCCTCCCACTTATGAAAGAGGACGATTGTGCTCGGTCCCACTTATCCAGTGCCAACAATCTGGTAAGCCCTCTATTCACTGCTACACCAGGGCTACAGCAAGGTGACCTGGAGTTTGGGGCTGAGGTCAGGGAGGGGTCATTGCCTGAAAAATGAAAGTAGTCAAAAGGAAAGAATCTTAGGAATGGGTGAAGTTACACACCCACAAAAGTAACCTCAATCTAAGAGACGGTATAGAAAAGCATTTTTTTTTTTTTGGAATCCAAAGTTCTTATCCGTTAAATAACCTTGCTGGCCCTTGCCAACTAGTCCTAGAATGCTCTGAAGTGTGGCCACAGGAATCAGCATTTTGTCACTGAAATGCCTGTGGACTTCCTCTATTCCTTTATCTCTGCTTTTTAGGTTTCTCAATTCCCTCCTCCTCTCTGTTCCTCTTTTTTCCACTGTCACAACTTCAAAACTGAAAACCAGACACTAGGTATGAAGACACCACTACCATGCTATTTAAAACCTGCTCTGAACTAGCCGGTTGGCTTTCCCCTCCTCGACATCTTCCTGGTGCCTCCCTATAAAGGCAGCATGTCAAACACACGCCTACATGGTGACATTAGTTGGACATGAGCGCCCATTTTAAATAAGCTCTTTTAAGGTTAAAGGAACCTTAATGCTTGGCATATTTATTTGCCCTTTCATAGCTTTTCTTATCTTATAAGATGTATATGAGTGCTTACAGGGTGTGTGTTATGACGAGAAGCTACAGGATGAAGGAACATGGGCTCAGAATTGCTTATTTTCAGCCTTCACCCCGCCCCCAAAATCAATGGTATATCTTTCCCTGGATGGCAAAATGAATATCTCATTAATATATGCACAAATAAAACTATATCACTTTAAGGATGTGAAAAGACTAGGTGTACTTTGAAAGGATTTTTATTTAAATAGGTAGCCAAAAGCTGATATGTGCAACTAAAATGTTTACTATTCATCTGGTTTCTTTTTCTAAGAAACACAAAAATCGTAAAGTTAGAAAGTATTCAATTTCTTCTTTTCAATGTGTAGAAAGATGGAGGAGTTTCAACTTTTTTGTTTTATATTTGTAGTCAAGAATTCATACAAGAAAGTCAATTTTATATAAGATAATTTTATAAAATTACTTTCAAGAGTCAATTTCCATAGATGAATTTCAATAGGTCATATAAGTCTTTTAATATGAGCTCCTTAATTTTATTAGTGCATTATAAATTATTTACCTTGCAAAAAATACATTAAAAACAAAATTAGAATGTCTTTGATTTATATAGCTCAAAGTATTAAGTTAAAATAGTATAATGCATGTTATACAGAGAGAAATGTAAATGTGGCCTAAAAGAACATTTTGAGTCAATTTCACATTAAAGATTGAATAGAAAAGTTGACTTATCTTAAAGTAAAGCAAGTCACTATATCACTATGCTACAAGCAAATGTTTCTTTGTAAATAAGGATGAACTGACAGTGCTTGAAAGTGTAGTTCATCAAAATCACAACAAGAAACCAAATATTATGAATGTGTAAAATTCCATGTTTATTTAATATCCATTACATAGCCAGTTTATTGAAACCAGACTTTGTAAAGACAAATAACATTTCTGATGAACATAAACAATATCATACAGTTGAAATTCATCCTGTATTTTCACATGAATAAAGATGTCATTATGCAAGAGTTTTAACAATAAAGACCTTGCCTTGAATTGACATGGCATCTCTCCGTGTTTCAAGACAGTATGGGCCTCCAGCCAGCTCTAGGTAAGAGATTAGCGGCTCTGCATCAAGGCACTTCAGTGATGAGCATGTCCACACTCAGGTGCCATAGAACCTTCCCCTGGCATCTGCATTGGCCTCCCAGGCAGTCAGTGTCATGGGCACCTTCTTAGAGAACATACCCAGAACTCAAGGTGGGTATTCCTAGGACAAAAAATATTTTTAAAATGCAAAGACAATATGCAGATAATGCTCACTCTACTAAGGAGAAATATGAGTGTTATATTACTTAATAACACCAATGATTACTGTTTTTATTTTTATAGTTGCCTATATTTATTAAAGTTTACTATGTGCCAGGTAATATTGTGTTAAGCGCTTTACATTCACTAGCTCATAAAACGGACACAAGAATCTTTTAAAATGAGTACCACAATTTTCTGTGTCCAGAGGCTGAGAAACTTGAATAAGTGATAGAAGCAGAGTACCCATTGTTTCATCAAACACAGCCCAGGTAAGACTAGTAGCTTCCTTTCCCCAGTGTTGTGATGAGCAAATTTAGTTTCCTCAAAGCCATCCATACACCTTTTCTGCCTCGCCTCTTTTTCTTCTTTGTTTTTTTCAAATTTCTTTTAATTGACATATAATTTTATGTATTTACCATGTACAACATGATGTTTTGAAGTATATATGCTTTGTGGAAGGATTAAATCTAGCTAATTAACAAGTGCATTACCTCACATAGTTATCATTTTGGTGGTGAGAACACCTAACATCCACTCTCTTAGCATTTTCCAAGAATACAATATATCATCATTAACTATAGGAACCATGCACCTCTTAAGCTTATTATTCTGATCTAACTGTAAATCTGTATCCTTGAATTAACTTCTCACCCAACACCCGTCTCCCAACTCCCTAACCACCCCAGCCTCTGGTAACTACCATTTTACTCTCTGCTTCTATGAGATCACTTTTTTTAGATTCCACATATAAGTGAAATCAGGTATAATAGTATTTGTCTTCCTATTCTTGGCTTATTTCACTTAAATTAATGTCCTCCAGATTCACCCATGTTGTCAGAAATGACAGGATTTCCTTCTTATGGCTGAATGGTATTCCATTGTGTGTATATACCTCATTTTATATATCCATTCATCTGTTGATGGACTCTAAGATAGATTCTATATCTTGGATATTGTGAACAGTGCTGTAAAAAACATGAGAGTGCAGCTATCTCTTTGATATACTGATTTCATTTTCCTTTGGATATACATTCAGTCGTGAGATTGCTGGATCATATGGTAGATCTATTTTTAAATTTGTGAAGAACCTTCATGCTGATTTCCATAATGGCTGCACTAATTTACATTCCCACCAACAGTGTGCAAGCATTCCCTTTTCTCCACATCCTCACCAACACTTACCTTTTGTCTTTTTGATAATAGCCATCCTAACAGGTGTGAGGTGATATCTCATGTGGTTTTGATTTGTATTTCCCTGATGATTAGGGACATTGAGCATTTTTTTCGTATACCTGTTGCCCATTTGTATGTTTTCTTTTGAAAAATTTCTATTTTTTTAATTTGCCCATTTTTAAATTAAGTAATTTGTTTTCTTGCATTGAGTTGCCTTTATAGAGCCTGGAAAACTAAAATTCTTGATATTCTAGAAATATCTCTTTCTTTCTGACAATATTTTTCTTTTTCTTATAATATTTACCTTCCAAACCAAAACACAGCTATCCTTGCTCCTAGGAGTGGCCATGTGATGGGTTCTGCCCCAAAAGACACAAGCTGAAGTTTTTAATCAGGGCTTCCAAGAATGTGTTTTAAAAGAGACAGACTCATGATCTCTTAACCCTTCCTCTTTACCTATCCTGGATTATCCATCCTCAGAATACTTGATACATGAAAAAATTCTTTTCTGCCAGGCCATGTTAATTTGGTTTTCTGCTACTTGCAGCTGACTGTACAGATTATCTGAAACTGCTTTATAAAGTTTTGTGACTAATTAGGGGATGGGAGCAATGATCATTAATAATCATTAAATGAAATTATAAATGATTGAATTGCATATCTTAATTATATATTCTGTGGAGCATTTTTACAATTAAATTAATACTGGATGAGTTTTCTTGCATTTTCTTGCCTTCCAGACTAAACACAAGCACATCTGAAATAGCTATTAGTTTTTCTCTTTGCTAAAAGGAGAAAAAGTTAGATACGTAAGATAAGATCCCTGATTAATGTGCACAGAAAGAATGTCTATATATCTTGCCCTGATCAGAGGGTTCCACAGTCTAGAATTGAACTCACCAGGGGTCCAACAAAGAAGAGAAGGAGGAAATTCAGCAGAGAAAATAAGAAATTTTTAGCAACTGTTCCTTGAGATGCATGTTTAAAGAATTTAGAAAAAAAGAAGAAAATAAATTTTTGGAGAAGGTAAGATACTCAAAATTTTTAAGATTTTTAAATTCAATTGAACAAAACCCACTTTCTTTTTTTTTTTTTTTTTTTTGAGACAGAGTCTCGCTGTGTTGCCCTGGCTAGAGTGAGTGCCATGGCGTCAGCCTAGCTCACAGCAACCTCAAACTCCTGGGTTCAAGCAATCCTACTGCCTCAGCCTCCCAAGTAGCTGGGACTACAGGCATGCACCACCATGCCCGGCTAATTTTTTTTATATATATTTTAGTTGGCCAGATAATTTCTTTCTATTTTTAGTAGAGACGAGGTCTCACTCTTGCTCAGGCTAGTCTTGAACTCCTGACCTCGAGTGATCCACCCGCCTCGGCCTCCCAGAGTGCTAGGATTACAGGCTTGAGCCACCACGCCCGGCCTAAAACCCACTTTCTTTTTAAAAATTTTCTTATTTCAGCATATTATAGGAGTACAAAGGTTTAGGTTATGTTTATTGCCTTTGCTCCACCCGAGTCAGAGCTTCAAGGGTGTCCATCCCCCAGATGGTGCACACTGCACCCATTAGGTGTGAATATACTCACCCCGTGCTCCCCACTCCCATCTGCCTGACACCTGATGAATGTTATTACTATATGTGCACTTAAGTGTTGATTAGTTAATACCAATTTGATGGTGAGTACATGTGGTGCTTGTTTTTCCATTCTTGGGATACTTCACTTAGTAGAATGGGTTCCAGCTCTATCCAGAATAATCCAAGAGGTGCTAGATCACCATTGTTTTTTGTGGCTGAGGAGAACTCCATGGTATACATATACCACATTTTATTAATCCACTCATGTATTGATGGGCACTTGGGTTGTTTCCACAACTTTGCAATTGTGAATTGTGCTGCTGTAAACATTCGAGCACAGATATCTTTTTTATAGAATGTCTTCTGTTCTTTTGGGTAGATGCCCAGTAATGGGATTGCTGGATCAAATGGTAGTTCTACCTGTATCTCTTTGAGGTATCTCCATATTACTTTCCATAGAGGTTGTACTAGTTTGCAGTGCCACCAGCAGTGTATGAGTATTCCTATCTCTCCGCATCCACGCCAACCTTTATTGTTTTGGGACTTTTTGATAATGGCCATTCTCACTGGAGATAAGTGATAGCTCATTGTGGTTAACAAAACCCACTTTCTAACTTCCCCTTGTTGATGATTAAAATCCCAACTCCAACGTTTATTCAGTGTGTGATCTTAGACAAGTTTGTTTCACATTTCTGAGTTACCATAGTTTTTCAACCATGAAGTCAACATTTTGCAATCCATCTCCTAAAAATAGTACTGTTTTTAGAATTAACTAAAACAATGATTGTGAATTGCCTAGTACTGTGTTTGACAAGTAACATACAGTTGACAGATTTTAATTCCCTCTGCCCACCCCCTTACTCCCCACTACTCATCCCCTTTGACAGAAGAATGACTTTAAAGATTATGTCTAATCTCTGAAAGCATTTTTCCTTTTCTTACTTCACAGCCGAGTCATTATACAAAAACATCATTTGGTTGGACGCAGATATTAGTGAAAGCAATGCCTCCTACTAGTTTCCTGAAGGCAGTAACCATGACTTATAAATGTTTACATTGCATGACCTATAAATGTTTACATTCCTCACAGAACTTGAGTTTCTAAAGAATTTCCAAATAGGATATGTGAACAGAAAAGAGTTTTTGAGCCATTTAATTTTTTAATGATTTTTATCAATCCAAATGCATACTTTTCAAGGTGCAATCTTGTCATCATTTACTACTCATTAAGCACAATGCTTGAGGACCTCTAACTATGAACTATTCACTATGCAAAGTACCTTCATACATTGTCACTAATCCTTTCCACAACTGAAAAGTGAGTGTTGCTAGTCCCATAGTCCAGAAAGGAAAGCCAGGGGGCAGAGATTTGACTAGCATAATTAGCAAGTGAATCCAGAGTGCCTTAGCCAGAGTTTGAATTCAGATCTCTTATGTTCCAATGTTTGAGCTCTTTGCATTTCACACACTGCAGCCCAGAAGACATTGAGATTACGAATTTCTGGAAAAAAAAAAAGTCAAGGAAATCATCCATGTAGTTTGATAGACAACAAGGTTTGGGGACCTTGATTATTCAGATCCATAACATCAAAATTATTTACTGTTTATAAAATAATAATAATGCCCAATATTATTAAAGCAACACACAAAGGTCTCATTTAAGCTTTACAACACTTCTATAAGGTAGATATTATGACTTCCTCATATGAATAGATGTTGAAATTCAGAGAGATAAAGACTTTTCCAGGTAACAGACCTTGAACCCACACCCTGGCCCCATGGCCCAGTCCAGAGTTCTTTCCACTGCACCACATTCCGCTCTCCATGTTATTTGCTTGAGTTTTAATGGAAAAAGGATAAAGAAAGGGACAAAGGCACGGGATAATCACCAGCTTTGGCTCTTCTTCCTTCCATTATATACTTTACTTTCTGAGGAACAAAGATTTTTTTTCTAAACAGGGTGTCTTCTGAAAAGTCATTCTGATAAAGTATAGATTCAATCAGGCAAACCTTCCACTGAGCATGCTTGGGCAAGTATTAGAGTGATTTTCTAAAGGTCTTCAGTTCATGCTTGGTTTTCAGCATGTCCTTTTCTCTTCCTTAATGTCTGTTTTCAAGGGAACAGTGCAAGATCACTTTAAGGGCTAGAATAGCTCTGGGGTATTTAACAGGTGCTTGGACTTCTGTCTAGGTCACCAATTCAGATACAAAGATATATGGTTCTCTCTTCTGCTAACCTGTGGTTTCAAGCAGGAAGTCCAGACCAATACCTTTAAAATAACATCTCTTACCATAAAACCATTCCTCCCTACCTTGATTTAGAGATACTGATGAGGAATCAACTAGGGCTGCTACCATTGAGAACTAACAGGCAGTAACCATCACTCACTCCAATCACACATGGTCTGATGCTGTTAGAAGCAGGACAGCTGGATATAAGCAAACAGGATAGCATACATTCCTTTAAAAAATTCCTTTTTGAATTTGGGAAAGGTGGGATGGGAGTGAACAGCAGAAAGAACAGAAAGAGTAGGTGACAGAAGAAAGATGATGATCCAAGTTTGGACGAAATTAGAATGGACAGAAAGAAAGGCCAAATGGATCAATAGCCAAACATGTGAGAAAAAAAGCGTCAAATACCAAATGTGTCAACTTTGGAAACTAGAGAACCCTGAATAATAAAAGGGAAGGTCAAAGCAGAAAGCAGTTAATTCAGTACATATTTATTCTTAATAAGCTTTTTTTATTAACTGTTATAAACATTGTCTTCAGGTTTTACTAAGAAAAGATGCCTGAATCAGGAAGGCCCAATAATATTTGTAGACAATGTCCTGGCTCCTAGAGTGGACCATAAATATACCCATGTCCTTCACAGCTTAGTTCTTGAAAAGGCTCCTTTCTGTTTGTTCCATACATTACATATTTTTCATTTTATTCCCTTTTGCACCTTTTTTACTATTGTAAAATGCCTTATTATCAAGAATAAACACTTTTTTTTTGAGGCAGAATCTTAATCTGTCACCTGGGCTAGAGTGCAGTTGCGTCATCATAACTCCCTGCTACCTCAAGCTCCTGTGTTCAAGCGATCCTCCTGCCCTCAGCGTCCCAAGTAGCTAGAACTACAGCTGGCACCAATACGTCCAGCTAATTTTTCTACTTTTTGTAGAGACGCAGTCTCCCTCTTGCTCACACTGGTCTGGAACTCCTGGCCTCAAGCAATCCTCTCACCTCAGCCTCCCAAAACAGTAGGATTACAGGCGTGAGTCACCGTGTCCAGCTAACACTTTTATTGCACTGTTCTCTGTAAGAAATATTTACTAATTTAATCCTCACAACCAACTTCTGAGACAGGATGTATTACTACCTCCATTTTACAGTTGAGGAAACTGTGCAAGAAAAAGGCCCAGCAACTTTCTCCAAATTGTGTAGTTAATTAGTAAAGTTAGGATTCAAACTCAGGCAGTCTTCTCCAAGTCTTTGCTCCTAACCACTACACAATAATGCCTTGCTTAAATATTTAATGAAGTTAAAATATTTAGTCTTCTAAGAATAAAACTTCAGGCCCAGCACAGTAGCTAATGCCTGTAATCCTAGTGCTTTGGGAAGCCAAGGTGGGAGGATCACTTGAGGTCAGGAGTTTGAGACCAGCCTGAGAGAGTGTGAGACCCCACCTCTACTAAAAATAGAAAAAATTAGCCGGGTGTGGTGCTACATGCCTGTAGTTCCAGCTACTCGGGAGGCTGAGGCAGGAGGATTGCTTGAGCCTAGGAGTTTGAAGTTGCTGTGAGGTAGGCTGATGCCATGGCACTCTAACCCGGGCAACAGAGTGAGACTCTGTGAAAAAAAAAAGAACGAAACTTCAGTACAAGCAAAGCTATAGTTATGATTCCAAGAATTTAGTGAGACCATCACTGACCCAAAAAACAAAATTGTTTTGTATTATCAAACTATGATTTGATTCCTAATCTATTTAGATGTACAAATTATATTTTCTAAAAATAAAAGATTATATTATTTTATTTACATAATGATAAATAGAAATATAATATAAAATTTCATAAAGTACTTAAGATGTGTAATATTTAAATGGTTTGTTTAAAAAGCTAAGTTATACTTCTCTATAAAAGTTTTAAAAAACCTAAGCTCAAGATAAATGAGGCACCTCTTTGAGGTCTGTCTAGTTTGCAAATAACAAAAGACTTCTATATTCCTGCCACCATTTCTGGGTGCTGCAAACATTGTGTTGTTGGTGGCATTTCAAAAAAGGAAGCAGAGGCTGTACTTTGGAGCTGGACATAAATATAATTGGAAAAGGTGATGATGAACTAAACCATATTTACACAATATGGTTTACTAATGGCTCATGAGTCCTGTAGAATATTTTCCCCCTTTTAACATAGAAACATAGTACCCTGTTGCGTCATTTAGTGGTGTCTTATTCATGCTATAAATCCCCTGCTAGATAGGAAATCTAGTCCATATCACCACTATTTTTTAACTTAAACTCATCTCTCTTGCTGAGTGATTGGATGAAATAAAATATAAGGATTTCTCAATTTGTTTCATTATATTTTGAAATCAGAATTTTAATCAGTGGCAATTAGAATGACAAACTCCTAAACTTTATGGCATGGCAGTGGAGAATTGGCATGTGTGTGTGTGTGTGTGTGTGTGTGTGTGTGTGTGTGTGTGTGAGGTTTATGCATGTGCCCAACCAAAAACTATTGCAGTGATGACAAATATTTAGAACTAGAGACTGGTAAATATGCTCTCTGAGAAAAAAAATGAAAATTTAAAATGAGATGTACTTTCCTTCTATTGCATACTTATTTACCAATCGAAGTCATAGAAAACCCAAACTCATTTTAGGCTTCTTGAAAAGTAATCCAAAAAATGATTTAACATCTCATAAAATGTGCGCATATGGCTGAAATGTTGAATATCACATATGAAAAAAAAAGCAACTTTCTATGCCTTCCAAAAAAAGCTCTATTCTGACTGTATTAGTCTGCTTGGGCTGCCATAACAAAATACCATATACTGGGTGGTCTTCACAACAAAAAGTTATTTTCTCACAGTTCTGGAGGCTTGGGAAGTCCAAGATTTAAGGTGCTGGTGATTTGCTTTCTGTGAAGAGCTCTATTCCTGGCTTGTAGATTGTCACCTTCTTGCTATGGTCTCACAGGGAGACAGTCGATAGCACTCACCAAAAATCATTTCCAGGCAATCCAATGAGTAAAGTGTGAACACATTAGCTTGAGGATTTCCTGAAGTCTTCCTGTGGTTGCACACCTCAGGTTCCCATCTCTGATCTTACTAGAAGCATAAGCTTTTCAGCTGTATATCCCAGACATATACTATTCAAGAAAACACTCCTGGAGTTTCATAAAAATCCTACGTGTAGCCTATGGATGGTCTCGGTATCATGTAAAATAGTCAATCCTCAGTGGCAATGTTAATCCTCTTCATTCTGGCATGAGCTAATAATTTACTTATGATATATAGTAGAATTATATGTCTGCTCATTACTGCTTCATTAAAAAGGACACTAATTCTGTGAACTACTTTGATGGATCCAGCTGGAGTAGGAGAGGTAGGCAGTAGATTTTTTGTCTTTATCCAAGTGGTCAGAAGACTGAAGTATTTTTCTAGTCATCTTCCTGAACACCTACTTCCATGGCATCCTGACATTTCCAGACTACTGAAGATGTGATGGCTTACTGATCCTGCATGTATTTAATGAGAAAAAAATTATACATTCTAAAGGAGACAGGTTTCATGATTTTTCTCCTGATGATATAGGGTACAATTTCCACTGGAAAGATTTCTCTTCATCTTGAGCCTTAACCATTCCCACTGCTATGGTATCCCCTGAAAGTGAGCATAGTTCATAAAGTCTTCAGATGCCTTTCAGCATAGTAACGTATTCTTCACAATCTCACAATAGGAGCTCCTTAAGGACAGGAATTATGGCCTCCCTCCCTACCTTCTGATCCTTCCTTCCCTCCCTCTCCCTCCTTCTGTCTCTCTCTCTCTCACTTTCTTTCCTTCCTTCCTATAACCAGTACCTAAGAATCTGTTCAATTGAAGCTTATTTGAATGAAGCATGGAGATACATAAAATGGATAATTTGCTGTACAGTGATACTCAATCACCTATATGTAAAATTGTCATAATAAGGAAAGTTAAAAGAACATAATTATACTGCTTTTTAAAAATATATAACCACCTCATGTGATGCCAAAATGTCTCCTTATATAAAAGGCCCTTCTCACTACCCCACATAATCATTTGCAAAAGAACACTGGCCTCCACTTTCATATTATCACATCCCTGCCTCACATATTTGATCCCATGTGAATTAAAAAAAAAACAGCACTCTCAATCCCAAGGTTTAGACCCACTAACCTTAGGTTTCACCAAACAATTTCATGAAATTTTATAATAATATCTACATTAGTGTGCTCAAGAATCTTACAACATGCTCTTTCATGAGCACGTGTGTTTTAGGAGAAAGTGACCAGTCACCATTTGGGTCTCCTAATGTCGCCTCACTTCTCAACTGGCATCTTTCTGGCCCACTAGAGACATACAAGGAGGAATACTGTGAAAAGAACTTTTAAGTCTGGTCACTGAAGCAATTAAATAGTGCATCAGATCCAAATGATATCACTCTGCATTATAGGAAATCAAATGATGTCACTCATAACAAACTAGACTTCTTAAAGGATTGGAGGAGAGAAAATTTTCTGATGCACTTTGGCTTCAAATTGAAGTTTTTGTAGAACTCGAAGGCCAGTTGTCATTCATCTTGAAATACTTTGAGATATTTACCTCCTTAGCTTAAAACCTCCAACTTTCATACTTCTGTACTTTCCATAACTGATCCTTCTGTATGCAATATCTTCTTGCCTCTTCCACTTGACAAAAGCAACTCAGTCTTCTGGGACTATATCCAATGTGGTTTCCTCCATGAAATCTTTCCGAACTTCTTAATTAAACAACATGATCATAATTATTTTTTTAGCACATATTTTTCCTTGGTCCAACTTGAAGGCCTGTCCACACATTTCCATGTCCCTAACATCTAGAGTGTCATCTGACTAGTATATATTAGATAATCAGCAAACATATGTTGAATGCAAATAATTAATGAGTGCAACCACCTCCCAGTGGTTTCAACTCTTCCTCTCTACAGTGGGATGTAAACTTAAGCCATGATAAAGGAAGCCATGTAAAGAGTTGATAATTTTTATTATTAAAGGAACCACTCTTTAAGAAGGGATGAAAGAAAGGAAAATTTCTCCTTTGGCCTTACCCAGGGAGGTCACATCCTTGTTCTTTCAGAGTGGGCAAATATCAAACACATTATTATTAAGTCCAATTTAATTCTCCTTGTCCCGGGGCTATTTGACTATAATTGTCTGCTTGTACAATTAGTAAGGAAGAGAAAAATATATATAAAGTAAAGGCATCTGCTTTGACAAAACTGAGTTGCAAACAATTCCAAGATCTTCACCCCTTCTATTTTTATTATATCTCTGAGGGGTCAACATTAGAACAGATTTTAAGCTCCTGGTCATTTCCTCAAACAAATATTCTGAAACCAAAGAATACAGTAATGTTTTCAATTTATAATATCTCACTCCAAATTTTTAATTTTTTACAAATCAATTATTAAAATTGCAATTCATAATAGCTTCCTTTGAAAATTATTTAAAGCTCTCTTTAAGTACCTAAAGGATAATAGAGAATAAAAAACATCTTCTGTGACTGATTAAAGAGTGAATGTGTGTGTGTGTGTGTGTGTGTGTGTGTGTGTGTGTGTGTGTGTGTGTGTGCTGCTGCTGATGGTGTGGAAAAATCTGCCAAGTGATTTTAACTAAGCTGAATAATGTGAACCCATATTTGGTGAGTAAAAGAACTAAACAGGAGGCCAGTTATGGAGCACTGACATGAAAGATAGGAGGTCATTGGGTTAGAAACTCTAGAAGCAAAAATAAATGACTTTTTTTTAACCCAAAGGAATCAATACCTTATATTGCTAACTTAGCTGGTTTTTCCTCCATCAGCTAGGGTATATCCTTTCCTCTCCTTGAGACTCAGTTTCCTTATCTGTAACATGAGACAATTGTAATACCTTTCATAAATGACCAGAATAGGCAAACCTGAGATAACATCTCTTCCTGAATTCACCCAGATAGCATAAAAGCTAAAGATAGACAATGCTACAGGGAATTGCATGGCAGAACAAACATCTGATGGGAGGCTAAGTATTGGAGTCTATTCCAATTATGACACAACTATGGGATGACTTGGCATTAATAAATAAGTGAATAGCTCTTTGTGTCTGATTCCTCACTGACGAAACAGCAGAGATTTGCAATATATATAAAGCAGTTGAACCTTCTAAGTAAGAGTAAAGTCTTAAAAATAATTTGTGGATCACATAAACCAAATTAACTAACACTGACATGGATTACTAAAGAGGCATTGTGGAGTCTTCGGACACAAATAGTATTGCTTCTAGCCTATACCTCCCTCTTTTCCGGAGAGATATTTCTAAATATTGGGCACCAAAAACAAAATCCCAAAGGACGTGGCTGCAGGATATGATACTACTGGATAAATGGCAGTCTCACAAGTGAGTTAAGGAATTGTAAAGATGAACTTCAGGCCTTTGTGAAAATGGCTCACAACTGATCCTCAATTCCATGATTGTCATTTCTGTTTCTGCTCAGCTATTCTGCATCAGAAACAGGTCTGCTCAGGAATCCTTGAAAGAAAATGTAAGAGACTACAGCAAAATCTTCCCTTCCCTGCTGAGCTGATGCCCAGTGGCCTCCTTTCTACAAAGTCCATGGTGTGCCTGGGATGATGAGCCTTAGAATTTCCCAGAGCCTGAAACTTTTCCAACGACTATTCAGTTGCACTCTCAGAATCAGGAATGAACATGTCAGAGCCAGAGGGTGTGTCTGAAAATAAAAATACTCTACATGGCAAATATTGGTTAGCTGTAAAGGGTAGTGAATTTTCTCTGTTTCTAGTTTACAACCTGGAAGTGACTTAGCACTAAGAAAATCAGCATAGTTATTTCTCATTCAACCCTTGGGCTTTGTACTTCATTAATTGCTTTTAGTTATTTCTTTAGACAACCCAGTAACATAGATGTCTATTGGTCCCATTGTTTGAATAAGGAAACTGACACAGAACAAGGATAAGGAACTAGTTCCCAGCTGGCTGGGATTTTAAAATCTATTCAGTGTCTTACTCTGTTTTATCTCCTTTCATACACAACATGTATTTTAACACCCAATCCATTGATTAACCTGCTTGACCCTGCTGCCCACTCCCTCTTTCCCTCCATCCCTCCATGAGAGACAGGCTTCAATTAATACACAATAAGCAGACAAGAGGCTGAAAGGAAAGATTTAATTAATTTTTTAAGTCAATAGTCCTTCTGGTCTATTGGTCTGGTCTTGTGACAATTCTGTCATTCTGAAATTTTGTTCTTTGCCCTCCAGAACTGGGCTGGAGCACCCAGTGCCTTTGGAGGCCATCAGTCCCTGCACAGTAGGAGGAAATTGCTCCTGCATCCCTCTCAGACCTCTCAGAAATAATTTTTGTCAAGGATTTCACGAAAACATCTAGATTTCATTTCTCAAACTGCAAGTGTAATTATAATATTTTTTAAGATTTGCAAGACACATGATTTCCCCTTAATTTAAGACTTTCTAGTAGCATTTCAGTTTCATATTTTCATATGAAAGTCTGTACATGTTAAAAAAAGAAAAGATTGGTTAGAAAAGTAGTCTTGCCATGTTATCAAGAATTCACGACTTTTAAATTTAAAACAAAACAAAATACAGTTTTTCTTCAGCAAACCAACCTCAAAAGAGAAACAAAAACCCTAATTTGGCTTTGAATTTTAAAGTTAAATTTTATATTGAGGGAATTTTTTTTCCATATAACCTTCTCATTAACTCATGTCTCACCAATATGGCTTAGTTTTTTTAATGTTTACAGTTTCTCTTCAATAACCTGCCAAGTCAGTCCTGTCATAATATGGGGATGAAAAAATAAAGCTGTATTGTTTTTCAAGTTCAGACAATGTATATTGTTCACAAAGTGATGGGGAAAAGCCCATTTTAGAAAAAATGATTCAAACTGTGAAATAAAGGGGTAATGGGCTGGGCTCGGTGGCTCACACCTATAGTCCCAGCTACTCTGAAGACTGAGGCAGGAGAATTGCGTGACCCCAGGAGTCTGAGGTTGCTGTGAGCTAGGCTGAAGCCATGGCACTCTAGCCTGGGCAGCAGAGTGAGAACCTGTCTCAAAAATTAAAAAAAAAAAAAAATTAAATTAAATTAAAAATAAAGAGGTACTATCTATTTGGTAGGTGGCCTGCCGACCGCAGTCCTGACTTTATGATTTCCTGACCCCTCTGGGCTTTGGGTTTCCGACCTGTTCAGTGAGGGAGTTGGAAACCTGTTGACGTTCCCACAGAACCTCATGGTTTTTACCATATCAGTGATTGCAGTTATTATGTAATGTTTGCACTGCTATAATCACACTAATTTTTACTTAGTGTTTGTCTTTAACTCTTATATTTTAACTTAAATAAGTGTGTTTTAAAAGGAAGCTTTGTGGGTCTCTGCCATTTAAAAAAGTGTCATCTATATAGACAGCAACCTAAAAAATTCTAATTTAATGAAAACCATGCAGTATTATTAAATTCTAGCTCTACAGAGTTGTTTGCTGTAGACTCTGAGCCTGAGGCTTGTCGTCTATTTCTTTAAAAGGAAGATAAAAGTGTTGGAGAGTTCTTTGTTAGCACCAGACTGAGACTTTCTTCTTGATATAATTAGAAGTCTCAAAAAAACCTGAAAAGAAGCTAATTTTCTCATTGTGTCATTCACTATCCATATGCTTTCCAAAATTATCTTGTACATACCAGTGGTCCACATCCGTCGCCCTGGAAGAAAACTGGGCTGAAGGTTGTCCTTAGCAGTTTATTATATTGCAGATCAGTGATTTCAGTTTACAGACACACAAAAGACACAGAGGTACATCCCTCTTCTGGTGTTTCAAAAAGCTGAAATGCCAACATCTTGTGGGAAGAGCTGACTGCTCCCTATACTTCATGATTCTGGGTAACTTGTTCAGACATGAAAAGGTAATGAGGAAGTGTGAGAGCAGGAATGAGAATCCAACTGGTCAACTTGATTTGGCTGTTGTAAAAGACCTTTATCTAACAATTGGTTCAAAAATGTCATGAAATCAATCAAAACTATTTTTGTACAAGCTGAAAGACAAATGCTGGGATCAGTTTATCAAAGTAACTATATTTTAATAGAGGATTCATGCAGCTTTGATAAGATTGCCAAAGTTACTCAACTATCTTTAACTTGTTTTGCCAGTGACCATTCATATGGTCAAAGTGTATAGCTATGTATTTCCACTATATCGGTCCATAATTTTGTTTTCTGTTGTGTTTTTTGCTATAAGCTTGTACAGTTAGACACAAAGTAAAACCTCAGTTCCAAAACTACTTTCTCCTTTGAAGAGAGCTACAAATGACCAAATAACAAAATGACCAAAGTTTAGAATCTTTTTATTACCTGACATGAAGTAAGTGAATAATTAAAGCCGACTCACATAGAAAGTAACAATGGAAAATTAGCAAGAAAATTCATTTTTTTTTACTTCTGCCAACATAAAACAGCATAATTCCAATTGAAATGTCAATATTTTTCAATATTACATCTTACTTGGCAGGAACTCCAATGAAATCTATCCATCTCCCTGGGTCTTAAAGGTGGTACCTTTCATAAGTTTAAGTTGGTTGGGCCAGGCATGGTGGCACATGCCTATAATTCCAGTGCTTTGGGAAGCCCAGACAAGAGTTTGAGACCAGCCTGGGCAACACAGCAAGACCCTGTCTCAACAGAAAAGTTTAAAAATCAGCCAGGTGTAGTGGTGCACACCTGTAGCCCTAGCTACTCAGGAGGCTGAGGCAGGAGGATTGCTTGAGCCCAAAAATTGGTGGCTGCAGTGAGCTATGATCATGGTACTTCATACCAGCCTGGGTGACAGAGTGAGATGTGAGACCCTCTCTCAAAAAAAGAAAAAAAAGAAAAATGTCAGTGTTAGCCATTTCAGACACTCACTTCTAAGTGGGAGATGGGTGGCTCACCTTCACCAAAAGCAGTCTCAAAAAAATCCCAGTGGCATATGTCATTGTGACATAGAAGTCTTATTTAGCATAAGTTTCTGCCGCTCCTTTATGCCTTCACCTACTTAATTGCTATTTCACCCTGTCTAGGAAAAAAAAAATGAATACAGTATGGAACCCACAAGCTACAGGGAAAATGACCCACAGTATGGGCAAAATCAGATCCTGGGTTAGGAACTTGAAATTCAGTGACTTAGTGTTTTGGAGAGCAATGCCTTGGGAATTAGGAGCCCTGGGTTCCAGGTCCAGCTCCACCACTAACTGCGTGACCCTGAACAACTCTACTGTCTTTGCTGATTTTCAGTATCCCCATCTCTAAATGAAAAGGTCAGAAGGGATCTAGACAGACATTTTTTGCTTTAACATCCCATGATTCTGTCTCCTTCTTGTGGTGTTACAGTGATATTTAGTGTTAAAACATAATGTTCAATAATTTCAGACTTCAAAGTAGCAGCCCGGTCTGGCGAAAGGTTTTAAAAAGACCAAGCAGCATAAACTCTCATCAAGTCATATACTTTATTAAGGAATTACTAACAGACCCACAATTAGATAGATACTATGATCCCAAATGGCTGGTTAACTCATTGTCTCTGCTATATATTGACTTTCAGGAAGCTACAGAATGATAGATTATGGACCTAACCATTAAGTAGTTATCTTCAAACATACCTGCATTAATATTTTATTGATTGTATTTCATTTTAATTGTAGTGTGGCTAAAAATCCGGAGATAAACATCTTCCTTTATGTGAGGACCCCAGAGAACAGTAGCATTGAAACATTTATCATTAAAATAAACACAGACGGTTACCCAACAATTATGGGCTAATACAGACCTTCATGTAAAATCAATGGCTTACATCAAGCTTCACAGGAGAAGCATGTTTCCACAGACATGCAGGATATTCCCAACCTACAGTACTAACTGAGAAAATATACACAAACTTTTATTCACTTAGTCTTTACTTTTCCATAACAACTCCACCCAACAGCCTAAAAGTAAAAGCCAAGGACTGTGTTTTCCAAACATTTTGTCAAAAACAAAAGAATATATTTATTTATTTTAAATTTGAGCCAAAATGTAATAATTTGTAATCACACAATTTAACTGTAATATTCGTCTCTTTTCCAAGAGTAATAGTCTGACTTTAAGAAATGTAGCAGGTAACAGTAATTTCAGTTAGCCAACATTTGCTGAAATTCAGCCATTCTAGATAGATAACTTAGACTAGATAACTAAAGTAAAGTTTAGTGGGATTCTGTGGCCCGGCTTGTTAAGAAAGTTACTCCAGAAAATGGTTTTCAGTTTGGTGGAGTTACCATTCTCTGATCATTCATTCAGCAAACTGTTGAGGGCCTACTATGTGTCAGACACACAGTAATCTTCTCATGTGCATTCCTTAGCACACAGTATTTTTCCAACGGAATCAAATAAAAACTATCTGATGGCTTAATCTTGGAACCATATTCCAGAAGCTAAATGTCAACCCCCTCCTACAAAGAGAAAAGAAATGGGAGTCTGAGGCTAGAAACCATGAGAAAGTGTTCTATACCAGAGATCCCAAAATCTCCTTCAGCTCTGCTCTCACTTTCCTGAATTATATACTTCTCCATGCCTGATTTTCTTCTTCAAGAGGAGGCAGCACGACAAAGAGTATGAACACTGCCTCCGTGGCCTGACAAATTTGCGTTTGAATCCTCATTTTCCCACTTACTAGATGTGGAACTTGGGCAAGTTTTTAAAACCTCTTTAAGCCTAAGTTTCTTCTTCTCTAAGTTGGAAATATGCTGCAGGGATAAAATGAGATAATGTGAGTAAAGCTCTTAGTACTTTGCCTGGCAAATGATAAGTACTCAGGAAAGTGTAGCTTCAATTTAATCTTGTCATTAGCAGAGCATAGATATGACAGATGAACTAAGATTTATTAAGTTCCTACTGCTCCTTGGGCAAAAAGAGATTCTAGAAATTACTCTCTCCCTATTCTCTCTCCCCACCCCCATCCAAGTTTCTTCTTCATGGATTTGAGAGCTAATTCTCTAGCTTGTGTACCATCCTTTTCCTTCATATCCTCTTTCTAATTCCTTCTGATTTATTTTAGAAATATCACTGTATATCGGCAAAACCATCAGCAGAGAGAAAAAGAAAAAATGGCAAAAATTCGTATCATAACCTACAAGTTATTTATTAGTATATTTCTAAGTAGTAGAATTAATGATGATCTTTATCCTCTTGACTTATACTCCTGTATTTTTTAAATTTCTACATTGACATGTATTACTTTTCAAAGAAGAAAAAAAGGTATTTAAAAAATATGCATGCGTATGAGAGTACATAGCTGGGGAGTTACTTACTAAGCTCAATAAGGATGTGGTTACAGGAGATTGTATGAAGTAACTGGAACATACATGAGTACTGAAAGAAAATTATTTTAGTAAAAAGCCCAGGAACAAGAGTTAGAAGATATTTTGTTAAATTCTAGTACACTGATTTGGTAGCTATGTAACTTTGGTCACTTAACCTTGCTAAGCCTCATTTATCTCATCCATAAAAGGGGGTAGTAGTATCATTACTACCAACAATTCCTTGAAATTTAAGTGAGATTGCATGTGAGAAGTGTATGATGTAAGGCACAAAATTAATGCTCAGATGTGTTAGTTGACTTATAACCTGAAGAGTGGCTAAATGCTTTAAAAAGGAAATTAACCAGAAAACTTAAGACAAAATCCTGCATTAATTAAAATTATCTCATGCACTTGGACGACGCCTCATTCATACCTGACATGTAACATGGTAAAAACTGAATTTAATATTTTTTCTCATATTCCCCACTAAAACAAGCTCCTTTTCTCATATTTATTACTACTATTGATGAAAAGTTTGACTTTATAGTTCCCCATGCTAATAATATTGATTCATTCCAACTCTTGATTTTGTAATATTCAATCTGTTTCTCATGTGGGTTTTTTTCTGAAATATTGGTTTAGTTCCACCCTTTTTCAATATTTCCATTGAGAGTCCTAGCATATGCTGCTCTTTTCCCACTCCAAATGGGTTTTGATGATACCAGTCTCTCTTCTCTTGAACATATCCTACATCTAGTGACCCACAAATCTGCAAACTCCATTTTCATCACATCTCTTTCTTTCATTAAAATCTTCAATCTAAATTCTTCATGTTGCATTCAAGACTCTCCATGAAGTTACAGTCAGCTTTCCCACAACCCAACACTTTATTTCTCCAACATTATCTCTGAGTACTCTAAAGACCCTTGCTTGGCACTTGGTTCTATCCAGATTTATTTCATCATTGTTCCCTACATAGAACATGCCTTTGAACACTACATTCCTTCAGGGTTTCTCATGGTCAGCGTTATGGACATTTGGGGTTGCATTATTCTTTGTTGTGGGGGGGCTGTTCTGTGCATTGAAGGATGTTTAGCAGCATCCCTGGCCTCTATTTTATGACAACCAAAAATGTCCCCAGACGTTTCTAAGTGTCCTCTGAGGGGCAAAATCACCCTCAGTTGAGAATCACTGCTCTACTTCTGCATTTTTGCTCATGTCTCATAACAATTGTGCTCTCAGGTCACACAATAGGTGTACATAATAATAATAGTAATAGTGACTTTTATTTAAAATTAATAGAACATTTATCCCAAATAATGTATTTGAATCTAAAATTATTAAAATGAATCTCCATGTAATTTCCAGAGAGTTGTACAAGAGGATGCTGAATGCTCTGCATTCATTTCTCGGCAACTGTCTGAATAGGATGGTGTTTTGTGTTTGCCTTATTTAAAGGAGTTATGCATTTTTAGGTGAAATGGTCTCCCTCATCACTAATCACTCAGGAAAGCAACCATTTTTTTAAAAAATGGCCTCATTTGTTTATTGTTATGTTAATTTCATCACTATGTATTTTTTACATATTATCTTCCTGTTTATCTACATTAGAACATGTATTCATTGCACTGTAGATGGAAAATACAGTTCATATCTGATACTATGTGTAATCCACATAAGCATAGTCACTAATATGTTTATTTTTTGTTTTATTTTGATTTTTAGTGACAGGGTCTTATTCTGTCATCCAGCCTGGAGTACAGTTACATGATCATAGCTACTGTAACCTTGAACTCCTGGGCTCAAGCAATCCTCCTGCCTCAGCCTCCCAAATAGCCAGGACTACAGGTGTGTGTCACCATGCCCAGCTAGTTTTTTTTTTTATTTTATTTTTTGTAGAGGTGGGATCTTTCTATGTTGCCCAGGCTTGTCTGGAACTCTTGACCTCAAGTGATCCTCTTGCCTCAGCCTCCCAAAGTGGTGGGATTACAGGCATGAGCCACTGTGCACAATCTTAATGCATTTATTAAATGTTAATCAAGTATTAAGTGTTTTTATAATGTACAAATCTTTAGTAGATTATTATATAGGTGTTTAAGAGAGTTTTAACGATGTTTAGGGGAACTGTTGAAGTTTTATTATACGTGTACTAAGGATGCAATATTAGTTTTCCCATTTACAGTAATAAAATATTTGCTCCTGCTACACATAAATTTGCCCTTCCACGTGTTTTCAGGAGCAGATTAGATTCAGATAATTAGGAATGCCCGTAGTTAGATTACTTGAATACTCACTATGTTAGGCTTTGTGCTAAACATTTTGTATACACTATTTCTTCAAAATAAACGACCTTGGCAGGGATAATAGAAAACAGAAGTGAAAGAAAGGCAGAAGATTTCTTTTTTTTAGAGACAAGGTCTTGCTCTGTTACCCAGGCTGGAGTGCAGTGATCCTATCACAGCTTACTGCAGCCTCGAACTCCTGGGCAATCTTCCCACTTCAGCTTCCTGAGTAGCCGGGACTATAGGTGCTTACCATCATACTCAGCTAATTTTTGAATTTTTTGTAGAAATGAGGTCTCACTATGTTGCTCAGGCTGGTCTTGAATTCCTGGCCTCAAGCAATCCTCCTGCCTCGCTGTTCCAGAGTACTGGGATTACAGGTGTGAGTCACAGCATCCAGCCAGAAGATTTCATTTTAAATTTTTTAGAAAATGTGCAAATAATTATGTTTCTTAATTCTGAGATGAGATCAAAATCCACCTGTTATTGTAAGGACAGGGTGTTCTTTCACTTTCGTTCCTTCACTTCCCAATTTACTCCTTTATCCTCTGAATTCTAGCTTCTGCCGCCACCATATCACTAAAAGTCTATTTGCCATATTCATCAGTAGTCTCTCATGGTGAATTCAATAAGTTTCAGTTCTTATCATATGTGATTTCTTCACTTTAACACCTTTGACCACTCTGCCCTTTTTAAAATACTATTCTCAGATGTGTATCTCAAGCCTAGATTCCTTGCCTGATCTCCAGACCGTGTATTCAACTAAACACGAGACATCACAACTTAGATGTCTTACAGACACACCTACGATTCAATTATGTGAAATTGAATTGATCACATCACCCTCACTTCCAATCTGCTTTTCCTTTTGTATTTCCCATATCAATAAATGGCTTCATATTACCTCAGTTTTTTGAACCAGAAATAAAGCAAGAGCCATGGCTTTTCCCTATCCTTTACTCCTTTATCCAATCAGTCATCAAATCCTGTTGATTCTATCTTTTCTATAGCTCTGAAGCCTGTCATGTCTTCATCTGCACTGCTACCACGTTAGTTCTGAATCTCACAGTCTTTGACTACTCTATGCAGCAATTTCCTAACTGACTTCCCAGGTGGTCAACTAAGTATTAAAATAAACTACTTATTTTCTTGAATGTGAACCAATCACATATGCTAAAATAGATAAGACACCTGACATAGCTGCCAGACAATGCACAATGTGGGGCTAGATACAGTTAGACTTCAGGGAGAAGGTGGCAAGAGTACCAGCAAAGGGGAAGGTGGTATTAGTTCAGGCATGTCGTGAAAGTAGCTAAGTTCGATTACCAGGAGTCATATGGAAAATGTGAGGTAAGAGCAAGAACCAAGGATCAGCATCTGCTAAAACCAACCAAGGTAACTGACAGAAACCAGGGAGCAGAGGAGGAGGAATTTGTAGAATTCTGCAAAATATCCCATTTCTTATCCAGGCCATTTTTTAAATTATATTTTTTAATTTTTTAATTATTATGGGTACATAATAATTGTATAACTTTTGTATTGTAAAGTATTGTTTAGATACAAGCATACAATGTAAATTAATCAACTCAGGGTGATTGGGGTATCTATTTTACCTCATGCATTTATCATTATTTTGTGTTAGGAACATTCAACCAGGTGTATACTTACTGGTTCTTGTAAGATGGCATATTGAAAGATGTCACGCAACACCTTTCTTGAGATACATGGTCAAAAGAAGTGGGGTAAAATATTTCAACTGTATCACAGTAACAGATTCTTGTATTGAGCCATAAATGGCCAGTAGAAAGGAAAAACTGAGTAAGCTATTTAAGGAAAAGATAGAATTTATGTTTAATTATATGTCATTTTTAGCTCTTCTAACTCAAATTCATCCTAGAAGATCTTAAGGCAAAGAACTTTGCTTTTGTCTCATATCTATCTGTCTGTCTTTGCTTATGATATCTGCTTAGGCTACATTGGTCTTTCCCATAGCATAATTTCGCTTACTTTGAAATAGGATTCTGTACGATTGGTTCTTGTTGCTTGCCAATGTATTGGAGAAAGTGTTGACATGATTTTTTTTTTTTGGATAGAACAGTAAATAGCCTGTAAAAATAATTACAAGTAGTACCCAGGTTACGGAAGAGATATATTCCTGAGAATATCTTTGGGTCAAATTTGTATGTAACTTGGATCCCTGATGAATAGTACATATACGGTAATAGTAATATTAACAACGACAGTACAACAGTACTAAAATAGCTCCTATGTGGTAATATTAATACAGTGTAACACTGTAGTAATAATAATAATACCCCTGGACTGTAATAATAAATTGCAGGAACTATTGTGCTCTTTCTTTTAATTCAAACAAACAACATAAAAACAAACTCATACATAAAGTTTAGATAGGAGAAATTACAAAAAAGAATATTAAAGGTTAACACTCACCTAATGTTGCAGCAATGTCTTGCTTATTGAAGGGACATTCTGAGGCAAGAAGGTAGGCTAACGTTAATCAGAAGGTGATGGTAGAGATGGTGTGGAGAGGATGGAGTGGGTGCTGGAGAATCAGGATTGGATTCTGTTGCTGGAGGAAGGGGAGCTTACCACTGAAGCTGATTTCTTGAAAAAGGTATCTAGGGTTTTTGCACAGCCTTTTTCTTTCATCATAAATGGCCTGGTAGCAGCTGATGTTTCCACTAACTGCACAGTAAACCTTTGTAAACTGTTCATTGTTAAGATCTTACTCCTTGAGCTTAGAAAATCCTGCTTCAATGAGACGAAAGGCTTCAGCTCATTCTTTTGTCATAAATGTTCTTGGCTCTGGATCTTCTGATTCTTTGTGTTCTTGTGTTTCAATCAGCTGCTTCCCTATCTATCTATGAGACTAGCCACTAGCGTAAAGATGCTGGACCAGTGAACCACTTACGCCATGAAGGTTTATTTACATTCATGGGAGAAACTACTTCCCGAATTACTAATTAATTTATTTATTTATAGATCATTCTTATGGTGCAGCACAATTCACAATTGCAAAGATGAGGAATAAACCTAAGTGCCTTTCCATTCTTGAATGGATAAAGAAAATGTGGTATATATGTATACACCATGGAGTACAATTCAGCCATTAAAAGGAATGAAATAATGTCATTTACAGCAACTTGGAGGGAACTGGAGATCATTTTCCTAAGTGAAGCATTTCAGGAATGGAAAACCAAACACCATATGTTCTCACTAATAAGTGCGAGCTAATAGATGGATACATGTGCACAAAGCGGTATCAAAGACATGAGAAACCAACATGAGGGTGGGAAGGCAGGGTGGGTGAGGGATAAAAACTTATCTATTGGGTATAAAGAACACTATGCTAGTGATGGGCACACCAAAGCCCTGATTTAAGCATTATATAAAATATCCACGTAATAAAAACTCTTGTACCCCCCTAAAAAATTAAAAAAATAAAAGAAATAAAATTTAAACAAGAGAAAACAAATAAAATGTATTAAAATAACTCAAAAAAAATTATCCTTATGGGAAGCCTTGGGAGCCTGTTCATAAGTACAGAACACCATAAGTCGGGTGGTCCATAATTCCTGTAGTTACAGATAAATAATGTGTTTAGCAAAGGATGTCATTTTAGGTAAAGTAAATACATGGAATTTGGTAGATTCTAAAATACTCCAATAAGTTTCTTGAGGCATACATAAATTGATATAATGTTTTGTTTTCAATCAATATCAACTTCTCCCCAAATTTTTTAGATTCTGGAAAACGCCCTTAATTTTTTTGTGAAGATTGTAATGAAAGTAGATAAAATTGTTCTTTGTCTATTGAAATGTTACAGACATATACAGATAAAAATGTGGAGTCAACATATTCCTTGGCTAGTTGAGGAATAAAAGAAATGCACAAAATGGAATTTGGAGATCGTGTTGGTCTTGCAAATTTAAGACAGTTAACCTGATGCAAAGTAAACATGCAGATTTGCAAGGTCTGTTTAGCTCTTCATTTTGAAGTGCTAAATACTTTTATTTCTTTGTTCTCATTATAGTCCATAACTGATTTTGTCAGTTTCATTGTCCTCAAGGGTAACTCTGAATTCTCTTTCTAAAGATGAAGAGTTATAGAGCGGATTATATGAAATGCTGTATAGTTAAGAGTAATTAATAATGATTATAATAACCATTAATTAATAAATCCATTCTAATTGTAATTGCGTATAATAGTGAAGTAGAAAGTGACTTTATGTTAATGGATCAATGAGAGGAAAAGGAAAATCTTCACGTTTTAGGGAGAGTGGGTATGTGGAAATTTAATAGAGGTCAGAACTGTTAAAGGTATCATCTAAATGTCTTGACTACAGATATTTTTTCACATTTTTTCTGAGAAGACAATATTTCTTTTATCATAAGACTCTCCACATCCAAATGGTTCAATGCTGACCACTAACCCAACTTTTCTTCCAGATTAACACAGTAAAATATCACAAGGAGTAGCTCATCTACTCCACCTAATGATCTGGTCCCCTATGAGCTAAAAAAAAAAAAAAGTGTATCTGCGCAAAGTGGTTTGTCAGGATCTTAAAAACTGAAGGGCCTGAATCAACCAATATGTATCTGACTGATATGGCTATACCACATCAGTTTCTTGTCTTCTATTGTTTCCAGTAAGACCATCTTACATTTTGACTATACTTTATAGTCTGCAAAGGGATTTCACATAGATTATCACATTGGGTCCTAAAGAAAATCCAATGAGATAGGTAGGGCAGATTTTTTGTCAATGTGTACTGAGATAATAAGCATAGATATCTGGGACGTGGCCATGAAGTATCACAAATATGATGCCAATTTATATCTTGCCTCAGATAAGGAGTAGGGGAGGGATGAAAAGTTGACTGAATGCCTCAACAACAGGAAGTCACAGCTGAGCAGATGACAAAGAGATGATTCCACAGAGAGAAGTCAGCTTTTACAGAAATCTTCATCTCAATAACAAAAGACCCTTTTGAGTTTTTCTAGCAAAACAGTCCCCAGTTCCAGGAACCTAAGTACAGGTTTTGCCCTGTATGTACTGACTCCCAGAAAGATTGATTTTGGATCCCTTCTCAAATATTGTAAAGGAGAAAAGGCGTACTTATCTTGTGAGATTATATGGAACATCAGGAATCCGGCAGGGGTAGCAGTTGTGGGACCTTTTAAAAATCTTTTCAATTCTGTCTGGGCACAGTGGCATGCACCTGTAGTTCCAGCTATTTGGGAGGCTGAGGCCAAAGGATTGTTTGAGTCCAGAAGTTCAAGTCCAGCCTGGGCAACATACTGAGATCTTATCTCTAGATAAAATAAACAAATAAAACTTTAAAAAACTATTTGAATTCCTTTGTTACCGAGCTAGTCCTGGTTAAAGCTAAAATCCTAAACAAAGAGATTACAAAAAAAACCAATCTCATAGATACATGTATTATGATCTGGGTTAAAAAAAATCTTATAGATACTGTACAAAGAGAGATAATGTATCTGACGAGTGCTTTAACCCTAAGTGCTCAATCAAGAAACAGAGAAATAGTGAGGGGACTTGCCTAACACAATTGCATTTTCAAGGTTAAGACAGTATCTTGGTCACTGACTAACTTTTTTTTTTTTTTTTTTTGAGATAGGGTCTCACTCTGTTGCCTAGGCTGAAGTACAGCAGCACTATCACAGCTCACTGCAACCTGTAACTCCCAGGCTCAATGACCCTCACCCTTCCCAATGAGTAGCTAGGACTGTAGGCATGTACCATCATGCTCAGTCAATTTTTCACTTTTAATTAATTTTTTGTAGAGATGGGGGTCTTGCTATGTTGTCCAGGCTGGTCTCAAACTCCTGACCTCAAGTGATCCTCCCACCTTAGCCATCCAAAGTGCTGGAATTACAGGCATGACCCACCGCAGCTGGCCACTGAGCAAAGTACAAAGGAAAAGTTAAAGAAGTTGAACCTCTCTTGTTTTTTTCCATTTTGAAAAAACATCCAGAACAAAAATAACTATATCTATTGTATAAAGGTTTAAAATGCAGGCAGTAGCTACATATCAATGTAAGATCAGTTATAAGTTATGTCAAGGTCAATAGTACATTTTTCTTATTGCAAATCTTATATTAGAAATCTAACTATGAAGTGTAAGAATTGACCTGGCAAAAGGATGAACATTTTAAAAAACTAAAATGTGTCTAACTCTCTAAATGGAAATGTTTTCATTAATACATTTTAAATATTATATCTCTAAAACCAGAAAAATAAATTTAAATCATAATATGATATGATGGAAAAAATTTGCTTTTCAGGTAATGTATAATACATGTATTTCTGCATTCTCAAATACATTCCTCTTGTTGAACAGATTTTGGTTTCAATTTTACTGACATATGTTTGATAAACCCAAAGTTTTAAGCATTTTCTTTTAGTAAAATGTCAATTTGCACATATATTCAATTTGCTTCAAGTTTTTTTCCCATAGGTTTACTGACTTTTAGTTTAGTCCCTAAGGTTCTTAAAAATTATTTCCCCTTCCCTAAGATGAGGACTGACCTAACTCAAATTATGCATCTAAAAACTTAGTTGTGAGTAAATAAGTACAACATTGACTATAATAAAAAATAGAATAATAGAATTAACAACCCAGAGCTATGTCAGTCCTTTATTCTGTACTGCACAAGTCACTTTGATAGGTAACTCAGTCATTCTCCATTTCAGAATAGAGTCTCGTCATGGTGTTTTTGTACCTTATTGTAGATTTTAATAAATTTTTGCTAAAACAAATTGAAGTTGATCAGCTCACATAGTGATATCTACCTGAGGCAAATATATTCAGGGAATTTCTTTTATTTGGCTAACAACATTCCCCATTGAACCTCTCCACTCCATTTTTATCACACATGGAAGTAAAGAAAGGGAAGAGAAAATCTTTGGAGATGTTATCACTAAACACAAAATTGTAAAATTGAAATGCTTGGTAGATGGTTCCTATTTTCTCTAGGAAAAAAATATCTTTCAGTTTACCTCTGCCTCAAACAATTGTCTGGTGGTATTCTGACACTGGTTTAGTCACTTGCCCTGAGCCACATAGTTTATAGTACTGCTAGAGATGGAATCTAAAACTTGTGATGCTTACCTAATTCAGGGCTGTATCTTTTTTTAACAGGAAAAAATGGAAAATGATTTTGAGTTAAACCAGAGGTCATAAATATCAGGGGATAAACGGGACAATCTGAATCCCCAAATTCTTTATATTCAATTGTACATGGTCCCAATGCCCAGATAATTCCAAAACATATTGTTTGAATTTTTTGTTAATGGCTGGCACCCATTGTGATTGGCTGCTGTATCCATTCTAATTGGTCCATTTATATTTAACAGCTTTATTGAGGTAAATTGATATATAACAAACTACTCATATTTAATTGTATAATTTAAATTTTTCCATATGTATACAACTGTGAAACCATCACCACAATCAAGATAATGAACATACTCAACACCCCCAAAAGTTGCCTCCTGTCTTTTTGTAATTCCTGCCTTCTAACCTCTCTCAATATAACTACTGCTCTAGTTTTTGACACTATATAATAGTTTGAGTTTTCTAGAATGTTACATTAATGATTGGTGCTCATTTTGTCTAGCCTCTTTCACTCAGAATAATTACATTAAGATTCTTCTGTGTTATAAAATGTATCAATGGTTTACCCTTGTGTATTGCTGAGTAATATTCCACTGTCAGAATATATTGTGATTTGTTCATCTATTTACCTGTTGATGGACTATTCTCTAAATTTTTAGAGTTATTAGAGCTGTGTAGCGTTGGGCTTTAGATGGATGGACGATTATTATTGCATTTTGCCTATTTACTTTTCTAAGCCTAGTTAACAGTTCATCATAATGTAACTCTTCAAAGGAGTATTTCTGTTTCATGAAACATCAAAATCTCAGGGTTGGCAAGTTAGGAAGAATGGCTGATCTGAGACCTTCTAGAATGAATATAGCTTTTCACTGAGTTTCATTTATTCTTTCCTTATTTGCTCTTTTGTTTCTATTTGTCTGAGGAAACTTTCTAAAACTTAGGTATTGTTAACTTTTTCATAATAAAAATTAATTGCAGCCTTATATTTATAACTAAGCTAAGAGTAAAAGAAATTTTTAGTTGGGGGGAAACTTTCATTTTTTTTTTTAATTTTGAGAGCTATTTTAAAAACTAAAAATATGATTTTCTTTGAAGTTGGAAAAATCTGTTGATGTTATTCTTTTAATTGAAGGGTATAGGACCAAGATGGGGCAGATTTCTAATTTTACTGATTGGCACTATAGGAAGATGCTCATATTTCACAGGTATACCATTCTTAATGCCCAATTTTGTAGTCTTTTTTCATGCAGAACTCCCACTGGGAGTACCACATGAGAAAGAAATGCAGGATGAGACCCGATTATTATAATTCACAAGACTAATTATGACTTTGAGTTTTTCTGGATAAGCTAATTCTGTACCCTGGAATCAGTCAGCACAAAAGTAGTCTCACAAGGGTTTCACTGCATTTAACATTACATATATGTATAAATAAATTCAGAGGCATTAAACAGCACTTTATTCCTCCTCTATTTTCTTTGTGTTTTGTTTTTAAAATTATAAAAAAAATTAAATGACAATGTCACAGGTGTAGTTCTATTAAAATAATAATAATAAGGCACACATCAATCATTTATTTTCTGGCTTTGGCTCATCTGTTTTAAATAGACTGTTTATTTTTATTGACATCACTAGTCAATAAGACTGAAGAGGGACATGAGAAAGCAAGGATTAAAGAGAACTTGAAAGAAAGGAGAACGACAGACAAATAGGAGTTGGAAGGAAAAGACAGACAGAAAAAGGCAGTTGTAGATAAAAGAAGACTGGCAGGAGGGGCTCTGCTTAATTTTCATTTTTATTTGTGGAGAGCTTTGTGAATGACATAAAATGATTAGATATTCTTGAATGATTTAAAATCTGTGTTTGATTTTTTGGTTTGACAAATCTCACAAACACTGATTCCAGGGTTTTCTATGATGCCACTATCAACAAATCCCTCCATTAGCCTTTTTTATTCAGTCACCCATTGTACATCTATAGGAGAGGGAGTTTCTTTGCGTACTAAGTAATTTCCTTGTTGTGAGGTTTCTTGTCTTCAGATATCGCCAGTTGTATGTGTTAGTCAGAAAACTCACATAGCATTCAAAAAGGAAAACTCAAAGCAATATAGACTTTTGTGCCTTTTACAAAGAATTAGAGCTGTGTGCCCCTACCAATATAGCAATACATTATATGAGGTCAATACTCCTTTTCACATTCCTCTAATACAGATACATTTTATGAGGTAGAACAGCAAACACTGAATCACTCTAGTAGAGATACACAAAACAAGTAATTATAGCTAGTTGCAGAAAAATAATTATGCAGTTGTGTGATGAAAACCAGTTTTTAACTGGGAGGGGAAATTCTACCAAAAAAGCATGTGGAAAAGCTAAATTTTGTACTCTGGGAAACAAGCCATTCTATGAAACTTCCTAATGCAGCTGTATCACCAAGAAGAGGAACCCTACTTTTTTTATAATAGCACATTGTACACTGGATGTAACACAGTATGCTTGTATACAAGGTACATATAATTACTGCTATTTTCTGTTGACTTTTTTGTCTAAGTGACCATTTTCTCTATTATCAATTCATCTAATATTTTAGCAAGAATGCCCTTTATTGTCACTTAATGCTTACCAGGTAGTCCTTGATTATGATTAAATAGACACCTAGGATCACTAATAGTTCTTATTTGGCATCAGCTATAACTATCATAAATGTTACTGCATATTCTGTGTGTCTAAGATATATAAAATAGCATTTAATATAGGGGAAAAAAGCTAATGGGGCTTTATTTGTAATGCAGCATATTTTTCTATACATTATAGAAGACATCAATGAAATGTGTACATTTCCACAGAAGGTATTTATCTCAAATATCTACAGTGTTCGCTCTGCTCTTACATATTTATTCCTAACCCCCATTGAAGCCAAGAGGATTTTGTTTCCTTACTGTTAAGCATGGCTGTTCTGGGCCCTTTAACTAAATCCACCCACCATGAATGAACTTAGAGCAGAAACAGCAAGTACAGCTACATTTAGGCTTATATCAGCATTTCCGTTTAACACATTTTAAAACTACATTTAAGGAATGTGGAGGTTATGACATGAAGTGACAAAACCCAAGCGCGTGAGCTGGATGAAACTATCTTTAGCCAGGCTTCCTGGGCCAACAGAGTGAAGTATATGGTTTAAAGAAAGAGATTCGGCTTTGCCTCTGAATTTTCAGAAGTGTGAAGGCTCTTTTTAAAGTCTTAATATTAAGCATATCTTATCTAAATACTATAATGGCATCTGTGGCCAGCAAACAAGCCTGTGAAGCTTGAGGAAGTTTCCATCCTAATCCTTTCAATTGCTTCTTGCTACTTCCTCTCTCCCCCCTATAGCCATATACTGGGCTCCATACCACTACAAAATGAAAAGAACAAACAAATAAGGCTGCTTTTGGGGCAATTTCCATGGTTGGTTTCAAGTAAAATGCAACTTTTCTGGGTTTAGTAACTTGAGTTACTAGACTTAGAAATTGGTTTAGTAATTTGAAGTTAGAAAAGAATTAGTCAAGATAGAACCTTTAAAACTCCGTTTTATTATGTGATGGTCAGTGTAAAAAAATGACAAATATATCTACATTGAACATATCCATATACACTTGTACTTTTGTAAAATAAAGAAACCTTGGCGCACATATCTGGGGCTCTATATTCATTTTAGCTCAGTTATCAGTAATATCTTTGGGACACATCAATTGTAAATCTATCTTTATCTCCTCATTTTCTAATCAGTTGTAGAGCTTGACAGTAAATACATATGTTGGTCTGATACACTGCATTGTCACTAATAATAAATTATTATATACCATATTTTAAAGGTTTTAGTGGACTAATATTTTTTTCAACAACTTTAATGATGCAGTATAACCAAATATAAATTCTGAAATTATATCCATTGAGGTTTTTAATAGGCAAATATTAAGTCTTTGGCTATTTTGCAATTTATTTTAATTTTTTAAAATGTAATGTTTTCCTTTAAACCTTGGAAAAATAAATATTTGTTGCTAATCTCATATATTTATTTTGGCTTATTAAAGCATAGTTGTGATTATTCCGGTTATTTAATATTAATAATTCCTCTCTTTAAAAAGCAGATCTACTCATTTTGGGGACTGGGCTTTTAAATATGATGTTAAGATTAGTGTGATTAAGTACTTTGGATTTTTAAATATTCATTTAATCATTTCTAAAAAAAATCTAAGTGAAATGCTTTTAAAAGTTCTTCTAAAACCATTGTTGGTTTTATTTTGTAAAATCTGCTTCAAAAATTAGTCTACCACTGTGAAAGAAATGCTTTTAATAGAGAGATGAAAAAAAGGGGGGAGGGAGGATTCAGGAGGAGAAAAATGTCAAGTGAATCAATATGATTAATTAAATTAAATGTGGATTCATAAAACTCATATTCACAGATTTACACAATATATTCACAGTGACATTTAAAACATGTTTTGAAAATCTCTAAATAAAGTTCCATGTACATGAAGACATTTTTCATCTTTAAAAAATTTAAAAAAACCCTTACCTATATAATAGAATCATATATCTTTACATTTCAATAGTTCTCTGAAAAGAAAACAGGAACAATTTTAGGATGTAAAAGTTTTAAAGGAAATTATATCTAGTTTCCCTATTTTCTGAGATGTTTATGCTTAAGCCATAATCTTGGCTATGTATATAACATAAATAGTTTTTCTTGTTTTATATCATATCAACATCATTTTGATGTCAACCCATTAAATTTACAACTCTTTATGCTGTTCTTCTACTGGGCCACTAAATTGTTAAAACTTACTAGGTCAAATATTTATAAGAACAAATGTTAATGTTTATAAGTGGTGAAATATAGAGGAAAAGAACTGGTTCTTAGGTTTCTGAAACATATTGTTTTTTTAAATACTTGAGTAACACAAAGACAAAAGTGATGCCTTAAACCTACTTGTAGAATTAATATCTCTGAATGATAAAAATGACAACAGGGTCTTTAACACAGCATAACACCTAAAATAAGAGATCTGGAGAGAATATTCAGGTTCAGACAGTACTTACTGGTGCGATTTGTATGTAAGTCAACTTAAGGAAATTAATAGTCTTTAAGTGTTAATTTGAGTTGTTTAAGATTACTCTCTCACAAAAGTCTATTAATGTTAGTGGGTTTCTCCTCCAATCCTGTGTATTTCATATTAGTATAAAGCCTTTTATTCCTGCTTTCCTGAAGAGTATATTATATTGCTTCCACAAAAATTCAGTCATAGCTCAAGCTATTTTAACAAATGACAATTTTTTTCCCTGTAAAAAAGGTTCTAAGATAAAGATTTTACATCACAGAGAAAATGGGGGAAAATTGAAAGAATACTTTATTTCCTTTAGTAGCTTGCTATTGATGATGAAAAACAAGGAAACAAATGTAATTGGTAAAACAAACCCCAAAGGAAGTTTCAAGTATCTCAAACGGGGAAATTCTTAGTTGTAAATAGCTCAATTTTATTTCTAGAACCTAAAATATGTATCCCTACCCCCCCACCCCAAACTTGCTTCCAATTTCAATACTTCAGCCTTATCAAATAAACAAGCTATTGTTAGAATAGAGAAGCCAGCTAAAGGTTTGAAGGCTGCTGCCACGTCCCTCTCTTCCTAGCACAATTCGGTGCCAATAGCTTTTGGAAAAGGGAAGAAAAGAAAGGTCTGCCACCGTGGTGTGTGGAAGTGAAGGGGCAGAGGGGCATCACTTCAGTCTCTTGGCTCTGGTCCTTTCTCACTCTCGCATCTCCAGAGAAAAGAGATGCTCTTCATTCACAAAACAAAACAAGAAAATCTCTATAATTATTTTTGGCTCAGCTCCATTGAAATTCATTCTCCTGGAAGCATCTCTGTTTTAGATTAAAACAATGCTTAGAATATTCATTCTGTGCTTTCTCTTTCTTTCTTTCTTTCTCACTCACTACCCCTGCATGCCACACACCCCCATCCCACCCTCCCACCCAGCCCCATTTTCCTCTTGCTTTCTCTTTTTTTCAGTCTTGGTTTCTTTTGCTCTCTGCCCCTGCCTTGGGTTATATTTCTTCTTAATCGTTCCAAAGTTAGGCCTCAAAGGTTGCTAACACCAATGTCTACCAGTGCCTACTCGAGGTTTCCATGTTTCACATCGGTAGTTCAAGTCTCATCTCCTCTTCCAATCCCAGAATTTCCCCAATTCTGTGTCTCTGGTCATATTGTATGATTGTTGGTTTGCTATGATGTTGTGAACCCAAAAATAGACCATTTCTTGCCTTATTCTGTTCAATAAAATTGGGAACAAAATGTACTTTCTCTTTCCTACAGTCCTCTCTTCAATCCTCAGAAGATGGATAAAAATCTTTGTTGTCCATGGTAGGTGGTAGTTATTAAATTCCAGCAGCAAAGCATAGAAAATTATTATTTTAAAAATCTAAATTCTATTATGAAGTCACTGACAAAATTTAATGCATGAAACAAGAATGTAGCTATTAAAAATGTTTTTTTCTATCACTAATTTTAACTTTGATTTTTTTTCTTTAAGGTTAAAACTTTTCCTTTTTCTTTTCCTTTTTGTTAAGGGAAAACAATGTCAGCAAATAGAAAGTAGAATTCCTGCTCCAGACAAAGTTTGTGTGTATGGATTAGCAAAAGTTATCTGTACCATGAAACATGGGATTCACTTTCCTGAAATAGTGGATTCATTTTGTATCCTACTACAAGGCAAGAATTTTATTTATAATGACTTATATTTTGTGGAATTCCAATTTCTTATACCTTTCAATTTTGGGTGACTGTAGACAAAAGTTGCTGATAAGCCTTTCATAGAAATAGGTGGATCTGATACCTGCTTTCATTAGCATTAATGTGTTTTTCTATTTCTCACTTTCTAATTGGAATAATTAATCTGAGTTCGTTTCAAATTCTTGGTAGTTAGCAAAGTCATCCAACCTTAGTACCCATTACTCGTAGAGAGTGTGTATCCTACTTAGGGGTGCATTTCTGTTCCTTTGAACAATGAATGCTTTATGTGGATACTTTTTCACATATAAGTAAACCCTAGACTCCCTGCGCTATCTTGACAAACAAAACAAAATCCTGACAGTTGCTCAGATGTGAAATGTCTCTGGTATTTCCTATCTGCCCCAAAACACTGCAACAATCATATAATAATGTATTTTAAAGAGTTGAAAATCTATTTCTAGGACTTCACAAAAACCCTGATTACTGAACTCCATTTGGTTTACCAAATAAAAAGGGGGAAAGAAAAAAAAAAGGAAAAACCACACACATTGCTGTTAATTATACTGTAAACATTTAATAAATATTCTTTCTTTCTATCCTTTGCCCTTTTCAAAAGGAAAGGTGGTAATTTACATGTACTGTGCCTCTTTGCTCCTGTTGTTTTATTTCTTTTCTTTCTGGCTTCTTTTTACTTATGTAGAAAAGAGGTGGACATGTTTGAAAGCTAGAAATGTTTACCTAGTACTTTTTTTTCATATAAAGAAATAGCCTAGGCACCTTCTACTTTGTCTTATGACCGTTTTTAAACTACTAATCTGGGAGCTGCATTTTAATTACAAAATATTGTAAAGGGAATACAGTAGGAATACACAACCCCTGATTCTCAGCCAAATGAGAGGAAGTTTAATAGCAATGTATGGTTGCGGGAATGGTTATGTTTGGGATCCATATGCATGTTCAACTCACACATTCAGGCAGTGCAATAAAGCAAGGAAAAAACAGCTGATACACAAAAGGGACCGTCTAGACAGTACCCCATCAGTCTGGCTAAATTTGGTGCTGGCATTCCCAACGGGATTGTAATATAATTGTTCTGGTGTCTGCGTTCATTCCCCCTGTCAAACACCATTCCAAATATACATCCTTCTCCCCCCAACTCTTCTTCTTGCACAAATATGTAGCCCAAAGTGTGCCATGTTGGCGAGGGTGTTAGATGGCTCAAGCCAAAGAAAACATCGTAACTTAGCAAAATCATGTTGTTTAATTCCTTTTAAAAATCCCCCTGCTACGTCTTAACTCCAAATAGAATTAATTTCAGTCAAATTTTAATAATATAATTAAGAACATGGAAAAAACTTAAATGCAAAGACAAACAACCTTAAAATACTGAGTACTTTAGATGAAAGCAAATAGGCCTTTTTACCCTTCATATTTATTAGCCTCTGTCAGAAAATTTAACAGAAATCAGAGATGTGAAAGTGTAATGATGGACATGGATCATCAATTCTAATGAGGAAAAGGCTAATGAAAAAATGTTAAGCAAAAGCATTGAAAAAATGCAAATTGTGTATTTTTTCTTCCTTGAATTTAAAGCTATATAATTTTTTTCTCTCTAAACACATTTTGAAAGTCAAACTTCTGATAATTTATATATCAATTATTTCATATTTTTGGCTTTGTAAAAGAGAAACCAGCAATATTTATTTACTCATTTGTAATAACTATCAATTGATATTTTTTAAATATTCTGGTTTAAGACATCAAGAAAATGAAAATCATCACTTATAGAATAAAATAGACCAAAAAGCACATCATTAAAATGAGTAATACATAGATTATTGACAAAAATGCTTATAATCTAAAAACTTCCACACATTGACATTAGAGCTGCCAGATTCCTTTATCATTTTAAAGGAAAATGCAGATTTTAGGATTGCCATATAATATAATCACCAGATATACTTATTTCATTTTCTGTTTCAACGTAACACCCTCTGGGCATTGTTTATATATTAAAATTGACCAGGAAGCCTATTTTTTAACCTCTTGTTTTATACTCCAGGAAAAATTATCTTGGGAAAGAAGCTAGTCCTTTTGTTTTATTAAGTGTGGGTCTATGTTGTACTTCCAGTTTTGGAGGTTTGATAATCCTTTCCCTGATGCTGTAAACAGAAATTTGTCTCCCACCTCCCAGCAGTTTTGAGATGCTAGATTACGATCCCAAGTGAGTGGAGAAAGTCTCCCAACCTCCACTCTAGAGAAAAATCAAAGAAAATTCTTCAGGCACTAGATCCTGCCTTTATCCAACTTCAGGAGGTTGAGAGACAAACACACCAACCAAAACGGGACACAAGTGACAAATGGCTGTTCCAGAAAGAAGCAAGACACAGGGCCTCAACTCGCACAAAGACGGAGCACAAATTACACAGAAAATCACCACCAAACCAATCAAGAAATATCCAGATACGTTTTGTAGATGTTTCAACATTCTCACGTGGAAAAGATAAGAGTAAAAATAAGTTTAAGAGATTGTATCCTTCTATTTTTAATTTTTAAAAATGTCATTAGTGATTTCGTATTTTTTCCTTCATTGTATGAAATTGCTATTCTGAATTTGCAACGTGGGTACTAGAAAGAGTCGTTAAAAAAGATAACATATTATTAGTTGAGCAGAATGTCTGCCTGAAGCTGGGAGCTTTGCTTGTGATTTTTTAAAATTCAGTTTATCTTATTATTTTTTAGAATATGTACTTAGTACAAAGTGAAAGAAAGGCATACTGTAGTCCTCGGCGAGACGAAGCAGCGTAGCAAAATCTGAGTTTTATACTTAGTTTTCCAACTATTAAATAATATCCAAGAGACCTCTTAGGTCTTAACTGGATTAAAATGAATATATTTGTGCTCCGGCACTTTTCAGCTAACTAATGTGCATGTGAATTGATAGTGTTCGAGGGAGCGGGTGAGAGCAAGTGTGTATGGCGCTGGGGGTGGATGCAGGGGACAAGCTGAGTGTGACCGTGCGAAGGAGCGTGCAGGACGGTGTGGGCTGCCTGGAAAGAGTGAGAGAAATGAAAATTAGCAGGCCTTGGGGTCTGGTGCGTTTTGTCGGGAGCCACAAGAGCAGCTTAGTTGGGAGATGAAGGGGGAGGGGAAGGGTCGTCGTGCAGGGAGGGTGGGGAAGGGGGTGTGGCATGTGCGTGCGCGCGCACACGCCTGTGTGTGTATGTGTGTGTGTGTGGGGGGGTGTATGTGTGGCTCTGAGGTTTTAGTTATGGCTGAGCCTTGGGTTTTGTGTTGTCGGTTCCTGGCAGAAACAGGCTGGAGTCTCAGGTTCAGGGTGGAGTGCACGTAAAGGCATCGTGGTTCGCCCCTAGTTCCTCCTCCTGGCCCTTCACCATGGTTGCTGCTCAGAACCTTGCTGCTGCGAGGGAGGAGTGGGGGGAGCAGGGAGGGATGGGGGTCTGTCTGCAGCTGCCCCTCTCACACTTGAATAAAAGAACTTTTTTTTTTTTTCCAGGGGTAGGGAAGCTGTGAATACCTTTCCCAATAAGAGATGAGGCATATTGAAAACTATATTAAATTACCCTGATTAACAATTTAGCCACGAACAGGGGAGCTTTGGGAGATCTCTATAGGCAGGACTGGGGGCTATTCATGCCAGCAGCTAAGAGGTCGAAAGGTTTCTGAAGTTCACAGGCTCAGAGCCTTTGTTATGCTAACAGACAATCTCAAATCAGCTGCCTAGTGGAGTGTGAAATATAAATGATTCCTTGAGAACTTCCAATAAGTTGTCACTCTTGCTCTCCAAATACCAGGACAGGCTGCTAATTTCTAGCAGGCCCTTTTGCAACATTGCTAGCCCTAAATGAATGCCTTTGTAGTTCAAATAATCTTTTCAGGGGAGCTGTCCTAGCATCATAGCCCAAATGCATCTTGGTTTTGACTATTAAATGAAAATCAGGGCTCAGCTGTGCTTGACTTTTCCAAGCGGCCCGATGTTTGGGAAGGGTGGTGGCAGCTCTCATGCACAACAAGTTAGCACCCACTGCAGGAGGGCCGGGGCATTAATAACAGCCCACAGCCTGAGCTACCCCAACTCTCACCCCCACTCCCTACTAGAACAAAGCTCCAGGAGAGATTTACGTGGCTTCCCTGAGGCTGAGCTACCTTCCTCTTTCAACCACACCAACATTTCTCTGATTTATGGACCCTCTGTCCAAGGGGACAGCCAGCTGACCTGCTAGCATCTGACTGGTCGCTTCGAAGCATCAACTTTGGGAATAGATACATTCGTTCTTCAGGGCAGGCAAGGCCAAGGGGAAGAGGGCAAGGTGTGTGTCCAGGCCATGCCCCTACTATCAGATGCCTGTGGATATTATTTTATCATTTTCCCATAAGAAGGATGTGAACATGGCTTATGATCTTGAGTGTGACCTTTGAGTATGTCCAGATGGATAGAAAACCAGTCCTGGCTCTCTGAGTCTAAATTACAAAGCTTTTAAAGTAAGGAAACCCTTCCTCCCCAGTTCTAAACCTCAAACAAGCTGAGGGGAGTGAGAATGAAAATCGGTCAGGGAGAGTGTGCTCAAATTAGACATTCTAGTAGAAAGGACAATGCAATTTATACAAATAAAGAAAACACACAAAAGGGAGGAAAGAGACCAAAGGAAATTAGAAATCCATCTGCATCAGTCTTCACAAAGGAAAGGCTAAAACCTTAACAGCAATAACTTGGGTCCTAAAAATTTTGATATTTCTGACTCTACGGCCTCAATTCCCTTGCTGAAACACAAAAAGGTCCATGATAACACAGAAGCCTCTGCTTTTTTCAAACAGAGCAGGTTTGATTTTTGAGGCAAGGAATGGGAAAAACAATCAAATGGACTGTATTTCTTAATATATTCTTAGGGTATGTTTATAAATGTATAAATGTATAAGTAATATTTTAAAATACAGCCTTAAGTAACTTTATAAAGGGAGATGATACAGCTATCCAGAAAACCCGAAGGCCTTGATTTCCCTTCATCTCATTCCTCTAACTACAATGATTTAAAATTATTACATCAAAAATATTTAGAGGGAGTTAGTTTTGATTGGTTAGGAACTGGTTTAAGTAAACACTTCTTTCTGCCCTAGATATACTAAGACTTATAACCACACATTAAAATATGAATTAGATATGAATAAGAATGTGGTATAACTTTCACCAGTTTTGAAATCATCTACCTTACATTTTTAAATCTTTAAAAAAAAAAAAACAGATACAAAGTACAATTGTAAATGACTCTTGGATTCAACTCAGAATTTGGTACTTAGAATAGGAGACCACATTTAGGAACCAGGTCATTATTTGTCTTTCAAATCCTTATTTGTTTTGCTCAGTAAAACAATCTGCAAATAATATTGCCTAGGAAAATTAGTTCATATTACTGATATTATGGGAGTAAAGTTTATGGTTTTTTCTGCCAAATATCAGAATTAGATAATAATTTGTTATTGATCCACTCACACCCTTCTCAGAGGAACTCAGCATTCCTGTTTTCCTTATTTCAGAGATAGCAAAATGACTGGCTCTGGATGTTTTCCTAATTATACAAAAAAGAAGGCTAAAAGTTCAGTAGATCCAATACAATATGCTTAAATTTAACTTTTCACACTCTTTCCATTTTCTAAAATTTAATTACTATTAAACTGTAGAGTATCTATATGTTATTGACACATGCTGGACATTCAAAGGAGAAATACTTTCCCTGAGCTTTCCAAATACTTATTTTACCACTTCGAAGTGTCCTCTCTTTCTGTCTTTAACACATCAAAACAGGGAAGAAAGCGCTTTTGTGTTATAACTACAGAGAAAACATTTGAGAATGTGTCAATGCAGTGAATACCAGCACCAGTTTGGGGGTTGGTTTGTTTTTTCCCCCTGCCGTGGTATTTCTTTTCCCTTTGCTTTTGTAGTCTTTAAACTCTGGCCACTTTGAGAAAGGCAATGGTTGAAATGAAAAGTTAGGACAAATTGCATTAAACCTGTGTGTTGCCAGAATATGAGCATGATGAAAGCAGTGTTGGAACATTACATAGCCATAGCAGCTCTCCACACAAAGAAAATTAAAACAAAAAGTAAATCCTGGGGTTTTTTTGTTTTTGTTTTTTTCTTTTTTTTGCCTTTTGTTTTTGTTGGTTTTTTTTTTTTTTTTTTCCTTTTTCTTAAATATCTATGACCTAAGAGAAAGGGAATTCCCATTTAAAAAAAAAGTTTCCAGGGCTGCCATTTCTCCATGGTAGAGGTGTCTGAATGTGTGTGTTTGTGTGCATGCATGTGAGTGTGTGTTTGGGGAGAAAAGAAAGAATGGGGGAGGAGGAAGGGCAGATAACTTTACTGACATATTAATTCTTTAGATAGCAGTAAATGAATGGTCCAAATAGACATTTGTTTCCCTTAATAGGTTTTGTACAGGTCTCTTACAAGCTGTGGCAAATGCTTCATTTATATGTATATTTATTTAGAAGGATAGAGAATAATAGATGTAGTCTGTCTGTAGTCGCAGTTATTATTTAAAGTCCAAAGAGGTTACAACTTTTTTCTGCTCCAAACACGAATACAAAGGTCTCTTGTATATGCCTCTTGCTTTATGTTGAAGGCCAATTAAAAATAAAGATAATATTCTAACTGTCGAGCCTTAGGAGGAAAAAGAATGAGGCTAAAAGGCAAAATGATTCCAAGATGGCTGCCTCTTCCTTCTTCCTCCCCCTTACTGCCTGTTTTCAACATAGAAATTAACGTAATATTTTGTTTAGAAATCACATTGTAGGTCATTTGCAAATGAGGCAGCCTCTGAGGCACCAACATCTGCCTAGAATGCCCCCTCATGATGCCACTGAGGTATGGAGAGAGATTAAAATGCAAACATTCAAATGTATTTAGGTTTGTACATAGTGACTAGACACACACATGCACACTTGAATGTGTGAACAACATACACAGCTGCAATGGAATAAAAGGCCAAAATCCTTCTTAATTCTTAGGACAGAAGGGCAAAGGAGGGCGCCAGGCCACCACCTTCCTCTCCAAAGGTTAGAAAATGCACTGTTCATGGTCTGGATTCGATTTTTTAAAAAAGATATATCTTACTGATGACTCTCTCATTAGGCGGACTTCTGAAGTCTGGGGAGACAAGATTTCCATAAATTATCTCTCTAACTCATCTCATGCTGGTGCAAAATGCAACGCTAAAATTGTTTTTCTATTTTTTTAAATATTTTTTTAAAAAGAGAGAATATCAACTTAACCAGCTTCCTAACAAACATGTTAAACGATTAAGATCACTAATAATTATTACTATTAATTATAATAAATATATACTTTTAATCATAAAATCCTACTCATAAAGCTAAACTAAAAATAATGTGGGGAATAAATAAAATTATATTTGGTGCTTTCTAACAGATTTATAGCAGGTTACTGTGTAGACCTGACTGCACTAGGCAAAGAACAAAGCAAATGGTTTAGTTCCTACAGGAGATATATTAAAAAGAAAAAAAAAAAGGAAAAAAAAAACCCACAACCCTTTATCTAAAAGCCATCAGGGACAAGCACTCAATACAAGTTAACAAGCAGGAACTGATAAGATAACATTTATATGAGGTCAGAAGTCAAATGCCAGTCAAAGGCTTTTAACCTCTTGGGTCATAAACAGGAATAGTTAAAAGTGAGAGGTAGTTATTTATCGGATTTTAAGGGTACCTGATCATTGCCAGAGAATCACCGATGATGAAACTAATTGGGATTTATAGAAAAGGAACTTTGTAGCTGTTCAAAGAAAATTAACCTAGAAACCCACGATTCCTCAGTTGGTAGGGAGAAAAACAAACAAAAAACCCCTCTTTGGGGAGAAAAATAAATCTAACAATTTAAACAGAGTTAGTAACAAAATCTCTCTCAGAAGCAATAATTTATGGCTAATGTACATATCAATTAATATATAGTAAATGATATTTTTATAAATTCTGTATTAACAATCTAACAACAAAAATAAGCATTACATAATTTATTTCCAATATTTTTTCTTTTTCTTTAATTCTTTTTCAGACCTCCTAAATTAGACAGAATATAATTCCAATACCACAATACTTCTTGCCCTGAGAATGCCATCATTTATAAATTTAAATATATATATTTTAATAGCAATTATTTTAAAACATCAGAATATTGAAACTGTTTAATTAAATTTTTATCTTAATCTGTCCAGAGAAACAGATGTCTCTTTTATTTGCTGTCAGAATATTTTTTCTTTGTTTTGATTTTTTGTTCTTTTTTGTCTTTTTTTAGGTTTACAGTCCAAACTCCCAAACAATTCCTGGTCCCTGAATCCATGCTAGTTTATATTTTCAAAGCATACCCACCCCCCTTTTTTCTTTTGCGATAAAAGAAAGCAGATCTAGATATTTCTTTCTAGAGAGAGATAGAGGGATTGTTGTTAGGCCTGCTAAGGCCCACTGTTTCTTTAAACGGAGTCCATAATACTCTAGGCGAACATTGTGGATTTAAAATGCTTTTAAATATTTATCACTAGTATTTTATCATCATATTCAAATGACACCTGGAGTGCACTCACCTTTATTGACAATCTCTGTTCTGAAAGTCCATTTGCTTCCTTAAAGCCCCCCAAGCAGAACAAGGACTACCCGTTTTCATTCAGTTAATGTTTAGTAAAAAACCAAGCAACCTTAATCAGCATGCTGATTGCATCGTCAACTAACAAATAATTTACTACTCTGAGCATTGCATTCCATTAAAAGCTCATTAAATTTTCTGTTCTCCAATGGGAGGTTTAGCTTTTGAACTGCATGCTTTTGCTTCGAATGATCATTTATTCAATCTTTGCAAAATGTTGTGGGTTTTTTTCCTAAAGTATAGGTGAGCATTTCAATACCTATAGATTGCAAACATATGGAAACACAGCCCAGGGTTTGAGAATGTTCAATTTGATTTATAAACTCTGTTTAATAAAAATTCAACACGATCCTTGTACTTTTAGGAAATCCTGAAATAACTGAGTGGATCGGTGGTTATGTGTGACCCAAACATAGTCTCAGAAATATTAATAAATAATATAAAATACTAAATCCTTTCTTTAAAACTTAACTTTTCCTTTCCCACATATTATAGCTATTATTATTTTCACCCTTGTAAATAGTTATTTCCTAATGATTTAAAAAGAGGCATGATGCCACAAAGCCCTTACCCTATTTGATGCAAAACTTAATACCTCTGGTGGGGGGTGGGTGTTACTAGTTACCCAAAGAAATCCACATTTTCTAGGGTTTGTACATTTTTTTACAAACCGTAATCCCCTGAATTGTTTCCATGCTCAGACTTGTCTAGGAAAGAGTGTATTTAATATTTTTAATTTAGGGAAATGTAGGAAAATATCAGCACCCCAAGTTAACATGCATCTTTGGATTGCTAATTGTGCTCATTGCAAATTTGGGTCATTTTGCATGAGTGACTCTAATGTAGGGCTGAGATTGCCACACAGCCAGCGCAGTGGATTCCTGATTCCCTGCGCTAATCCTGAACTCGGTGATTGTGTCAGGTGCAGTTCTGTATGCTCTAGCAGCTGGCTCATCCTCATCAATGCAAATAAGGCAACTCCTACAATCAGAGCCTTGCGAGTGTGAGGCCTGATTGCTGAGGGCAGGCTAAAACACTACACAGACTCTCACTTTCAAATCCTGCTAAGTGACAAGACAACTGCAATGTCCCTCCAGTTCAAAATCAACCTTTTGAAAACAAAACAAGGAGAAGGGGATGGTTACAAAGAAGAGGAAAACCCCAGTGTTTGGAAAGTGGACCAGTTTAGATGGCCTTTTTTTAGATACAGAGATAATGTAAAGTGCATTTCAACAAATAATTATTTAAGCTTCTATTCTGGGTAAAATACTTTGTTTTAAGAGCTGCAGGGGATCCAAAGGTGAGGGAGACACAGTTCCTGCCTCCAAGGAACCCTATCACTTGATTGCAGAAAATTGTAAAGATTAAGATAATAGCAGAACTATTATTAAGGAGCAGTCACCAAAATTTTAAATGAAAACCAGAAAACATACTTTTAAGGGAAGTATTTCGAGATGACATTATGGCATAGATGTTAAGAGTGAGGCTTTGGAAGCTTTGGGCTCAAATCCCAGCTTTGCCACTTACTTGCTCAAGTTACTTTGCCTTTCTAAACTGTAATGACATCATCCGCAAAAGGGTGGCAACACAAGCACCTACCTCATAGGGATCTTAGAAGAATGAAATGAGATTACGTAAATAACATACCACAGTGCTTGGCACATAGCAAGTGCTCAATAATGTCAGCTATGATTATTATTATTTCCTCCTTAACACACAAAGAAGGAAAGGATCCAGAAATAACAATGTGCTTCATTTTGAAAGGCATTTATTTGATCTTGTCTCCAAATTCCCATTTTACATGTAGCACTAATCCTATGGAAGTAAAAATACTGTGAGTGCTAAAAAACCCTGTGTCTCCCAGTGGTGTCTGGACAACCCTGGCAACTTGGAACATGAAGGAGAGAACAAGAATTCCCTGTGCTTTTCCTTTTCTTCTTTTCCAAACACGTGTGCAGACTTCCCCTGCATTTCAGCCCCACCCTCTTTATTTTACTGCCTAATCTATAAAGGAGGATTAACAGCAGCACGCTGCTTTGGCATAGAGCAGATTCTGGGTGAGGACCTGTAGGTAGAGTTTAATGAATACAATTTTCTAGGACTGTGAGTGCATATTTTTAGCTCCATGCTGGGCTTCAGTGTTGGCTCTTGAGACAGATGAACAGACCCTTTGATCAGACTTGGGTGTTGCTCCAAGAAGAATCTTTTTTTCAGAAAGGAGCTGGGGGAAAAAATGTCTCCTTTTTCTCTTATTCCTAATGTGCACTCTATAGATTCAGATTCCAAATAGCTGGTCCTAGTCCCAATAAGTTGCATTGCAACATTGAGATATACCATTGTGGGAAGAAAAAGGACTTCTGGGCAGGAATGGACCCGCTTTCTCAAGAAAGAGAATGGCTGGTGCTCGAGTGTGTGGTTGCCATCCTTTCCCTTTTGAGAGTAGGGTAGAGGTAGTTAACCTTCCTGGGGGAGGTTTGGCCTAGACAACATCATAGACACCATATCCCCCCCGGAGTTACCAAACAATAAAACTGCTTCCTTTGCCAAACATAAAGAATGGTCTGGAGTTGGATATTAGCAAACAGCAAACCACATAAAGAAGAAAGGAAGGGAGGGAGGGAGAAGGAAGAAAAGGAAAATAGGAAGAAGGATGGAAGAAAGGAGGAATTAAATGAAGAGAAAAGCATAAAATAAGCTCTCTTTTCTGCTTTAGTTTGCCAGAGAGAGAGGGGCAGCCATCCAGTTTTGTCTTGATTTTAGCCAGTGCCAGGCAAGGATAGGAAGGTGGAGAAGAAGGGATTTTGATGTAATGCCAAGCAGGTCAGGGATGAGGCTCGGGGTCTTTTGGAAATAGCTGAGACTTTAATACCTTGGCATTGGGAGAGTGTGCGAAAGATGGGGAAGGATTTGATCTTTTGCATTCCTGCTCAGACCCTCTCCTTCCCTTTCTAATAGGATTAACAGATATTTTCCTAAGCAGAAATCAAAATGTGTCAAATCATCTGAGACAGTCAATTTGTTCACAATGCCCATGTTCTTGCAGTACCGATGCAGCACTATTCAAAGACAGTTTCATTTCAAGAGATACAATGCAGCGGAGAGGTAAACATTTATCTTCATAATCTTACCCTCCTTTCAGACTGCTTAATTTTTCCCAGTGATTTTCCCCTCCTCTTTCACTCCCCCCTATTCCCCGCCCCAGCGCAGCTTCAAAACATCTAGTATAAAAAAGACATGACTTCCCCAGAGGATTCGGGTCTCAGTGATCCTGATGATGCAATGTGTGCTCTCCATTCCTGGGAGCTCACTGGATATGATTCTGCCTCACAGCTTCAGGAGTCCTTATTTTTGCATCCCTTACAAACCCTCCTCGTACACCTGTGAAGGTTACCTCCACCTCTTCCTCCCACCGCATCCCAGGTTATCAGGACTCCTGCCCCAGCCCACCCCAATCCTACACTCTTTGTTGTTGCTATTATTGCTATTATGCTCTCCACCACCAGCACAGCCCTCTGCGGCTTCTCCTTAGGGAGGCATTAAGTTTGCCTTCCTTTGTGCTACCTTAAAATCGCTTGTCCTCGTCTGGCTCCCTTTGAACAAAACAGACCAGTGTCACCTTTGGAACAGGAATGAAAGTAGTCAGAGCAGGATTCCAACTTCACATTATTGGCATTCCTGAAAATCTCCTGCATTTTCATCCCTCCTCCACTTCCCTGTCTTCTCACTGAGACCCCATAAGATAGCAGCAATTAGAAGCTCTGAAATGAACAGAAACAATAGCTATCTATGTGTTTTATTCTTAAGACTTGAACAGCAGGCATTTAGCAAGCAGAATAAAGGCTGATTTTATTTTTTTTTCTTATCACTTGTATATTCAGTATACATGTATAGTTATCTTGTAAAAGTGTATTACTGACAGTAATTTCTATAATAATATATTTTCTGTTAATATATTTGAGGTGTCTATTTAACCATAATGCTCTCTGTGATCTTGGTGTCAAAATATAATGAGTGGGTCCATTCTACTGAGAAAGCTCTCTCCACCATTTTCCCTGCCCACCTGTTAAAATGCTACCCATTCTGCAGGATCCAGCTCATAGCACATCTCCTCCAGGAAATTTCCCAGGTCCTCCCAGAAGAGTTCTCCCTCCCTCAGGGCTCCCATCATGGGTGTTTATGCGTCTCCTCCACCACCTATCGGGGTCGGCTTTGTGATCTAGCTATTGTCGATGCCCATCTGCACACCAGACCATGAGGCCTGGAGGACAAAGAACTTATCTCCTCCTTTCTGGTTTTTCTGCCACTCCTATGAGAGGGCCAGGCGCAACAGAGTGACTCTAGTGGCTGACGATGAGGTACTGATGATATCTCAGCCTTCTGAGCCTAAGAAAAGGCCAAAAGTACCTGTTTTGAGCCTGTCTGGGTGAGGGAGATGTCAAGCCACTCCTGGCCCACTTCTCCCACCCCATTTCCACTTATATGTGACAATGATTTTGAGGCTTTCCCACATTAGAATTTTTAATATTTTTTTCATCTAAATGCTCATCTTTAGTAAATACATGACTAGATGGATTGTGAAGTGAGGGAATTAAAAAGTGCTATCTTATATCTGAATGAATAAATCATTTATATTAGCTCTTCTGTTTCTAGGCTGGTCTGGAATTGGCAACAAATACCTAAGCATCAGTACTCTCTGACATAGTGTATTCATGTATTTTTATTTTTTTAAGCACTCTGACAACTTGTTTACTGTGTCAATTAGCACTGGCCAGAAAAGGAGTTGCTGTGCTACATGTGTTTATATTTAGCTTTTGAGTCATCCTGATTATTTTGGCTTTTATTTGCTCAAGGTATTTCTCTTCAAAGAATCATCACCACACCACCACCATAGCAAAAGCCCTACTTCAAATTTTAACATTTTCTTAAAACCATACCTTGTTCACAACCCTATCATTTCAGTATTGAATTTTTCCCCTGATAAGGCAAATGACACTTTAGCCTTAGTTAATGTAAAATAGGAAGGTGTTAATCTCATTTTCAACATGTCAGCTCTTCCAGGTAGGGTATTAATACGCAAGATCCCCTGCTGGCAGACTCAACAGAATCTTTCCGGCTGTGAAGTGAAGTCCAAACCTGGTAATTTTTGCTTTCCTTTATTGTGCATGCTCAGGTCTGCTTCATTTATTGAAAAAGGTATATCAGTAGCTAAATGCATATAAAGAAACAAAGCAACATTTGCAAACTATTGACTTAACTCTGTACTCAGACACTATGATAGGTTTGTTTTAAAATATTCACACACTACAAACATTTGGGTATGTTTGATGATAAATAGCAACTAGGTAAGACATATTTAAAAGACTCTCTAAGATCTATAATTTTGCATCAGAGAATTCCAGTCCAGTGTCACCGTTTGTTTTGTTTAATTTGCTTTCTTTAAAATAATAATTGTAGGGCAGACTTGGCGGCTCACACCTATAATCCCAGCACTTTTGGAGGCCAATGCAGGAGGATTGTTTGAGACCAGGAGTTTGAGACCAGCCTGGGCAATATAGTGAGACCCTATCTCTACAAAAATTTCAAAAGTAGCCAAGCATGGTGGTACATGCCCGTAATCCTAGCTACTCAGGAGGCTGAGGCAGGAGGATTGTTTGAACCCAAGAGTTCAAGGTTATCGTGAGCTGTGATCATGCCACTGTACTGCAGCCTGGGTGACAGAGCAAGATTGTGTCTCCAAAATAAAAGGAAAGAAAAATAATATAAAACAATAACTGTAAATAACTAAACAAGGAAAAGTAGGGACCACATTGCAGGAGATATTTCAGAATCTCTTATCAAATAAGAAAATTTATACACTTGAAGTAACATGGGGAGCAAACTTTTCATTTTTATTTTTTCTTCAGGGTGTAGAGACAAAACAAGAAAGGGTTTTCATGGTATTGAGTTGGTGTGGACAGTGTCAAGGCAATAAGTTTCCTACAGGAATTTTTAGGAATTTAGGGACTTGTTCTACTTATCAAACTCGATTGCTATAAATACTAAAGGGAATTTTTTAAGGGCAATTTCAAAAGAAGTCAGTTAGAGAAAGCAAAGAAGAAATCAGTAACTATAGTGAATATATAAGAATATTAAAATTAAGCTTTCTTATTTATAAATATGATTAATAGGTTTTAAAGAAAATTTCACATTGTTCTAATTTAAGGGAGAATTCAAACTGGCATTTTAATTTCATATAAGAATAGAATTTTATGTGGTTTTTAAAATTCATAGATACACAGATTACAGATACTGATGAGCTACTAGTTCATTTGAACTAAAAATAGGAGAGAAACAGAAAGAATAAAATGGAATGGCAGCATAGGCAAATAAAAGAACATTTCCGGGGTTGGGCAAGTAAAAGGATTTGGCTGTGAAAACAGATGGAAAGGCATGGGGCCCTGGAGGCACACAACAAGTCTTGTGCCAAGTTGAGGAAAGATTTGAGAGCAGAAATAGTGATTATGCCACTGGGGAGGTTAATCTTTCTACATGTCCCCCCACTTACCAGTCACATGTTCCTGTTTCGTAGTTGGGACAAATATTATTCTGCCCACTTTACAGATGAAAAGACACAAGTGCAGAAAAGCTGAGATGCCTCTGAGTCACGTAGAGTTACGGGCAAGCCTCAGGCATGTGATTCTTCTTTCTTTCCTTTCTTTTCTTTTTCTTAAGTTTGGAATGGGAGCTTAAAAACTGAAAGGAAAGGAAGAAAGATGAACGAAAAAGATGTGAAATAAGAAAAAAAGGGTCACTGAGGAAATCCAAGCTGTCAAATCTATCCAGAAAAAAAAGACAGGGAAAAAGTGAGATGATAGGATTTTTTTTTTTATTCCTGTCGCAGTTAGTAACATGCTCAGTGCCTCTCTTTATTCATCTCCTGTCTGTACACATTTTCCCACACACCATTCTATAGTTGTAAAATTCATTTCCTTACCCACTGGGTCAATACTTTATCACTTTACCAGTTTCTTTTTGTAATAGCTTTTTATACTCCTTGCCAGTGAAAGTATAACCCCAGAAGAAGAAGACAACAAAAGGAAGGAGAACGTGGGCAGGAAAGGCCTGACAAGCAAGGTCATTATTAGAGCCACATCTTGATTGTACCATCTCCCCAGTGGGCATTATTACGCATTTCCCCCTAAGCATGAGGATATGTTATTTTCTGTGTTTAGCTTTTACCTGGAACATGGATGAGCTCACCTAAAAATATAACAGAATTCAATTCTAGCATTGTTCATTGCAGCCACATAGCTGATATTTTGTATATTGCATCTTAAATCTCCTTCTGGAAGGGTAAGGCCTGTATAATTTGTATCATTGTTGACATTTTGATTTTCTTTGAAAATGATTTAGTACAACTGTAATTAAATGTCTTAAGCCTCAGAGGTTAGTATGTTTGGAGCAAGATGTGGAAATAGTGGGAAAAAACAACTCATCAAAGTAGTTAAATGACTTGTGCGTGCTCACACAATTGGCTGCATCTAGATTGGAAACCTGGACTTTTATTCTAGGCTCTGTACCATATACATTGCCTCTCCAATTCAGTCATTGTTTATTGACCAATTGTTATGTGCTAAGTGCTATAGAGAACTGCATTGAAATTCCCCACTCATGGGCTTAGTCTCTTATTAGGGTATGTCCCAAATAATTCTAGAAAAAAAAAATTTAAAACATCTTTTTCAGGAAGAGAAATTTTTAAGTCAAAACCTTCTCCTCTCAAAAACCAAGACCTTATTTATTTATTATTTATTATTATACAACAACATAAATGAGGGAAATCTTTAGCTATAAGTAATGAAAAACAAACAAACTACTAGCCTTATTTTTCTGCCTGCCAAAGTAAGTAAGGATGTAGGCAGTGGGAGAAAAACTTGAGTACTAAGATGCTTTCCTTATTCAAAGCTGCCATCTCTAAATATTTTCCCAGTCAACCAACAAATATTGAGTACTCCTTTCCTGTTAGGCATATGTTAGAAGCCTGAGAATGAACAAATAGATAAAATCCCTACACTACTGAATGAAATAATTTAGATATCTGTTCTACTTTCAAAATATACTACTTCTCAGCCATTCATATTTTAGTAAGAATTACTTTAGGTGAATAATCAATTTTCTTGGCTATTTGCTCTAGGAGGATATTAATTAGCAACAGCTCAGTTTTATTGCTTATGGTGAGGCTGCAGAGCAGAAAACAGAGGAAAACAATAAAAAATGAGAGGTCATTTTAGAGCATGGAGAATTTGGAAAAGGTGTCCCAGAATGGGATGTCACAGTGGAAACTCACGGTTACTGTAGGGCTGTGGATGTCTACAGAAAAATAGGTGGAGGAGTGACCCAGGAAAACTTTGCATCCTTTTTGCCTAAGTATCTTGGTGGCGATTCATTAACTCAGGAATCTGTGAATTTAGAAACCTTATTAGAGAATTTGGATTTTATAAACTTTGAGTGATATCTGCAAAACATCACCTCTTAGTCATCTTTCATGAGTGGTAGTTCCAGCCCCTGAAAGATAAAATGAGGGACAGTTGTATGTTCTGATATAAGCTATATCATGAACCAGATAACTAATATTTTAGGTAGGTTTATAGCAGTTTTCTTAACATTTTCCACCAAAGTACCCCTAGCTAGTAGCTGAGGAGGAAGTTTGGGGTGGCAAAACTCCATCAACAGAATTACACCAGTGGTGGCAGGAACCAGGAGAACTGTTGAGAGTAAGTCTGAGATGTCTTTAAAATACTGTGGTTGTTTTCCTTGAAACTTTAAGCGATTGTTATATACTACCCCATAACAGGTTCATGTTTGTTTCACATAAAAATAATACTTTAAAATACTTGCTATTATTTAAATTGACTCTCCAGAAAGAGATGCCACAATGACCATGTGGGTTTTAGCCCACCCACACATTCCTGCACATGCATGGGTATGTCTACAGGGTTTCACTGAGGAGGATGCTAAATGCAAGGTTTCAATTGTCTGAGTGGTCACACTACCATGATTTGGTTGAACTGGGAGTATCCTGAATTCGTTTCTAAGAGTGATTGGTCTACCTGTCTCATGATGCACATTAGTTTCTGGGACCCCAAGTTTCCGAGGATTTTTGTTTGACCTATATCTAACTACCAGTGATATGGCTCAGATGGCCAGGAGAGGTGACAATATGGGGCCTAGCATTCCAGGTCAAAATGAGTCTGGATGAAGCATCACTGACAGCCGGTTCCCTCATGGGCTGTTGATGAAGTTTTGCCATCTAAACTTCCTCCTCTGCTACCAGAGTGGGCCCCAGTCAAGGCAGCCTGGGTATAAGACAACAGAAAGCACAGACAACCTGATCCAATTCTGCCAGTATCTAAGTTCTTTCATTCCATCAATATTTATTGAGTATGTGGCAGGCATCATTTCAGACTGTGGGGATATAACAGTGAAGACAGACCAAGTCACCATGGTAGGAAGAATACTGGCCCCCAGAGATGTCTGTGCCCTACTCTCCCAGAACCTGAGAATAGTTGCCTTACATGGGAAAACAGACTTTGCAGATGTGAGAGTATAGACTTTTTTTTTTTCTTTTTTTTGAGACAAGAGTCTCACTCTGTTGCCCGGGCTAGAGTCCTGTGGCATCAGCCTAGCTCACAGCAACCTCAAACTCTTGGGCTCAAACAATCCTCCTGCCTCAGCCCCCCGAGTAGCTGGGACTACAGGCATGCGCCACCATGCCTGGCTAATGTTTTATATATATATATACTTTATATATACATATACTTTGAGTTGTCCAGCTAATTTCTTTCTATTTTCTTAGTAGAGACGGTGGTCTCACTCTTGCTCAGGCTGATCTTGGACTCCTGAGCTCAAATGATCCGGCTGCCTCGGCCTCCCAGAGAGCTAGGATTACAGGCGTGAGCTACCACGCCTGGCTGAGAGCACAGACTTTGAGAAGAAGAAATTATCCTGAATTATCCAGGCAGGCCTAATCTAATCATGTGGGTCCTTAAAATCTGAGAACCCTCCAAGCTGGGAGAAAGAAGAGACAAAAAAGGGACAGATTGAAAATGTGAGAGGGACTCAGTCTGCTGTTTCTGGCTTTGAAGATGGAGAGAGAGGCTACGATAGAAGGAAAACAGCCCTGTCAACACTTTCATTTTAGTACAGTGAGACCTGTGTCAGATTTCTGATCTCCAGAACTGTAAGATAATAGGTTTTATGTTGTTTCATGCCTCTCAATTTGTGGTAACTTGTCACAGCAGCAATACAAAACTAATACAATCCCAAATCTCTTTGTGCTTGTATTCTAGTGGAAATAACAAAAAATAAATATAGATAAAAGGGTATTTACATATTATAATGAATAAGAGTATAATAGGCACATCTGAAAACTTTTTAATACTTTGAGAATGCATGAATTTTGGTGGTAGACAAAGATTAGCTCCCCCTGTAGGAGTTATCTGTCTCCTTTGCTGCTAAAGAACAGGCATTTGTCCTGGGTTCCACTAATTAGATATGGCCATGCTATTAATAGAATTTGAACCAGAAGCTAGTGATGCAAAAGGAAAGGATAGTTCAGGTAATATCTCTTTCTCCCTCTCTCCCTGATCCTCCTACCTTCCTCCGTCCTTCCCTCTCCCTCTCTCTCTTTCTCTCCGTATCCTTCTCTATCTCTCCTGTAATAGCTGGGGCTACAAGATAATACATGGCACAAAAGAGCCAACTTGTCCTTGGCAGCTAGTTATACCGTCACCAGATCTGTTCTGTAATATAGTTTTGGATGTTATTCTGGAAACTTAGCCCAAGCCTAGTTCTCCAGCCCTCTCAACAATACAGTCAACTACAAAATATCCTTTTATTAAATTCTTTTTCTGCTTAACCAACCAAAGTCATCTTTGATTCCTTACAACTGAAGGCTCTGATGAAAACAGACAGCAATTAGAGAAGACCAACTTTGGACACGGTGGTGAAGGAGGTCTATTTGAGAAGATGAGATTTGGACTGGGGCAGGAAGAATGTGAAGGAACAAGTAATATGAACAGTGGGGGGGGGGAAGCACTCAGGTTGAGGAAGTGCAAAAACTACTGTATTGGAGCTGGGGGTCCAGAGAGCAAGGCAAATAAGACCCTTGCTTTCTTGGAATTTACCTCTGGTTGTGGGGGGGTTTAGAAAGTTAAAGGTAGGTAAATGACAGATAACATAATTTCAGATAGTGATAAGTGTTATAAAGAAATAAAAGAAAGAGCTGCAGGCTGCAGATAACGGACTATTTTGGATAGAGTGGGCAGGAAAGACCTTTCTGAGATGACATTACATAGAGACATAAGAGATCTATGACTTAGAGAAAGTCCTTCGGGTACACTATTGGGACACTTTGCTCAGGGAAGTGAACTTCCTAAGAGTTCTTCTAACAAAAACAAAAACAAATATTGCAGGGTCATCTCTGCCAAGGTTAGAAATGTTGGGAGAATCTAACAAATGTCCCTAGAGACACAGATTTTTAAATAGCAGCTGTGATCATCTTTTTAATGATGTTCTCAACCTTGAACTTGCCAAATACACAAGACAACATTTTTTTAGGGAGATAATGCCTTACATTATGAACATTCTTTCACATCTACAAATTGGCTTAAATTTTGTTTTAGATGGTTGCTATGTGAACAAGTACTAAAAACAAAATAAAGGAGACAAAGGCAATTTTGGTTCTTCATCACTTTCTGAGAACCTCTTCTGGTTTGATGGACTAGGCTGTCAACAATGGAATGAAGCCAGCATTAACAGGAAGAAACCTCAGCTTCAAGCAACAGTGTTCCAAAACAATCTGTCTGCAGGTGGAAGTTGCTGGTTTTATGTGAGCATGAAAAATTAATTATCAATGAAAAGGTATTTACTTCTTTTAGAGTCCATATATTTATTGACAAATAAATGGTTTTTTATCTCCCTAGAGGAAAGAACCATCTCTAAAATTGTTTAATCAACTTACTGACCTAAATCAAAGCCTTGGTGGAAAAAAGGAATGTATTTTCTCAGATAGATCCCAGAAAAGATAGGGCAGGTGGGTTTTTGGTGTGTTTGTTTTTCAGTAGAGCAGTTATCTGAAATATCTTTTTTCCTGAAAATCAAAAAATTATTCCAGTAAAATACAAACAGACCTATTGGTAAATGTGACAAATTCAACACATACATCTACTTTTACTTTCTTCTGAAACCCCAGAAATGGCAATAAAAGGCATTTTTAGGAAGTGCAAATCAGTAAGAACAGAGAGAACAGAAGAGCAGAAAAAAACAAAGAAGCAAGTAAACGAACAACCTTGAGAACGGAAAGCAAATGAATGAGTAGTAAAAAGAATATAACAGACATGAGAATAGGGAACCCAAAGCCAACAAAGGGAAAAGCTGTGGACTAACCCAAGTTTACACCAGAAACTGCACAAGGTTCTAAGATTGACAGCACTAGATGCCCCTGGAAACAGAGCTGAAGGGGGGTAGGTAAAATAGAAAGATTGGATGGAAGTCCAAAAAATCAGTCAGATCCATCAATGACGTCCCCAACTCCCAGCATCCAGGCAACCACCACCCTTTTCTCCACCCGCTAACACCCTCGCCTTAGCAGAGGACTGGAGATCTAGTCTCTAGGGAAGGTTAAACACAGGGTCTTTTGGCTGAGTTGGGGCTGAAAGTCAGGGTAGGATACTGAAAGCAGAGAAAATAATACACACTAAATGCTGAAAACCCTACTCCTCTTACCTATTCAGCTTTCAGAATAGTTGACAAGTTTTTACCCTCAGTCTGGAGTTTGGAAGTTCTTTCTCCACAGGGTCTGACTAGCGCAAAGGAAAAGGTTTAAAGACACTGGCCTTCGCTTCCGGGGCAGAGGTCACCGTGGCCTCCGCCTGGTTTCTGGCGTGTTAAGCAGGTTCTGGTTCAATTCCGCCCCTTTGAGAAGGACGCGGAGTCCTAGAGGACCTTCTTCCAGGCGGGAGAGGCAAGAAGGGCGACTCGGCCAATCCCAGCTGCTTGGCGACTGCGGACACGAGGCACAGCGCTCCAAGCCCTGCGTGGACGAGCTGTCTGGAGGGGGCGTCGCTCGATCATGGCGCCCACCGCGCCGCGCCGGAAGTGCTCGCTGCCTCCGCCTCCCGCGTGCAGGCCGGGCCGGGCGGGCAGTGGGGACGGGCCGGGCGCTGACAGCGCCCGAGAGACCGACAAGCAGATTTTAGCCGGGACTAGGGCACTTACCTAAGAAGAGCTTGACTTAATCATTCAAATCACTATCTGGAAGGCTACAGAGTGCAAAACAAAACACAGAACAAACCCACGAGGCGTGAGGACGAACTTGAATTCATTTCACTTTCTTACCATCACTCACTGCTTAATCCTTTTGAATTTGGCTTCTCCCACCCTCACTGATGGTACCTCTTACTAAACGCGGTGCCAAAGAACACTGACGACTGAGTGCGGGTTTCTCGGTCCTCATCTTTCGACTTTAGTAGCATCTGCCGCTCTTAATTCACCTCCTTGTGGAAACTTTCCCCCTCTTGGGTCCCTTTTCTTAACCATAAAGGTGTGGTAACCTCATCCTTCTTTTTCTTCTCACTTTATTTTTTCTGAGGCATCTCATCTTCTGTCATAATTTGAACTGCCTTCCCTGGGGTTAAACCCTTTATTTCTCTTTGGTTCTAATCCCAACTTCTTCTTTTTTCCCCCTACCCCCACCTCGGGCAACACCTAATTCTAGAAAATGGAATGAATGCTCCTGAATCCCAACTTCTGTGCTATAGTCAGCTTACCTACTAACAATTTCCTCCAAATCTCCAACTCCCACCAACACTTTGTCTAAATTAGGATTGATAATCTTATATACACATATACTTACCCCTTCGCTTCCCCATTCCTTTTATTTTTATTTTTTAATTCTCCCTCCCCCTCACCATTCCTTTTAAAGGTCTGCCCATCCACCTATGCTAGAAACCACAGTATTAGTATTCTCTCTGGTTCTGCCCTGTCCTTTTCCCTGCGTATCTGATCAGTCAGTTCAGAATATTCTGTCTTTTAAAAACTCCTGAAATGATCTCTTCATTCCCATTCACTCTTCTCTATCATTGCATTCTCCCACCCAGTCTTTTTCCAAATTATTTTTGCTTCTGCTTAATTTTACCCTTCCAAAGCACATGACTAATTTTATTTCCCACCACTACCTGTTTTAGAAAACAGTGCCTGAAGTGTTCAACATCCATTGATGTGAGTAATGAAATCAACTTAGGGGGTTAAATTGGCATTTAAAAAAAAATTAAAATAGAATAAAAATTATCAGAGTGTATGGCACATGAGAAAAAGAGACACTGGCATTCTAGGCTCCTCAACTAAACAGCCAAGCCAGATCACCCTAAAATAAAACCGTGGTTGGAGAAGCCTTCCCCACCTCCAGCCCCAATACTCCTACACACACACACACACACACACACACACACACACACACACAGTCACACAGACTCACTCAGAGATGCCCAATGTCTTTTTTATTTGAGGGAAATGTTTAACTTGAGGGGTAAAAGAACCAAAATAAAGCAACAGATAAAAGCAGCTTGGAGGAAACACATGCCCTACATGGAAAAGAAAACTCCAAAAATAAAATAAAACCTAAGTCATATCCTCAGGAAGGTTAAAAAAAAAATATTACAATCATGAAACAAGAATAGGATACTATGATAAGTGAAAATATTCAGAAAACAAAACAAGCTATTGGCATTTTTAAAAAATATATATGTGATAGCAGTAATGAAAAACAGATTAGAAGGTGTCATAGTCCATTTTGTGCTGCTATAACAGAATACCACAGATGAAGTAATTTATAATCAATAGAAGTTTATTCAGCTCACTGAAGGATGGGAAGTCCAAGATTGAAGGGCTGCATCTGGTTAGGGCCTTCTTGCTACATCATTCATGGTAGAAGAGCAGAAGGGCACAAGAGCACTTGAAAAAGAAAACAAGGGAGCCAAACTCATCTTTTCATCAGGAACCCACTCCCGAGATAACTAACCCATTCATTAATTAATCCATTCATGGGAGCAGAGCCCTCATGACCTAATCAACTAGAGGTCCTACCTCTCAACATGGTTGCACTGAGGATTAAGTTTCCAGCACATAAACTTTGGGAGACACATTCAAACTACAGCAGAAGGATTGGAAGGTAAAAATTTATGAAGAAATTTCCCAGGAAGTAGAACAGAAAAATAGAGACATAGAATATTAAAGAATAGATTAAAAAATAACTAGCCTAGGATATCCAAAATCCAAATAATGGGAGTCTAAGAAATAGGAAAAAAGATTGTGGGGGGCTTGGGGGGTGGTTATTAGTCTTCTATTGCTGCCTGACAAATTACCACAAACTTAGTCTTTAAGACAACATATATTTATTATTCCACAGCTTCCATGGGCCAGAATTCAAAGTACAGTTTAACTGGATCTTCTGCTCTGGGCCTCACAAGGCTGCGTTCAAGGAGTCAGTGAGGACTGGGGTCTCATCAGAGGCTCAGGATTCACTTCTAAATTCATGCATTTGTTGGCAGAATTCATTTCTTTGCAGCTTTAGAACTCAACGGTAGCTTCCTTTTTCAAGCCCAGCAAAAGAGAAAGAGAAAAAGAGAGAGAGACTCTCACTTCTAGACTGTCTTTTAAAAGTCTCACCTGACCAGGTCAAGCCCACCCAGGATAATCTGTCTTTTGATTAACTAACTTAAAGTCAACTGATTAGGGTCCTGTATGATAGCTGCAAAATTCCTTCACCTTTGTCACATAACATAGTACAATCATGGGAGTGCTGTTTCATCACCTTTGCCATATTCTGTTGGTTAGAAGCAAGCTCAAAGTTCCACTCACACTCAAGGAGAGGAATTCCTATATTGGCATGTATGTATACCAGGAGGTGGGACTCATGGGCCACCTTAGAATTCTGAGAAGGGGAGGCAACCACTAAAGAGGGATGAGACAATTGTTCAGATCTGAAACACATGATTTTCCAGATTAAAAGAACTCACTGAATTCCAGCATAATAATGAAAATAGATCCACTCCAGACTTTGAGAAAACTGTTAGCCACAAGAGGATCTGATAAACTTTCAGAGGGCCATGTAACAAAACAAAGGATTAGAGATGAAATTGGCATTGCATTTCTAAATGCAATGGAACAATGCCTTTAAAATTATGAAGTAATGATTTCCATACTTTAATTCCTTTGTTAAAAAACTTTTTAATTTTTACTTTTCATAGAGATGGAGTCTCTCTGCCCAGGCTGGTCTCCAACTCCTGGCCTCAAGTGATCCTCAGCCTCCCAAAGTACTGGTATTACAGGAGTGAGACAATGCACATGGCCTCTACGCTTGAATTTTATACTTAGAAAAAATACCAGTCTAATTTTAGGATAAAATAAAGACATTTTAGATATGTAAGGTCCCAACTATTGCTCATGTACCTTTTCTCAGAAGAGTGCCTGAGGATTTGCTCCATCAAAAAGGTGAAAAATGCAAGAAAGAGAACAAGACAGGAGAATTAACATAGGAATAAGGCAAAGGGAATCCCAAGATGATGGTAAAGAAGATCCCAAACAATCATTGTGCAGGGTTGAGAAAACAACACCCAGAATTGGGACAGTGGGGGACTTCAAGAAAGATTTCTTCTGTAAGATGAAATTGAAAATAGAGGAGAAAATTGATAGAATACATACTGCATCTTAATATACTTGTGAGAAATTCAGACAATTGACAAAGAGTCTGGGCTTGAATTAGTGGTAAATAAGTTAGGAAAAACACAAGAAAATAAACAATATAAAGTGATTAATTCAAAAAGTTGTGCAGTAAAGGGAAAGAAATTCTAGTTGACTACATGATACAGCTATGTTTACTACATGGTACAGCTACACACATGGCACATGAATAATGTTTACATAGTCATAATCATGTAAACATTAAATTGGGGAATAAATGTTTGGAGAATAAAGGAATAGTTAGGTTGTGTGTATGTTGTAGAGACATAGGGAGGGAAGTGAGCTATATATTAAACTTCTATTGCAATAGATCGATAGATAACGCTAAAACTGTCAAAAAAAAAAAGGAGACTATGCAAGCATGCTATTTGGAAGGTAAATATCAAAAGATCAGCCAAAAATGGTGAAAAGGAAGTGCTTCTGAGGAAAAGGGAATGGAATAGGAAGAGAAGGTAGGAGACTGCCATTTTCCTATAATAAGATGTATATATTTATTTTACATTTTTAACTATGCAAATATAACTCTGATGCAAAACACAAAGGAAATAAGCATAAGCAGAAATGACTAAATAAAGCAATTATCTAGATAACTGCTTTATTTTTTATACTAGATATATTGACTGTTACATAAATTCACTATTATTCATTTTGTTGTTATGTTTTAAAATCAAGTTTAGTTGAACTTAAACATCAAACAAATGTTTTCTTTCAAAGCTTTCCCCTTAAGAAGTTGGGCACTTAGTTCAAAGTTGTTGCAACTACCTGAAATATTTTTGGAGCTGTCTGTAGAATTTCAAAGCCTGCAGCAAACTTCTTTAAATAACTTTACAGGTGTCAACTCATGAATTTAATATTTTAAAAGAATCAGAAGTCATTTGGAATCACATTAGATTTGTGTGGTCAAACATCATAAAGCTATTTTGGATAAAAATCAAGGTATGAAAATAAAGTAATACAATTTATTTTTTGGGGTGGCTTATGATTAAGTTGTAAAGAGAACTTTAGAAGGAGAAAGGGTTTCAAAAATATTTTGTCTTTGAAGCATAATTATTCCAATATATGTATGAGGCTACATTTTTAGGAAAGTGTTCTCACAAAAAAAGTTTCTGCATGAAGCACACAAACAGAAATCTATTTATATTAGATTCCTGCAGAAGTGATTTTAGGGGGAAAATGCCAAATGAGATAATATTGCTTACATGTGGTAGGTGCTCCTCATTCTTCTAAATCCACATAGGATTGATCTAGCCACTGAAATTAGCAAAGCACCTTGCATACCTGAGATGTATTTTCTTCTCTCAATGGAGGAGATATAACTAGAACAAACCATTCATTTGAAGGGACTTCTACCTTCTCCTAGGTGAGTTATCTAAGGGGAAAAATTGGTGCCTCATGAGCTCTGATATCACTGCATTGATGCATCCAAGACATTCCTTCCTTTCTTCAGTGATGAATGGCATGGTTAACATGGTGTCAAAGCCTTCATGATTAGATTGGGATTATGGTGTGTGGGGGGAGACCACAAGGGTAAAATGCTATTCTCATCACATTTTATTAAGGGCATGTACTATCAGTATGACTTATCCTTGTTGATGTTAACCTTGATCATGTTGCTGAGGTGATGTTTGTCAGTTTTCTCCACTGGTAAGTTACTCTTTTTGCTTTTTCCATATCAAGTTCTTTGTAAATCAGCCACTATGCATAGCCCACACCTAAGGAAGGAGTGGGGAATTATGTTCTACCTCCCTGAGGGAAGAGTATCTATAATACATAAGTTCTTTTGAATTCTTCTGCAGAAGAGATTTATCTATTTCCTCCTATATATTTATTTAATCATTTTTATATTAGCATGGGCTCATGGCTATTTATTTTATACTTTGGGTTACAATTCAATACCATTATATTTATTTTGTTGTTCAAATTTTTTCAATTTGGTCATTGGGAACTCTTTCAGTTAGCTCCTGTGTCCCTTTGACATATGCCTATTGTGGTTTTTTGTTTTGTTTTGTTTTAGCACTTCCTTACTTTCCGGCACTATAAGATACTCCACACTCTTTGTGTATATTTTCTTCCCCAGTCCTAGAATCAGCCATTTCTCCAAGGAGCCCTGGTTCCTTTCATAGGAGAATGGTATTAGAAACCAAGGTCTGGGAACTAGATGTGCCTATCACTACTGGGAATGCCATAGCTTCTAGGCTCTGTCAGCTGATAAAAGGGAAGCTGAAGCAAAGAAATATGGATGTGTATATTAACTCAGGTATATATACATACCTGCAAATCTCTCTCTATATATATCTGCATCTATATTAAGCTGAACATGATTTCATATAGAAGTCTCCAACTCTAACCCATTGCCATACAGATCATTCAAGCCTTTTAACCTTGCTGATCTGTAATCTCCCACTCCAATAGTGAGAAACCTGGCACCTACCATTCATTATTGTCCTAGCCCTTTTTGTGCTGCTGTAACAGAATACCGCTGACTGAGTCATTTATAAACAATAGAGGTTTGTTTGGCTCACAGTTCTGGAGGCTGGAAGTGCAAGATTGAGGGGCTGCATCTTGTGAGGTCCTTCTTGCTGTGTCATAATATGGCAGAAGGCATCATGTGGCCAGAGAGCACATGCCAGAGAAGGCAAGAGGCTGAACTCAACTTTTTTCAGAAACCCCCTCCCATGGTAACTAACCCACTCACACAATAACAGTAGTTATTCATTTGAGAACAGAACTTAATAAACTCTTAAAGGTCCTACCTCTCAACACTCATGCATTGGAGATTAAGTTTCCAACACTTACACATTCAAAACATTGCGATCATCCATTTACTTAATTGCTCAATTCCAGTATACGTGTATACTGGTTTAAGAATTAACTCATACCCCTAAGGGAAAAAACTTAATCAACCAGAATACAGTCCTTATGCACAGTTGCTTTTGCCTTTACTCTTACAGACTTCACTGATTTCCGGAGATACTTAGGTCAGCAACTTATTCCCCAACCACCTTTAGTGAGATTATTTTATATATCTGAAGTACAATTAGATTCTTATGTCACAGCCTGTATTTCATCCCGGGATCCTCCAACCTCCTAAATGATATTTTAAAATTTGCATACATTAAGGTTCACTCTTGATGTTACAGAATTAATTCTATGGGTTTTGAAAAATGCATGGTGTCTGTAGCCACCATTATAGTAACATACAAAAGAATTTTACTACTTTAAAATTCCCCTGTGGTTTTCCTAATCAACAATACCCCCTACCATTACCACTACTGCCAAAAACACCTGACAACCATTGATCTTTTTTTATGGTCTCCATAGCTTTGCCTTTTTCAAAATGTTATATAAATGGAATCATATATTATAGAGCCTTTTTAGAATGCCTTCTTTCACTTAGCAATATATGGTTAAGATTCTTCATTGTCTTTGCCTGGCTTGATGGCTCATTCCTTTTTATTGCTACATAGTATTTCATTGCATGGATGTACAATAGTTTGTTTATTCATTTATCTTTTGAAGGGCATCTTTATTGCTTCTAATTTTTTGCAATTATGAATAATTGCAAGTAATGAATAATTGTAAATATATAGGTTTTTATGTGGACATAAGTTTTCAAATCAGTTATGTTTAACTTTATAAGAAACTATCAAACTATTTCCAATTGAATTAAACTCTGTGGCTGAAGACAGCAACAAAGTGGCTGTACTATTTTGCATTCCATCAGCAATAAATAAAAGTTCCTGTTATTCCAGGTCCTTGCCAACAATTGGTATTGACAGTTTTTGGATTTTGGCCATTTTAATAGGTGCACAGTGGTACCTCATTGCTATTTTGATTTGTATTTCGCTAATGATAAATGATGTTGAGTATCTTTTTATATGCTTATTTGCCATCTTTATATCTTCTTCGGCCACATTTCTTTTTAACACAATCTTTCTTTAAGAAGGGTGAAATATGGTTGACTTGATTTCATATTTTTTAAATTCATTTATGTATTTATTAGATAGGGTCTCACTCTATTAACCCGGGTAGTGTCCAGTGGCATCATCATAGCTCACTGCAACTTCAAGTGCCTAGGCTCAAGTGATCCTCGTACCTCAACCTCTTGAGTATCTGGGACTACAGGCACTCACCACCATGTCCAACTATTAATAATTTTTCTTTTTTGTAGATATGGGGTCTCACTGTGTTGCTCATGCTGGTCTCAAACTCCTGGGCTCAAGCAGTCCTCTTGCCTCAGCCTCCCATAGTGCTAGGATTATAGGCGTGAGCTACCATGCCTGGCCTGGATTTCACATTTTTAAATTACAGGCATATCTTGGACCTAATTTATCCTGATTGGTGTTTTCATAATGCTCCAAATCTCTGTCTCACCTTTAGACACAGTATCTTGGATTACTTCTAAGGACCTAATTTCTTTCTTTAACTGTAAATTTTTTTTTCCTTTTTTTTTTTTTAATTTCAGCTCTTCATGGGGGGTACAAAAGCTCAGGTTATATACATTGTCCATGTCCCGCCCATCCCCCTGAGTCAGAGCCTCAAACGTGTCCATTCTCCAGACAGTGCGCCTGGCACTCACCATGTAGTCATACCTCCATCGCCTCCCCCCACTCCCCACCTCTCCGAGCCAGCACCTTCAAGCATGACCATTCCCCAGAGGGTGTGCAACGCACTCATCATGTAGGCATACACCCATCCCCTCCCCCCACCCCCTGTCTCAGTCTGATATCCAATTGGTATCATTCTCCGATGTGCATTTAGGTGATGATCAGGGAAACCAATTTTCTGTTAGTGTAAATCTCAAAGGGCAATCTTATTTCCAAATTCTTAATGTGAGGAAGAAAGAGGCAGCTTCATTGTTGCTACATAAAGTCCTATACCAGGTATTTTTTTCTCTTTCTTTAAAAATATTATTTTATTCTATTGAACTGTAGCCATACTTCAAATATTTTGAACTGCTTGACCTACTTCATAGGCTTCCTTTTATTATCCCAATATTTTCTTTTAAGCTTTCGTTTAATGTAATGGTTCCCAAACTTTGGTGTGTATCAGAATCTCAGAGAAGCAAAAAAGAACACTGCTCCGGGCTCATTAAATTAGGATAGGGCCTGGGCCTTTACATTTGTATCAAATCCCCAGGTATTTTTAATACCAACCCAACCAAGTTTGAGAACCACTGGTTTCGTATTTGGAGAAAAGGCAAAAGTGAGGCAGTTCTCTCCAGCTGAGGGTCAATCTAACCTTGAGTAGAAAATACAATCAGCCTGTCTAGACCCCAGTGATAGCTGCAGAGGCCAGTGTTGCTATCTTGCTAAGTTCTCAGCCTAATACTTTACTGGGGTCTGTGTGCAAGACTTTTGTCTAGAGTTGAAATTGAACATCAGTAAAATATTTTTACTGTACAAGATACTACAAAAAACTGGCTTATTCTGCAGAGTTCACTAAAGAAACATTTGGAAGCCATCTGGACATATCACAGGTTAAATTGAAACTGTTAAAAGATGTGCCCCCAGAATCTGCATTTTAAGAAGTACACTGTAACATACAGGATAGACAATCCATACATCTTTTCATATTACTGGTTCCCTAATCTTCTATACAATAAAAATTAAATGGCTTTTTTTTTTACAACAAAGCATTAACCTAAATTGAGAAGACCATATTCAACAATGCAGCATTTTTTGTAACCAAAAAGCAACTATTTCTCAGATATTTTTTCTTTAAAAATTCAGGTCTTCATGTGCTTTGTGTCCTAAGCTATGGCTAATATTCAATATAACTTAAGAGGGCACAGTTCCATTCCAAAGAAAAACTTCATCTCATCAAAACATTATTTGCATATTCATAAGATTCCACCTTCAGGCAGAGACATGAGCTCTTTTTCTTGCAAACTATTACATCAATAGAAATATACAAATAAGCATCAAGAAAAATGCGAATAAGGATATTAAATGAAAAAATGTTCACTCACCAGTGCACAGTTTAATATCAGGTGGAGAGTACACTTGCTTGATTATAAGTAAATTTTAAAGGTAAATAATTGTGCTCATTGCTCATATAAATATTTGCCATTATTACTAATAATTGCTAATACTGATGAGTGTGCTTCTGAGTAATTGTTTGAATTTGCTAGAAAAATATACTACTATGACTTTTTTGGAAAATATATTTAAATTTTACCTGAGGGGCTATTTTTTTAATCAAAATAACACACCAAGGCATGGTTGAAAGCACTTTGCTTTTTCAAAGGTCTCTCTACACTCAATTGTAATCCAGAAATGAGTATTTTCCCATGAAAATACAAAATATCAAATGCTTGAAAATCCTTTGCCAGAAATGAGATTATGCTATTCATTTTACCAGTAACCAATGGTCACTCTTATGAGATATTATATTTCCTTAAATTTTTGTTGTGAGGATAATTTTATAATCACTACCAGGCAAACATAAATTTTTTCATCCTTTTAAGAAATTTAAAATCCTCCTCTTAATCTCATTTTTAGCATATTTAGATGTATCTAAACTTTGTCTTCAGTTAGTCCACATCAGATCATTTCAATTTTTTCTCCAAATTAAAAGGGATCTTATTTCTTTCATTTAATACTAATCCTAAGAAGCAAGAAATACATGAAAACCACCAATATCTTTAATGGCTTTGATTTGTTAATCACTGAAACATACGTCTATTTGACCCCTACTGAAGCACTAATTATTACAGTGTGGCATAAACAAAGCATTTTGAATATCTTTAGGACACAAATCCTATTAGTGAGGGTGAGCCTTCCTAAATCACTTTTTATGTATAATGTTAATACTTATAATTATTAATTTACTTATTAGGAGCAAAAGATGTCCCCCATAGTTAAACAAAAATGTTGGCTTCCCTAAATATAATCATGCTATTACATTTCAACAATTCTAAAAAGTCACTTTGAGGTGAGGTTACCACAATTTCCATGAATTAAGGCTGCCTGAATTTGTAACTGGTTTAAGAAACCAAAAGCAGCCTGCTCAGTTTGCAAAAATGCTTACTTGTGAGGTTCAGGTCATTATTTACTGGTGTCCGGAGTTACAGCTTCTTTAACCTTACACTTTAACCTCAGAGGCCCCCCAAAGACACAAGTTTCAAGGTCAGCAGAGTCCTTTTATTGTATTTTTGTCAAAATTGAGTATCAGTAGGTGGGAATGCCATGCCCCAGCCTTGGAATACTTGAGGGAGTGGGCAGAGAGCACTTCTGCCCAGCTTTTGAAGGTGGTTGCCAACAGGTTGTTAACTCACTTCTAAGCCTCAGAGCACATCTATTGACTTTATTCTTTAAACTGGTTCCTTGTGAAGCAGTGGAGTGGCTTTCAAATTGCATTTCTGCCCCAGAAGACCCTCAGTGATCCTGTTCCTGCACCCCGCATAAGCTCCTTTCCCCCGTTCATGCACTGCAGGTACAACTCTATTGTTCACATCTATTTAGACATACTGAAAAGGACTTTACATTTTCTCCAGTACACATCTAGAACACTTCTCTCCATTTTACATTCTCATATTCATGCTAAGACTTTGATACATGCAGGCCACAAGTGAGAAAATAGCCTACACTTAACTTAATTAAATTCTTATTGTCAGTCATGAATACCAATTTTTAAAGATTTGAATGTACCTGAACTGTAAAGTTTTTTTTAAATAAAATCACCAACTCAAATGATATATGAAGAAGAAAATATCCAAACCTCTCATATGTATTTCAAAAGAAATGAAATGTTCTAATGAGAGTTATTGTCAAAACTGTGTTAGTGTTTAGTAGTTAAACCAAGTCATAACACACTGCAGGTCTTTCTTGTACGTCCCACATTTCTCAGCAAGAATCCACTTTTTGCTCAACAACTTTATTCTTAATTCACAAAAGAAAAGTAGTTTCACCATTGATAAGTAAATTAAAAGTTAGCTTTATAGGAGCAGCAACCATTTCATAAATGAAATGGAGAGAGTACTTTTCATACTTAGGTGGCAAAAGAGAAGTTCCAAGTCTGCCATTTGCTTGCCTAAGATGCATAAAGTTACTGTATGAATATTCTTATATGAGACTTCATTGCAACTCTAAAAACTGAGTTTCATTACCCACCTAATTTGGAAAACAACAACTTGGTTGGGCCTAAGTATCACATTAAAGTGTTTTTGGTATTTAGCTGCCAGAAAAAGAAGGAAAATGATTTCTGGAACAAATTAAGTGTGTGAGTGTGTGTGTGTGTTTGTATGAATGCTCATATATAGTTATCTGTTACATTTAAGGAAAATTCTGCTGACAATGATTACTATCCTCACATGTCAATGTGGCAGAAAAGACTATTTCATACCAATAACATATGTGGAAGTATAGAGAAGTAAAGTTTGGTTTGTGGCTATAGCTCTTTTGTAGATCCTGTTACTGCTTGTGTCTTCACCTCTTAGATTCTGTCTAGACACTAAGGTCAGAGGGGCCCAACCACCAACACCAACAACCATGCACCATCTCCAGCGTGGCCAGACCAGTGGAGACCCAGTTATATTCTTCATTTCAATTAATCTTCTGTATAGACAAATTGAGTTGATTAATTTGATCAAAAGTTTTGGTCTAAACTTCTCTTAGAATGTTCTCTGACCTTATATATAAAGATATGAAGAAGCCCTTTATAATTTTTAAATTAAAGGACAAAGATGACTACATAAGTTAGTTTGCCAAGAAAAAAAAAAAGAATTTCAGAGAATCAGTCACTGAAAATATATTCCTAGGCTGCCTGGGAGACAAAAGAGCAAGGAAGAAAGTGTAGAGTTTAATTTCACTAATCTAACTTTGTTGGCCATTACCTGTCCCATTCAAACTTAATTCAAGCAAATATGCAAACCAATGAAAATTCTTTATACTGTCAGCAAAGAAGGCAGAATTAAACCAGAAAATAATGAGACATTTGAAAAGTTCTCTGAAACACATCTTCTACTTAGGATACTTTAACGTTATACTGTGCTTAATTTCTGAAGTTGTCTAATTCCAAAAGGGAAACTAAAAATATGAGTCTATTTTACACAAATTAACTCTTTAATCTTTTATAATTTTATTATTTAATTGATGTTTTTTAGAAAATAATGTAATAAGCACCTGCAAAAGCATCACTCAAGACAAAATTTAGGACCATGGAGAAACCCTATAACTAACAGTTGGCTCTCTACCAATATGAGAAAGTCATCATTCTAACTTGACATAACCGTCATTCAGCATCCTATTTCATAACTCCCGTGCTTTTCTTTTTGTGTAGTCTTAGTGCATTTATAAATGGTAGTTAAAGAAGTTAAAGCATATTTTTATTTTGTTTTTAACTTTACAAAAAGAGTTTCATGCTATATGTACTCCCCTCTGTTTTTCATACCAAATTGTGTTAGTAATGTGCTCTCTTCTTTTACGCCTATTTGTGAGGTTAAGTGGGGTAAGGAGTGTTCAAAATATTCTTGCATCTTGGAACTTTGGCTATACTCCCACTCTTCCTTCAGGAACAATGATCTTTCCCAGCATGGTCAACAATCTGGGTAAGCACAACATATGATACCGCACTCAGACAGATATCAAAGCAGTTAGGAAAGAAATTTGCACATGGGTTGCAGCTTGCCTAGTCTGCCACTGGTTTGCAGAATCTTGATCATAGCAGTGATCTCAATGTCCATTCATAAAAATATTTGGTGGGAACATTCAAGAGTACCCCAAAATTATGCAGTTATCTTTAATGTGATTATCACATCATTTAGAACATTTTATATTGTAAGCACTGAAAATCCAACCGAAACTAGCTTAAACAGTAAAGAGTGGGCTTCAGGATTGGTTTGATTCAATGGCTTAAAGATAGTAAAACAAAGTTGACTTATTTTGTTTTGTTTTGTTGTATTGGTTTCTCTTCCACATCATCATCGTCATTCTAAAGTTGGTTTCTCTTGTCCTGGGAAAATGACTACAGAACAAGAGGGCTGGCTTGTGGAGCTACCACAGAAAAGTGAGGAAACTTCTTTTCTAGAAGCCCCTAGAAAAGTTAATCTCATGTCACATTGGTTTGGATTAGTAAAAAGTCCTTGTAATACTTTACTTCTTACAATATTCTCTTCAAAATGTTGCTATTAATTACTTATTAGCCCCAAATAACTCCTCTTTTGACTTATATAACTCTGGAACTTGTCTCTAAAAAGTATATTCAGTTTTGTATCAATATTTGTTCACCAGCTGCAATAAATGTATCACGCCAATGCAAGATATTAACAATAGGAAAACACAGTGGGGTTGGGAGGAGCATAAAAGAAGGAGTATAATTCCTGCACAATCTTTCTGTAAACCTTAAATTGCTCTAAAAAATGAAGTCTATTTTTAAAAAAGTATACTCAGAATCCTCTGGCCATCTGCCTTTTTGTTCTGCACACAGTGACATTACAGAATTGTGTTTTCCACTATCTCCTTTGGCATGAACTTCTAAATTTATTCCTAATTGATTCCTTTACCCCTTCCTAAACAGACACACGGATACCATGACTCTTCCTATGTAGCAGTATTAAATATCCTCCCAAGATATGCCAATATGGGGTAAAAATGTGTTAACTCTTTCACTCCCACCATCAATAATACCCAAGTTTATTTTTCAATGAAACTGGACAAATATAGAATCTAATAATGGATCTATTTGAGTTATATCTCTTCTGATATCTTTTAAATCTAATGACTGGTCAAAAATGAAAGACTTTTGGAAAGGATAAAGTGAGAATATATATTACAAAATGTTTGTAAATAATTCCTTGATTATTATTTTCCCTTTGTCTTGGCTTTGCATACTCAAAAGAATGTGGCATTTATATTTATTTTTAGTTGTAGTACATTTTGATTAAGTAGAAGAATATCAATATCCTGGGGTATAAATAGCTCTAGCTGAGAGCAAACAAAGGCTTCTGGGTGCTATGTAGTGCAAAGCCAATACAGTTATCATAAATTTCACTTCTAACAAAAGACATGAGGGTTAACAAAATTGTTTAATTTGCTTAGGCAGGATGAACCTTGTGCCTCTGCAAATTATTTCATGAGCTTTATGTTGAATAATGCTCTAGAGAGATACTTTTTTCTCCATTTATACCCGAGTAGGAGTTAGCGTCTAGTTTATTTCAAGTACATAATATATGTGAAAAAGTGCTTGCAAATTAGAGGAATTATTGTAACACAAGTCTGCCTTAAGACATACAGGCTCTCAAGTTAAACAGGAATTACATTCTTTAGCTAACAGATTTATGGAATGTAATGAAATTTTGCTACCGGGTAGTAAGAATAGACTGTGTAGTCTATTTCAATGGAGAATCGGAAAAAGTAAGTAGAGAGGGTGTTTGGAAAGAACAATAGGGTTGGAGTTTAGAAGCCCTGTATGACCTTGAGCCATTTGACTTCTCTGAACTTTAGTTTCTCTGTAAAGAAGTAATTCTACACCCTATTATTATTAGGATCAAATTATATAATAGATAATGTACTTTATGCCTTTCAGAGAGCTAACTATATTAACTTGATATGTTATTATACAAGAGGTAAGGAGGCTATCCTACAAAGTCACATGAAATAGGGTAAAAGGAATATTCTACAATATATAAGGTAAGCTGTGTTAATGAAGAAAATCTTTGCTAAATGTCTTTATAAACCCAGGTAAGTGTTCTGGGAACTGTCTTAGGGAAAATGTGTAAAGCAGAGCTTCTTAACCACAGTACATACAAGAATCATCTGAATCTGGTGAAAATACCAATGCCAGGATCCCATGCAGCATGTGTATTTAAAATAACAAATGAAGTGCACAAGTGATTGTGAGAGATGTACTCATTTAAGAATTACTGATCTAGAGTAGGCGTAAGCAAATTTTTTCTGTAAGAGGTAGCTAGTAAATATTTTTGCTTTTGCAGGCCAAATAATGTGTCTGTCTTTTCTTCTTTGTTGTTTTCTAAAAACCCTTTAAAAATGCAAAAACCATTCTTAGCTCCCCAGCCACACAAAAACAAGCCAGGGTGAATGTAACTGTAGGTAATGAAAGAGCTCACCTAATAGTTTATAAATTAGTACATGATACATATACAATGTATTGTAACTATCTATATGGATGCTTACCTTTTTTATTACCGTGAAATCTTTGAAGATAAAGTCTTACTCGCTTTTTGTATTCCTAAAACCTATCACATTTCCTGGCACATCACAGTCACTCAATAACTGTTGGATAGATATATGGAAAAGAGAAAGTCTATTAAGAGATATAAATCTTAGAGGTTATGACATTTGCAAAATCTATCTGACGGTAAGAACACAACAGGTTCCCAGTTAATTTCACCAATGCAAACAGTAAAAAACAAAAGAAAACAATAACAAACCCTACTGGATTAATATTAGTATTTTTTGACATTAATTATGTAAGACAAATATTGGCCAAAATCCATTTTACTTGTTTGGAGGGAACATGGTCTTGATTTTTTGTTACTTTTAAGAAGACAGAGGCTCAATTGCGGGTGCAATATTTGGGGAAATTTGTCTGGAGACTGTATCTGAGGATGAGAATGGATGTATACCTTTGAGAAATCTATAAGTTTGTCTCTAGAGGAGAAATTTGTCGGAGAGAAATTTGATCTGTAGAATGAGTTATGTACTTAAAGCTCTGGATTAGTACTGGATATACTTAGTTGAGTCTATAAATGTGACTAGTTATAAGAATGTATTGCTTAATTCAAAGCTATCGATACTGACAATATGAACATGGTGGTGCAGTATGTTATTACAGTGGGTTCATAGTCATCTAATTGGCTTAAAATATGTCTGCTTTATGTAGTTCCACATCTTGGCCTCCTGGATATAATCTGATATCTTATCTCAGATCAAACTGAGTGCCCAGCCCTTTTGATCTGATTATTGCTTTGACTGCTTTCTCAGCTAAGGTGCATTTTCTTTCTCAGTAAGCCTCTTCAGTAGTTTTATAGCTCACGTTGTCTAGATTTCTCTGTACAACAGCTTTACTCCATCTCACAGGACAACATTCAGCTGAGTATTTGACTACCACTCCTTGATTCCAGTGAACATTTCTCTCTGAATTGCTGCATTAGCCTTCTAACAGTCTCCTACTTCTAGGATCAATCGCACCAATTCCTCATGTTTCTTAAATTCGCTCCATTTATCCTGCCTCATGGCTATTCCCCTGTCTCAAATGTCCCCTGATTTTCTTAATAGCATCATTTTATTAATAGATATTGATGATGTGGAACTTTTCCTGAGCCCTGTGCTATTGGAAAATAGCTACAGTTGATAATCACTGCTCCCCTACCCCCCAGGCAACCTTTTGTGCCCCAGGAAAAGACTTACCGCAAAGAACCACTCTTCCTTTTTCAACTTAGATAAGACTCACTTATCTAAACAAGGAGCTAGTCCTTGTTTACCTATGACATGGCTAGACACAGACTCTCCAATTTCCATTCTTTGTCTCATAATGAGACACTGTTTGTCCCCACTCACCAATATGGACAAAATATTGAACTTGACCAAACTTTAGTCAGGATTCTTTCCCTCCCCCAGACCCCTGAACTTTGCCCCACCTTTGAGTATTGGAACACAGAACTGTCCCTCCTTAACACCCTCTCCAGATAATCAGCAAACCACGAGGAAAGACATTCCCTGATCAAATGTCCCATCATGCCACCTGCTTCTCCTATTCCCCCATACCTGATTCTTTCTAGCCATTTTCTCCCTTCCCATAAAAAGAGAATTCCTTTCTACATGACCTTTCAGATGTTTGCAGATATTATAGTCAAAGCACTCTCCCAATTGCAATGGTCCCCTTCCCCAAATTGCAATAACCCTTTTGAATAAAATCTCTCCTTACCTAAGCACAGATTTGTTTTTCTTTCACAATATCATTACTCTAGCAAGTTTTCCTACCCCTCCAAGATTGGGTTAGATACTCCCCTGAAGGATTCCATAAAGTCGTGTGGTTACCCTAATCAGAGGACTAATCACACCGGGGAACAGGGCTTTGTTCTTGCCTCAAGTCCTCAATAGAATGTGTGTTTCTGAGGGCTCTGGGCCCCTCTTTATCTTGTATCACTGACCCCTTGAAGAGTTGTAGGACAGTTGAGAGGTGCATTAGGGTTTAACTGCTTAATTATTTAATTAACTTAATAACCAGCCTTTTTCTCTGTGAAGATGGACAATGGTTTGAGAACTGTTTGTGACTTCCATGGGTGAATGAACTAGCGGTAGAGTGGGAGGTCACATGGAGATTATTTTTCTCCTTCTGCATGGGAATGACATTTGAACCCAGAAGGAGCGATTTTGATTAGACAAAGATCTGGCTGCAAGCACTGCCACCCTCCACTGTCCCTTATAAAACCATGTGGGAAAGCAATTTTGATTATTGTTGTAGAGGCAATCAGTTCTAGAAAAACATCCCAGAAGAAAATGGGTTTTTTTATTCCTTCTGGCTCAAAATAGTGGCTTATACACTTCTGGAGACTGAAGGAATACCAGCTTCAATTTATCAAATACATAAAATGTTAACTGTGTCATTTTATTGAAACTTTATGACATACATCACCAAGATATGATTTATACTACATCAGAAATGCTGCTTCCACATTCCCCTCGCCAGCCAAGGGATCCAGCCTGGCCTCAAGGACTCCAGCTGAAAAGCCTCAAGGTAGTTAATACAGGAGGCTGGTTTCCATGTTCAGAAACAGTCTCTGACCTGAGTCATAATGTCTTTAGAATGTCAAATTGTGTTTTCTTTCTTTCCTTCAGGTGTGCACTGTTCCTATTAATCAGATTCTTTGCTTGACTTCCTGACCCATTATTAATCTACTTATATAGTCAGATCTCCAAATTTCTGATACTCAAACCCTTTGCTTAAGAACTGTCTGTCCAACCTACTTCAGTGCTTTGTGGCATCTTAGTCTATCTCAGTTCTCACTGTCTGAGCCCTTAGACACTACCCATCAATGTCTAAGCCTTCAATCCATAGCTACTTCCGAACCTGATGGTGGTTTTGACCCTTCACCCTGACATATCTCAGGCTGCTCTCCTTCTCCCAAGGTGCATGCCCCACCGTGTTCACTGTGCCTCTTTGTTGGCTACTTGTCTTGCACTTTTGCATGCTGCTGTCCACAGATCTAGGAATATAGCACATGGTTCAGAAATAAAACATCTAGAAAACTCCAACATATTTTCATTAATTCTAAATTTAATCAAAGTGATACATGTGCATAATTTTAAAAGTCAGTGGAAAGAGGCAGTGTAGTACAGAGACTAAACGCTCTGGCCCTAGCATCAAACTGATCCAAGTTCAAAACCGTGTGGTGACAAATGGGTATGTCTCTTAACTTTTTTGAAATAAAAAGAAATTTTTTTTTAAGTCAATGAAGAGTGCAGTCCAGAAAAGGTGGAGGTGGGGGGAAGAAGAATAACTTTATAGTACAGAAACCAGCAAGACACTACCACAGCCAGATGATCAAGTCCAATATCAGCAGTGATGAGCCATGTGACAGTACGTGCCCAGATATGATGTGATGAAAATGGCACTTTATCTCTGAGGTCTTCCTCTCAGAAACCTATAACCCCAATATAATCATGAGGAAAACATAAGACAAATTTCAATAGAGAAGCATCTTACAAAATACTTCACCAGCATTTCTCACAACCGTCAAGATTATTAAAAACAAAAAAAGCCTGAGCAACTGTCCCAGCCATGAGGAGCCTGAGGAGACAAGACGGCGAAATACAATGTGGTGTCGGATGGTGTCCTGGAACAGAAAAAGAACATTAGCTAAAAACTAAAATAATTTGAGTACAGTTTGGGCTTTGGTTAACAATAATGTACCAATGTTTATTCATTGATTGTAAGGCATGTACCATACTAAACTGTCGACAGTAGGGAAACGGGTATGGACTGTATGGAACCTGTATTAACTTCTCAAGTTTTCTGTAAATCTAAACTGTTGTAAAAAATAAAGTCTATTTTTGGAAAAAAGAAAATGAAATAAATAAATCAGATAACTAAAAAAAAAAAAAGTCAATGTAACTACAGTGCTTAAAATGAAAAGCAGCAGCTCTTCCTGCAGGAGCCAGTAGGTTGAAAGGAGTGTGGCCTTCTCCTCTCCCTGCCACGGCTTGTGCACGTCCACGGATATCAGTGTACTCCGACCAGGGGGAGTCATCTGGTAAAAATGTCACTTTGCCTGCTGTCTTCAAGCCTCCCATTCGACCAGATATTGTGAACTTCGTTCACAACAACTTGCACCAAAAAAACCCAGGCCTCTGCTGTCAGAGAGTTAGCAGGTCATCAGCCCAGTGCTGAGTCTTGGGGTACTGGCAGAGCTGTGGCTACAGTTCCCAGAGTTCAAGGTGGTGGGACTCACCGTTCTGGCCGTTCTGGGTGCTTTCAGAAATATGTGCCATGGAGGCCGCATGTTTGCACCAACCAAAACCTGGCATTGCTGGCACCAGAGAGTGAACACAACCCAAAAGCGATATGCCATCTCTTCTGCCCTGGCTGTCTCAGCCTTACCAGCACTGGTCATGTCTAAAGGTCATCGTATTGAGGAAGTTCGTGAACTTCCTTTGGTGGTCGCAGATAAAGTTGAAGGCTACAAGAACACCAAGGAGGCTGTTTTACTTCTTAAGAAACTTAAGGCCTGGAATGATATCAAAAGTGTCTATGCCTCTCAGCAAATAAGGGCTGGCAAGGGCAAAGTGAGAAACCGTCATCATATCCAGTGCAGGGGACCCTGCATCATCTATAGTGAGGACAATGGTATCATCAAGGCTTTGGGGAATATCCCTGGAATTACTTTGCTTAATGTAAGCAAGCTGAACATTTTGAAACTTGCTCTTGGGGGGCATGTAGGATGTTTCTGCATTTGGACTGAAAGTGCTTCCCGGAAGTTAGAGGAATTGTACGGCACTCGGGTAAAGTTGCTTCCCTCAAAAGTGACTACGACCTTCCCATGCACAGGATGATCAACGCAGGCCTTAGCAGAATCTTGAAAAGCCCAGAGATCCAAAGAGCTCTTCGAGCACCACGCAAGATAATTCATCACAGAGTCCTGAAGAAGAATCCACTGGAAAACCAGAGAATCATGTTGACGCTGAACCCATATGCAAAGACCGTGTGACGAAATACCATTTTTCACCAAGCCAGGAATCGCAAACTTTGGGTGGATAAGGCAGCTGCAAGCAGTACAGGCTGAATCAGATGAGAAGGGGGTTGCAGGCAAGAAGACTGCAGTATGGGAGGCTGAGGCGGGAGGATCGCTCAAGGTCAGGAGTTCGAGACCAGCCTGAGCAAGAGTGAGACCCTGTCTCTACTAAAAAAGAGAAAGAAATTATCTGGGCAACTATAAATATATATGGAAAAAAATTAGCCGGGCATGGTGGCGCATGCCTGTAGTCCCAGCTACTCGGGAGGCTGAGGCAGGAGGATTGCTTGAGCCCAGGAGTTTGAGGTTGCTGTGAGCTAGGCTGACACCACGGCACTCACTCTAGCCAGGGCAACAAAGCGAGACTGTGTCTCAAAAAAAATAAAATAAAATAAAAAATAAAATAAAATAAGAAGACTGTAGTAGTGAAGAAAGGGGAAAAACCTGTTGGTGTTAAGAAGCAGAAAAAGCCTTTGGTGGGAAAAAAAGCTGCCTCTATCAAGAAACTATCAGCTGAAAAGAAGCCAGCAGAAAAGAAACCTACCACAGACAAAAAGAAGCCTGCTGCATAAACTCTTAAATTTGTTTATTCCATACAGGTCAAATCCTTTTCAGCAGCTTATTTTGAATAAAGATGTGATCAAAGAGACAAAAAAAAAAAATTAAAAAAAAAGCAGCAGTTCCTGTCATTACTGCAAGTCTTTTGTCCTAGTGGCAACTGTTTTCAATTCATTGAATTGTTTCTCATGGCTTTACTATATTTTTAAATATGTGCTTTTGTGGCATTTTTTTTTATTTATCCATTTTGGACAGTGCCCACTGACTTCCTGCAATGGCAGATGAGGATTTATCTCTCTTCCACTGGGTTCCTTCTACTCGTCTCCCATTATATATGTCACAACTTTTGGCTAATCCACATTCAGTGTTCAATTTACTGTAATTACGTAATTGTGTTCACTGTTGAGCTAAATTGTGTTCTGATTACTTTTCCTTTATGAAAACTTTTACTAAAATTAATAACTGTTTCTTTTTAAAATTTTCTTGGTTCTCTCTGTACGTATTGGTAATTCTTCCCAAATACCCTAAAAGCTACATGGTTAAACCTTCTCAGTATTATTTTCCAGAATAACAGATGTCAGAAAATCTATCTGGTTCATTTTGTTCTGGTGCCTCTCTCATGCAAACCTTTATTTCTCTTTTTAATTTTTAAATTTAATTTTTTTTTTAAGAGACAGGGTCTCACCCTGTTACCCAAGCTGAAGTGCAGTAGCATGATCATAGCTCACTGCAGCCTCAAACTCCTGGGCTCAGGGAATCCTCCCACCTGAGGCTCCCCAGTAGCTGGGACTACAGGCGTGCGCCTCCATGCCGGATAATAAACATGCGTTTTTTCCCTCTACTCTAGACCATGCCTTAGGTATCATTCCAAAATTTCTCTTTATCACACTTCTGATGAGTCCTGTGTTTTTTGGATCAAATATTTCTTTCCTGTTATACTTTCTTATTAAGATACAGAACATTCTCTAGTATCTTTTTTTTTTCTCCTTCCCATCTTTTTTTAAAATTTATTTTTATCAACATTATGCATGTACTCAGTTTGGAAAAAAATAGTTTTATAGGTATTTTAGGAAAAATCACAATCTCCTTGCTTCGGATCTCTGGGAAACCGGGTTCAAAGCAAAAGCTTATGTTTTACATATATATATTTTGTGGTGCAATCCAGGAACGCAGTAGTGAGGGAAAAATAAAGTAAGAAAGGGAAAGAGGGGGAACAAATAACAGAGTATGCAGAAGGTAGCTGGTCTCAGCTTTGTGGTAACTGTAGCAGCTTGCTTGTTCTTGTGGGATGTCTTTATCGAGGTCATTTTAAAAAGATAAAATATATGTAACAGTTTATGTGTCCCCTTGGTCGAAGTTTACTCCACTGGATATCAGTTCCCCAGCATTTCCAGACTGCACTGTCTAGCCTGTCTAGGCAGCTAGCGGGGAATCCTGAGCGCAGGAATGCAGTGTGACATCTGAGGTTTAAACCACAGTGCACACAGACAGTGAGTGAGTCTATGCAACTGGCAATCTCCCTCTGTCCTTCAGTAAACTGCATCCATGTGAGCCCTGCCATACAGCAAGCTTCTGAGGATGCGCGGGTGCTGAATGGATCCAGTGGCTTCTTCTTGTACTTTGTTGGCAACAGAGATGAGCAGAGGAGAAGGAATGAGGGGCTCCTTCCCTAAGACATGAGTCTGAGAACTTTTGGTTTGCTCCTGTGAGTAACATGAGAAACTAGCCCCTACAGGTATCACTGGCTCAGGAAGCTGCAATGTTAAATAATTTCTTCTGATTGTTTTTGACAAACACTCTGGGGGTAGAGCTTTTTCACTGAGCAAACTCTGAGTCAGGACAAATAATGACAAGCTCTGCAAATAAAGTTTTTCCTGGAGTTTCCAGATATCTCAAATAGTGACAATTCTCTGGGGATGAGTTTTTTAATATTCATTATTTTTTAGAACAGTTTTAGGTTCACAGAAAACTTTAGTGGAAGGTACAGAGATTTTCCATATACCCCCCTGCTCTGCACACATGCATAGCCTCCCTCATTATCAACAGCTCCCACCAGAGTGGTACATTTCTTACAATCAATGGACCTATAGTGACACATCATTATTTGAGTGATACCAGTAGGGGCAAACAGAGGATGGTCAAAAGACTTAACAGGAATATGTAGAGTATGAGACATCCATATAGGGGGATTTAAAAAATCCCACATATTCATGGGAATCTGGAAGGCCACGAGCATAGGCAAGATAATGTATTTGTCCAGGAAAAAACCCCCAGAACACTTTTATCTTTCAACTCTGGCCAACCCTGAGGCCTTGTACAAACAGGAAGTAAAGGCTAAAGTAGGGTTGCCAACTGCCAGAGCCCCAGTATACACAAAGAGACCCTATACAAAGGATTGAAGATTTACTGGTTCAAGACATTTCAGGAAGTCTATGTCCAATTATTACCTGATTACAAAGCTAACCAAGGAAAAATATCAGTGGCCAAACACAACAGGGCATACAGACTCCACAGAATTAATCCAGAGAAGTCCCTGAGCAAAACGACTAGTAAAAAACAATAATAAAAAACAGCAACAACAAAAAACCTGGGGTGAGGTAAGACTTGATTTCCAGAATTACCACAATATCCTTTAAAATGTCCACCTTTCAATTAAAATTATGGGATAGAAGAAAAAAAACTAAGAAAGTATGAAGTATGGCCTACACAGAGAGAGGGGGGAGGAAAGCAGTTCATAGAAATTGTCCTTAAGGAAGCCCAAATGTTGGGCTAGTAGACAAAGACTTTAAATCAACTTTTATAAATATGTTCAGAGAACTCAAGGAAACAGTCTCCAAAGCATTGAAGGAAAGTCTGAAAATGATGTTTCACCAAATATAAAATACCAGTGAAGAGATAGAAAGTATTAAATAATTCAAATGGAAATTTTGGAGTTGAGAAGGATAATAACTAGAATGTGAAATTTATTAGAGGGGGGCCAGGTACAGTGGCTCATGTCTGTAATCCCAGCAGATTTGAGTTTGCAGAAGAAAGAATCAATGAACTTGAAGATGTATCAATAGGGATTATTCATTCTGAGGAACAGTAAGGAAAAAGAAAGGAACAAAAATGAATAGAGTCTAAGAGATCTGTGGGACACCAAGCATCTAACATATGCATAATGTAAGTCCCAGAAGGAGAGGAGGGAGATAAAGATACACAGAAAATATTTGGTGAAGTAATGTCCAAAAACATTACCAATTTGATGAAAAACATAAATCTATACATCCAAGAGCTCAACAAACTCAAAGTAGAATAAATTCAAATTATTGCACACAGATATATCATAAACAAATTGTCAAAAGCCAAAGACAAAAAGAGAATCTTGAAATCAACAAAAGAAAATGACTCATCACTTCAAGGAACTGTCATTGAAGAACACTATATTCAGCAAAACTATCCTTCAAAATGAAGGGGAAATTAAGACCACCTCAGAATAAACAAAATCTGAAAGAATTCATGACTGGAAGACATGTACTACAAGAAGTAATAAGGGGAATACTTCAGGATGAGATGAAAGGACACTAGACAGTAACTTGAGTCTACACAAAGAAATACAGAACATTTATAAAGGTAATTATATAAGTAAATGTGAAAGACTGTATGCATTTATTTTTGTTTGTACCTCTTCTCCTATCTGACTTAAAAGACAACTGCATAAAGCAATAATTATAAAACTGTGTTGATGGGTTTATAATAAACAAAGATATAGTTTATATGATAATAATATCACTAAGGAGGGGAAGGAAAAGAGGTACTTTGAAGCAAAGTTTTGGTATTAATCCAAACTAGATTGTTTAAGGCTAGGCATGGTGGCTTGCAGTAATCCCAGCTAATTGGTAAGCTGAGGTGGGAGGGTTGCTTGAGCCCAGGAGTCAAGGTCAGCCTGAACAACATAGCAAGACCCCACCTCATATAAAAAGAAGAAGAAAAAGAAAAAACACCCAAAGAAACTAGACTCTTTAAGATTTTAATTGTAATCCTGAAGGCAACCATTAAGAAAATAACTAAGAAAATAGTAAAAGAAACAAGTGAAGTAAAATGGTATGCTAGAAAAATCTATTGACATATGAAAAAGGTAATAATGGAAGAACAGGGGAACAAATAAAGACATAAAAAATATATCCAAATGGCAGACATTGATTCTACTTTCTCAGTAAATACATTAAATATAAATGGATTAAACACTCTAATCAAAGGGCAGAGATTGACAGATGGATTAAAAAACATAACCCAACTATGTGCTATGTACAAGAGATACACTTTATGAAGACAGAAATATGTTGAAAGTAAAAGGATGGAAAAAAGGTGGAAATAGTTACCAAAAGAGAGATGGAGTGCTTATACTAATATAATTTAAACACTATTCTCAGCTGGACTGCAAATGACATAATTACATTTCCTTTACAGTTTAACTTCTATTTGTCTTGAACTTAATAATTATCTTTTCTTATTTGTTTAGTTTTCCATGTATTTATCGGATTCCATGCAAACTTCTCACAATTGTCTAAATCTTCTTTCAAAATGTTCAAATACATCAGAATTTCCATCAGTTTAATCTTCCTAACAGAGTTTCTCACAGAACCTTCTGCCATGCTTCAAGATGTATGGGTTACCTTCTATGCCTGCATTTTTCATCCTAGGATCTCCCTTCATTAACATCACAATTATTACCTTCACCTCTCTCTTGAGTTAAAAATACTACTTCTGTTTTGCCAGGTCTTCCTATTTGTGGTTTGTTCCCTCATTTTGGTAGAACTCAGCCTCCAGGAGCTTCCTGAGAGAAGGGAACAAGGAAAATATATTTTTCATGCCTGAACTGTATTTATTTTACCCTGAAACTTGATTAAGATTAGGCTTGGTATAGAATGTTATGTTAGAAGTCATTCTTTCAGAATTTTAAAGGTGTTCCTCCAATGACCTTAAAATTCCTCTATTCCAGTGAGAAGTATGCAATGCTTTTGATTTTTAATTCTTTTTATGTGACCTATTTTTTCTCTCTAGAACACCATTCCCAGTGTACTAAAATTTTACAATACTATGTCTTGGTATGAGTCTATTTCATCTGTTTTCTGTGGGTTCTTTTTTCTTACTTCCTTAAGAATATTTAAAGATTTAGATTACATATAAATTTTGATGATCAGAGCAGGCACACAGGAATAAAATACAATTAGCAAAAGCCAGTAGCTCCTAATCTCTGATTTAGAGACACCATAGTATAGGTGAGTCCTGGCTAACTCTAGCAAGAGGAGTAAGAGGTTTTTAAAGCAAGTGAATGGACTGCTTGTTTTAACATGTATTCAATCCCAAATGTAGTCACTAGGGCAGAAAAATAGACTGGCATAATGAAGATTTTGTGTATAAGGTTGGTAGTAGTTTGGGTCATTTTGAGGAAAGGTTTCTTCCTATTAAAATATAATATATATTCTAGCTTTAATCAAATGTTCTAATGTGAGACAGTCTTTTTTTTCTTTTTAGCTTCTGTCCATTCCTTTTGATGAGAAATAGTCTTTAGACTCAGAATGCCTTTTTTTTTTATCATGTTTACAAACTTCTGCCATTTTCACCTCAAATATATATGAATGTGTATTTTTGTAAGGCATAAGTCTTTTGTAAAATTTCATTAACTATAAATAAGATTGGAATAAAATTTAAGAAAATGTGTTTTATTATTAAAATTCTATTGCCCAATTCTTTTCTTTTTTCACCTGAAGCTAAAATCAAAGCATCCATCCTGATGTATGCTATCATGGGTGGATAAAAACTAATTTTTTAGATGATATATTGTAAAAGTAGAAAAGGAGATTATTCAGGATGAGGATAGGCTTAACTAGAGAATGTGGCAAATATTTTCACTGTATATTATTTTATTCACAGTATCTTATCTCTATTTAAATCCTATGACATAAAGATAAATAAATTCTATGTGGTCTGTGAAATATTTAATGTCAGCTTTTCCAAAGTACACTTTTCTTTTTTTCTAGTCTGTGAAGATTGACAAAGGCAATTTAACAAAGAAGTTTTATTCTTTCTTTCTTTTCTCATCTAGGGAGATGAACTTGGTAGACACACTGATACTTAACTATTCTATTCCCAAGTTACTTTAATTATTAGGATAAAAAATTTTCATTCCTAGAGGCAGTAATACTTCAACAGTTTATTGGACTTTACCAGAGGGAAAACACTTCTAAAGATACGGTTCATTAGGTCTGTGTTCTCAACTACTGAATTTAGACACTTATCTAGAAACTAGATAAATGACACAAAGCAAAAAATAAAACTTAGAGTGAGAAATTTAACATGTCTGTGATTAACTTTTATTATCTTGATGTTATTAGTGAAAACAATGACTAATAAATGCTGAATGAGTCTCATAAACTCAATGTTTAAAATTATATACTATGTAAGAATAATTTTGATTGCAAGATTTAAGATAATAATGTTTCTAGATCCTCTGAAGATATTCTTGAACTCTCTCTTATTTGATCACTTAAAAACTGTTAATTTGGTAATTGCATAATGAGATTACTTAGTCAAAATAGGAAGGACAAGAAAAAGATTGAAAAAAATAAAGTGCCACAGAAATTTGAAGAGAAGGAGGCAGAAACTGATTATCAAAGATTTGGGGCCGGGCGCGGTGGCTCATGCCTGTAATCCTAGCACTCTGGGAGGCCGAGGCAGGTGGATCGCTCCAGGTCAAGAGTTCGAGACCAGCCTGAGCGAGACCCTGTCTCTACTAAAAATTGAAAGAAATTATCTGGACAACTAAAAATATATATAGAAAAAATTAGCCGGGCATGGTGGCGCATGCCTGTGGTCCCAGCTACTCGGGAGGCTGAGGCAGTAGGATCGCTTGAGCCCAGGAGTTTGAGGTTTCTGTGAGCTAGGCTGACGCCACGGCACTCACTCTAGCCTGGGCAACAGAGCGAGACTCTGTCTCAAAAAAAAAAAAAAAAAAAAAGATTTGGGAACTGTATTTTAACACTGGCCAAGTAAAGAAACAGATATGAGCCTGGAAGTCCAACTGGAAAATATTTATTTACCTGAATCACTACTGGTAACAATGTATCATTTTGAATTGAGACATTGTTCATCTATTAATGTTCCTGCATAGCTTTACCATTTATTATACTTTCACATCTAAAAAAATTTTCTTTAAAAGTCAAGTTGCCTTGATCTTTTGGATTTAGCATGTAAATCCTGAATTCCCACCAAAGAGTAAATGTTATTCTGAGTAGGATAGTCCCCCAGATTGAAGATATTAATTTTATCTAAAGCTGTAGAGCTCTGGCACTTTTCTTCCCACTTACCCCAATGACAGTATACTGTAGTTAGCAATAACTGGGTGAGTGATGAATCAGACAGAACCTAAATTAACTCTGTGAGCCTTTTTAATGTTGACTTCTGACTCACAAAAGTACACTATCATATGAGGGGATTATACCACCAGGCTTCAAATAATCACATGAATAACTCCTATTATGGGGATTGTATTAAAATGTATAAGTGGTTTGAATGGACACATGCTCTTGAAGCCCAGACCTTGTGAGCATACGTTAGTTAAAAAATAAGTCTCCAAAGTGCTGCCAGGAGTGATCTTCCAAACTATTTCAAAGCACACAATTCTTCCAGTTATTTATTTCACCACGGAATTTGTTCTCATTGTAACAAATGCCAAAGTCATCCATGAAATGCCTTCCCTTCACAAGTGTAGAGCAAAGATGACAGAATGAGAGAGTACTCAAACTTATCCAGTTCTCATATTGTAATTTTCAAAACTTTTTATTATGAAAGTCTTTAAATCTACAGGAAAATTCAAAACATTTATATTTGTTTTAAAAATGTTTTATAACTGCAGTTTTATATCCTTTTAATCTAATAATTATTTAGGACATTTCATGTATTCAAATACTTGAATCTTTGTTTTTGTTTAATCTTCGATTATTGATTTTACATTTTATTGCTTCATAGTGAAAGAATGAGGTTTGCATAATTTTTATTTTTTTAAATTATCAGAGTTTTCTTTATGGTCTAATTTATGATCAATTTGTTCATGGAGTCTTTTTTAAAAATTTTTATTTTTTATTATTATGGATACATAATAGTTGTATATCTTTATACAGGCATACAATGTGAATTAATCAAATCAGGGTAATTGGGGTATCCATCACCTCAGGCATTTAACATTTCTTTGTGTTAGGAACATTCGAATTCACTCTTTTAGTTATTTTAAAGTATACCCTAACTTATTATTGATTATAGTCACTTTGTTGTGCTATCAAATATTGTTCAGGATTCTTGAAAGATAATTTATCCTGTGTTCATGGGATACAGATATATATATATTTAACTAAGGTGTTTGTGTGTGTATGTGTGTACCTCTCTAAATATACAGAGAAAAATATCTCCAACTCAACCTTAAAAATTATGCTGTTCAGATATCATGTAAACTTATTAAATACACTTTGTCAATTCATAATATTATCTATAACTTCTATAGTTTTGCTTTAAACATTTTGATGGTATGTTATATGCACAATAATTTATGTCTGTTACAGAAGTTGTCCTTTATAAAAACAAAATAATCATTATCTTTGTCCTGTTTAATGCTCTTTCCTTGCCTTGGGTTCTACTCTGACCAGCATTAATAATGTAACATCTGCTTTCTTTTCCTTTTTAGTTTTGCCTGAAATATTTTAACTTTTTTACTTTAAAATATTCTTATTTCATTTGACATTGTGACTATATAAAGAGCATATATGTGACTTTGTATTTTGACTCAGAGAATATTTTTTTGTAATTGAAAAAATTTTTATTTCAAAATATTAGGAAGTACAAATGTTTTTGTTACACAGATACCTTGTATAATGCTTAAATTGGGGGCTTTAGTGGGGCTCATCACCAGAAGAGTCTTCATTGTACACAATAGATAAGATTTTACCACTCACCTCTTCCCACCCTTCCCCTTTCTTGGTTTCCAATGTCTTTTACATCTCTTTGTGCCTGTGTGTACCCATCATTTAGCTCCCAGTTTTAGAGTACATGTGGTGTTTGTTTTTCCATTCCTGAGATGAGTTCACTTAGGATAATGATCTCCAGTTCCATACAAGTTGCTGCAAAAGACATTATTTCATTCCTTTTTATGGCTGAGCAGTACTCCATGGTATATATACACCACATTGTCTTTGTCCACTCATGAATTGATGGGCACTTAGGTTGATTCCACATCTTTGAAATTGTGAATTGTGTTGCAATAAACATTCAAGTGAATGTGATTTTTTTTGATAAAATGACTTCTTTTCTTTTGGGTAGATAACTAGTAGTGGGATTGCTGGATTGAATAGTATGTCTACATTTATTTCTTCAAGGAAACTACATACTGTTTTCCATAGAGGCTGTAATAATTTGCAATCCCACCAGTAGTGTATAAGCTTTCCATTCTCTCTGCTTCCATGCCAGCATCTATTGTTTTTTTCACTTTTTAATAGTGGCCATATTGACAGGGGTAAGGTGGTATATCTCATTGTGGTTTTAATTTCCATTTCCCTGATGATTAATGATGCTGAGCATTTTCCCACATGTTTGTTGGCCATTTTCTGTCTTCTTTTGAAAAACTTCTGTTCATGTCTTTTGTACACTTTTTGATGGGGCTGTTTGTTTTTTTCTTGTTTAAGTTCTTTGTAGAGTCTGGATATTTGCCCTTTGTTGGATGTATAGTTTGCAAATATTTTCTCCTATTCTGTAGGTTGTCTATTGACTCTGCTGATTATATCCTTTGCTGTGCAAAAGCTTTTTAATTTAATTAAATACCATTTGTTTATTTTTGTTATTGCCCTTTTATTGGGCCTTTCATATCTTTTATTTGTTTAAGTTCTGTTATCTCTTTTGTAATATTACCTATCCCTTTAGTGAATTTTTCATTCATGTCCTGATTAATTTATTTATTTTGTTTTATGGGGATGGTTTTCTACCATCTCCTCAATTCCATTCATTTTACTAGCCACCCATAATCTGAATTCCATATCTTTCATTTCACCAGTTTCCTTTTGGTTAGAGTACATTACTGGAGGGCTATTGTGATCTTTTCGGGGTGACAAGACAGCCTGTTTTTTCATGTTGGTGGTGTTTTTATGCCCATGCCTTCTCATCTGGGGCCTCTACTCTCACATCAAAACAAATATCATATATGGTACACCTGTTCTCCTCTGCCGAGACCTCTGTTGCTCAATGAAGATAGCCACGGGTCCTTTGATGGTACGCTTGGGTCCTACTCTGGATGCTTGACTAGGCAGTAGAGAGGCAGATGCATGGTGAGCCTTTAACACTGTTGTTCTGCTGTGTCTCCCCTGTTCCACTGTGGTTGACAGTGTGCCACTGTGACTAGGTGTGCACGTGAGATGGAGCTTGACGGCAGGACAGGGTGTGTGTGCAGGATGGAGGAGATACGCTGGGCATGGCACACACATGCAAGCCTGGGAAGCCAAGGTGCCAGGTGCATGGGCTGGGTGAGGTCTGCACAGGTGCTGAGTGCACAGCAGCCCTGCAGGACCATAGGGCGCGGGGCAGAGTGGCTCCCAGTGCAGAGTGGGCCAGGAGGTCACAGCTCATGTGCAAGGTGAAGCAGGACCCCTAGACAGCGCAGACCCATGGGGCAGGATGCCTATTTGGGATGGGGCAGATCCATGAGACACTGTCGTCATTCACATGGGCCAGGGCAGCCATGGGCAGGGAAGGGTATGGGCAGAGCACGGCACCCAGGGTGCTTGTGCAGGATGGTGTGGGTCTGTGGCGTGCAGACTGCCCAGATCCAAAGGTCACAGATTTGCTGGCATTTCCCCTGCTCAGGTACTTTCAGGCAGTGGCAGTAGTGGTCCAGCTGCCCTGGTAGTGGGCATTGGGCACCGAGGGCTATGGGCACATGCTCCATCCAGGTCCTGCAGGAAGTGCAGTTGAGCAGGATTGTCCAGGCCACACTAGCGGGTGCCAGGCTCTTGGTTTCCACCAGGGTTCTCAGTGGTGGCAGTGGTTGCAGGGATGCACATCATCTGCCCACAGGGTGCATGTGAGCTCCTGGATTCCCCACACCCTTCCCTGCCTGGCAGGGGTAAGGGGGAGGCAGTAGTCACAGATCTGACCATTGGGCAAAAGAAGCATGCTGGGGTTGGGATGTTATAATGACACTAGCACAGTGCCCAGGGCTTGCAAGACAGGAACCCCTTCTCTCTAGAGGAATGCAGCTGCACAACCTCCAGTCAGATCTCTGTATCAGTCTGGAGGCCTTATACAGTGAAGGGTCCCTCTCACTGCTCTGGTTGCCATATCCTCAGGAGAAGCATGGAATCAGGGGTTTTCTCCTCTTTTTCTTTCTCACATGTGGGCACTTTCCCTAATTACCTCTAGTCCTGCTGAGCAGCTCATCCCACTTCTATCTTCTTCATTTCACTCTTGCCTGATTTCCGTGGATTCCCAGTGCTCTCATTCAAACAATTGATCCAAAGGTGGGTATCTAGTCCCAATCTTTGATCCTGTCCATGAGAGCAACATTGTGCAGCCTGTTTCTAGTCTGTCATCTTGCTTTTTTCTTCACTGAAAAATTTAACCCATTGATAGTTATTGCCATAGCTGACATCTTCGTGCATGTTAACATGTATCGTTTCAACTTTGTTGTTACACTTGATATTTCTTTTAGTTTTGCCTTATGAAAACTAAAATTGACACACTTATTCTAGTAATTTTGATGCTATCCATTTTTGTCATTCAATGATTACCATCATATTAAATAAATAAATTCATGTTTCCTTAATGATTAGTATATGGAATAAAACAAAATGTATAACATTAACATGAACAAATTACTACTCCTATCCACCCAACATCCATATTATTGTAAAATGTTTTTATACTATTTGCCATTTTTTTTAAAGTGATCTTTGTCTTCTTCGTTTGAAACCATTTAAAAAAATCTTTTTAGCCAAGCATGGTGGCTCACACCTGCCTGTAATCCCAGCATTTTGGAAGACTGAGGCAGAAAGATTGCTTGAGGCCAAGAGTTCAAGACTTGCCTGGAAAACAGTGAGACCCTGCCTCTAAAAAATTTTTTTTAAAAATTAGATGGGTGCTGTGGCATGCATCTGTAGTCCCAGCTGCTCCGGAGGCTGAGGCAGGATGATTGCTTGAACCCAGAAGTTCCAGGCTGCAGTAAGATACGATCATACCACTGCACTCCAGTCTGGGTGACAGACTGAGGTCCTGTGTCAACAAAACAAAACAAAACAAAACAAAACAAAACAAAACAAAAACCAAAAAACCTTTTTATTAATTTTATTCTGGCTTTCATTGTCTTCAATGTTTACAACTAAACCTTTAATGCCATTATTGAGTTTTATGTTTGCTTTATTGCTCCTTTAGTTGAGGTATGTCCTTATAGTTTATTTAAGAGGAATAAATGAATGGCATATGTTCTAAGGTCTCATATAACTGAGATTTATTTCTGCTGCCTTCACATATAGATGACAAATTTGCTTTTGTATGAAATTCTTGAGTCTTAATCTTTTTTCCCTCAAAACTATAAATTTTTCTCTATTTTTTTCCTGGTTTACTGTGAGATGTTTATTTTATTTCTACAAGATGTCTAAGACAAGCCTAATTCTTATTCCAGGGTAAGAAATCTGTTTTTCTTCCTGATGCCTTATAGGACCTTTCATTTTGATTGGAATTCCCTGAGGTCATGAGAGTATATTTAAATAGTAATCTCTTTTTACAGTAATGTCTTTTCATTAATTTTGTCACCTATGAGTCTGTTTGATCTATATATACACTAGTCTTTCTTCAGACCAGAAATTTCTTTCCATTAAATGTGAAATTTCACTATACTTTTATTTATTCGCTCTTTCATTTTTTCACTCTCTGTTCTCTGCCTTCTATTTCTATGATCTTTTCTTTCATAATTTTATTTTTCTTTTTTTCATTAGAGTTACCATAGTGAGTCTTTCTTAATGCCAAAACTTCTTTTATATCTGCCATTTATTGCTTATGATTCTGCTTTCAATTCTACATATGCACTTTTGTTTCTTTCTAATCTTTCTGTATATAACTCAGTTCACCTAGTTCCTAGCCAACTCTCTTTTCATCCCAGTCTATTTCTCTCATTTTCTAGCTCCTGATTCATAAAATCTAAATTTTCCTGGATTTTGGGGAAGGGTGAATCCTTTCTCTCTCTTTTGAGCTGAGACACCCATCTGATGATGCCTTTGGACATCAGAGCTCCTGGCTCTGAGGCCTTAGGACTCTGAGACTTACATCAGCAGCAGCTCCACCCTGCCCAGTCCCCACCTAGTTCTCATGCTTTCAGCCTTGGGCGGGTTCTGTTTCTCTAAAGACCCTATTACAACCTCATCTGGTTCTTTTTTCCTATATATTCATGAATAAGGAAAAAAATCTGCCTAGTCCAGTCTTCCCCTCGTTGTCTACTTGGTTGTTCTTGGATACATTGCATTAGATATTAAGCCGGAGGGCTGGTTGATATGTTTGTATCCAATTTTCTGGATCTCTACAAGTGTAGATCTGCTGGTCAAAAATAAATAAATAAATAAAATAAAATAACTTGATCTTGCTGCCTGTGTATCTTAGTATGACAAATGTGGTTTATGTTGGGTCATATGGGACAATTATGAGTTATTCTCTTGCTACTGCTCTTCCTGGTTTACTCTTTTTATGTACCCAGATAGAAAATGATGCCCACTTTAATTAAATGTCTGAGCCCTCCCCCAGTTCTGCCTAGTTATATAGGGAGGTGAAACTGCAAGGCTGGGTGTGGGAATGACTGGAGAGTGAGGAAGTTGCAATGGCACCGTCCTCCCTAGAAAGCATCTCCTGCCCAGTGTGGAGGTGGTTTGCTTCCCTATGGTTGATGGAAGTTCCTTTTCTTTAAGGTAGGGAATCACACTGTAAGTAGATGGATAGAATTCTCCCACTATGTTTCTCCTGGAGCCTGACCCTACACTACAGCATTCTGCACCCAAATTCTAGGAAATAAAATTTTCTTCTGATGTCTGAAATATGTATGACTAAGATTTCTAGCCTCTATGCTATTGAAACAGCATAGTTCGTTATTTATATTTTAAAGGAATGGTAGAGAAAGTTGAAAAGCCAGAATAAGTACTTAGAAATACTTTTGAGGCAGATACTACTTAAAGTCTGAATTCTGAGTAATTGCAAAAGACATAGATTTCTCTGTATTAAGCACCAGTCCATATACAGGTAGTAACTAGTCAGATACTATCTTATCTAGTGTAGGATATTGAACAGTGGAAACAAAGTGGAGGAGTCAACATTTGACCCAGAACCAGAAGGCAAAAGAGAAAACTGAGACAGAATCAGTACTCACATCACTGCAAAGCTATACCTGACTGGAGGTTTTTCGGATTCTCCACTGAAGGATTAGAATTACTATCAAAACAATACAGCATGCTATATTCAGTTTGTTGTAATAGTCTTGCTTAATTGTCTGATAAACTTTTAGTTTATTTTATAGTCATAGCAGCTCGTTTTATGGTTATTACCAAATCACAATTAAAAAGAACTCATGAGATATTTTAACCTTAACCTGGCAGATCCAATATACAAGAATCATCTAGGTTATTATGGCCATTGATGGAAGTCCAGAGTCCTCTTACAGAATGCTGCCTAAATAAGATCTGTTCCTGTTTTCATTGTGCAGCATGTTCGTATTAATCATGTCTTTTATTCTGTGTATTTCCTTATGCTTTGACATCTTGGGACCTTGTTGACATTGGAAAATTCCTAAAGGCACCAAACAACTCTTTCATAGGCAAACCAAGCAATCTGGAGCCCATACCTTAACCACCTACTTTATCTGGCTCTCAGAGGGGTCTCACACTCTGGGCCACTATCCATCTGCTGTAATTACCCCAGGGCCAGCTACCAGATAACTAGAGACAGTCTCTATGCCCCGGAGCCCACTAAAATTATTCAAACTAGCCAATCCTGAGCCTGCTTCCCCTGCTTCACCCCATGTCTTTTGTTTCTAGGGAATCTGTGAGTATAAACTTCTTCCTTTGTGACAGTCTTTTCATATCTGTTCTTACTACACTTGATTAAAACAAATACCAGGTACCCTTACAACAAGACTGGTGTTATAGTCAGTGTCGACCTTAACTGGTAGCACACTCTAACAATTAATTCATGTTCATCCTGGAAAGGATCAGATAAAGAACTTTCCAAGGTAATCCAGCCTTTCATTTAGTGAGGGCCTTGTTTTAAATTTTTCAACTGAAACCTCAGTCTAATAAAATACTAGTTTCCAAATTGGTACAAATCTATGGGGCTTTGATAAAGTGTGAAAACAACAGACTACAATATTGTCGTGTAAAAATGGCTACAATATTGTCATGAAAAAAACAGGCATGAGATTCCTGCTTCTGAGAAGATGGAGTAGATGTACTTTTCCCTATTTCTCCCAATAAGTACAAATAAAAATCCTAAATATTAGAGATAAGACAAATATAAGAAGACTCTGGAAGCTAGAGAGAAACAGACAGATTGATTAGAGATGACGGAATCTGAGGAATGACATGGTGGTAGTTCCCTGGGTTTTTCTTCTTGCCTCGTATGTTCCAGACTTGGAAGTAAAAAGGCTGAAAACTAGGAACTACCAATGGGAACAGATTAAAAAATTTCATCTAATAAAACCTGCTATCTCTAATCAAAGGACTAGTAAAGGATTAGCCAAACAAGACAAAAAAACTTTTATAAGCAATAATCACTCTACTATAGCCAAATCCCACAAAATACTGTGGTCCCTCCCAACCTCCACCAGCAAAGGACAAGTGGAAAGCCTATATTTCCGCTCTTATAAAGTTGTAAGAAGGGTCCCTAACACCCCTGCCTAGGTGGTACCAGAAAAGGCCAAGTAAGAGAACCAGCTTTTATCCCACCAGCTGGCAACAATCATACCCCCATGGTGTCAGTGGAGACCAAATGCAGACCCTGGACTGTCTTCCTCACCTGCCATTAAGGAGATATTTCTTCTCCTTTCTGCTGGGGCTATGCCAGAGGAAGCCTAATGGAGAGCCAAACCTTTCATCACTGCCCAATGGTAATGCAACTATTGCTATAATGGTGTCAGTGGAGGCCACGTCGGGGAGCTGGAACTCCCGGGCCTGACCTGCAGTAACAAGGAATCTCCCCCTCTCAGGTATCAATAGAAGCCGATAGCAGAATCTGGCCTTCTGCCTCCACCTGGCAGTTATGAAGTGATGCCCCCACTTTCCCTGCCAGAGCACTATTGCAAAAAAAAAAAAAAAAAAAAAAAAAAAAAATTAGGCCAGCTAAAACAGAAAATTTAAATAAGATCCAGAGTCTCATAACATAATATAAAAATGTCCACATCTCAATTAAAAATTACTCATACCGACAACAAAGAAGATTTCAAACTGAATGAAAAAAGACAATCAATACATGCCAACATGGAGATGACAAAAACGTTAGACTATTCTGACAAAGAATTTTAAAATTACATCAAATGAAAATGAAAATATAACACATCATATTTGTGGAACACAGTTAAAGCAGTGCTGAAAGGGATGTTTATGCAGTTTTTCCTAAGTATAACTTAGGAAATAGGGAAAATGCCAAATCAATAATATAAACTTTCACTTTAAGAACCTAGAAAATCAAGAGCAAAATAATCTCAGAGCAAACAGAAAAAAGAATATAATAAAGATAAAAGCAGAAATCAATGAAATTGAAAACAGAAAAGCAATAGAGAAAAATCAATGGAACAAATCTCTAATTTTGTGAAAACATCAATAAAATTGACAAACCTCTAGTAGGACTGACAAAGAAAAAAGGCGAGAAGATACCAACATCAGAAGTCAGACAGGATATCACCACAGACCCTGCAGACATCTAAAAGATAATAAGAGAATACTATAAACAGCTCTACACACATAAATTTGGCAATTCCTAGAAAAACACAAATTATCACAAAACTCATCCAATAATAAATAAATAATATCTTTAAAGTAATTAATTTATTTTTGAGACAGAGTATCACTTTGTCACCCCGGCTAGAGTGTGGTGGTGTCATCATAGCTCATCACAACTTCAAACTCCTGGGCTCAAGTAATTCTCCTCCCTCAGCTTCCTGAGTGGCTGGGATTACAGGTGTATGTATGTACTTGGCTAATTTTTTTTACTTTTTTTAGAGATAGGGTCTCACTATTGCCTCAAGCAATCCTCCAGCCTCAGCCTCCCAAAATGCTGGGATTACAGGTGTGAACCACTGCACCTAGCCTTAGATAAATAATATGAATAGGGTTGTAACTGCTAAGAAAATTGAATTTCTAATTTAAAATTCCTGAAAAAGAAAGCTTCAAGCTCAGATGGTTTCACTAGAAAGCTCTTATCAAATATTTAAAAAAGAATTAACACCAGTTCTATACAATCTCTCCAAAAAAATGGAAGAGAAAAAAAAAAAAAACTTCCCAATTCACTTTATGATACCCAGACTAGACAAAGGCAATACAAACAACAACAAAAAACTATAGACCAAAATACTTGATGATGAATATTGATAAAAAAAACCTTAACAAAATATTAGTAAATAGAATTCAACAATATACAAAAAGAATTATCCACCAGGACCTAGTGGAGTTTATCCATGGATACAAATGAGGAATCCTTGTGGTTACGGATCTATTCTGTATCTTGATTGTATCAATGTCAATATTCTGTTTGTGACATTATGGTATCCTGTACTATATTGTACTCATAATAAAGATGCTACCACTGGGGGAAACTGGGTAGGTAAAGAGTGCATTGCATCTCTGTATTATATCTCACAACTGCATGTGAATCTACAGTTATGTCAAAACAAAAGGTTTAATTTGAAAATAAGATTTTAAAAACAGAATATTCAGACATTTACCAAGAAACTGTAAGAGTGACAAAATGGAAACATTATTTGGCAGAGGTGGAGAAGGAGCAATAGAAGATAGAGACAAAAGTGAACCTTCTGAAAATAAAGAAAATCCCATGGGTAATATTGATGTTTACAACAGTGTATATATGAAGTACAGTCAGATACTTGCTCAGGAGCAATTAACTAACTCAGATCTTCTGGTTGTGACCTACTAAAAGATTTTGTCCTGAGAGAAGGAAGGATAGAAAATGAATCTTTTTTTTTTATTTCTTTTTTTATTTCAGCTCTTCATGGGGGTACAAAAGCTCAGGTTATATACACTGTCCGTGTCCCGCCCATCCCACTGAGTCAGAGCATGGTGAGTGCCAGGCACACTGTCTGGAGAATGGACACGCTTGAGAAAATGAATCTTAAATTGATAAGTACTCTTTCTCCAAGGTATGGTTTACTTATCTCAGTATGGAACGTTTAGAATAAGACCCCATCTGAAACTTCTAGGATTTGCCTTGACTGTAATGTCATATGATTTTCTCAGAGATCATTTATTCTGTAGTTCTAAATATGTGAACAGAAAATTGCTGGTAGTTGGTAATCCTGCCTCTCTCACCTCTTATTTGGGTGGTGCTAAACCACTGCACAAAGCAAGATTTTCTGCAATTATTCATATCACTTAATGGACAAAGTGATGACTTTTACTCGAGCTACTGCTGCCACCTCTGTACATTTCATGTTATTTAATGCCCACTCCACCATTAAATTGCTACAGTCCTAATATGATATTAAATACTAATGGCTAATCTTTACTGAGTACTTACTATGTGCCAGATATATGCTAGGCACTATTTAAATACTTTATGTATAACTATTTATATGTTTATTAAATTCTTAATAAGTACCATTTGATATTTATTAAATTTTAATAAATTAATATTTATTAACTTCCTAGAAACGCTATGGGTTAGATGTTATTATTGTCACCATTTTACAGATAAGATATAGAAAGCTGAATTAATTTATCCTACATGACACCTGTGCTACTCAGTAGTGAAGCCTGGACACAAATCCAAGTGATTTTAACTCTAGAGTTCATACTTCTAACCACTGTGCTTTATTGCTTTTCATGAAACTGTATTATATAGTGATGTATATAAGAATCTTCTAAAATCTGTGCGATACAAATATAAGATGTGATAGAACTCTAACTAGTTTGGACATGCATTTTGGTGCAGCCAGGTAACTGAATTTTGGCTAATTGTATGTGGGTAAAAGTGATACATATCACTTTTGGGGCTAACACACAAAACCTTCCCACCATGATCTCCCATTTGCTTCCCTATCCTTTGGCTAAATGGAAAAAACTTCAAGGACTTAGAAGAGGATAGAACCACAAGGTAGAAGGAGTTCGAATTCCTGCACTGCTGCTGAGAGAAAAGCTATCTAACCAGGAACATCCACATTAGACTATTGCTTGAATGAGAAATAAACTTTTATTGTTTTAAGCTATTTAAATTTGGCATCGTTAGGTAGAGCTGGGTGGCCAGTTACTTGGGAGGCTGAGGTGGGAGGATCATTTGAGCCCAGGAGTTTGAGGTTACAGTGAGCTATGATCGTGCCACCGTTCTCCAGCCTGGGTAACAGAGCAAGAAGCAAGTCCTTGTCTCTAAATAAATAAATAAATAGATTTGGCATTATTTATTTTTAACCAATCTTAAGTAAACACAAGATGTTAGTAATAGTATTACTGAGTTCTCTTCTGTCTTTAGCTCTTTTTCTTTTCTCATATCAAACCAAGTCCTTGCTTCTCCAAGATTTTGTTTTCAGTCCTCGTCTTTATTCTCTTTATTCAACCATCTGCTCAGCAATTTCATGCTTCAGTGATCTGTTCCATGTCAATAAGTCCCAAATTTCTCTCTTCCCCTATTACTCTCTTATTTATTTTTATTTTTTGAAAAAATAAATTTTACTGTATATATTTGAGGTTTACAACATTATGTTATAGGATACATATAGATAATATTAATAACAATGGTTACTACAGTGAAGCAGATTAACATCTGTCATCTCACATAGTTACTTCTTTTTGTGACAAGAACAGCTAAAATCTGCTTATTTAAGAAAAATCCCTAAAACAGTATAATTTTTTAACTTAGTCCTTTTGTTATACATTAGATCTCTCATTTCTCTCTCTTTTAGAGAAAGAATACTCTCCTCTGCCTTTTGGTCGCCTCTGTCTAGACACCCTCTTCCTCACTCTTCAGACTAGCCATGGCCAAAACCTACCTTGTCTTCACTAATCTGGATCCTGATGTCCCTGTTTTTGTGCACCCAGACTGGGAACATAATCTTGCATTTATCTTTGATTCTTCTCTGTCCTCCTCTCTCTCCTCACAATTCAATCAATTATTTCAATATTCTCCCTCTAAAGCTCCTTTCTTTTCTGTCCTCTCTTTTCTGTGTCTACTGTCAGTGTTATTTTCTGTATTGTATAACCTCTCCTGAATATTCTAATATTCCCTTAGCTGGAATTTGAATTCAGGTCTGCTTCACTTCAGTCTCTTTCTTTCCCCCATAATCAAAGCCCTCATCAAGTCATACTAAAGTCATCAATGGCTATTAACTGTTGTAATAATTTTAAATGTCACAATTTAATATTCAAAGTCATCAAAACAATAGTAAAAATAATGTTTAGCTTTATCTTATTTTTCTATACCCCAATATATATAAGACTTTAAGCTCCAGCTAAGAAGTACAACTTTAAGTCTGAACATCCCAGAGCATTTTCAACTACATGTCAATCTTCCTCTTTCTACCTGAACTTCTTGGTTTATCAAAATATGTCTATCTCAAATGCCACTTCTTTAATGAAATTATTTTAAGACACACTTTCTATTATAAAAAAATTAAATGTATTCAAAAATGACCAAAATGGTATAATGAACCCTGACGTACCCATTATATAGCTTTAATAATTATCAACTCATGCCTAGTCTTGATTCGTCTGTACTCCTACCTACTACCTTCTCTTTTATCAAGTTCTAAGCTGAATGTAATCACCTCCTTCTCTTTGCATCTCTCTTGCAGCACTAATATTTCTATAAGCATTTTATAGCTATCTGCATTTATTTTATATTCTCTCCTAGATGTAAAGTCTGTTGAAGGTAAGGGCTCTGTGTTGCTGCCTTCGGCACCAACCTAGCACTGAGTTTAACAGGAAAAAACAACACATTTTTGTAATTTGAATCACAATACCTAATGCTATTTTAAAAGGAGTTATTTCCCCCAGAGTTAATAATCATATTGTTTGACAAAATTGTCTCTATACAAAGCCAACATGAACACCAATCCTATTTTTAAATTTTCTGAGAAGGAGATCCATGTGCTTCTTTAGTAATCCCGTGCCCTGTTTGGATTATCTCAATAATCACTCAATTCTATGCTGAGCCTTAGCTCAGGGTGACATTGGATAAATCATGTGGAATTAGCATAGTGAATATATTCTCTTTGCCTGTTTCCTTATTAACAAATTGCATATTCCCATTCTAGCTCACAGGAGAATTATGAGATTAAATATGGTAGTCACCTATTTATTATACAGGTTACGAACCATTTGGAATTTCTTTTTTGCCCTTTCTAGACATGTTGTCCAATTTGTTTTTGTTATTCACTAACTCTCTTCTCAAAAGATGATGCAAATGGAGAAAGAGGACATAAAGTTTAAATTAGTTAGCAGTGGGGGTCAGCAAAAAATTTGGCAGTGTGGAAAATTAAAGCAATTAACTAAAATGAAGATCATCTGTCCTTCATTAACAGGAATGATGAAGAATCATCTGTGAAGCATTTTGAATTCCTTAGAGAAAGTCTTTATTTGTGGTTGTTAGTGTTTGTGTTTTTTAATATAAACAGCCTTAATTGCTTTAAACTTAATATTTCATTGATTCAAGAATTTCATCATACCTTAAGAAAACTTATAGAATTGAAGATATAAACTTCACAAAACCATTTGCTATGTTTCCACAATAATTTCTAGTGTTGAGAATGAAATTGTGGGTTGTATTTAGTTTCTATTATGCTTATGCACACTTTGGAGTGAAATAGTAAATCCAACATTAAACCAAAAATGGGATTATGGAAAAGACTATGCAAAAGACTCTATCTGATATATGGTCAACTAATTTTCAACAAAGGCTCCAAGAATACACAATGAGGGGGAAAGGATAGTCCTGTCAATAAATGGCATTAGGAAAGCCGGATATTCACATGCAAAAGACAAAATTGGATCCTCACCTTATATCATACACAAAAATCAACTCAAAATGAATTAAAGATTTACATGTTAGACCTGAAACTATAAAACTCATAGAAGAAAACATAGGAGAAAAGCTTCATGACATTGGACTTAGCAATGATTATGAAACCAAAAGCATAGGCAACAAAAGCAAAATTAAACAAGTGGGATTATGTCAAACTAAGAAGTTTCTGCATAGCAAAGGAAACAATCAAAAAATGAAAACCAACCTATGGAGTGGGAAAAAATATTTGCAAGCCATATATCCAAAAAGGGGTTAATATCCAAAATATATAAGGAATTCAAACAATTCAATAGGAAAAAAAAAAAAGAACCCAAGTTAAAAATGGGCAAAGAACCTGAATATATATTTTCTCAAAAAGACACGAAAATGGCCAACAGGTGTTCAACACCATGTATCACCAGGGAAATGAAAATCAAAACCAAAACATCACCAGGAGGCTGAGGCAGGAGGATTGCTTGAGCCTAAGAGTTCAAATACAGCCTGGGCAACATATTGAAACCCCATCTCTTAAAAAAAAGAAAAGAAAAAAAAAAAAAGACACAGAGAGAGGCTGGGCACAGTGGCTGAAGTCTGTAATCCTAGCACTCTGGAAGGCCGAGGTGGAAGGATTTCTTGAGGCCAGGAGTTCGAGACCAGCCTTAGCAAGAGCGAGAACCCCATCTCTACAAAAAACAGAAAAGTTAGCCAGGCATGGAGGTGCATGCCTGTAGTCCCAGCTACCCCGGAGGCTGAGGCAGGAGGACTGCTTGAGCCCAGGAGTTTGAGGTTGCAGTGAGTGATGATCACACCGCTGCACTCTAGCCCTGCAACAAAGTGAGAACCTGTCTCCAAAAAAAAAGAGAGAGAGAAAGAGAAAGGTCACCTCATACCTGTTAGGATGGCTACTAACAAAAAGTCAAAAGATAAGTGTTGGTGAAGATGTGGAGAAAGAAAACCCTTATATACTGTTGATAGGAATGTAAATAGGTATGGCCATTACGGAAAACAGTATGGTGGTTTCTCAAAAAATTAAAAATAGAACTACCATATGATCCAGCAATCCCTCTTCTGGGGATATATATCTAAGGAAAATAAAATCACTCTCCCAAAGAGATAGCTACACTCCTATGTTCATTGCAGCATTATTTACAACAGTAAAGATATAGAATCAATCTACGTGTCCATCAACTGATGAATGAATAAAGAAAATGTATATAATGGAATATTATTCAGTCTTCAAAAAGACAGAAATCCTGACATTTGCAACAACATGGCTGAACCTGGAGGACATTATGCTAACTGAAATAAGCCAGGCACAGAAAGAAAAATATGGCATGACCTCACATAAGGAATCTAAAAAAGTCAAACTCATAGAAAGAGAATAGAAGGGTGGTTACCAGTAGTCAATGGGAGGGGAAATGAGAAAATGTTGGTTAAAGAGTACAAACTTTCAGTTATAAGACAGATAAATTTTGGAGACCTGATATACAGCATGGGGACTATGGTTAATAATGTATTGTATACTTGAAATTTGCTGAAAGAATAGATCTTCAGTATTCTCACCACACACAGAAAAAAGTAAGTATGTGAGGTGATGGATCTGTTAATTAGCTTGGTTATGGTAAACATTTCACAATACATACATATAGCAAAACATCATGTTATACATCTTAAATATGTACAATTTTTATTAGCCAAGTATACCTCAATAATGCCAGGAAAAATCCATTTATTGAACATTAAAAAAAGATTATCTAAACAGTTACCTTATTATTCAAGGCTGATAGGAGGGAAAAAAATCTTGTAGATAACAAGTGAGCCTAGAGAGTTACCCAGCACCATTTCAGGATGTTTTTGTAGGTTTTGCTTATTGTATGTACAGTCACTCTGCTAATTGTTTTTAATTTATATTTTGTAGAAGCAGGTTCTCACTATATTGCCCAGGCTGGTCTTAAACTCCTGGCTATAAGTGATCCTCCCGAATTAGCCTCCCAAAGTGCTGAAATTATAGGCGTGAGCTACCATGCCTAGCCCTGATATTGGGGTGGAGGAGAAGATTACATACTTTGGTGGTATTGACTAATTTGTAAATTTGCAAAGACCTAAGGACATATCTTTGTGAAGGTTAGGCTAGTTTATCATTGACAGGAAAATATAAAGTACCTGGATAAGTCATCTGTTTAGCCCTTATTGGGCAGTGCCTAAAATTGGGCAGAGAAGCTTAAAACTATACTGGGACCTGTTGGATGCCCTTGTTTCTGTGAGTAGCTTTGCTTTCATTGGTCTTAATGAGATGTTGTATATGGTTACCTCTTTTTTATTATTATTTTAAAATTTAACTGCTCACTATTTAAAGAAAAGTGTTGCAAACCACTGACCTTTAAGTAAAATTTCACTTGCCCCTAAAGAACCTCTGACAAAATAATTAGGATTCCATTTGTGAAGTCCTATTATAGATATGATTACTAGTACATGCCTGAGTTAGGCATTATCTTTCAAAGTCTTCATTTCAAATTCTTTAGTTACCAGTTTTTCACACCAGGTAAATTATTGAGTTGCCTACCCTAGAATTCATTTTTCTAAGCATAATCCCCTGTTTTCCCTTTAATCTTTAATTGTTCTTCACTGCTTACCAAATCATGGGTCGTCTCTGTATCCTGGCATTTGAAGTCCTCAATCACATGGCACCACAGCTATCTACCACTGCATGCCTACATGTGCCTCAGAGTGCAGTAGAGCTGAGGGGCCAGGACAATATCTCACACATGCTGTGTTGGATTAAACCTTATAGCAACAATATCAGACAACTAAATCTCTTATCTCTGTCATGTTTCCCAACATTAGCTCCAAGTAACTGATTTTTAAAAAACTCTGACTGAAAAAAAATGCTGCTTAAATTTTATGGCAAGTTTTCTCAGTCTGTTTTTGTGTTGCTATAGCAGAATACTACAGACTGAGTAATTTACAAAGAAATGAATTTTATTTCTTACAGTTCTGGAAGCTGGGAAGTCCAATATCAAAGTGCCAGCATCTTGCGAGGTTCTTCCTGCTGTGTCATGCCATGGCAAAAGGCTGAAAGCCACAAGAGTATGAAAAAGCAAGAGACTGAACTCACAGCCTCAAGCCCTTTTACAGTTGGCATTAATCCATTTATAAGGGAGGGGCCCTCACCTCCCAACACTGCTGCACTGGGCACTAAGTTTCCACCACACATATTTTAGAGTACATATTTAAACCATTGCACAGTGGCTCATCCTGTGATCCCAGCACTTCGGGAGGCCGAGGTGGGAGGATGACTTGAGGCTAGAAGTTTGACACCAGCCTAGAAAACACAGTGAGACAGTGTCTCTACAAAAAAATTAGCTGGGCATGGTGGTGCACACTTGTAGTCCTAGCTCCTTGGGAGGCTGAGGCAGGAGGATTGCCTGAGCCCAAGAGTTTGAGGCTGCAGTGAGCTATGATTGCACCACTTCACTCTACCCTGGGTGACAGAGTGAGATCCTGTCTCAAAAAAAAAAAAAAAACCTGTTTGCTTATTTTCTGAAAGCATATGAGGAAACAAAAAATGATTACTTTTTTTTTGTAAGTTTATTACTTCTAAAAGATACCAAATGAAGAACTGCAATCCTTCATTTATCACCAGAGAAATAAAATGAGGTAAGGAAACACTGAGTTCTATCACAGTTATTTATGTAATTAAGTATTCTGTTTTATTTCAGGAATACTTTAGAGTAGGCATTCTTTACATTTAAAACCAAGAAATTTTGTTTAATATCTTAAAGTTTTAAAAACCACATGGTATATTTTAATTTAATATTAACAACTACACAATTAGTCTTAGTTGTTTTCTGTTTAATTCTATCCCTGGAAGATTTCTAACATAGTCTTATATCCAATTTTCTAGAGATAACTCGCAACTTGACAGCTTGCTTCCATTTAGTAATCAACTGGGCATTTGGATGCACTAAATAAAATATGATATATGACAGATTTTGATAGTATATATAATTTACCTTACATACTTTCTGGTGATTGCCTAGTAACTATAGTTATGCATATTATATTTATATATGTCATATATAAATACATACATATAGTCTTAGAAATGCTATTATAGGTTGAGTGAATGTTATATGTCTTCAATTATAGTATATGTTTTCCTTTTTCCTTAGATGGCTCCTTCCAGTTTATTATATGACTCAGCTACACTAATCACAGTTCACCTTAAACACTGGTATTGTTTTTACATTGATTATCCAGGTTGGGGGAGGGGACAGAACTGGGTGGGCAGAGGTTCTAGAAACATGGAAAGTGGTGAGGAAGCTCAGTGGCTAGGTCTAATAGTTTCTTTTTTCTTTTCTTTTTTTTTTTTTGAGACAGAGGGAGACTCTGTCACCTCAACCAGAGTTCAATGGTGTCATCATAGCTCATTGCAACCTCAAACTCCTGGGCTCAAGCAATCCTTCTGCTTCCGCTTCCTGAATAGCTGGGACTACATTCATGTGCCACGATGTCCGGCTAATTTTTCTATTTTTTTGTTGAGACAGCATCTCACTCAAGCTGGTCTCGAATTCCTGGTCTCAAGCGATCGTCCCACCTCAGCTTCCCAAAGTGCTAGGATTAGACACCTGAGTCACCTCCCCCAAATAAATAGTTTCTTTACAATTATAATCCAATTCACTTCTTCTTGGCTTTGTATTTACAATTATTTGAGGTTATGTAAATATTTTCATCTGTTTAACATAGTTATTTTTCCCTATGCTCATGTCTTAATAATGAATGCATTGTCATAAAAAGAAATAAATACCTAATGGGTGCAGTGTGTACCGTCTTGGGGGATGGACATGCTTGAAGCTCTGACTCAGGTGGGCCAAAAGCAATATAGGTAATCTAAACATTTGTACCCCTGTAATATGCTGAAATAAAAAAAATTAAAAAAACAAAAGAAATAAATAATCTGCTGCTATCTCTTCAGTATATATCTAGATTGGGGAGCAGCTACTTGGAGTCCCTGACCCTTAGAAACCATTGCTTATTTATCCCTTCCATTGCATCTTGTTGCCTATGGAATGCCTCTCCTAATGCATAGTCAAATGGCCCCCATGTTGTGCCTTAATCAGCTATCCTGAGGGATTATTGCATTTTTGAATCTTTAGTTTCAGTCAGACTAGACCAAACATAATCTCAAATTTCAGTAAAATAAGTTCTGAACTTTTCACATGATGTGATAACAGATACATAGAATACATTCTACGCAACCAGCTTTCCACAACAGAATTAAAAGCATATATGATAGAATAAAATAAGGTAGACATGTTCTATTTCGACATCAGTGAACTTAAATGCTATGCTGTTTATCACAAAATGGAAACATTTTATTTATTTTACATCATTTTATTCACCTTACATTATTTATTTCGCAGTACAACCCTATGAAGAAGGTATTCTTATTATTGCCATTTTACATGTGAGGAAACTGTATTTCAGAGAAGTTGATAATTTGCTTAAGGCCATACTGATAAGAAAGGCTAGAAATCACACCCAACTCTATCAGCCTTCAGAGTTTAGGTATTTAAGTGTTGCATGATATTTGTCCAGCTCTGGAGGTATTGAAGATCTAATTAAAAGAGAAAGAAACAAATGAAAGAACATAGAAATGTTAGTAAACAATTATATCACATTGCATAAAAAAGTTACATGGTAATAACCAGCCTTTTTAGTTCATAATCCAGGCTATTAGTTTTTAATTTTATATATATATATATATATATATATATATATATATACATATACACATAGGGGAAGTAGAGCACCTCTAACAACATTTTTATGAGAAGAAAAGTACATGTAACCTCAAAATGTGCGTTTCCTCTGTAACCAAAGAGCTGGAAGTTACCTAGAGGTCAATAATTAATTTTAAACACTATTCATGAGTTTACTCCCCTATATTAATTGACCCTTATTCTCTATGCCTCCCAGGGGACTTTCTTTCTCCTCCTAGCCTCACTTCTCTAGGTACCAACCATCACTAAAACATAAGCACTTGATGTCTTTCAATTCTTCAGAGTTCATTTATTCAGCTTTCATTATTATGCAGAAAAATCCTGTTAGACTCAATGTGAATGTCATCAAAAGAGAACAAGAGTTTCTTCTTTCTTAAACAAGATGTTGAATTTACTATCCCTTTCTGCATTCCTTAGTTTTTCCCTCTTTCTCTTTCTTTTTCATCTTAAGTTAACCCTTGAGAAACTCCATCTCACTGAACTTTGCTATTCTATACTCCAGAGAAGATTATCTAGAAAGAATCTGGGCCCAGCACGACAGTCCATACCTTTATGTCTTCACATCATGTGGCAATTGCACAGTCCACTTTCTTTGATTCCATTCAGTCAGTTCCTGAACATTCTTCAGGTTGCCATCTCAGACTGCTAGGAGGCCATCAGGCTCTCTGTCATCTGTCTTTCCTCTATCAGCTTCATTTCCTGTGCACTGCTGTATTGTTTGCTTAGTTACATTTTAAGTCTAAGAACCATGCTCTATCTTACTTCTGTTCAAAACCTAGCACTATGGTGCAGATAGTTATACCTAGATTCTAGCTAATGAGACCCTCTGGGGAATCACAATCTTCAGAGAAAACTGCTTCTCCACAGTTTTCAAATCAGTTTTACAGTTCTGTATAGGTTTAACCATTGGAGGGAAAAGGATAGAGACATTTTGAAGCAATCATCCTATTTTTACAAAAGAAATTATTTTATGATTTTCTTGGTAGCCGAAGTTACTGAAATAAAGTTAATAAAGACTAGACACCAAGTGCCCTGCTTCACTTTTACTTACAGGCAAATATCTTGACTGTTAGTTTTTACCCATTCTGACATCATATCTGTGGAATAAGTTTTTATTTGTGCATACTGAATATGATATAGTGACATATGATTAAAACAGACTTTTAAACTTTTTTACTTTATTCTGTAACATTTGCAGCAAAAATAACGTATCAGGTTTTGCCACTTTAAATATATATCTACTTAAAACTATTATTCTAAGAAAGACAATTAAAGTAAGGGATAATCAAAAGTGAAAAGATAGCACCTCCCTTTAAAGTGAAAAAGTCCCTTGGTCCAACTAGGGAATGCTGACTTGGAAAAATTGGTAGTTCGACACTGTGGAAGAAATAAAATTGTCATGAACAAAGGTGAAGAGGGATTATATTTGTCAAGAAGAGACTCCTTCTGGATGAACTGTCTGAGGGCTGTGGCATGTCACATCTTGTCTTGGAGACTTAATGACTGGTAATGTTGGAGGAATAGGTCTTTTGTCAGATCATTACAACCATCCTAGTTACAACTGCCTCAAGATGTAATGACTGCTGCTTCAGATTAAGGGGCCAAAATACTTCAGGTGAAACACAACTCAATCCAATCACCTTTTCCCTGGCTAGGAGAGGGAAGCCAAGGTAATTTACCTAGAAGGCACTGAGGGTGAGCCCTAGGCAAGAACACAGAAGCTGCTTTTGGTCCCCAGAAAATGAGAACTGAAGAGTTTGCTTGGCCTCCTATGCTTTGCAAGTAGTCAGCTGTACTTTGCTTAGCCTTGCTCTACTATGAACACAATTGACTTTTGAATTTACTTTTCTTATTTAAGTAAGCATCCTGAAAGAGTGAGAAGAAAAAACCTGGAAAATTGAATGAAATTCGATAAAATGTGTTACTGCTCCTGAATTAAATAAAATCTTTTATTACTCCTTAGAAAAAAGGACACAATCCTACACGGTCTAGGTAACTCAAGAATGTCTGGAAGGCAATAGGAAAATTGCCCCTTTCCAAGAGTGCTAGAGGTCAAATTTAATGCCTGGGTACACTGAAGGAGCATTTGGTTTTTCTCACCTATTATTGCATCCCAGTTTTGATGTGTGTCTAGATCTCATCTGCTATTAACATTAATGTGGGAAGGACAAGAAAAGTCTCTATTGAAAAAAACACCAAGAGGTATTATTAAGATGAAAAATAAATATTCTTTTCAACTACACCTTAATTTTAAAGATAGTTTTCTCTGGTTTAAAAAAATCATAAATTTTAAAATGGGGTAGTGCCCAGCACATGGTAGGTCCTCAGTAGATGTTAGTATCTTTCATTTCTTTTATTCAAAAATAATTAATATCCTTTTTTCTAATTGTAAAGCAGATATATTCTAGAAATTTAGAAAATTCTAAAAAGCAGAAAAGGGAAAGTAAATCATCTTATAATTCCACTATCCAAAGGTATACACTTAGGCTACTACAATCCAAAGCAATCTACAGATTCAATGCAATCCCTATCAAAATAGCAATGACAATCTTCACAGAAATAGAAAAAATTAAAATTTATATTGAACTACAAAAGACCCTGAATAGCCAAAGTAATACTGAGCAAAATGAATAAAGCTGGAGGCATCACACAACCCAGATTTCAAAATATGCTACAAAGCTGTAGGAACAAAACCAGCATGGTATTGGCATAAAAACAGAAACATAGACCAATGGAACAGAATAGAGAACCCAGAAATTAATCCACGTATCTATAGCCAACTTATTTTTGACAAAGTCACCAAGAACATACATTGGGGAAAAAAACATTCTCTTCAATAAATAGTGCTGGGAAAAGCGGATATCCTTATGCAGAAGAATGAAACTCTCACATCCCATCTTATCCAAAATTCAACTCAAAATGAATCAAAGACCTAAATGTAGGACCCAAAACTATAAAACTACCAGAAGAAAACATAAGGGAAATGCTTCAGGATATTGGTCTGGGAAAAGATTTTATGAAGAGCTCAAAAGCACAGGCAACAAAGGGAAAAATAAACAAATGGGATTACAGCAAACTAAAAAGCTTCTGCACGGCAAAGGAAATAATCAACAGAGTGAAAAGACAGCCTACAGAATGGGAGAAAATATTTGCAAACCATTCATCCACAAGGAATTAATAACCAGAATATATATGGACTTGAAACTTCTCAGGAGAAAAAAAAAGCTGATTAAAAAATGGGGAAATTATCTGAACAAACATTTCTCAAAAGAAGACATATGAATGGCCAACAAATATATGAAAAAATGCTCAACATCACTAATCATCAGACAAATGCAAATCAAAACCACAATAAGGTATTATCTCACCCCAGTTAGGATGGTGATTATCAAAAAGACAAAAAATAACAATTGCTGGCAAGGATACAGAGAAAAGGGAACTTTTATACACTGTTGGTGGAAATGTAAAATAGTATAGCTACTATGGGGAACAGTATGGAGGTTCCTCAAAAAACTACAAATAGAAGTTTTATATGATACAGCAATCCCAGTACTGGGCATTTATCCAAAAGAAAGGAAATTAATATATGAAAGAGACATCTGTACCCCCATATTTATTGCAGTGCTATTCACAATAGCCAAGATATGAAATCAACGTAGGTGTCCAACAACAGATGAATGGATAAAGAAAATATGGTGTGGTATATGTACACAACAAAATTCTATTCCACCACAAAAAAGAATGAAATTCTGTCATTCTTGGCAACGTGGTATGGAAAATTAATCAGGCCCAGGGAGATAGCAGTTGGAGACTTCAGTCATGCCTCACCCCACCCACCCATGCCTAGGGGCAATTGTTCAAAGGCATTTAGTTCCTGACTATCTTCTTTACTCATTATCTTCTTGTACCTGGAATTTGTGATACAAAAAACAATGTAGTGTCAATCAATAGCCTCTGTTATTTTTTTTAATTTCAGAATATTACAGGGGTACAAATGTTTTGTTTACATGGATTCCTTTTGTACTGCTTGAGACAAAGTTATAAGTGTGTCTATCACCCAGATAGTGTGCATTGTCCCTGTTAGGTTTGATTTCACCCATCCTCTCCTCCCCACTCCCACCCGCTTGCTTTCCAGTTGAGTTTTACTTCCATCTGGGCATGTGAGTGCTATTTGGTTAGTTCCAATTTAATAGTGAGTACATGCAATGTTTGCTTTTCCATTCTTGTGATACTTCACTAAGGAGAATGGTCTAAATTAAAAAGCTTCTGCACAGCCAAGGAAACAATCAACAGAGCCAATAGACAGCCTACAGAATGGGAGAAAATATTTGCATGCTATACATCCGACAAAAGGCTAATAACCAGAATCTACAAAGAACTCAAGCAAATCAGCAAGAAAAATTCAAACAACCCCATTAAAAAGTGGGCAAAAGACATGAGCAGAAGATTTTCAAAAGAAGATAGACTAATAGCTTATGTTATTTTAATGCAAATTCTTGGTAAACAACTTAGGAACTGCTTCTTTTCCTTTAAAAATCCACTTGTAAGTGCTGCTGACCTGAACATATATTCAGGGCAACTTGAAACTATGCTTCTGGATTATTGGTCCTCAAACTTGGCCCAAATAAACTCCCTACTTATATTAAGTTTCTGTCTGTTTTTCTCCTTTAGGTTGACAATCTGAACCACACTACCAATTGTCTTAACCTAATTGATATTCGTAGAACACTACCACACAACTACTGCAGTAATATCCATTATTTTCTTTTCTGTTCTTTTCTTCCATTTTATTCAAATAGTAACATATATTCAATAGGATATCATGTTGTCACTTAAAACAAAATTTATGGCATAAGGAGATGTTTATAAGAGTGAATCAGGATACTGATTGTAAGTATGTTAACAAGTGCTTATTTATTTATTTTTTAATTTTTTGAGACAGGGTCTCACTCTGTTGCCTAGGCTAGAGTGCCGTGGTGTCATCATAGCTCACTGCATCCTCAAACTCCTGGGTTCAAGCAATCCTCTTGCCTTAGCTTCCCAATTTTTTAAAAAAATTAGCCAGATGTGGTGGCACATGGCTGTAGTCTCAGCTATTCAGGAGTCTGAGGCAAGAGGATTGCTTGAGCTCAGGCATCCAGGTATTTGAAGTTGCAGTGAGCTATGATGATGCCACTGTATTCTAGCATGGGCAACAGAGCAAGACTGTCAACAATAAAAATAAAAAAGGAAAGAAAGTTTACTAGATGCTAGGAATTAAGGTTATAAAATGGAATCTAATTTAAAAAACACATTTTATGCTCTTAGAAAGATAGAACTGGTGACAGGTATCTCTAAAAATGGTTTCAATCAATCAGTTTCTTTCTAGTATAAGAACAGATGTGCACCACAATGTCCAGCTAGTTTTTTTTTTTATTATTACTATTGTTCTTTGTAGAGACAGGGTCTCAATGTGTTGCTTACGCTGGTCTTGAACGAATGCCTGGCCTCGAGCAATCCTCCCTCCTCAGTCTCCCAAAGTGCTAGGATTATAGAAGTGAGCCACCATTCCCAGTCTCTTATCCAATTTTTAAACTTAGAATTTCAAATTGTTTTAAAGTGGCTCCCAAAAAATGTACAAGCTTCAGGCTACACAAAATTGGATCTTTCCCTGTTCAAGCTGTCAGTTTTGTAGCCCTACATATTCATGTGTTCAACAAATTGTTACTGAGTGCTTGCAATGTGACAGCCACTTGTGCTAGATACTGAAAATACATTAGTGAAAATGGGCAGGATCTCTATGCTCATAAACTTTATAGGGTTTCCCTATATCCACCAACATAGAAAATCCAAGGGGAAGGGAGAAAATTTGTAAGTCCCCTAGATAATTTCTATAATGAAGCAAGTATGGGAGACACAGACAGCTTGAAGTTTCAACTCCACCATTTCACTGAACTTGGTTCCCGACTCAATTCTAACCATACTCAGAGACAAGACTGTAGGTCTGCAGATTATATGGTATCCTGTAAGCTGATATAGGCCCTTGGTTTCTACAGAGCTATACCATTTCCTACTCACATTCACCCATAATTTATTTCCACCTGTATGACTCTTCAGGTTGACAGACATTTATTGGAAGTCTGTTAGACTGGCCAGGCATGGTGGCCCATGCCTGTAATTCCAGCACTCTGGGAGGCCAAGGTGGAAGTATCACTTAGGGCTAGGAATTTGAGACCAGCCTGAGAGACATAGCAAGACACTACCTCTACAGCTTTTTTTTTAAAAAAAAAAAAAAATTAGCCAGGCTTAGTGGTGCATGCCTATAGTCCCAGCTATTCAGGAGGCTGAGTCAAGAGGATTGCTTGAGCCCAGGCATCCAGGCATTTGAAATTACAGTGAGTTATGATGATGCCACTGTATGTTAGCCTAGGCAACAGAGCAAGACTCTCTTGGGAAAAAAAAAAAAGGAAAAAGTCTACTAGATGCTAGGAATTAAGGTTATAAAATGGAATCTAATTTAAAAACACAATTTATGCTGTTGGCAAGGTAGAACTGGTGACAGATAACTCTAAAGATGATTTCAGTTAGTTCCTTTCTAGTATAAGTATTGAACATTATGGTGTTCATACTATCAAGAGATGGAATCTAAATTCCCCTCCCAATGAATCTGGGCCAGCAGACCAATAGAACTTGACTGATAGAATTCAGCAGAAGGAATATCTTGAGACTTCCTAGGCTACATGATAAGAAGCTTTGCAGCTGCTGTGTCTCATCTTGAAATGTTTGAAAGATACTATCTAAAAATTCCAACTACATTGAGTCCATGATGTGAAAAAGTCCATTTTAGCCATATGGAAAAACCACAGGGAAAGAGAGATTCCTGGCAAAGACCAGCTGTTCCAGTAGAGACACCAGACACATCAGTGAAGAATCCTTCTTGGTTGGCCAGTCCCAGCTGATATCTGACTGCATCCATATAAGAGACTGTAAGAGACAAACTCACAGGACCACGAAAAATAATAATAAACTTGCTTTATTATGTATAAGGTATTACATCTTAAGCAATAAATAGATAACAGACAATAAACATTTTGATAAGATATAGCTAGTTCTCTGACCAAAGTGATGAACAATGGGAATAGAAAGGAGAGATACTTATTCCAGCCTAAGCAGAGGAAGGAGGGGGAGAAGAAAGAGGAGATACAGAAAGAGAAGACAGGGAAAACTCTCTGAAGGACATATCTGAGCTGTTTAGAAGGATGAGGAAAGAGTAAGTCAAATAGGGGATGTGGAGAAGAAAGTACATTACAGGAAGAAGTAACACTCAGAAGTGTGACAACAAAAGGTGATTCAGATAAATTGATATTCTGATACATGCAATTCAGAATTACTAGAATATAAAGTTCAGAGTAGTGTGAAACAAGGTTGGAGAAGTAGTCAGAGGTTGGCCCTTGGACAGGTTTGAATGCTATGCTGAGGAATTTGAACACTATCTTGTGGTCTCAACGTCATACCTCTTAAATTGTAAAGGACATGGAGTATGGAAAGCCATAAGATGAACATGTTGTATCTTTCTGGAGAGTCTATCATACTTAATGGCAACTTATTTAATGTATTATGTTTATATTCATGCAAACACAAATATGTAAAGGTTTAGAATGACATATTCACTGAGTTTTAGATATAATTCAAGAGATTTCAAAGCAGAGGGCTGTCTGTGTTAAAGTTACTGGTTAGCTCCTTGGAAGTATCATCCTACCCTCTCCTATCATCACATCTCTGAGGAAGTTTGACAAGGTAATGAGGAACCACTGAAGGAACATGGGCAGATTCTTCAGTTCCTGATTTGATCTATATCAAACTGTGTAACCCTTGCCAGCCCCTCATACAGGGTCCAAACCTTGTCTCCTGGATTGCTAATTCCTTGTCATGTGGTAGATTTCCCAGAACCAAGTTCTATCCCCTGCCCAAATGAAAAATGACCACACTGGAGATTTCCATTGCTGCAGTTCACCTATCTGATTGAAGTCTCTTGGAGCATGACATCAGCCTGGGTTTGCTGAGCCCTATGATTTAAATTACTGCCACTCACTGTCTTCAGGCCAATCCTTATAGCTAAGATTATTTCCCAGATCCAGCCTGCCATTTCCAAGCTTTCTCCCTGACAACTGTTGAGTTTCCTGCATGCCTTACAAGTGAACCTGCACAATACTTTGCAGTTGCAAAGAATTTATTTTTATTTAGAGATGTATTTTATAGGGGGTTTTGGATAAGCTAAACCACTTCTCCAAGTCTCATTTTAAAATTTGTAACATGAGAAGGTAAAAGTAAAGAAACTCTGAGCCTTAGAGTTTAAGATGCTAAAAATTATCCTGACCAATGATTTAAATGTCCTGACAAAATAGATCAAGATAATAAACTGAGCTCATCAATCTGTTTTTCTCTCCAGAAAAAAATCCTCAGAAAAAAATAAACAAATCTCATAACTTTACTTAGAACATGAATAGGTTCTATTGGCAGATTGCAATTTTAAGGAATCCATGAAAGCACAAGCAGACAGAATCAGACTAGTATTTAAAAAGAATTCCTGCAAAATTAAGAGTAGATTTGGAGTTTCCATTCATTCATGTATCGATTCAGATAATACGTAGAAAGTGCCTGCTAGGTGCCAGGCACTGTTTTAAGCACTAAGGATATCACAGGGAACAAAATCAACATCTTATTTTCCTTTTCCTTTCCTTATTTTTCTATTTCAAAATATTAAGGGGGTACAAGTGTTTCTGTTACATGGATGAATAAAGTAATGCTGAAGTCAGAGCTTTTAGTGTGCCCATCACCAGAGTAGTGTACATTGGACCCAATGGGTATGTTTTTATGCCTCATCCCCCTCACAAGCTCCCACCTTCTTAGTTTCCAATGTCCTTTACACCACTGTATGACCGTGTATATCCATCATTTAGCTCCCACTTATTAGTGAGAACGTGTGGTGCTTGTTCTTCCATTCCTGGAATACTTTGCTTAGGATAATGTTCTCCAGTTCCAACCAAGTTGCTCCAAAAGGCATTATTTCATTTCCTTTTACAGCTGATTAGTACTCCATGGTATATACATACACCACATTTCCTTTATCCCCACATGTATTGATGGGCACTTAGGTTGATTCCATATCTTTGCAATTGTGAATTGTCCTGTAATAAACATTTGGTGCAGGCGTATTTTTGATACAATGACTTCCTTTGGGTAGACACTCAGTAGTGGAATGCTAGATCAAATGGTAGGTCTATTTTTAGTTCTTTGAGAAATATCCATACTGTTTTCCAGAGAGGTAGTACAGATCTACAGTCTCACCAACAGCACATAAACATTCTTTTATCACTGCATCCATGCAAACATCTATTGTTTGGGGATTTTTTTTTTTTTTTTTTTTTTTTGAGACAGAGTCTTGCTCTGTTGCCTGGGCTAGAGTGCCATGGAATAAGCTAAGCTCACGGCAACCTCAAACTCCTGGGCTCAAGCAATCTTCCTGCCTCATCCTCGCAAGTAGCTGGGACTACAGGTGTGTGCCACCATGCCTGATTATTTTTTTTTCTATTTTTAGTTGTCTGGCTAATTTCTTTCTAATTTTAGTAGAGACAGGGTCTCATCTCACTCTTGCTGAGAGGCTGCTCTTGAAGTCCTGACCTCAAGTGATTCTCCTGCCTTGGCCTCCTAGACTGCTAGGATTACAGGTGTGAGCCACTGCACCTGGCCTTATTTTTGGATTTTTTAAAATGGCCATTCTAACAGGGGTAAGGTAGTATCTCATGGTGGTTTTAATTTGCATTTCCCTGATGGTTAGTGATGTTGAATATTTTTCCATGTGTTTTTTTGCCATTTGACTATCTTCTTTTGATAAAACTCTGTTGATGTCTTAGCATCTATTGTTTTGGGACTTTTTAATAAAAGCCCTTCTCACTGGAGTTAGGTGATATCTCATTGTGGTTTTGATTTGCATTTCCACGATGATTAGAGATGTTGAGCAATTTTTCATATGCTTATTGGCCATTAGTCTATCTTCTTTTGAAAAGCTTCTGTTCATGTCTTTTGTCCACTTTTTAATGGGGTCGTTTGATGTTTTCCTGCTCATTTTCTTGAGTTATTTGTAGATTCTTGTTATTAGCCTCTTATTGGTAGGCTGTGTGTTTGCTGTATTGATTGCCTCTTTGGCTATACAGAAGCTTTTTAATTTATTCAGATCCCATTTATTTACTATTGTTGTTGCTGTGATTGCCTTTGGAGGTCTTCTTCATAAATTCTTTGCCTAGGCCGATATCTATGAGAATTTTTCAGACCTCTTCTAGAATTTTTATAGTTTCATGCATTAGGCTTAAGTATGTTTTCCACCTTGAATGAATTTTTGTGACCAGTAAGAGGCATGGATCCTGTTTCAGTCTTATACATGTGGCTATCTAGTTTTCCCAGCACCATTTATTTAATAGGGATTCTTTTCCCAGTGTATGTTTTTGTCTGCTTTGTCAAAGATCAGATGGCAACATGAGGATGGGTTTATATCTGCATTCTCTGTTCTGATCCATTGGTCTATGTCTCTTTTCTTGTGCCAGTATCATGCTGTTTTAGTTAGTATAGCCTTGTAGTATAGCTTGAAGTCTGGTAAAGTGATGGCTTAAGGTTGCTTTGGCTATTCAGGGTTTTTTCTGGTTCCATACAAAGTGTAGAATTATTTTCTTTAGAGCTGCAAAAAATGACATTGGTACTTTGATGGGATTGCATTGAATCTGTAAATTACACTGGGTACTATAGACATTTTAACAATGTTGATTCTACTGATTCACGAGCATGATATGTTTTTCCATTTCTTTACATCCTCTGTGATTTCTTTCCTTGGTGTTTGATTATTCTCCCTGTAGAGGTCTTTCACCTCCTAGGAATATATATTCCTAGGTATTTTATTTTCTTTGCTGCTCTTGTGAAAGGTATTGAGTCCTTAATTTGATTCTCAGCTTGACTGTTGTTCATGTATGGGAATGCTACTGATTTCTGGACATTGATTTAGTAGTCTGAGACTTTGCTGAATTTATTTATCAATTCCAGGAGTCTCTAGGAAGAATCTTTGGAGTTTTCTAAATATAAGATCATATCATCAGCAAAGAGCGGTAGTTTTACCTCTTCTTTCTCCATTTGGATACCCTTGATTTCCTTCTCTTGCCTGATTGCTCTTGCTAGGACTTCTAGCACTATGTTGAACAGACGTGGTGAAAGTGGGCAATCTTGTCTGGTTCCAGTTCTAAGAGGGAATACTTTCATTTTTTCTCCATTCAGTATGATGATGGCTGTGGGTTTGTCATATATGGCTTTTATAATATTTCATCTATGCCTATTTTCGTTAAGAGTTCTTATCATAAAAGAGTGCTGAAATTTGTCAAATGCTTTTTCTGCATGTATTGAGAGGATGATGTAGTTTTTATTTTTGCTTCTATTTATGTGTGGTGAATCACATTTATAGATTTGCATATATTGAACCATCCTTGTATCTCTGGGATGAAGCCCACTTGATAGTAGCGGATTTTTTTTTTTTTTTTTTTTTTGAGACAGAGTCTCACTCTGTTGCCCAGGCTAGAGTGAGTGCCGTGGCATCAGCCTAGCTCACAGCAACCTCAAACTCCTGGTCTTAAGTGATCCTACTGCCTCAGCCTCCCGAGTAGCTGGGACTACAGGCATGCGCCACCATGCCCGGCTAAGTTTTTCTATATATATTTTAGTTGGCCAGCTAATTTCTTTCTATTTTTAGTAGAGACAGCATCTCACTCTTGCTCAGGCTGGTCTTGAACTCCTGACTTCAAGCGATCCACCCTCCTCGGCCTCCCAGAGTGCTAGGATTACAGGTGTGAGCCACTGCGCCCGGCCGCGGATTATATTTTGATGTGCTGCTGAATTTGGTTTGCTAGGATTTTATTCAGGATTTTTGCATGTATATTCATAAGGGATATTGGTCTGTATTTTCTTTTTTTTTTGTGGTATCCTTTCCTGGCTTTAGTATCTGGGTGATATTGACTTTGTAGAATGAATTGGGGACAATTCCTTACTTCTCTATGTTATGAAATAATTTCTGCAGTATAGGTATCATTCTTCTTTGTAAGAAAAATTTGGCTGTGAAATCATCTGGTCCAGGATTTTTTTTTTGTTTTTGGAAGATTTTTTTATTGCTGCTTCAATATGGTTACTTGATATTGGTCTGTTCAGGAGTTCTATTTGTTCCTGGTTGAGCCTAGGTAGGTTGTGTTTTTCCAGGAACTTGTCCATTTCCTCAACATTTTCATGTGCACAGAGATTTTTATATCATTCAGAGATGATATTTTGTATTTCTGTGGTATCACTTGTAATATCTGCCTTTTCACTTTTCATTGAGATTATTGTGTTTTCTTTTCTGTTTCTGGTTAATCTAGAGAGAGGAAAGCTGATTTTGTTTATCTTTTCAAGGAACCAACTTTTTATTTCATTACTCTTCTGTATAATTCTAAGGTTATCAATTTTATTTAGTTCTGCCCTTTTCTTCTTCTGAGTTTGGGATTGGTTGGCTCTTCCTCTTCCAATTCCTTGAGACAATTAATTAGATTGTTGAATTGTGGTCTTTCTATCTTTTGGATGTAGGCATTTATGGCTATCAATTTTCCTCTTATGACTGTTTTTGCTGAATCCCACAGATTTTGATAACTTGTGTCTCCTCTGTCATTGTTAAAATGTTCATACTTCCCAAAGTGATGTACAGATTCAATGCAATTCCCATCAAAACGCCAATGTCATTTTTCATAGGTTGAGATAAGTTAATCTTAAACTTCACATGGAAACAAAAAGAGCCTGAATAACCAAAGCAATATTATGCAAAAAGAACAAATCTGGAGACATCACATTACCTGACTTCAAATTATACTATTAATACTATGCTAATTCTTCCAGTCCACAAGCATGGGAGTTTTCCTATTTGTTTGTATCATTTATGATTTCTCTCATCAGTGTTTGTAGTTATACTTGTAAATATCTTTCACCAACTTGGTTAAGTATACTCCTAGGTATTTTATTTTCTTTGCAGCTATTGTAAATGGTACTGAATTCTTGATTTGAATCTCAGCTAGACTATTATTAATTATATAGAAATGCTACTGATTTGTGTACATTGATTTTGTAACCTAACACTTTGCTGAATTCACCTATCAATTCTAGAAGTCTTTTGCTGGACTCCTTAGGGTTTTCTAGATACAAATCATATACCCACTATTAGGGACAGTTTGACCTCCTCTTTCCCAATTTGGATTGCCTTTATTTCTTTCTCTTGCCTGATTGTTCTGGCTAGGACTTCCAGTACTATGTTGAAAAGAAATGGTGACAGTGGGTAAGCTTGTCTTATTCTAGTTCTTAAGAGGGAACGCTTTCAACTTTCTCCATTCAGTAGGATGTTGGCTGTGGGTCTGTCACACATAGCTTTTATTATTTTGAGGATTGTTCCTTCGACAGCTAGTTTATTGAGGGTTTTTTGTCATCAAAGGGTGCTGGATTTTATTGAATGCTTTTTGTGTATATATTTAGATGATCATATGGTCTGTAGTTTTCTTTTTTTGTTGTGTCCTTTCCTGGCTTTGGTATCAATGTGATACTGGCTTTGTAGAATGAGTTAAGGAGGGTTCCCTCCTTCTCAATATTATGGAAGAGTTTCAGTAGAATAGGTACCAGTTCTTCTTTGTAGGTCTGGTAGAATTTAGGTGTGAATCCATCCGGTCAAGAGTTTGTTGTTGTTGTTTTGGGGAGTTTTTTTTTTTTAATTACAATTCCAAACTTGCTACTTGTTATTGCTTTGTTCAGGATTTCTATGTCTTCCTGATTCAGGCTTGGGAGGTTGTGGGTTTCCAAAAATTTATCCATTTCCTGTAGGTTTTTTAGTTTTTGTGTAGAGGTTTTCCTAATAGTCATGTAAAATATTTTGTATTTCTGTGGTATCAGTTGTAATGTCTCCTTTTTCAATTCTGATTGAGCTTATTTGAGTCCTTTCTCTTCTATTTGTGGTTAATCTAGCTAGTGGTCTATCAATTTTGTTTATGTTTTCAAAGAACCAACTTTTTGTTTCATTGATCCTCTGTATTTTTTTGGTTTTCATTTTGTTTAGTTGTGCTATGAGATTTGTTATTTCTTTTCTTCTGCTAGGTTTTGGTTTGGTTTATTCTTCTTTCTCTATTTCCTTGAGGTGTAATATTAAGTTGTTAATTTGTGATCTTTCTGTCTTTGTAATGTAAGCATTTAAGGTTATGAATTTTCCCCTTAGCAATGTGCTTTCTGTTCCCCATAGATTTTGGAAGCTTATGTTTTCTTCATCATTCAGTTGGAAAAAATCTTTTAATTTCCATTTTAACTTCATCATTGACCCAAGGATCATTCATCAGCTGGTTGTTTAATTTCCATAACTTTGTGTAGATTGGAGAGTTCCTCTTGGAGTTGATTTCCAGTTTTATTCCACTGTGATCTAAGAAGATACATGGTATGATTTTCATTTTTCTGGATTTCCCAAGTCTTGTTTTGAGGCCTAACATATGATCAATCTTGGAAGATGTCACATGAGCTGATGGGAAGAATGTATATTCTGCAGTTTTGGGGTAGAATCTTCTCTAAATGTGTGTTAACTCTGGCTGTTCTAGAGTCTCAATTAAGTTCATTGTTTCTTTGTTGGTTTTCTGCATTGATGATGTGTCCAATTCTGTCAGTTGAGTGTTGAAGTCCCTGGCTATTATGATGCTCTTGCTTATTTCTTTACTTAGATCTAATAGAATGAGGTTTATGAATCTGGGGTTCCTGAGTTAGGTGCATGTACATTTAGGATTGTTATATCTTCTTGCTGAATTCCTCCCTTTATTATTAGAAAATGACTTTTGGCTTTTTTAACCATAGTTGATTTAAAGTCTATTTTATCTGATATGGGAATAGCTATTCCTGCCCACTTCTGGCTTCCATTTGCATGGATTTTTTTTTCATCCCCTCACCTTGAATCTATGAGAGCACTTGCAAGTTAAATGGGTTTCATTGAGACAGCATATGTTTGGGTTGGGTTTTTTATCCATTTAGCCAATCTATATCTTTTAAGTGGAGCATTAAGACCATTTATGTTCAATGTTAGAATTGATAATGTGAGATGCTCTTTGTTTACCATGCTTAATGATAACTTGTTGCTTTATTTTCCCCCTTGTGCTACTATTTTATAAGAGCTGTGAGCTTTAACTTTCAGGTGTTTTTACATTGGTGGGTATCAATTATTCTGTTCCACGTATAGAGTACTTTTGAGCATTTCCTGTAGTGCAATTCTAGTGGTGACAAATTTCCTTAGCTTTTGCTTATCTGAGAAAGATTTTATTTCTCCTTCATTTATGAAACATAGTTTTGCAGGATACAAAATTCTTAGCTGGCAGTTATTCTGTTTAAGAAGCCTGAAAATGGGACTCCAGCCCCTTTTGGCTTATAAAGTCTCTGCTGAAAAGTCTACTGTTAATCTGATGGGTTTTCCTTTTTATAAGCTACCTGTTGCTTTCATCTTGTAGCTTGTAGGATTTTCTCCTTCATTTTGGCTTTGGCCAGACTGATGACTATGTGTCTTGTTGATGTCCTATTTGCTATGAATCCTCCAGGTGTTCGATGACCATCTTGTGTCTAGATATCTAAATCTCTTGGTCATACCAGAGAAGTTTTCCTCAGATATGTTTTCCATGCTTTTTCTTTTCTCCCTGAGGAATACCTGATTCTTATATGAGCTCATTTTACATAATCCCATATTTCTCTGAGTGATTGTTCATTCTTCTTTATTCTTTTTTCTACATTTTTGACTGACTAGGTTAATTTGAAAGCCTTGTCTTGAAGTTCTGAAATTTTGTTCTGCTTTGTCTAGTCTATTTTTAAAGGTTTCTGCTGTACTTTGAAAATTCCTAAATGAGTCTTTCAATTTCTTTAAGTTCTGTTATATCTTTCTTATGTTACCTATCTTTTTAGAGAACTTTTCATTCGTGTCTTGAATTATATTTGTTTTCTTTGTGTTGGTTTTTGAGTTTCTTATTAATTCCACTCACCTTATTTGCCATTCATATTCTGAATTCCATATCTGACATTTGAGAATTTCCTTTAGCTTGGGGTCTGTCCATTACTGGAAATCTATTATGATCCTTTGGGAGTACCAAAACCACTTGTTTTTTTTCATGTTTCCAGGGTTCTTAAGCTGGTTTCTTCTCATCTGAAACATCTCTCAGGTCAAGGCTGGTAAGTTTTCTATGTACCTATTTTTCTCTGTTGATAATTCCTCTGACTTAGTGAAAAGAAGGAGAGGTCTCTGGATGGTGCATTTGTGTCCCACCTGGGAGGGGACAGATAAACTGAGAGCCTGTAATGCAGTTATTCTCCTGCATCACACCATTTCCCTGTGGTTGTTACAGTCCAAGCCAGTGCTAGGGGATATGCGTGGGGAGTGGTGGGTTGGTCCCCAGGCCACTATTGGAAGCTTGGGCAGGGGACTGAGCAAGTCCCTCTCCATGGAGACAGTTGGTGTGGGAGTTTGCATTTGTTCTGCTGAGGTCCAAGCACAGTGGCGGTACATGGAGGGGGTGGCTGCCAGTGAGCAGATCTGCATCTGTGTGAGGGGCAGTGCCACAGTGGCCAGGCAGTGTGGGGTGTGTGTGGGGTCACTGATGTGCATGGTGCATGGTGCTGCCAGACATGTAGTGGGGCTTCCAGGGTGAACAGGGCCATGGCCGTGGATGGGTCTGAAGTGGCTGGGCAGGTCTGTGTCCCTATTTCAATGGAGCTTTCAATCTGGTAAGGAAAATAGACAAAAAAGAAGCAAATAAGTGAAGGAAAGAGAATTTCAGAAAGAGTGAGCAGTAAGTATCAAGACTCTGAGGCAGGAATGTTTTTGGTGAATTGAGAATTCATAAGGTCTTAGTGGCCAAAGCAGAGCACTGAGATAAATTGTAGTTGAGGTTGGAGGTGTAGGCATAGAGGATAGATCAGGTAAAGCCTTGTAGGCAAGCCACAGTAAGGACTTAGAATTTTGTTTTAAATGTGATGAGATACCATAGGAGAATTTTAAGGAATGGTATAATTTGACTTGCATTTTTTAAAGAATCATTCTTGGCTCTATGTCGCAGGTAAAGAATATGGGGGAGGGGGTACAGAGTGAAAACACTGAAGTAGGAAATTCAGTTAGAGGTTATAGGGATGGTCTAAGCAGAGATGGTAATAGTTTTTCCTAGGGTGGTAGCCATGGAGGTTGTGTGCAAGAAGCCCAGAAATAATTAGAGCTAATTCTAAATAATTATTTGCATTGAAAATAAAATTAATAATAATCTGGAAGCAAATTCCAGATTATCTCCTAGAATTATACAACATAGCAGTAGTAGGAGAAAGGGGACCAAAGGAAGTGAAATTGATCAAAGACAACATACAGATGCTGGTTAATTCTAAGATTTAGGAGAAATTATATATAAAATGGTGGTTAAAGGGTAAATTCCTATGAGCAGAATAAAAATAGGATGTATAATTTCTAAGTTACTAAAATAAGAAAGGAAGCAGTTTAATTTTGTAAAAGGTGAAAAAGATAAAAAGTAGTAAATAATATAAAATCACAAAAATAAGTCCAATCACAATAAATATAAATAAATTAAATCCCCCTAATAAAATAAAGCCTGTGTCTAATTGGCCTTAAAAAAACCCCAGTTATATGCTTTTTAAAAGAGTAAAGGAAAATAAAATTACATTGGAACACAGTATCAGAACTACTTGGAAACTCAGTATCAGAATCACCTAGAAAAGGCATTACATAAGAATCAGGGGTGGACTTTGGGATAAAGGGCTTTCTTTTTTTAGGACCCTAGAAAGTTAAGCAGAGATGTCTGGCAAATCTGGGAACTAACGCTTGTGATTGCTTCTGGAGAAAACAATGGAATACTGAAGAATAGGGTAGAAGGTACATTTACTTCTACTCTTTACTATATGCATTTTTGTGCCCTTTCAAACTTTGCTTTTTTTTATGTATTTGTGTTTTTTATTTTTTATTTTTTTATTAATTGAGTATATTATTCACTCAGATAATTAATATATTTTAAAATATTTTAGGAAGGTTATCACACATATACAATTATGTGATTGATGACAAAGGTACAATTCAGTGGGGAAAGGATGATCTTTTGAATAAATGGTTATGGACCAATTGGATAACCATATAGAAAAAAAATGAACCCTGACCCTTTTTCACATTATACACAAAATTAATTCAAAATGGATCAAAGATTAAATGCAAAGGATAAAACAAAGGCAATGTTTTCTTTAATACAAAAAGCACTAACCATCAAAGAAGAGACTGGTAAAAGAGATTACATTAAAATTAAGAACTTCTCTTCATCAAAAGACATCATTAAGAGAGTTAGAAAACAATCTACGGATTAGGAGAAGAAAAATATAAAACAACTATTAACAAAGGATTTATATCCAAAATATATAAAGTACTACCATGTATCAATGAGACAACTCAATGTTTTTAAAAATGGACAAAAGATTCAAGTAGGCCCTTTGTAAATGTAGATATGTAATTAGCCAACAAGCATATGAAAAAAGATTCATTATTGCAGAGTCAAATCAAAAATAAAAATTTTTGAAAAAGAAAAATGATTCAATATTATTATTTATTAGGCAAATTAAAAGTATAATCAGATACTACTACATACTAAAATTTTCAAAATTTACACTACTACTACATTGCTGGTAAGTTGTAAATTGATACAACCACTCTGTCCTTCCCATTTCTTTCTCCCCTCTATCCATTAGCAACTTCTCATTCTGCCACAAAATTCCTTTGATTAGCATAAGATGAAAGATTTTTTTCCACACATATTTAATAATTTTTCTTTTCTAGTTCAACTGGTAAATATCAAGTACATAGTAACAACTAAATGGATAACTCTGTACCAGCCTCTTTCCTTGTCTATTAATTCTATCTTTACTTTCCTTGGTTCCTTACTACATGACAAAGTGATCTGCGTTTCTTCACCTATTCATAGGGGGAGCCTCAATTTATTATGTCCAGTTTAACATGTAAATAATTTGTGTATTGATGAGTGAATCACTAGAAGAGAGTACCCATGGAAAAATCTCCAAACACAGAAAACTTAAAATTTTTTATCAACTTCAAGGGGCTCTGCATATACTAATCATTCTATAAGTATGGAATGAAGTTGGCATGATTATGGTCAGAAAAAAACCAATGACCAGGATATTTAAGAAAGTGGAGTTGTTCTCACATTCTAAGTATGACAAGATAATGACCTTTTGATTTTTTCCTGAGTGTCCCATTGTATTTCATCATAGGTAACATGTTTCTTTCTTCTATTTTATATGCCCAGAGCAGGAAGTTTTTTAAAACTCCACTTCTTATTTTTCTCATTTTCCTCATAGTCATTACACATTTAAATCACTGTTTTCCATGGCCAGCGATTTCCCACTAGCCTCTCTTAAAAGTAGTCTGTGCTCTTCCAACCTTTTCTTTCCACAACACCCCTACAGTCAAATCAGAACTTTCAGGAGCTAGTGTTAACTCTTAGATTCGGTGCTTTCAAAATTCACTTTCAGGAAAAAGATTTGATAGAGAATTCACTTTTTTCCATAGGTAACTGCTTTAAGGAATTATCTTTTAAATCTTTTAAATTATGTTTTAAAATGAATTTCTGACAGTGGAATTTTAAAGTCTGACAAACTGGTAAGAAGGATGGTGGTTAGATTTTTAGGTTAGTAACCTTCCCTCTAACCTTCCCTCTGCCCCTTATAGCTATAGAACAAGATCTCTTTTCCAGTAAAGCTAGTTCTGTTTTCAACAGACTACAAAGTGTAGCTATCTGATCTGCCCTTAGTCCCATGTAACTTTGATCTATTTTCTTTCAGAGGTATCTTCCTCTCAAAAAGCCAGGAGGAACTGGCAAAGAGTTGAAAAGAGTTCTTTTTTTTTTTTTTTTCCACCCAGACTGAAATGACCTAAGTAGCAAGGACTGGGTGATCTCAGTTTCTCTGCAAAGTACAAAGTGTTGTTTTTCATGGCTGGTAGTAAACAAAGAACAGGATGCATCATTGGTAACACTTAACCAAAAAGAAGTCTTCAGTTTATGACCTATTGCCTAAATCAATGACAGCTTACAATGGACTTGTCTCTAAATGGGGCCCCTGAATATAATAAAATGTCAGCATTCACAACTTTTGTAAAAAGCATTAGCAGCTAAATAAGGTCTAATAATTGGATGCCTTTGCATTGAGTATGAAGAACATTTCTATTGTTGAATAAGAAGGAACATCATTTCAATAGTTTTTAACATACGGTGTTCAAAAGTTATAAACTGACTGTTTTAACATTTTAAAGTCAGTGCCTTGGTGTGGAAGGTATATAGCCCAAAGAAATCAATAACATTTTATATGATGTTAATATGTTGTCATTATTGAGGCTCAATAAAGATTAATAAGGGAGTGCTACAAGTAAGTAACCAATTTAAAAAAACTCATAGAGAGATGGTAGACTCTTTGGTGCACTAGTAAAGGTAGCTATAGAACTCTTTGAGGTTCTCATTAAATACAAACAATGCTCCATGGGTCTTTTTGTACAAATAATAAATTACCAAATAAACACCACTTATATGGGAATTAACATTAGCATCCCTATACCTAAGTCAAAATTGTACCACCCAAAAAGTATTATATGTTCCTACCTTCAATTTGTGTCGTTGACATAGCTTCTTGTTTTTATACAGACATTTGACATTCTGTATCTACATGGAACGAGTGAACTTATCCCAGGAATTGGTGGCCATGGCCTAAAGAACTAGTATGACAAAATGACTAACTATATTAATAATAATGATTGCAGATGCTACATACAAGTATACTATTTACTGTATCAGAAATTGCTTTAAGCCCTTAATGTATTTAGCTCATTTAATCCTTTCACAACTCTATAAGGTAATTATTATTCCCAATTTACAGAGAACAAATCTAAGGAACAACAAAGTAAAATCGTTCCTAACATTGCATAGCTAGGAACTGCCAGCATTTGAACCCAGGCACTCTGGCTTTCATTTGTAGTCTCCTGAACTCATTAGTCAATCAGTTATTCATTTATTCATCAAATATTTATCAAATATATACTATGTTCTCAGCACTATGGTAGGCTCCACGGTATATATGAATGAGTTATATCAGATATGGTACCTGTGCTCACAGACTGTAAGGTCCAGCAGTGAATATGAACATTAATCAATAACAACACAAACAAACGTAAAATTGCCATGTGACTGGTACACAAAGGAGGCATGTATGATGCCATGAGAATCAATCAGGAAAATTAGGGAAAGTTTTGTTGAGGAACTGACAAATGCACTAGATATGAAAGACGGTCAGACTTAAACTAGACAAAGAGGAAAAAGGGGTTTCAAGGCCGAGTAAACACCGCATACAAATCCTATGTGGTGAGTGGGAACAGAAAGAACACTAGTAATTGAAAAAAGTCCACTGTGTGGTGGGATCACAGAGAGCAAAAGGGAGAAGCATGCAAGACAAAAACTGGAAAGATTTTGTAGGCATGTTATGTATTTACCTTATTTTTCTAAGCACTGAAAATTTCAAATTGGGATAGAGGTGGTAGTGGAATTACAAATAGCTTTGCGTTTTTAAAAGACTGCTCTAACTTTAATGTTGACAATCAGATGAAAGAGGACCAATGGATATGAATAAATGAATTAAAAGGTTACTGTAACAGTCCAGGGAAGAGAGGACTAGACTGGAGTGATGATGTGATAAAGAGAAGTGGATTGACTCAAGCTATCGCAGACAGAAAAATCAATAGGGCTCTCTTGCGAAACGATCTAACCACATTTGGTTATGCACAACTATTTTGTTTTTGACAGAAAAAAATATCCACCAATTGTTGAGATAAGTGAAGGAGGTCGCTATTAACACTAAGAGTCAAAGAAATAAGTCTCAGGCCAAATTCTGTCATACAACAGATATTTTAAAAATACATAGTGGTTAACAGGGAAGCACACATACAACAGTTCATGTAATCTCTTCAATAAGCTCAGTTGAGCTCTGGCTCTGTGTTCTTTTATGTACCATGGCATATTAGTGATCTTTTGCTGCATAACGGATTACCCCAGAATTTAGTGACTTGAAACAACCATAAATATTTATTATCTCACAGTTTCTGTAGATCAGGGATTTGAGAACAACTTTGTTGGGTAGTTTTGGTTTAGGATATCTCTCATGAGTCAAGATGTTGGCAGGGGCTGTTGTTACCTGAAGTCTTGACTGGGACTGGAGGATCGGCTTTCAAGATGGCTCACTCACAAGTTAAACTATTGGCAAAAGACCTCAGTTCTTCCCCATGTGGACCTCTCCAAAAGGCTACTTGAATAGTTTCTCAACATGGTGACTATCTTCCTTCAGAACAGATAATCCAAAAGAAAACAAGGTAGAATCTGCAACGTCTTTTAAGGCTTAGCCTTAGAAGTCACATATCTTCATTTCCAGAATATCTTATTGATTATAGAGGTCAGCTCTATTTGATATAGGAGAGGATTACAGAAAGGGATAAACACTATGGATCATTGGTATTAGATCATTGAGGGCTAACTTGAAGGCTAGCTGTAACATATGATGACAACATGCATAAAAAATTAATTTAAGGCAGATGTAGCAATATTTTGAGGAAGGATTCAGGCAACCAGAATTCACTGAATCAATTGCTACATACTAGACCTTTGAGGGATTAAACCTTGGGTACCATTTATAAGGATACAGGTTATGGTGCTTAATAGCTTTTTATATCCTATTCTTCAAAGGTGGAATGTCTAAAATATATTAGCCAATCCACATATTTTGAACAATACTAATTTTGCCCATGAAAATGCATTCCATGCAGCCTGAACACCATAGCAAGACCCTGTCCCTACAAAAAATAGGGGATACACTCTGAGAAATGAATCATTGGGTAATTTTGTTGTGCAAAAATCACAGAGTGTACATAGACAAACCTAGATGATATAGCCTACTACACACCTAGGCTATATGTTATAGCCTATTGTTCCTGGGCTTTAGACCTATACAGCATGTTGCTGCACTGAATACTGTTCCTTCTATCTAACTGTATGTCCATACCCATTTAGCAACTTCTCTCTTCATCCTCCCACCTCCTTCCTACCCTTCCCAGCCTCTGGTAACCATCATTCTACTCTCTACCTCCATGAGATCAACTCTTTTAGCTCCTATATGTGAATAAGAATATGCAATATTTGTCTTTCTGCATGGCTTATTTCACGTAACATAATGACCTTCAGTTCTATCCATAGTGCTATAAATGACATAATTTCATTCTTTTTTATGGCCCAATAGTATTGAATGTGTATATATACATTTTCTTTATCTATTCACAATTCATCCATTGAGGGACAATTTAGGTTGATTCTATACCTCGACTATTATTAATACTGTTGCAAAAAACATGAGGGTACACATATCCCTTTGATGTACTGATTTCCCCTTTTTTGGATAAATACCCAGTAGTGGGATAGCTAGATCACATGGTAGTTCTATTTGTGGTTTTTTGAGAAACCTCCATATTGTTTTCCATAATGGCTGTACTAATTTACATTCCCACCAACAGTGTATAAGAGTTACTTTTTCTCCAAATCTTTGCTAGCATTTGTTATTTTTCATTTTTTTGATGATAGACTATTCTAAATGGGGTGAGGTGATTTCTTATGGTGATTTTGATTTGCATTTCCCTGATGATTAGAGATGTTGAGCATTTTTTTCATATACCTTTTAGCTATTTGTATATCATCTTTTGAGAAATGTCTATTCAGATCCTCTGCCCACTTTTTAATGGGATTATTTTTTGTTGTTGTTGTTTAAGATCATTGTATATTTTGGTTATTAGTCCATTGTCAAATGAATAGTTTGTGAATAGTTTCTTTCAAAAAACAGGTTGTCTCTTCATTTTGTTGACTGTAATCTTTGTTGTGCAGAAGCCTTTTAGTTTAAATATAGTTCCATTTGTCTATTTTTGCTTTTATTGCCTGTGCTTTTGAAGTCTTAGCCATAAAATCTTTGTCTAGACCAATATCCTAAAGCATTTCTCCTATGTTTTCTCTTGGTGGTTTTATAGTTTCAGGTCTTAAAGTCTTTAATCCATTTGGATTTAATTTTTTATATATAGTGAGAGATAGGAGTCAAATTTAGTTCTTCTGCATATGGATACTCAATTTTCCCAGTAACATTACTGAAGAGAGTGGCCTTTCCCCAATGTATGTCCTTGGCACCTTTGTCAAAAATCAGTTGGCTGTAGATGCATGGACTTACTTCTGAATTCTTTATTCTGTTCCATTGGTTTCTGTGTCTGTATTTACACTAGTACTACATTGTTTTGGTTATTATAGCTCTGTAGTATATTTTGAAGTCAAGTGGTGGGATGCCTCCAGCTTTGTTCTTTTTGCTCATCATTGCTTTGGCTATTAGGGGTCTTTCGTTGTTTCATAGAAATTTTAGGATTGTTTTGTATGAAGAATGTCATTGGTATTTTAATAGGAATTGCATTGGATCTATAGATTACTTTGGGTAGTATGGTCATTTTGACAATATTTATTATTCCTATCCATTGAGAATGGGATGTCTTTCCATTTGTGTGTGTCCTTTTCAATTTCTTTCATCAGTACTTTGTAGGTTTTGTTGTGGAGGTCTTTTATGTCCTTGGTTAAATTTATCACTAGGTGTCTTATTTTATTATTTTGTAGCTATTGTAAATGAGATTGCTTTCTTGATTTCTTTTTCAGCTAGTTTGTTATTTGTATATGGAAATGCTATTGATTTTTGTATGTTGATTTTATGTCCTGAAACTATATTGAATTTGTTTATCAGTTATAAGAGGTTTCTGGTGGAGTCCTTAGGTTTTTCTAAATATAAGATCATGTCATCTGCAAAGAGGGACAATTTAACTTTCTCTTTTCCAATTTGGATGCCTTTTAGTTCTTTTTCTTGCCTAATTTCTTTGGCTAGGATTTTCAGTACTACCTTGAATAAGAGTGGTTAAAGTGGGCATTCTTGTCTTGTTCCAGTTCTTAGATGAAAGGCTTTCAGCTTTCTCCTGTTCAGTGTGATGTTAGCTGTGGGTTTGTCATATATGGCCTTTATTATTTTGAGGGATGTTCCTTCTACTCCTAATTTGCTGAGAGTTTTTATTATCAAGGGATATTAAATTTTATCAAATGTTTTTTTGCATCTATTGAGATGAACATATGATTTTTGCTCTTCATTCTGTTGATGTGATGTATCACATCTTTTGATTTATGTATGTTGAACCACCCTTGCACTCCTAGGATAAATTCTGCTTGATCATGGTATATTATATTTTTGATGTGTTGTTGTAATTTTTTATTTATAAACTTTTTAATCTTTTGTAATGACACTTAGCTTAAAACACAAATATATTGTACGGTTGTACAAAAATATTTTCTTTCTTTACACATATCCTTATTCTATAAGGTTTTTTTTTTTTTTTTTTTTGAGACAGAGTCTTGCTCTGTCATCCACGCTGGAGTGCAGTGGTCTCATCATAGCTCACTGCAAGCTTGAACTTCTGGGCTCAAGTGATCCTCCTGACTCTGCCTCCCAAGTAGCTGGGTCTATAGGCGAGCACCACCATGCTTAGCTAATTTTTCTATTTTTTGTAGACACAGGGTCTCTCTCTTGCTCAGGATGGTCTCAAATTCCTGGCCTCAAGTGATCTTCCCGCTTTGGCCTCCCAAAGTGCTAGGATTACAGGCATGAGCCACTATGCCTGGCTGGCTTTTTTTTCTATTTTTTCTTTTTTTTTACTTTTAAAACTTTTTTCTTAAAAACTAAGACAAATGTGCACATTAGCCTAGGCCTACACAGGGTCAGGGTCATCAATATCACTGTCTTTCACCTCCATACCTTGTCCCACCCGAAGGTCTTCAGTGCATAGAGCTGTCATCTTTAATGATAATACCTTCTAGAATACCTCCCGAAGGAACTGCCTGAGGCTGTTTAACAGTTAACTTTTTTTATATAAATGGGAACAATATATTCCAAAATGATTAAAAATTATGGTATAGTAAATACACAAGCCAGTTACATTATGAAGTATTATGTACTGTACATAATTGTATGTGCCAGACTTTTATATGACTGGCAGTGCAGCAGGTTTGTTTACACCAGAATCATCACAAATATACATGTAATGCATTGCACTACGAGGTTATGATGGCTACAATGTCACTAGGCAATAGGAATTTTACAGCTCCATTATACTCTTTTGGGACCACTCCTGTATATGGGTCAGTCATTGATTGAAATGGCATTATGTGGGGCATGACTGCATAAATAAAAGTTAGCTTTGCCTAAAGTAACTTCCACATTTTACTATTCACTATTCACTTTTTTAAGGAGAAGTAAAATTATTCTGTCAAATAAGTACACCTCACACTCTTATTTCTATGGCATTCTTCAATAAGAAAAATGTTTCACGTGAAAAACATTCCATATTATAGATTATAAGACATGAAAAGTTCAAACATGAAAAAAGTCAATGAAAACAAAAATTGAATAAAGATACAAATTTCCGTGCTTTCCAGAACCTTAAAAGTAAACATACTAATTTATTTTTGGCATATAGTTCTATAAAATTTTATCATATGCAATAGATTAATGTAGTGATCACCACCATCAAGATACAGAACTATTTCATCACTCCAAACAAACTCCCTTATGCTACTTCTTCATAATTACACCTTCCTCTAACCCTAATCCCAGGCACCACTGATCTGTTCTCCATCACTAAAATTTTTCCATTTTAAGAATGTTATATGAACAGAATCATACAATATATAATCTTTTGAGATTTGCTTTGCTTGAATCCTTCAAGTGACTGCGAAGGTACTAATTTTGGGCCCTGTTTTATTTATTTATTTATTTTTGTAAATTTTAGTCATTTTTGTGTATGTGTACTGGTATCTCATGGCAGTTTTTGTTTTGTTTCGTTTTGAGACAGAGTCTCGCCCTGTCGCCCTGGGTAGAGTGCAGTGGCATCATCATAGCTCACTGCAACCTCAAAGTCTTGGGTTCAAGTGATCCTGCTGCAAGACCCGCCAGAGTAGCTGGGACTACAGGAGAACAACACAACACCTGGCTAATTTTTCTATTTTTATTAGAGATGGGGTTTCCCTCTTGCTTAGGCTGGTTTCAAACTCCTGAGCTCAAGCTATCCTCCTGCCTCTGCCTCCCAGAGTGCCAGGACTGCAGGCATGAGCCACCATGCTCAGCCTGGGCCCTGTTCTTTTAGAATGTGTTTCCTGACACTGAACTGAAATGGCCTATAAACAAGTGAACAAGTCTTAAGTGTTTTAACCTTGAGCTGAAATGGCTTACTGTAGCTCCTGCCAATGGGTCTAGTTCCATCCTCTGAGACCCTCCAGTAGACTTGTGGTCCCTTTTCCACATGGCAGAATGTCAGGTACTTGAAGACAGTCATCATGATCTCACAAATATATTCTAGGCTAACCATTCACTTGTTCTTTCACTCCTTCCTAAGATGAGCTTCTTTACCATTCTATTTGCTTTTATGTAAAACAGTCCGAGATCTCTTATGGTGCAAAATATTGAACAAAATATAGTAGTAATACAGAGTCTATACATTTTCCAATTATACACATCCACGGCAGGAAATAATGAAATGTCCTTGCCTTTGATTTAGTATATCATGAGTATTTCCTCAGATCATTAAAAAATATTTGTAAATGTATTTTTAAAATTTTAATCTGAATATTTCATTTTAAAATTGTGTTTATTTTTTGAATGTGTTACATGAATGTGGTACAAACTTCAAAATGTTGAAGACGTTTTAAAGTAAAAAACCATGACCCCCAGACTTCTAGTTGAATATAATATGCTATGCTATAAAAAATATATTTCAGAAACCCTTTTTTAGATACATAATTCTCTATGATTATGACATTCTATTATATGGCTATACCATCATTTTAATCATTCATCTTAAAATTTTTTTGCTATTATAAATAATTCTGTTATAAACTTCCTTATAACTTTATGAATATATTTGAGATTATTTCTTAAAGTAAATTCCTAGAAGAAAATTGCTGCATCAAATAGTACAGCAATTTGGCTTATACATAATAACTTTCCACAAAATTACTATTTTATGTTGCACCAGCAGTATATAAGTGTTCATTTGTGGCAAATTTTTTCCAGCTTATTAAATGTCTAAAGGTGTTCCACACATCCCGGTTCCCATCCATCTCATACAATTAAATGTAGATCAGGCTGGGCACGGTGGCTCACGCCTGTAATCCTAGCACTCTGGGAGGCCGAGGCGGGTGGATCGCTCGAGGTCAGGAGTTCGAGACCAGCCTGAGCAAGAGTGAGACTCTGTCTCTACTGAAAATAGAAAGAAATTATCTGGCCAACTAAAAAAAATATACATATAGAAAAAAATTAGCCGGGCATGGTGGCGCATGCCTGTAGTCCCAGCTACTCGGGAGGCCGAGGCAGGAGGATCGCTTAAGCCCAGGAGTTTGAGGTTGCTGTGAGCAAGGCTGACGCCACGGCACTCACTCTAGCCTGGGCAACAGAGTGAGACTCTGTCTCAAAAAAAAAAAAAAAATTGTAGATCATTGTTTTTTTATAATTTTTATTAAATACCTTATAATTAATATTTATATTATAGTATATTTTATCACTTACAGATCTGTTTTATTCACCAGATTTTAAACTCCTGCAGTTCAAGGACAATACCTTATTCATTTTTCTAAAGCCTAACATGGACATTTACACAGAGTAGATATTCCATAAATTTGTGACATCTAAATGAGTGAATAAACTTAAAAATCCCTACTAGTTTGTTGGATTCTGTCCATACACTCAAAATTTTATCAACTCCAATTATGCCCATTTAGAATTTAGCCCAGAGTCAACATCAAGCTGTTCTAAAGTTTGGAAAGCACCCTATCCTTCTCAACTTTGAATCAGGTAAAGATTTGGTAAATATGGGCTCTATATCTTCATTCAAGTCAATGAAATACAGTGTTGACCCAATAGGGACTGTGGATCTATACTAAAAAACCTTTGTAGAGGCTGACTGCCATCCAGGAGTCAGTACCCTTTGGGTGCTAAGTCTCTGAAGGTACTATCATCCAGCTTCCCTGTCACAACTTATGAGTATATGATGAAAAATGTCAATAATACTTCATGGGCCCAGATATATACAGCCTACTGCATTTTACTGGTGGACTAGCATAATGACCTTGTCAGGAAGAAAATTAAATTATACTGAAATAAATTATTGTTGGTAAACCCATACTATATTGCATTGATTATAGATGCTCCCAGAGTATCTCTTTCTCTTATGGATGGTCTCAGAGAGTCCTTTAATAATTCTTTTTAGATTCTTGCCTAGGATCAACATGGTCTTGACTGGAGATTATAGGTATCAGAAAATCTCAGTTGAATGAATAATGAATAATCTTTACTGGGGTCAAGTAAAGATTGAAGGGAGGTTTCCAAATGATATGAATTTCCATTTTATATCACTGGAACCCCTTTAGTTGTCCATGATCTTTTTTGTATTTCTGAAGATGTGAATATTTGGGACTACTGAAAAAGTCCTCTTTCCTATGAGTAGTTTGGATAGAATTGAGTAAAGTATCTGCTTGCAGACAGCTGTTATTCCTGCTCCAGATCAAGGGGGTGGAAAGTGGGAAGCATTTGTCAATCAAACAGAGACGCTGTCTCTGAGCACATGAAATACTCTTTGGGGGATCTTTGGATATTGGCTTGGCTGCCACATGGTTTCATGGTTCTGGTAACACATGGCAACCGTACCAGTTCTCTTTCAAACCTTGGTAATCTGTCAGAGCAGAGACTGTACTTTGTAATTCACTACCTCCACTCTGTTTCACATAGTCCCTCCAAAATGTCCCTCAAACCTTCTCCACCCTCCCACCATCTGTTTCATCAGCTCTTATTCCCTCCAATCCAGGAAAACCTAATTGTGATGGTTAATTTTATGTGTCAACTTTGACTGGGTTAAGAGGATATTCAGATAGCTGGTAAAACATTATTTCTGGGTGCCTCTGTGAGGGTGTTTCTGGAAGAAATTAGCATTTGAGTCAATTGGCTGAGTAAAGAATATCTGCTCTTATGACTCTGGGTGGGCATCATCCAATCTATCCTATCTACTTGGGGGCCGGCCCAAATACAACAAAAAAGGTAGAAGAGTGAATTTGCTCTTTTCTAGAGCTGCTATATCCATCTTCTCCTGCCTGTGGACATCAGAGCTTCTAGTTCTTGGGCCTTCAGACTCCAGGACTCACACCAGCACTATCCTCCCCATTCTCAGACTTTGAATTGGGGACTATATTATTGGCTCACTTGGTTCTCAGGCCTTTGAACTTGAATTACACTACTGGCTTTCCTGGTTCTCCAGCTTGCAGACAGAAGCTCTTGGGTCTCTACGATTGCATGAGCCAATTCCCAAAATAAAACTCCTATCTATCTATCTATAAAAAGAGAAACTGAGGCACAATAAATGTTTTTTTGTTTTTTGGAGATAGAGTCTCGCCCTGCTGCCCGGGCTAGAGTGCTGTGGCGTCACAATAAAGTTTTAAAGAGATTACTTGAGAAAGCAGCAACTTATGAATTGAGCAACTCCACACCAGAAGTGGTTTGGGAGCTCCACTGAGGGAATGCAGGTGGGAGACTTTTACGGGAGGAACGTGAAAGTAGAGCAAAAAAAATTTGATTGGTTACAGTTATACAGCTGCCTTATTGATCTCTCCCTTTAGAAAGTCCCTAGTTACAGAATTATAAGTTTGGCTACTTCTGATTGGTTGAGCGGAAGTTCTGCTTTTTAAAAAATATATTCATTTGTAACAAATAGCTCAGATTAAATTTCACCTGTGTTTGCAAATCAAGCAAGGTTAACTTATGAGCCCTAACTGGTTTTGTCTGCTCAGGGATTCTTCAGGCCCAGTATCCATTTTAATTTGCTTTAACAATATGTATATCCTATTGGTTTTGTTTCTCCGGAGAACCCTGACTAATATACAAGTCCATTAGAGATATTACTGAATTCTCTTTAAACTCCAATTTAACTTCGCAGGGCTACCATAACAAATGACCACAAACTGGTGGCTTAAAACAACAGAAATTTATTCTTTTGCAGTTCTGAGGCCATTAGTCTGAAATCAAGGTGTCAGCAATGCTGTATTTCCTCTGGAGGATCTAAGGGAGAGTCCATTCTTGGCTTCCTCCAGCTTCTGGTGGCTGTCAGAATTCCTTGATTTGTGACCACGTTACTCTAATCTCTGCCTCCATGGTCACATTGCCCCCTCCTCTTCCCTGTGTCTTTTCTGTCATATAACGATACATGTCATTGGATTTATAGCTGGCCAGATAATCCAGGATGATCTCTTCATCTCAAGATTCTTAACTACATCTGGAATTTTAGCATGAGTGACACCATTTTGGTTTGGTCCGGTAAGGCTTAGTGCAGGAGCTCAGTCCAAAACAATGGCCTCCCATAAATTTTAACAGTGTTAAAACAGAGAATTAAAACCTAGGTTTGCCTGACCCTACAAACACATGTTCTTTCTACTATGTCAACTCACTTTTCAAGTTTTCTTTGTAGAAAATGAAGCAAATAGTAGTTAGGGAAATCTGCTTTCTTTGTCAGTTCTAACCTTATACCAGAAGCTGCAAGTGGGCTTTTCCCTTCCTTGATCATCTCCTGGTTCTGAACAGAATTTTAAAAGGCCTGTTCTTTGTCCTCTTTTAGCATTTTTTTGCAAGTCTCACCTCATTTGGGAGCTTCAGGTTTCTTGACACTATCCTTTAGGGCCCATATTACCTTCTCATAATTATCCTTGGTATGTGGTTGCTTTCTCCCAAGGTTTCTGTCACTTCCAATTAGCCAAGCAATTCCTCCTTGTTGGTCAGAATTAGGTTCCCCAGTTGCTCTGCTAGGACATTAAATCATGAGAAAGGCATGTCAAACACTTGTCAGATGTTTTGATTTTCGCCCAATAAAACTTTTAAAAGGTGTCCAGCTATTTGAATTTTCATTTTTGATTGTTACATGGCTACAGGTATTGACAAATATTAATAGTACACTGTAGGGGACTGTGGTATCAATAATGAACCTTTTTATGAAGGATTACATGTGTCAGTACATGTTTGGAACCAGTATTAAACCTCTTGCATAAAACACCCTAAAGCAGTTCCAGCCTTCCCATTGTTTATATGCACCTGTGGGTATTTTCACACATTTCCATATCTTACCCCCTACTCAAGTTCATCGGGTAGAAGAACATTTTCTATTTCTAATAAATGAAGTTATTTGTATATTGCCTTTTGTGTATAATCCCAAAACAGAAAATGGGAAGTTGGGTGGAGAATGTCTCTGAGTAAAACATATGTCAGAAAGTCTATGAATTAAGATTATAGAGGGCTGTGAATTTGGTGGGAAAAATATTATAACCTTAATTTTTACTAACTTCTAAATGAAATTTAGCATTTCTTTCAACTGTGAGCATAGATAATAAACCACAATGTTATTAGATGTATTGGTGACTTTTTTACCTATAAAAATCACAAATATTTTCCTATCATGTCACTATAGTTGTAGATATCTCAAGATACAATTGGAGTTCATCACTTCAAAATTATACATATTATCAGATCCTCCACTAGATTTTGTTAGGTAATGCATTAATTAAAAAGAACATGTACAGTATACATTTGTTAAATAGTTTTATTACTGTATTTTAGTATGGTTTTATTTATAATCCTATGTATCATATCACCATATTGTCTTTGTTGGAAAATTTCTACTGGTTCAATTTCTTACATAGGTATCAGGCCATATTTTCTATTTCTTGTTGCATAACTTTTGAAAAGTTATATTTTTCTGGAAGCTATCTACTTCATTTATGTTTTCTAATTTATTATTATAAAGTTGTTCATGATTTCTCTTCAATCTCTACAGTATTTGTAGTAATGTCCTCATTTTCATTTCTAATATTCTTTATTTGTGTCTGCTCTTTCCTTCTTGGGTAATCTTGTCAAAGATTTGTAAATGTTATTAGTTTGTTAAAAGATACAATTTTTGGATATACCAAGCACCCAGATTGGGTCATTATATTAACATAGATATGTAACAAAACACCAAATTATACTCCATAAATATGTATAATTATAATGTGTCAATTTAAAGAAAATAAAAAACTTTATTTTTCTCTTCTATCTTCCATTCTTTCCTAATACCTTAGGTTAGATTATTGGCTCTTTAATTTTCACTCTTCCTTAATTTAAGTATTTAAGGTTATCAATATTTTTGAAGTACTGTTTTTGTTGCATTTTATAGCAAATATGTAGTATTTTTGTCATTGTTCAGTTCTGAATATGTATTTTCTATTTATCAGTGAGAATTCTTATTTGAATTTGACTCAACCTACATAGAAGAGGGTTTCTTATTTTCCAAATATATCATGTTTTCTAGATTTCTGTTGTTACTGATTTCTAGCTTAATTATATGGTGATTAGAAAATGATTTAAATAATGTCAATTTAAAAATTTTAAAAACTTTTATAGTTAATTTCTGTAAATGGTTCATGTGTACTTACAATATTTTTTTTACTTCTACTTTTAGTAACAATGGGCAAGGTAATTTAGACTAGTCTTTCTTATGAGAACAACTAGAAAAGCTGGACAAAATATAAAACAAAAATCTGAAGGCATTAGAGAGAGTGAAAAATCCAGAAGAAAAAACCAGAGTTGTTGAACTCAGCATTTATGATATCTTTTCCTCCAGGTTATTTGCTAATTCCTGAGATGATGGCTAAGAAGCTGGAGAGATCTTCTAACTCAAGGAGTTAAAAAGACAAAAATTGGAGTTCAGGGCCTGCTCTGGTAAACTCTGCAGGCTTTGAGTTAGGATCTCAAGGATCTACATCTTGAGAGAAATTATGAACTAAAAGTAGACCTGCCCAGATTCTAATCATCTCAATTACTAACTGGATTCAGATGATCTTAGATTACTAACACCCAAAGCCTCTGTCAGTAGACATGAATCCTTTCTTTATAAAATATTATCATATTGGACTTCAAGGTATAATTTCTTCATATACAATTCAAGCAAAATAGTTCTGATAGTCAATAAAAACAGCATAACATTAAATAACCAAATTTTATACTATATTTATAACGTAGTGTTTATAAAATAAACATAAATAAGATAAAAATAACATAACATAAAAGTAAAGGACATAAAAGACAATGTAATAAACAATGTCAATAAAGAAACAAAACAAGCACCAGATAATGGCAGACTCCATAGTTATTAGACACAGGCTTTAAAATAACTGTGATTAATATGTTTGAGAAAATAAAAGATCAGATTGAGACACTGGATAAATAATTACAAACAATAAAACAGAACCAAACAGAAATGCTTGAACTAACAACAACCAAAAAGCTAAATAAATGCTTCCACTGATATTTTAATAGCTTAGAAACTATTAAAAAGAAAATAGTGAACTGAAGGGGTAAGAACTATCCAGAATGAAACATAAAGAGAAAAAATATGAATGGAAAACATAAAGGATAAAGTGAAATAGTCTAATACACATATAAGTGGAGTACCTCAAGAAGAAGGGAAAGAAGAGAGAGAAAGGAGAAGCAAAAGCTGAGAATTTTCTAAGCAGTCTAAGGACATCAGATCAAGATTCAAGAAGCATTATAAACCTCAAAAAGAAAAGAAAAACAAAAAGCAAAGAAAAGCAACAAAAAGGGACATCAAACTTAAGACAAACATCTTAAAAGCAGCCAGAGGAAGAAAGAGATTACCTTTGAAGAGGCAAAAATAAAACTGACATTATTTCTCAGAAGAAATAATGGAAGCCAGTAGCAATGAAATGAATGTATCTTCAAAATAATAAAATAGCTGCTAATTTAGCAAAAATGTTCCTAAAAAATGAAAGCAAAATAAGACAGTTTCAAGATACAAAAATTTAGAGAACTTGTCACCAGCAGGCATTCACAAAAGAAAATACTAAAGTATGACCTTCAGGAAGAAGAAATAGGATCCCAGATGAATGCTCAGATACAAGGAATCACAAAGCAACATAGAACGGGGAAATGTGTGGGTAAATGTAAATGTACACTAATTGTATAAAAATAATAATGTCTTGAGAATTTAGGAAATACATATTAAGAATACACAACGTATATAACATGGGGTGTGGTAGAAATAATGTTGATGTATTCTCAAGTCCTTACATTGTCCAGGAAGAGATACAATACCAAATATTATATATCTTAGAAGTTGATGAACTAAGGTTCCATGTTTTAATACCTGAGGTTAAACTCTTAAAGGAATACTAGAAGATATATAACTGTCCAGCTTATGCGGTAGGAGAAATGGAATAATTAAAAATAACCAATCTAAAAGTCAAAAGAAGAAAAAATGAATATAGGGAAGGTAGGACAAATAAAAAAAGAGCAAATAATAATATACTTAAGTCCAAATATATTACATGTAAACAGACTATTCCAATTAAAAAACAAATATTATCAGAGTAGATTTTAAAATATATTGTTTTATATCACTCCTAAGGTTAAAATGTTCTAATTTTTTCCCACTGTGCTTAGAATAAAATCCAAGCTCTTTCCTGGCTTTCAAAGCTAACATGGTAAGTTACAGTGTTCTACTCTGTAGTCACTACGCTGCAACCATGCAGGCATTCTTGTAGCTGTTGAAATATCTCAAGCTAATTTTGCACTGTTGTCCCCCTGCAAGCAATGGTTTCCCCAATTTTTACCAAGATGGATTCTCGTCATTCAAATAGCAGCTTATGTGGTACTTTCTTAGCTTGCCTAAACCACATAATCTAAACAGTCATGTTTTTATTTCCTGCCTAGTACTTATCAGTTTCTTATATTTTTGTTTATTTATTATTACTACTAAAATGTAAATTCCCTGATAGGGACCATGTCTGCTTTATCCGACCTGGGCTGGTTGACCCCTCCTTCGGCAACCTGGTGGTCCCCTACTCCCGGGAGGTCACCATATTGATGCCAAACATAGTGCAGACACTGGATCGGCATAGTGCACTCTAGCCCTGGAACTCCTGGACTCAAGTGATCCTCCTACCTCAGCTTCTAGAGAGTAGCTGGGACTATAGATGCACACCACCATGTCTGGCACATGTCTGCTTTAATATACCAGTGTTTCCTCAGAGTGCAGAACAGTGACTGGTACACAGTTGATATTCAAGAAACATATAACGAATGAATAAGACTAATTTAGGTTTTAATCACATAAGTAATTTCATATTTTTTTTTATGGCTCTTGATGGTAGTGGTTGTTTAAAGACTCTCCTGATACCAAAAGGTATCAAATGGTATTAAGATCCCATTATGTATGTTAGTGGTTCTTGAAATTGTGCATTGTACAACTTGTGTAAAATTTTAATGGGTTATTCTACCAATTACTCAGATATATGGTATAATCCTAGGTACAACTACAGTAAGAAACATGGAAATAAAGAAAAAATTCAAAGGAAGTCTACTGAATTGTTAAAAGATTGCAATATATTTCTGAATAATATTTTTTTCTAAACTAATTTTGAATATAAAAAACAAACTGTCATACATTCTTTGCTTCAGTAAAACAAAATGTGCAAATTTAAAAATCCCAAGTACAGAAAGGTTGTTTTAGAGCGTTAATGCCAGGAGTGGTGACATATTTTGGTTACTTTTTACACTTTGTGCTTAGGATTTTTTTCATGTCAAAGTAATTGTCCTGGGTACAATTTTACATCCTGCTGTAGCTTAGTTTGGGGTACTTTAATAAAACTACCATAAATGGGTGACTTAAATAACAGAAACTTACTTCTCAGAGTTCTGGAGGTTGGGAAGTCAGAGATCAGGGTGTCAGCATGATCAAGTCTAGAGCAGGCCCTCTTCCTGTTTTGTAGTCGGCTGCCTTCTTGCGATCTCTTCACATGGTGGAAAGCAGAGCAAGGAGGGAGCAAGCTTTCTGGTATTTCTTCTTTAAAGGCACCAACCCCATCAATGAGGGCTCCACCAAGATGACTTATCACCTCCCAAGGGCCCCACCTACTAATTCTATGCCATTGAGCATTAAGGTTTCAACACATGAATTTCGGGGGTATAGAAATAGTCTATAAATGTTCTTTTAACTTAGAAAATAAACATCTTCCATTTGAAAGATTAATCTAACAGCTTTTTAAAAGAACTAGATAATATTCCACTAAGCATATATAACACAATTGACCAATCTTATTGTTGTACATAAGATTGTTCCTAACTTTATTACCATTATAAGTAGATAAGCATTGCTATAATTAACATCTTCATCCATAAAGCTTTTTTTTTTTTTTTTTTTTTTTCAGACAGGGTCTCACTTTGTCGCCCAGGCTGGAGTGCAGTGGTTCCATCACAGCTCACCACAGCCTCAAAGTCCTGGGCTTGTGATCCTCCCATCTCAGACTTCCAAGTAGCCAGGACTAGAGGTGTGCACCACCATGCCCAGCTAATTTTTATCTTTTGAAGAGATGGGGTCTTGTTGTGTGGCTCAGGCTGGTCTCGAACTCCTGGCCTCAAGTGATGCTCCTGCCTTGGCCTTCCAAAGTGCTTGGATTACAGGCAGGAGCCACCATGCCTGGCCCATAAAGCATTTTAGGGGTAATTTAAAGGAGTATTTCTGTCCATCACATTCATTTAAATAATATTTCTTAACGGGAGGGTGAGCAAAAAACAAAACAAAAACAAGGTCCCAGCTCTTGAGTCATTTATAATCTAATTAGGAAAACAAAATATACAGTAGGCAAAAATTACAAAGAAAGCATATAATATTCACACTTATGAAGCAAAACTAGCAGAAATTATTAGAGGAGAAACTAATCAGAACATTTTGTGAAAAACATGGTTGAAAGAGTTCCAAGTCAGTGTGGTTGCTGTCAGAGGAGGTAACTTTTTGTTGGTGCTTGTAAGTATTTTGAGAACAGTTGTCACTCAGGACATTCAACTCATCACAAAGCCCTATGGTAAGCAAACAAGACTTTTCTCAAGGATTACCCTCCTAACTCCCTTGCCAAAACTACTAAATTTATTTTTAATCTCCATCACCTATATCTTTTGTTCACTTTCATAATTCTCCCCTTTCTTTGTATCTTTGTCAAAGACCACTACCTATTTTAAGCAATGGAAACAGGCAAATTCCTCTACTTCAAGGCAGGCAACCAATAGAAAACATTATTCTATAGGATAAAAAAGACTGGGCAACACCGCTTTAAAACATACATGCATTTTAATCATTAAAAAAACAGTACTTACGTAACAGATTTTTCACACTGTAACAAAGACAACTGTTATTAAAGGTATTAAACAAGGGTTATTTATCAACTTGCTATATACCAAATAAGGAACATAGAACCTGTGATCTATTAAAAATGATAAGCAGATAACAAAAACTGACTGTGATTTCTTTTCATGGTTTTAGTCTGGCAGGAATGGATTCCATCCTGATATTAATTCCAGTTTTACTGTCACATAGAAGGAGATGCTTTGTGAACCTCAATGAGGCTGCCAGGTTTAGGACAGATGTAAGAACCACAGTGTCATAAATGAAAGAGTAAGACTTCACAGGATGTGTTGTCTCTGACAGGCTGATAGCCACTTTCCTTCTCCACCTTTTCTTCCTCAAGGATAGCAGCTGCTTCCCACAGATACAGTACCAGACAATTCCAATCCTTCTCTACTACACTAACCATTTGCAGATGCCTTGGGGCTAGTCTATTTACAACCTTGTCCCCATAATGCAGAAGTGGAACCCTCAGGGAAGTTCTGGATTCATGCTTAGCAGGATCTGTTTCACAAACCATTCCCCAGCCCCACCCCACCTCCAGCTGTTTCTGTCAATACTTATGATTCCTATATCTCCTTTCTCATGCTATTGACACACAAAATTTAAAGTAAAAGACTACACATACTCACTCATATATTCAGTCTCTGTTCCCCTTTTCTAATATAAAGCAACTGCCCTAGGCATGCTTATTTGGGATGTCTCAGAACCCTGATTCCCTGGGTCTTTGGACCATTTATAGTTTGGATACCATTCCCTCCAGCTACTTTGATAAAGAGGGTGAAACTTAACATCCATAGCTACCCCTGCCTGCTCAACCTTCTCAACTTTTGAAGCTGCTTCGTTTCAACCTCCCCAATTCCAACTTCATTACATAACTTGACACTACGGCAAAAAAAAAACCAAAAAAAAAAAAAAAAAACTCATGGATGAAATTACAGATAGCCACGACTTAAGTAAGGATCCCTAAATTGTGAGACATAGTTCTGGGCTGACGGTGTTCTGTATATCCATTTCAAGCCTGCCTACAGTACTATGTCTCATTATAATCAAATAAAAGTCAGGAAAAGTTGAGTGGTATAGATTTTGGAAACAACACAAAATTAAGAGGTGTATGGGTTTCATTTCTTTCCATTTTTTTTTTTTTAAACTAAAAGGAAACCTTCCATATTGGAGGTACTAAACACGCAGAATTTTCTTCCTGGTTTGTGTCTGCTCTTGGTAGATGTCCTTCTGGCTTCAGCTGGTATCTGTGAATAGTGAAGAAACTTCTCACGACCAGATTCCACTGCCCTGAGGTAGGGTAGAGCTGGGGAACTCATTAAGATAGGGCACAGAAACGACAAAGGGACAGATCTACGGAGACGAGGAAAGACTCAAAGAAGGGGCCGAATCAGGAAAATGAAAGGGTAAAAAGAGAAAAAGCATTGGCTAAGTGAGACAATTACAGTGCTGTCTCAGCACGAGCAGGGCGTAACTGTTGTCCTCACCCTCACTAAATCCTCTGGGTCTGGGGTCGACTCCCACCCCAGCCATCAACCTGTGCCTCCACCACCTTCCAGCCTGAGGATGCGCTCCTGCCGCAAGAACCCAACCTACCTCAGGATCCTCGCAGGCGCAGCAACGCCGCTCCGCCCGCCCACCCACCTGCGCCGCGCCTGCGCCTCCCCCGCGCGCTCTCAAGGTCAGCGCCGCCCCGAGCCCCTAACTTAGCACCCACGGAAGCTGCTTTAGTTTAGAGGACGTCCTGCGTATCCCCACCTCTGCGTGGCGTGAGGTCGACGGCGTTGAGGAGAGGGAGGAACTTCCTGTCCCGCGCGGGCAGAACTTCCGGCAGAACCGGAAGATCCGCTCCCTCGCGGTTTCCAAAGGCTCTGGGCTGCAGGACGCGGAGGTGAGGTCCGGGACGGTTCCGGTGACTCCAGGGTGTCTGGCCCACGACCTAGCCTAGGCGTCATGGTGAGTCCTTCGGTGAGGGCAGAGTGACAAAAGTGGGGAGGAAACGGCCAGGAGATCAGTTTTTTGAAAAGAGCGGGTCGGGTGCTCTGCTCAGAATGGAGCGGGCTGGAGCGTTGGGATGAGCTGCTGGGCTCGACCCACCGCTTGCCCCAGAGTGCTTGAGCCCCGGAGGAAGCAGCATCCGCCCTGCCCGGCCGCGAGACTAGCGGGACGGAGGTGGAGGCGAATCTGTCAGGGAGTGTGGAGTAGGTAGCCTACCTGTTCGTGGCCCATTCACTCTGTGTGGCCTGTGGCGCCAGGTGGTCTGTGTTGACCTTGCCCGGGCGATCACCTCTCCGCCACCTTTCTCAGCCGCAGGGCAGTGGCCAAGAACTTATGATCCTAGAAATGTTTTTAACCTCTCCAAGTGGACACAGAGGGTCCCCTTGGAGAGGGCCAACACCTGTCATTTAAACGGCAAAGTCAGCTTATCGTTCAAACTCAATCACTTCAGGATTGGAAAGGGTGTCAAATAAAAAATCCGAATTTAGTAAGGACATACTTTATTAGAAAGGAACTACTGCAGTAGGGGGAATGCCCTGACCATAAGATCTGCAGGCGTCTCAAAGGTTAGGTTAAAAACGCTTTTTCTTTTATAGGGAGGGGTAAGTAAGTCTAGAAAGAACCGGATGTGGGGAAGTAGGTTGCAAGGGTGGTATAACCAGAGAATATTTTACTCTGAGGCCAACCTATTATGAGAAGGAGCTGTTCAGGAGGGTTTATACATAAGGGAGGTTTGTATATGCTGTTTCAGGCTGAGGGTAGGCCGAAGTTCAGAGACCTAGGGGAAGCGAATCTTAAAGTTTGGTTAATAAGCATTTTGTTACTATTGATCTGTGGGGACAACTAGTTCAGCAAGTCATTTATGAGGCAGAGAATGGGAATTTGAAGGGTTAGATCTGGCCTTGTCATAAGTAAACAAGGGATGGTGGTGGGAATTTAATCTAAGCTAAGTGAGATTAATCTGAATTCTATGGGGAGCAATGATTTTTTGTAGTAGGCCCAGAATACAAAAGGGGGAGTGGCAGAGTTCTTAACCTTGGCTGTTTTTCAAGATCACAGGACTCTGGTAAAGTTCAACATTGTCATTTTCTTAACTACATAAAAGATTTCAAACCTACATCTACAGGGGCTTCTGTCTTGGAATTCAGCTTCGTTTTGCCATACATTTTCAGGGCCAAATATTGCAACATTCAGTTATTGTGTGAGATGATTGGCTTTTGAATGACTTTCAGAAACTTAACTGAGTGTAAAACAAGGACCTGCAAAATAATGTAGTTCCTGGTGCACTCTATCAAATAACCTATCTCTTTGAAGACTGTGTTTTTATTTTTTTCCAAACCTCAGTATTCATTAAGGGAATTTTCTTTTTTTTCCTTTGTATTAGTGAGTGTAGACAAAGATGAGGAACAATAGAACTGGAAAGAAGCAAAGCCCAATCACTCGCCCCCTACCCACCTAAAACTCATATCTCCATTTCTTAAATTTAAGCTCAATTTTTGACTTCTTGTTCTGAAAAGTTGAAGATAAAGTATAATTAAAATCCTTAAATGCAACGTAGTTAAAGCGAAGCTGAATGTGAACTTGTTCCCAGTATTCTGGAATACTAAAAGTAGAATCCGTCTCCTGCCAGCTCAAAAGAGGTAGTTATGTTAGAAACTAATGTAATTTCATGCTGTTTCTCCAAATGTCACTTTAGAACAAGCTACCAGGGGCCAGATAGTTGGCTCTCTGCATTCTGGCATTGCTTTTATTTCTGAGTTAATTACTTGACTAAGTTTTATCTTTCCCAGCTATGAAATTGGTGATGTCTGTATATGCAGGTGTGGTCAATGCTTGAAATTTTCCACGAGAAAGGATTTAACCATTAAATAAAGAGAACGTGGGCTGAATTTATTTAAGATTCAGCTTAGTTGAAATCAGAACTTCTTTTGCATTAGTTGAGCTTAATGATATAATGGAAAGAACCTTAGACTTGAACTCAGAAGACGGAGATTCTGCCCATTATTATATGAATTTGGAAAAATCATTCAATTTTGATAAGAGTTCCAAATTCCTCCTAGATAAGAGAAGTGGGACTTAATGAGGATTAAATAACCTTCTTATTCTTACATTATGGTTCTATAACTCAGAACTTTTCAGTATAGGTACATATTTCTGATTAAATTAAATTTAGTCTGATTTCCGCTAGGTTTTTTTTCTTGGCCATTTTGGTTTAAGTTTGATTTTGTTCATCATTCCTCTTTTCATTTTTTCTTACATCGTGTAGTTAATAATTGAAATCTTTGTCCATATGTTTGGCCAAGTATTTTACTACTGTCTTGAATACTACTCCAGAATGGAAAACATCTCTTGGAACATTTTCATTTTACTTTGGTTTTAATCAATTATAAACTCATTCTGCTCTCTCATTCTCTGATAAATTATGTAGACCAGAACTCAATAGATGTCTGTGCATAAGATTCTTATATTGTGAGCAAATGACCAAAGGATTATAAACCAGACTAAAAATACTGAGTTTACTCTGAATTTGTGTGCTTTCAAGTTGTGAAAATAGTGTTTAAGAAACTATACTGATGGAATAAAACCATTTGTTTTATTGTACTTTCCTTTTTGAAAATTACAGACCAACTTAAATCAGATAGAAATCTGTTTACTATTCAAGCTAATTTGTGGGAGAAAGGTAGGGTAGAGCTAGCTCCTGGAACTGTAGGTATCTCGTGGTTTGTTTTATCTATGTAGCATACTGTCATTTACAGCTGGGATTGAACTGTGGTCTGTTGGGGGTAAAAAAGGTCATACACCTCTGCCATAGTCAGTTGGAGTAAATGTAAAGATTTATTTTGGGGGGGAGTGTGGAGAGGAGTGTTGGGAAGAGATAATGTGGTAAATATTATAAGAGAAGTGCATGTAATATACTCAAAGAATACAGAGGAAAGACATTAATTCTAACTTCTGGGGGACTAGTCATGTAGTAGGTGACTTCAACTTAGTTTTGAAAAGTAGATTAAGATACTAGTTCTCAAACTTGAGCTTATGCAGCAATCACCTGTGATGCTTGATAAAAATGCTTACCAGGGCTTCCTTATTGGGGGGTGGAAATGAAGTTTTAGAATCTTATTTTTAATGAATTCTGCAGTTAAGTCTTTCTTCTTTTTTTAATTCTTATCCTGTACTGAATGCAGTTAAATCATGAGCTAGTAGGCCTTAAACCACTGTGAGAGGAAAATGCAGGCATAAGAGACTTTGATGGAAATATTGGAAGTCCCTTTGCTAGCTGAGTGATAATCAGACGTGTACAGTTTGAAGGATGGATTCTGGTCAGGTTTTAACAGTTAAGCACATACTGGCAGAGATTTGGGTTTCTTCCTGTTTCTCTGACTTCTTTTGACTTTTTTCCTTGATTGCTTCTTTCCTCAAGAGGCCTAATTGAAATAATATTGTAGACTGACTATTCTCTTGGTTGGTAATTTGGTTGATTCAAGGTTGTTTCTTAAGACTGGCTTTATACTTTGAGCTTTGATCCACTTTTTAAAAAATTTAGTTGTTTTGTTTGCACTGGAACAAATGCTTAAAATGAGTTAAGTTGATTTTGGAAAATCAGAAGGTATTCTTAAGTGTTCAGTTCTAAGAGAGAACTTATTATTTTCTTACTGTTGTAATGTGGTTTTCGCCATGTTACTAAGTTAAAAATGAACACAGCTTGTCCCAGAGGAACTTGGCAGAAATGGATTTAAGTGTAAACTGCCTTCCTACTCTTTCTATACCATCTACCCTTGAGTTATAGGAAAAAAAAAATTAAAGTCCTGGTGAAATGAGTATCTCTTGGTTTTGATTGAAATGATTGTACCTTTTGTTTCACCAGATAAACATTTTAAAAATTGTACTATTATCTCAAAGGTAGTTGTTCAAACATTCATTTATTTATTTTCCATTTATATTCCAGCTGTTCTTCTTGGCAACAGGGATATAACTGTTCATAAAACAGAAACAATCCCTGTGCTTATGGAGCTTATGTTTTATTGGGAGAGGCTGATGATAATCCACACATAAAGCAGAGTAAGGGGGATAGAAAATACCTACTTTAGATAGGGTATTTAGGGAAAGCCTCAATGAGGAGATAACATTATAACAAATTTGACATATATTTGATATATATATATTTGTCACATATATATTCATATTATGTGCTTAGTACCTATGAGTATAAATTTAACGGCACCCTAAAAAATTATTGTAGTACAGTATATCTGAAAAGCAAGCACAGAGCTCATACTGTTTTTAGTTGTATAAGTCTTAATAAACTTATTTATTGTCACCTTTCCAAACAGTAAACAGAAAAATAATAGAAATGTATTTTTTTAAAAAAAATCTATAGTAATAGGTGATAATGAAATTTTATTTAATAGATTTTTATTTGCCATGTTAAAAACACTTTTTTTGAATTCTTTATTTTTTTTTAGAACAGTTTAGGTTCACAGCAAAATTAAGAGGAAGATACAGAAATTTCCTGTATCCTCCCTGCCCTCACACATACATAGCCTCCCCCATTATCAACATCCTTCACCAGAGTGACACATTTCTTACAATTGATGAACATAAATTGACAGATCATAATCACCCAAAGTTCATAGTTTACACTGGGATTTGTTCTTGGTGTTGTATATTCTATGGGTTTGGACAGATGAGTAATGACATTATCTATCAATATAGTATCCTAGAGAGTATTTTTACTGCCCTAAAAGTCTTCTGTATTCTGCCTATTCATCCCTCCGCATCCCCAACCTCTGGCAACCACTGACTTTTTTACGTTTTGCATGATTTCATCTTTTCTAGAATGTCATAGTGGAATTATCCAGTATGTAGTCTTTTCAGATTGGCTTCTTTTGCTTAGGAATATGCATTGAAGATTCTTCCATGCCTTTTTGTGGCTTGATAGCTCATTTCTTTATACAGCTGGATAATATTCCATTGTCTGAATGTACTACAGTGTATCCATTCACTGAAGGACATCGTGTTTGCTTCCAAGTTTTGGCACTTGTGAATAAAACTGCTGTAAATATCCACGTGCAGGTTTTGTGTCGATAGAAGTTTTTAACTCCTTTGGGTAAATACTAAGAAGTAAAATTGCTGGATCATATGGTAAGACTATATTTAGTTTTATAAGAAACCACCAAACTGCCTTCCAAAGTGGCTGTACCATTTTGCATTCCCCAGCAATGAATGAGAGTTCCTGTTGCTCCACATTCTTGCCAGTATTTGTTGTTGTCAGTGTTCTGGGTTTTGGCCATTCTAATAGGTGTATAATGGTATCTCATTGTTTTAATATGTATTTCCCTGATGACATATGATGTAGAACATCTTTTCATATGCTTATTTGCCATCTATATATCTTTGGTGAAGGTCTTTGGCCCATTTTTTAATAAGGTTGTTTGTTTTCCTATTGTCGAGTTTTAAGAGTTCTTTGTGTATTTTGTATAACAACGCTTATCAGATATGTCTTTTGCAAATATTTTCTCCTAGTCTGGGTTGTGTTCTCATTTTCTTGACATTGTCTTTCACAGAGCAGAAGATTTTAATATTAATGGAGTCCAGCTTATCAACTATTTCATGGGTTTTGCATTTGGTGTTGTATGTAAAAAGTCATTGCCTTATCCACGGTCATCTAGGTTTTCTCCTGTGTTATCTTCCAGGACTTTTATAATTTTGTATTTTATATTTAGGGATATGATCCATTTGAGTTAATTTTTGTGAAGGGTGTAAGGTCTGTATCTAGATTAAATTTTTTGCATGTGAGTGTTCAGTTGTTCCAGCACCATTTGTTGAAAAGACTATCTTTTCTTCATTGTATTGCCTTTACCCCTTTGTCAAAGATTACTTGGCTATATTTATGTGGGTCTATTTCTGGCCTCTCTGTTCTGTTCCACTGATCTGTTTCCTCTTTCACCAGTAACATACTGTCTTGCTTTTCCAAATAAGCTTTAGAATTAGTTTTCTTGATAGCTACGAAATAGCTTGCTGGGATTTTGATGGGGATTGCATTGAATCATACAGTAGATCAAGTTGGGAAGGACTGACATCTTGACAATATTGAATCTTCTTTTTCATGAACATTTAGTATCTCTTCCATTTATTTAGTTCTTTGATTTCAGCCATCAGAGTTTTATAGTTTTGCTCATATAGATCTTGTGCCTGTTTTGTTAGATTTAACCTAAGTATTCGTTTTTTTGGATGCTAATGTAAAGGGTATTATATTTTTAATTTAAAATTCAATTTGTTCATTGCTGCTCTAGGAAAGTGATTGACTTTTGTACTTTTGTATATTAACCTTGTATCCTGCAGCCTCACAATAATCACTTAATAATTCCAGGATATGCCACAAGTTTTTACTCTTTTATTACGGTTCTTACAGAATATAACTTATTTACCCCAAAGATCCTGATTTTTACATTCATATCTTTTATTGTATAAAACAATTCTGTTATTAAAATAGATTAAATATCTTTTGCATTTTGGTCAAAACTGTAAGATTTGAACAAAATAGTTCAAATTCTTATGATTTGTGGGAATATGAATTTAAGTAATGGTGTTCCATGACTAGAACCATTTGTTTCTGTATTCAGCCTTACTCAAAAAAGAAACCATGACATTTTTTCTCAAAAGTTTTGAGAAAACAATTTCAACTTTTACTACTTTGATATTGAGACTAAGGATCTTAAAATCTGATTATAATTTTTTAAATAAAATCTTTGATCAAGATATCATGAAAACAAATCTGCTTATACACAGGTATTTCTAAAAATGACTTTTTGAAATGTAAAATAAGCTTATGGTATTGAAAGTCCTTGAACTAGAACTTGACCTTTATAGTTTTCAGTCAAGATTCTGTGACTCTGAATATGTGAATTTGTAAATACTGTTGATATACATTTAGTTGAATGTACATTGGGGGGTATAAAGGGAGGAATATTCAATTTATGGGTATTTAGGAAGGGTTTCACAAAGAAAGGCCAGTTGGACTAGACCTTTAAGGGTAAGTAAAAATGTGTCAGATGGATAAGAAATTGAATTTTACTTTTCCTCAATAATAACTACATTTATTTATCAGTTAATATTTATCAGGTATTATTCTAAGCTCTACTAATATTAACTCATTTTATGCAGTAGTTAAATCCTGTTTTTTTTTTTAACCTCCATTCTACAGATGTAGAAAATGGCAGCACAGCAAGATTTTGTACAAAGTCACACAGGTGGTGATGACAAAATTTGACTTCTAACCAGGTTTCTTGGCTACTGTGCTATTGTGCCACTCTGATTGTAGTTTATCTTAGATAAGTTTCAACTTATGGAAGGATTGAATTTCGGAAGTTCAATCCAGTGTTTGAAATTCAAAAACATTTTTCTATAGTTAGTGATGATATTTCTAGAAAATCTTCCCCAAACCTAGTTAACACCTGATATTTAATATATCTTATGTAGTATTAGAGAAATTAATCATGTTAGGCATAGCAGTACTGATTGACATTTCTGACACAGGTGCTAAACACATCTGCCACTGGTGCAGTAAGTCACAAGATTCCTTCATATTCCTTCTGCCTTAACTGCACCAGTTAAGGTACTTCTTCACACCAAAGCATTAGTTTTCCTTAGGCCTGAGGACAGACTTGTAACACTCACTGATGAGGTGGAGAGCAATTGGAGAAATTGGCAGTCAGTTGTGAACTGGAATTTCTTGTCAGTGTAAACGTTTAGTGTGTCACATTGTTTCAAGTTTGTCTCACTGTTCTCCCATTTCTTTTCCTGAGTGCTCTAAGGACTGGCTTGCTCCCTTTCTTTCCACTTGGACTACCTGATGTTTGCAACTAGAACTTTGTTTCCTCCCCAAGTTGCAAAGAAGTACGTAATCTTGTTAGAGTTCCTTGCCTTCCTTCCCATATGTTCAGCAGACAGTCCCTTTAAAGGTTTTTACTGCTAGGAGAATTTTCAAAGGTCATCATCCCATGTTACTTCTTCACAGCCATCAACTGTTTATTAATTTACTTATTACAGAGATCCTCTAGAGGAAAAATAGGTGATAATGGTAGGATCTTTGCAATAAATTTTGTAAGTAGAGAGGTTTGGATTGTGAAGAAGATATGAGATAAACACTTTTCTCCACTGTGTAAAAGTGGCTTATGAAGAAGGAGCTTCAACAAGTTGTTCTCCATTTTATAAATATATGATTATGGACTATCAACAGTTAATGCTGTGAATACTTGACACTATAAGGCTATGGCTGTTTTTCTTTTTTGAATAAGGTTAATACTTTTATCTTTGATTAATAATTAGAAGCCCTTTGAAATATTAATCTGGATTGCTTATTTCTTTATATAGCTATTGTATGCCTGCTCTTTACACAGTGCTTAACTGATTTTTGTTATCTTTTACCTGGTGGTTGCCACTGTTGGTTCCAGTGCACTGATCCACTTAGAAAAAGCAATGTCATAGTGTCCTGCTTCCTTTTTCTAAAAGAAAAGTCATACAGGAAGATTCTGTTCCACCAAAGCCAAAACTTCATTAACTTGAATGTTTATTAAGCATTTTTATCATTCAGAAAATTTTGGCCATTTTTATGAAGAGTATAAATAATTGATTACAAAATAGTTCAAATTCTTATGATTTGTGGGGATATGAATTTAAGTAATGGTGTTCCATGACTAGAACCATTTGTTTCTGTGTTAAGCCTTACTCAAAAAAGAAACCATGACATTTTTTCTCAAAAGTTTTTCTTTTATTAGTAAATTCATTACTAGAGTTTTATTTCTGTTTAAATTGATGCTTACTGACTTCCTCTTCCCTTCCCTGATTAGATTAATTAACATTAGAATAAAGAAGTCTCATCATATCCTTTAATGCCAGTTTAGTTACTTGGGTAGGATATTTCGTATCGAATATACCAGTCTTCTTTTTATTATAATCTTTAAGACAAGAAAAATAGAAAAGGGTCTGGAAAAGTGGAATTAGAAGTAATTGCCAACGAAATGTGTTTTCTAGTCAGTAGGGACAGATAAGAAAGCTTTGGAAACATTCATTGTAATGTAGATCATAACTTTAATTGAGACATATTCTTTAATATTAAAACTTTTCTAATTTGATTTCAGCCAACATTTATTGAATGCTTGTACTTGATTCTTACAGAGAGCTTCTCAATCATTCATATCAGAAGTGTTTAGGTCATCATAGTTCTTTCTCTTGATAGCCACTAAATAGAAAATTTGCAAATTATAAAGAAAATGAATCATTTTAAAAGAGAGAATTGGCCAAGTATCTGAGATAGATAAAAAAAAAAAAAAAAAGAAGTAGTGTAGAATTGTTGGCATTCACAAGTCTTTCCTGAGAGAAACTCCCACAAATCACTAATTGAGGTGAGACTAGTGGTGGGCTAGGTCTACTCTTTTACGTTAGATAATTTGGATATCCGATTTCCTTTCAGGTCTTGCAAGTATTAACTCATTTAATCCTTATGTGGAAAGATTATTATTCATTGCCATTAGCAATAACTACACATCACAGGCTTTTACGGTGGTTTAGAAATGTTAAATCTGTGAATGCCAATGATTAATTGTATATTTAGTTAAAATATTGCAATCATAGGCAATAAGATCTGCTTGGGAGTTTGGAGATCATGTGCCAACTCTTGTCATTTTGTAAATAAGGAATGAATCCCAGAGAGAGCTTATCTAATTGCTGTGTATCTAGTTAGTGACAGAACTACTTCGATCCTAGTGTGTTCAATTATTCAACACATTAAAATTTTCTCAATGAATGCATTTACCTAATAGTTAACATTAGGGGTATTGGAGATTCTTGGCATTTGTATATGGCTTAAAATTTAGAATTGAAAATTTTATTTTAAATTTGTTTAATGAAGCTTTATTAGTGCACTTACCAAAGTAGTGTTTTTTAGTTTGCTTAAAAGAAAGTATTTGTAACAGAAAGCTATTCATTTAATTGAGAGGATTATCTTGTAGAAACAGATATATGTCTTTCTTTGCGATATGTAGAAAGCACAATATATTATTTTTTGCTCTTAAAGCAAATAATTTTTCTTATGCTAAAGTTCAGTGCTTGACGCACTGTAGGAACCTGAATATAGTGAAGAACAGTGGGCAAATTTATGTTTTATTCTTTTATTTCATCAAAAGGTGAATATTTTTTCAACCTGCGTTGAAAACCTGCCATGCTAGGACTGTTCTGGGAATGGAGGTGGGGCTGAAGAAATGAGATGAATACGGTTTTAGTGGGGGAGAGACCCTTAAATTGGTGGTCACAGTTAAGCATGATAAAGGTTATTTTGGAGTTATGCATATGTTTTTTAGTAGAAGCTGGAAAGTCTAGGAACATTTGAATGGTGAAGACTGGGAATTGGTCTGAACAAGATGATTTGTTCAAATACGTCTTTTAATTTATTGGTTTTGGCTGATAGCTTCTTTAATATAGAGCTGTAGGGATATTTTCTACAATGGTCAGAAAATACAGTTAAGGAAAAGTAGCAGAATTTAGGATGCCTTCTTTCATTGAACCTTTTATTTGTTACTTATCAGTACTATAATGAAACATTTATGCATATGTTGGCCAGAGATGATGTGGCTTGATAACATCTTTAAAAATACTTTATTCTTTGTCAACTTTTTAGTGACTGTGGTATAACTTTATATGAGATATTGCATTATTTATTCAACCTCCTGTAACTGAGGAAAGTTATCTTTTAAAATAAACAACTATTAATTTCAACAATATGTTAAAATGGTTTATGAATTATATTTAATTAAAATGTCCTCTGTTCTTGTGAAAAAGTATCTTTATCCTTGTTTTCTATTTGTTGTTGGTCTTCCATTTGCCTTATCAATGTATATTGAGGAAAATGTCTTATTTCTAAATTTAATCAAATTCTGATAAATGACTGTATTATCATCTTCACCACAGAGTCTGGAGCTGCTATTTTTTTATTGTACTTATATCAAATTCATGCATTCTACTATGTTGTAATTCAAATCCTTGAGAAATTTAGAATGTATTTAGGCATTTTATTGAGGACTTACTCATAGTTTAAAATAAATTTCTTGTTTTTTCTGAATTAGAAAATAGCAAAAAATTTATGCTTGTACTTTTTACTTTAAAGAAATTAAAAGCATATTTTGTGCTGTGAAACTTTGGTGCCGACAAACCAAACTCATTCTGTAAACAATTAAATTTGAAAATCCATATGCTTAAGTTTGCATTAGAGTTGTTGATAATTATGTTTTATGTATATTTGTAGTATTAAGTTGAGCTATATGAAATGGTCATTTTTTTTAGGTCAAGACAGTTAAATACCAGCAATTTCATATGATTCAATCAATAAATCTGTATTAGATGTCACTAGGTAATCTTTAATTGCTTTCCTACCAAATTCTTCTATTATTTTCATTTCATATTAGGATAGACCCCCATTTCTTACTTCAGTCTAGTGTACTATGTCCGTAAGGGCTGCAGCTATGTTATAATACCGGATAGAGGCCAGGATAGCCCATATAATCAACCCTGGGATACGAGAGATGGTCTGTGGGACAAAATTCTCCTAGTCTGTTCATGATTGTTTTATTCATGCTTTTACCAGCTTTGGGATTATATGGAAGAATTTCTCTTTGGGATTAAATCTAGGCAGTTCTCAATCCTCTTAAAGAACCTATTGGAAATAACTATTTTCCAAAACCCAGTTTTGTTCTGTCAGTCATCCATGTTTATAATTTCATCAGACCTTTCTTCTTAAGTTTTTAGACCTCCACTCAGTCACATCGCCAGAGTGGTAATCCTGGTATTTATCTCATGACAGCTTTTTTTCCTCCTTCGAAGATCCTGACCTTGTTGTGATTACTTTTCAAGGACTTCTTGAAAACTTTGTCCACATTTGTGCTCTCTTTGGCTCTTTTGATTAGCCACTTAATCATCCGGATTTTCCTATTCTTGTAACCTTTTTAAGATCCTAAGTCTAGGTGAGTCATTTCTCTGATGTACCTAAGCTGCAGAATCATGCAGATCTGCAGTTGCTTGGCAATCATTCATTTAATTCCTGTGTTCCTTTTTTGCCCTAAGTCTCACAACTTTTAGCTGTCCGTTTCCCCACCTTTTCTTTTACAGCTTAACTCCTCATCCCACTGTAGTTCTTAGGGGATGATCTGAGGACTTTGAAATAATCTATGATGAGTTTTCCCAAATTAACTATATCTACTAGAGCAGGACATCCAGAATCTTAACCTAGTTTTTCTACTATCCTGGCCAAGTTCACCTAACCTGTGAAGACCTCAGTTTTCAAATTTAATACATCTCCATCCCTATATGTGCTTCCATTCAGTAGGACAGATGAGATCTCATAAAGTTGTACTTTATTCTTAAGTTTGGTCTCATTTGTTTGTTTCTTTTTTTTTTTTCTTTTGCCAGATCAATAGCTGCATAAAGCCTTCGTTCTTGTTTGTTTCTGATCCTTAAGTGCTTAAATTCCTACACTTCACTATTTAGCAACTCCCTAACAATGGTTCCTCCCCTTTTGCCTTAAGCACGTACATTTCCCCTTTATAAATATATATTTACACATTTATGTTTTCTAGCAACCATCAGATTTTTCTCATATTACTTAGTTTATCCAAGGAATAATTATGCCCATTATTTCCATTTTATCTTTACATAATCGCCTGAGTTTTATGCTAACCTGTGAAAACTTAACTTTGCAGAGATAATTACTAATCTCATGCCTAATTCCTTTTTTCCTCCTCTAAAAACTTTCTTAATTCCTTTTGATTTTTCTCCTGTTTTTGAAGCTGTTTTAGTTCAAGCTTTTATGGTATTGCTTAGACTGTTTCAGTGAATTTCTAGTTTAGTTCCTTGCTTCCAATTACTTTTACCCCTCCATTTTTTTTTCCATTATATTGGCAGAACCATTCTTCCAAAATACATTATTTGATTTGGTTACTTCCAGGCTTAAGATCCTGAGGATATTTCCAAGTAACTGCAGAAAAGTCCATTGTGTGTAACCAATACCAAAGTATAGCCAGGTGGAACTTCTCATTATTTCTGGATCATACCATTTGCTTTGTTTGTATAATTAGATATATCTGCCTAAACTTCTCCTTTCCTATTCTGACAGTGGAATACTTTTTAACCTTGTCTATTGTCACCTTTGTGAACCAGTCTTTCCCAGACTTTCTTTGTAGATTTAATCACTCCCTTATTTGGAGTGTTTCCATAACACTGACCTCTACAATACCACTTATCACATTTATTTGTAAGTGAAAGTGAGGGATGGTTAACACTGTAAGAGTTTGATAAAATCAACACGTGATGGAAAAATGAATTAAGTCCTCTTACCTTGAACTTAGATTTGAATTGGTTCCAGGACCTTTGATAGTCTAGTTGGTAGCGACATTTTTGTATTTGATATTTATATGTCAAAAGATAGAGTAATTTTTAGATAGGTTTTATCTAAAGAGAAAGTGTATCAATTGTAAAGAAGCTTTACCAGATGAAAGTCTAGAAAAACAGTTCAAATACCCAGAATGGAACATATTTACTTACCCAAAAGTTATTTGGGATTGAGAATATTTTACACTCTCTAGAGAAGTATTCTGTACATCTCGTCAGATGTTCATCCCTGCCTGAATGAAATATCCTTTGATGATACTTGTTGCTTTCTGCTCTAAATCACTACTTACCAAGCACTATGCTTCTAAGTTGGCTTCCAGTGTATCATTAAGACAGTAATTGAATGGAATACTTAGTGAACTTGAATATCTGATTCACTTGGTAGTTTTCCCTGTAAATGAATTGGTAAAACTCTTACAAACCTGATTATGGCCATTCTGTCTCAGATTGATCCTCCTTTATGTACCAGCAAAAGGATGTTTTCTGTGTGTTCTGAAAAGCTGAGGATGCAGCCAAGGTGCTATGCTTGGGAGGCCTGTCTGAGGCTTGTCAGCCCATTTCCTTGAGTTTCTTTCAGTCTGTGACTTTCCCTGTCAGTGGTTGTAGTATTCTGCCAATCACTCAAACTGAAACATCTTGAAATAACCTTTGAGACATTTCTTAGTTTTATTCTACAGTTGTTATACTTCATGTTCAGTCACATTCAAGGTTTGATTGGTTTTCTTCTGAAGTAGCTTTTATCTTTGTTTTTTCCTCCTAGTTTCAATGATTTTTATCTTCTTATTAGGTTTTTTCTCTTTAATGATATATTAAATATAATATATATTAATATATAATAATCATATATTGCTATGTCTACTTTTCATTATATGTTACTTGCATTACTTCATCCCCCTACCCTTGCCTGAAGTCTTCCAGGGTGATTTTTTTATTAAACACTTCAGCTAAATACCTTCTCTTGGTTTTAAAGACTCTTGATGGTTCAAAATTGGGTCTTCATCCTATTTCTCACAATTCCTTTCCATTTACTAAGTCTACTCTGGTTGAGCCAGGCTTTTTGCTGTTGCATGTACCCTCTACATTCACATTTGTCATTTAGCCTGGAATTACCTTCCTTTTACTTTTCCATTTCTGTGATTTCAGTTTCCATCTTAGGTTTCATCTACTCTATGAAACTTTCATAGCCATTTTTAAAAATTTCTATAACCCTTATTCATAGTACTATGCAATTTTATCCTCAAATATTATCTTACCATGTATATTTGTTGTTACCTACTTTGTTAATCTTGTATTTTAAGCTCTGATAAGACAGATTCTTTTACAGTAATACCATTCATTCATTCAACAAATATCAAGTGCCCTACTGTGTGCCCTGAACTATCTAAAGGGCATTGCTTTAAATGTTTGGGATTTAATAGCGAAACACAAAAATCCTTGTGCCAAGTCCCTGAAAACAGCCATCAAGATATTGGATGCATAGTAGGTAGACAGCATGTTTCTGTTAATTGAATTTTCATTTGCTTTTTCTATTTATAGATATAATCTCTGTGATGACATAATTTGGATTTAAAGTGATTTTTAACATTGTTTGACTTAGATCCTAAATTATTTGTCACATAATGTATATTGATATATAATTCTTGTCACCAAAGTACAAGAGGCTGCAGCCCTACTTCCTACCCTCTCATCCTTGAGCAGTTTTCCAAGTGCTGCTGGGCTGTCCCTCATCTATTCTTTATCTAGAGTGATTTGGAACTGATCTGCCCGCCTAAGGCTACACATGTGGCCTTCTAGGTCCCTAAGTGCGACCTTTTGGCTGAATCCAAATTTTACAGAACAAATCCTTTTATTTAAAGGGGTGCAGCAGAGAAAGATGAAGCTTTTCTTGCCTCCTTTGGTGCTTAAAAAACAATCTTGAAATCAGAAGGCTGCAGGGGTTCACCACCCTTTTGCCCTTCAGTTACCTGGTTTGGCTTACATTCTTTCCATGTGAAGTAGGTATCACTGACGATTCACTACTTAAGCCCACTGTGTCTTGATTTATGTATTACTTCCAAAATACCCTTTCATAGAATTTTGCTCTCAATAATTTCTCTCTCCTTTTGCTCTGTTCCCATAGAATCCTTTTCCTGTCCTCTTAGCACTTTATACTGAATGGTACGTTTACTCTCCTAGTGGACTGGCTGCTCATTGATGGCAGGGACTGTGTGCTTTCTCCTTATTGCCAGTGGTCTTATGCCCCACACATGTAGTTTTTGCTCAACAAATGTTCTTTGAATGCATCCAATAGTCTTTAGTGGAAAAAGCATTAAGTTAGAAATTGTATAGGTTCTAGATGAGTCTGTAACTGGGTAGTCTGTGATCTTGGTTGTTTGGACCCTGTTTTCCTCATTTGTAAATTGTTCAGAGATGGTTGATGTACATGCTTAAAATGTGAATTCTAAGTTTTATGTGAACCTGGATTGAAATGACATAGTTTACATCTTCTTTTGGAGTCTAAATTGAGTATCCCTAAGAAGTCTTTCTCAGCTTATTTAGCTGTCACTAAAACATGTAAACAGCTGAGAAACAAAAAATAGGAAAGGCACTGGGTAATATTCTCTTTTGTTTTTCTCCCTTCCAACTTACTCAGGGAGATGATAATTGAAACCATTTGGGGTGGTCTGAGTCCCAAGTACACATGTAAATGTGCCTTCTAATGGTAGACTATGTTTTTTTTCAATTTGTTTGTTAATAGGAGAGCTAGTTTAATGAAACATAAAATGTCAACTTCACTGAGGTGACACAGTATTCAAAGTTCAAATTTTTCAATTGCAGCATGTTTGTATTTAGATTTTGAAAGTCTTATTTTCAGTATTGACAAACAAGATAAGATATTGTTATTTGGTGTATTTTATTTCTTGGAGGATATTGTTCTTTGGTAATAATTTCTGTAACCTGTCAAGAAACAGTTACGGCAAAAATAGAAATGATCATTCTTCTAGAGACTAAAGGCAAATAACTTTTTCTTGCTCTTCATGGCCTCAGGTTAATAGATGTGGAAAAGTTGAAACCTGAGTTACCCTAATGTTTCACCCTTCTTGGGTGCTTATGAGCTATTTCCTAAATGACTTTCCCCAGTTCCAGTTGTCAAGATAATCAGGGCCTACAGGCATTGAATCCAGACAGAAACTATCTCTTTGGTCAAGTTATTGTTTTGTAGCCTTAATAAAACCATTAAGGGTACTTGAGTTAATGACCCATATGGTTGTGTGTTTGAGGCTTCAGCCATGATAGACTTTGTATAATAGCTTCACTGCATCTCTGCCCAGTTGAATAGTTTTCTATTGTGAAATTTAAGTTAATGGTTAAATTTATTAAGCATCCTCCTTTAATTAAAAATAATGAAAAATATTCAGGGAATTTGATTTTAAACATTCTAAAATTCTGATTTTTTTAATAAACTTATACATAGATGCTAAGTTAGGCAAAGAAGACAGGTTGTTAGAATAGTTTCTTTTTCTAATTTTAAATGATTGTCTTTTGTAGCTAATGAATTGGATACTTTATACCTTAATATGTAAATCCCTGGTATGTACACTGTAACTTTCAATTGCACAGTAATATCTTAAAAGTTGGTCAAATTCAGTACCAATAAATTGATAATATATATAATTCTCTAAAATCATTACTATTTTGAAAGTATATTTCAAGGACTCTTTTAAAAATATATGTAAAAAGAAATAACTGGTGAAATATTTTTCATATAATTTTAAGATTATCTCTCCTAAAGATTATGTAGATTCCAGTATTAGCATGCATATAGTTACTTAATAGCAGATACTTCTGGGATAGATCTGTTGACTTCTGTTTGAAAGTTAGAAGAATGTGGCTGGATACAGTGGCTCATACCTGTAATACCATCACTTTGGGAGGCTGAGGCAGGAGGATGGCTTGAGGCTAGAAGTTTGAGGCCAGCCTGGGCAACATAAGGAGACCTCATCTCTACAAAAAAATTTTTTAAAGTTAGAAGAATATAATAAATTTATTTATTTCATATAGTATACAGGTGAGGTTTGGGGAAATTATTTTTAGCCTCATTTGAAAAGATGGAAATGGTATAGTAAAGTAAAGGAACAGAGTGAGGCTACATTTTTGCATTTTTCAGTCAAATATTAACTACAGCACTGAGAATGTGCCACTGTAGTATGGTGTTTGACTTTCTCAGGGTCAGTATCTTTAATTCCTCCTTTGTTTTCATATTTAGTCAGTCTCTGAGTTCTTCAACAATATCTCTAAAATGCATTTCTCTTCTGAGTGCCCAAGATACCACTGTAATTTAAAGTTTTATTGTTTCTGGTTTGGATTATTACAGAAACCTAGTTGATGTTCCTGATTCTAGTTAATCCGGCTCAAATATCAGTTGTTTATTTTTTCATCTTTAATAGTGAGTCTACAGCAATATTTCATTGTGTTAAGTGATTTGGAGGAAGGGGAGAGAGTTGGTCAAGGTGTTGCCTTTTCTCTGTTTGTCACATTCCATCATATATATCTTCCAGATCAATCTTTTTGAAATACCGCTTAACAGCTGTGACTATCAAATGTGACTAAGATATGATTTCTGTTACTAAGGAGCAAAAATCATATCTACACTATAATATTATGTAATATACATTGTGAGAGACTATACTAAATGACCTTGAAGTTTCTGTGATGCCATTACTTCCTTTAAGGCTAGATTGAAGTTCACTTTGTCCATACAACTTTCCCTGACTGAAAAATGATCTTGTACTTTTAAGTCTGTAATATCAAATACAGCAACCTTCTGACATACTTGCTAATGTATTTCTTGGCCTTGTTCTGCCTGAAAGGGTTCTTTGTAATGGCATTCATTGTATGGAGATTGTAGAACTTCCAACACAAACTACACAGAAAATAGGATAGTAAATTCAAGTGATAGAAAATGTGAAAGAAAAAGGTCAAAATGTAATTGTTGATGTAGGCAAATATAAAAATGATCTGAACTTTAACCCAGTTGATGGAGTTTAAGGCTTTAAAATATCCACAAAAAAAACATTGTTGAGGCTGGTTTGGTAGACATTTTAAAAGCAGTCCTGTTTTAGAAACATATTTAATTCCTTTTTTGAGAACTGTACATATTTTTTCTTCTTTTTCAAAGTAGGCAATTGATCTTTTATTAATTGATTTATAAGAAATCTCTATATAATGCCTAATAAGTAAATTATCCATTTGTGATATGATATACGAATACTTTTTCCTAATTTGTCTTCTGACATTGTTTGTATTGTTTTTTCATGCAGAAATTTGACCTTTTCAACTTTTTTTGGTCTTCTTTTATCACTTAGGAGACTGATGTCACTATTTGAAAGGTTTTCTCTATTCTTGACATTGTAAGAAAAATTTTGTCCTTTGGTACTAGTGATAAGAACAGCAAATAGTACTAAGGTGCATTTACTAATTATTCTGTACTGGGCACGATTCCCAACCACAGCTTGATAAAGTAGGTTCAATTATTATTATTATTTTTTTAAAGAGACAGGGTCTTGCTCTGTTGCCTGGGTGAGAGTGCAGTGGCATCATTGTAGCTCACTGCAACCTCAAATTCCTAGGCTCAAGTGATCCCCCTGCTCAGCCTCCCAAGTAGCTGGGACTACAGGCACACACTACCATGTCTGCCAAATTTTTTATAGAGACAGGAGTCTCACTTTGTTCAGGCTGGTCTCAAATTCCTGGCCTTAAGCTACCCTCCTGCCTTGGCCTCTCAGAGTGTTGGGATCACAGGCGTGAGCCACTGTCCCTGGCCTTAACCGCATTTTGTAGACAAGGGAACAGAGGTGCAGAATATTTAAGTAACATTTCCAAAGTCACACAGCTAGTAAATAATAGAAACTAGCTTCTAACCCAGGCAGTTTGGGTTGAGAGTCTCGGCTCTTAAAACTAATATGCCATACTGTGTTTTCTTTTTAAATTTTTACATTTTCTATGTACTCCTTTTGTATATTAGATTTGAGGTAGGAATTCGGCTTTATTTTTGGATTGCTTGGTTAGAGAAGGAGCCAGGAAAGGGGAGTATAAAGGATGGGTCATCAAGGTGGAAGTAAAGCAGGTGGATGTGGTTTATCATGTGGAATACTGCTGAGATTTAAGATGAAGAAAAATAATTTGTCAAGATGGAGTGATTTTGATGGTATGTGTTTCGGTGGAATTGCTTGAAGTAGAAGTTGGGTGGGTACTATGTGGGAATGTTAGAAAATGGAAGCAGTGAGAACAAGTCTTTTGAAAGTGGTTGTGAATATGAGGATGGGGGAAGGCTGTAGAAAAAGGGAAAATTATTGTTATTTTTTAGAAACATGAAAGAGACTTGTAGGTGTTACAGTGCTGATAGGAAGGATTTAAATAGAGAAGAGATTAAAGAAGATATAGGAAGAAGACCATTCAATGGCTGAGGTTCCTGAAAATAAAAGAGAATGGGCTCTGAAGCACAGATAAAGGGATTTGCTTTATATAAAAGATGCTCTGTTATTTCTGGGGGATGTGGAAAAAGACGGATGCAGATGCAAGTGACTTCTGTGAGCTTGTTGGTGGCAACTGAGAGAGTTCCATTTAATTGTGTTTGTTTTTTCTGTGAAGTAGAAGAAAATGCCTGAGTGGAGAGTTAGAATTTTGAAGGGGGTTGAGGTATGAGAAGAGGGAAGAAGGTTTGAATTAGCTATCATGTAGAATTTGGGAGGGATTAGTGAAGCAAACTAAGAGGATTGTTGGACATTGTTGAAGACCCATTCACTGGCAGTTGGTGGTGACAGCATGAGTTCAATTTTAGAGATGGAGTCTTGCTCTGTTGTCCAGGCTGCAGTGCAGTGGCACAGTCATAGCTCACTGCAGCCTCTAACTTCTGGGCTCAAGTGCTCCTCCCACTTCAGCCTCCTGGGTAGTTAGTTAGTACTATAGGAGTGAGCCACCACTCCTGGCTAATTTTTTAACAATTTTTTTTTTTTTTTTAGAGACAATCTCACTGTGTTACCCAGGCTGGTCTCAAATTCCTGGCCTGAAGCAATCCTCTTGCCTTGGCCTCCTAAAGTGCTGGGATTGTGAGCCACTGCACCCAACCTCAGAACATTGCTTGAGAATAGATTTCTACTACGTGTGCTAATTTAGTTCATATGGATGTGAGACCCTTACATAATTTGTAGAGGATTATAAGATTAAACTATATAAAGTACATCATCTTGAATACCAAAATTCCAGAATGATACAGTGGTCCTTCTATCCAAAGGAGATTGGTTCCAGGACCAAGCCCTCCCAGCCTCCAGTATACCAAAATCCAGGGATGCTCAAGTCTCTTGTATAACACGGTATAAGGACAGGCATGTTGGCTCACCCCCATAATCTCAGTGACTCAGGAGACCAATGTGGGAGGTTTGTTTGAGGGTAGGAGTTTGCCACCAGTTTGGGCAACATGGTGAGACCTCATCTCTAAAAAATTTTTGTAAAAATAAGCCAAACATTGTGGCAATATGCTTGTAGTACCAGCTACTTGGGAGGCTGAGGTGGGAGGATTGCTTGAGCCCAGGAGTTTGAAGTTACAGTGAGCTATAATCACTCCACTGCACTCCAGCCTAGGTGATAGAGTGACACCGTGTCTCTTAGTAAAAACCTACACACATGTGTATACTTTAAATCATCTGTAGATTATTTATTTATAATACCCAATACAATGTAAATGCTATGTAAATAGCTGTTATGTTTTATTGTTTTTTATTTGTGTTTTTTTATTATTGTATTGTTATTTTTTACTGCCTCCTCCCAATATTTTCGATCTGTGCTTGGTAGAATCCACAGATATGGATGCGGAGCCCACAGACATGGAGGGCCAACTGTAATGCATTTTAATAACAAAATCATTTTCTTAAAATGTACTTTTCAAAATGTACAGAAAGTTTTCCAGCAGTGTTCCCAAATCCAGATTCATTCATTGTTAAACTTCTTTGTTTGTTTTTTTACACAGGGTGTGATAGGTATACAGCTGGTCGTTACCATGGTGATGGCCAGTGTCATGCAGAAGATTATACCTCACTATTCTCTTGCTCGATGGCTACTCTGTAATGGCAGGTAAGGCAAGGATAGGCTGATGGTCACTGGCACTTTCAATCTCTATTTAGTTTACCAGGCTGACTGACTTCCTAGAAGTTAAGAGCTAATTTCTATTTCTAAAAGTATGACAAAGGAAAGTTATAACAAAAATCGAACTTCCTTATTTCTCTTACTTGAAATATTAGTAGTTTGTCTGTTTAGCACAAAGATAATAGGGTCACAGATTAGAATTCATTCCTCTGCCTACTCCTACCTTTCTTTGTTTTGTTCTGTCCATGGCCACTGAAAATACCATCTAACTTTTCTACTTACCTTAAAAAAAAGGTCAATAGGGAATGAGAAATTATAAATTGAGGGCTTAAATATTTTCACGATTGTTGGAAAAAAAGTGACTCACAACATATGTTCTATTGGTGAAGATTCAGTTCAGAGTTTATTATGAGAGTTAGGGGATCTTTGTTTTACTAAAAAGAATTTTAAACTTTAATTTAGCAAGGAGGGGATGAAGTTACACTGTGGGATTTTAATTTTGTCTACTACATTATAAGCACACTACTATCCCTACTCCTTCCACAAAGGAGCTAAATTGCCTTGCTGAAATATGTTCAAAAAGTAAAATAAAATTAAAAGTAAAGGAGTGTAGGTGATACAGTGAGACAAAAGCAAGTAAAGTTTACACACAGAAATACATGCCCAAATCCTGTGTAGTTGTGAAAGGTAAGTTATAAATTTGGTGCTATGACTATTTACTTCAATTAATCATTTCTTAAATAACCAAGTTCTGTTATTTCTCTGTATGTGCATTTTCTTTTGTTTAGACCTTTTGAAGTTAGAAAACAATGGATAGCTCTACTGGTAATGATTTCTTGTTCTGCAGGACAAATAAGCCCTTAATTCAGGGCCATTCCATCCACAAAACTTAAATTTCATAGAATTTATTTTCTATTTTAAATTATTTATATTCTTCTCTATGCTTTCCACTTTTTCCATGCTGATGTTTAAATATGAGAAAATATTATTCAGACTGCTTTAAAAATTTTGGGTGTGTGTGTGTATATAATGAATGAGAGAACAGCTGTTTACTAATGTATATTTTATTAGCAAAATAAATAATGACTAAAGTTTTAGTAAAGTTGAAAGCCTCTATCAGACCTATTTGTAAGTGAAAATCAATCATCAATAACTAGTTTTTTACTAGGAAAGTTTAATATGCCTGGTACTATCTTGTTTACTTATTTTCCTTAGCAAAACCATTTTTCATAGATCTTGAAAGGGTGAACATCAGCAGGGCATGTTGTTATTAATTCTGAGTAAATGGGATCTCCATGAGTAAACTACATAAAATACATTAAGATAGCTTATTTTCTTCTGAGAACTGTATGTTTCTAACCTTTATGCTTATGATCCAGTGATACTTCCAGATCCCTTTTGGCTGTTAAAGACCTTGGGAGTCTTGTCTCATTTTAGTCTATATACATTTTCATGTTCTTACATATTCTGCTGTTCATTTGTTTCTATAAAACTTATATTCACCAGTAAAAGCTAAAACTTTAGAACTCAAAAACCTGATTCTCTTTCTTATTAATATTGGAAACAGTTTATATTTAAAATCTTTACTTTTTAAATAAAAATGTGTTGTAAGTATAAATACATAATTTGAGGGGGAGCTCAGTTTTTAAAAATAAACATGAAGTTGATTTTCTTTGTGATCTTGATTTATTTGCTTTTGTAGGCAGGTTAACTTTTGTGGTAATTAATGCTATGTTTAATGCCAAGTTAGGTTCTAAGTAATGGTTACTTTTCTGCTATAGTTAGTTTCCTTTTCTCCCAGTTTTGTTTTGTTTTGTGTTTTTAAGATCATCCATCTTTCTTAGATGTTAATCCTGAAATTTGAGGTCATGAAAGTCAATGCTGAATGTTATTGCCTAACAGTTGAATAAGATCATTAATTTTACCCTTTTGGTAGAATTATTGTTTTACCAACCTTTTGTAATGTGAAATGATACTTTCAAATATTGAAAAACATTTAAAAATCCCTCTAAATTTTCTGTGTAAAAATATTAGTGATCAGAAATGACAGTCTGCATTTAAAGTCTTATGATGCAGTTGGGTTGAAGAGAGAAAATCTCAGGACATTATTTAGGATCTATAAAATGTTTAAAGGAATTTAAGGGAGAGGCTTATGACGACTTTTTACAAACTGTGAGTAGTATAGGATGACTTGGGAGTGACTATATTGAATAAAACTGTTAAATAGAACTATTCAAGTGAATATATGTGTAGATACCATGATAGATGAATCATGAGTATGGCAGAAGAAACTATTTTTTGGTTCCTGTGTGTATCTTAATATTCATTTATTCCACTGGTATCCTAACTTGAAATTGTAAATAGATGTTCATATTTTCTTAAAAGTTATGGCTTCTCTTTTACTATCATGTTAATTAATCTCTATCCCCATCTCTCATTGGCCTCTGTCCCTTTGAAATGAAGTGTAAAGTGGCACCTGATTCTAGTGCAGTTGACCCTCCATATTCATGAATTTAGCCAATTGTGGATTGAAAATATTTGGGAAAAAAATAGAGCATAATACAAGTTTAAAAAAAAGTAAAAAACCTATTTACATAACATTTGGGTATAAGTAATCTAGAGATGATTTTAAGGTATATGGGGGGAAGATATATGTAGGTTATGTGCAAATACTACTCCACTTTATATAATACAAGGGACTTGAGTGTATTTGGATTTTGGTATCCTGGGGCTGGGGAATTGGGGAATTGGATGGTCCTGGAACCAGTCCCCCACCCCGGGATACCGAGGGACAACTGTATGTTGACTTGATGAGTAAGCCATTTTCCTGAAGGAGTCAATACCTTGAAGGAATAAGTATTTATACCTGAAGGAATAAGCAATTTTTACTTAGCAGCCTGTTGATTTTTAATATAAAAAATTGACTAATTTTCTAACTTGTTAATTAATATACATTGCTATTGGTATTTTTTTTAAAAAACTACTTTTTTACTATCTTAAAAAACTGTATATAATCTTTTAGCCTGGTTTAAGTTTATTAATATTACCTTTATAATTATATAAAGCTTTATACTGATAATGTCTTTTAAGTCTTTTATTTCATTTGTATCTGTACACACTGAGCTAGGTAGGAGGGGAAATGACATTGGGGTATATTGTGACCTTCAAAATCTCACTGTATGAAATTATTAATAATAAAAGTTTTTTACTTAGTTTCTTCAGATAGGAATCAGGGTCAAATGCGGGATCAGAAAGGGATTAGGCAGCTCTCCAGGTAGGTCCTTTCACAAATGATGATTTAAGGTTAAGAGTTCAGCTATGTTCTGTTAAACCTGGTGACTTAGGGATTCTGGCTTTCTTCCATCTTGTGGATCCTCTGTTCCTTATGCTACCTTGGAGTCCTGTTAGATTGCTGTGCCAGTTGGCAAGTGAAGACAAAGAGAGCTATGGATCTTTCAGGAGATTGGAGTATCAAGCTTAGAAGTAGATTCATCAATTTTGCCCACATTACATAGGCTGAGACCCCGTAATTAGTTCTGGCCAAAGTGCAGGGGAGGCTAGGAAATGTCCCTAGGAAATAAAAGCAAATTTGGTGAGTACCTAATTCTTTTCTGCAATGGATAATATTTTTTCCATTTCTATAAATGAGAAAACAAGTTTTAAATGTTTTACTCAATTTTACATACTGAGAAATGAAGCAGATCCATACCTCTTATCCTGGATGTCTGACTCACAGTATTTATTTGATTTATGGCTACTCATCAACTCTAGATCTTATCCCGAACTGTCATACTTGAACATTGTTTTAAATTTGGTGGGGGAGACAAATACAACTTTTCTGTAATCACTGTGGTGACTTTTGTTGGGAGTCTGTGGAGTAATTTATTTAAGATTATTTTCTTTCTCCTGTTTTGTTTTGTTTTTTTTAGCTGTACTTTGCCTTTTAGAATATATCCTTCAGGTTATAGGTAGTGTATAGTTTCTCTTCACTTACTATGTTCTATGGCCACATAATCAGCTTTTATTCTAAACTAAATTAAAAGGCACATCAGCATTGGCTTTTTTCCTTTTTTTTTTTTTTAAGAGACAGAGTCTTGCTCTGTCACCTAGGCTGGGCTCAAGTGATCTTTCCGCCTCACCTCCAGCCTCCTAAGTAGCTAGGACTACAGGTGTGTGCACCAACATACCCGGTAAATTTTTTTTTTTTTTTTTAATTTTTTTGTAGTGACTGGATCTCACTAAGTTGCCCAGGCTGGTATTGAACTCCTGGCCTCCAGTGATCCTTCTGCCTCTGCCTCCCAAAGTGTTAGGATTACAGATGTGAGCCACTGCACCTGGCTCCAGCATTAATTCTGCTTACCGAAAACATGCTAAGTATGAAGTAAAGTATAGGAAATATCATCTGTTCAACCATACCCCTTACCTTGACACTTGAGATTAAATTTATTCCATATTACTAAATTATTATAATCCCATGTCACTAAATTATTCCATTCTTCCAGTTTTTTACAGAAAAAATTTATAGAAACTGTTATTACTTCTTTTTTACGTACCTTTTTATACTTTAAGATTTTGTTGAAGAGATTCCTCCTTTAACAAGAACTTGAGTAGTAAGATATCTTTGGCTCGTAACCGGTTAGACGTATTATTTATCTAGAAAAACTCAACTGTGAAGAGCCTAATGCTCTCAGACTGCCCTCCTTCCCAAAGGGAAGAAAAGTTCTGAGAGTTGCTTTCTCTGTACCTGTAGTGTGAACTGCTTTCCCTGTTATAAGGAACACTTGTTCTAACAGTTGCTCATATCAGTTAAAAATGTTTTTTGTATTATGTACCGCATACCTCTGATTTGTAGCCAAAGTATTCACTTTATATTTTAATTAAAGTTCCTTTTTGTTTTGAAGTTTGCTTGGCCCCACTTTCCATGGAGAGGTAAGTGATAGGTTACATTCTTTGTACATTTGAATAGTGGGTTTTGCATGAGGAGTAGGATATTGCTTATTCTCTATAATAGCTTTCTTGCTGAACCTGCTTTCCGTTTTCTTAATTGTTCAGCTCAAACCTCATGCATTTTTCTCTACCCCTTTATCTTCCTGAGCTCTCACTTTGGTCTACTACTTCCCTTCATACGTCCCTCATCAAAAATATATATTATGGTCAGATTTACTCTGATTTTGTCTCATCCCGTATTGGGTAAAGAGGGTGTTACATACAACACCTTCATATTCACTTGCTTTAATTCTTTTTGCCTGTTCTTTGTTGCATGTTGCCTGGTCAAACAATCTGCAAGTTCCCTTTGATGGGAGAAACCTACTATTCAAATGCACAGTAGGTGGGACCTATGACCTAAGGGAAAAGTTTAAACCTTCAGCTACTACCCTTATGGAATGCCAGAGTCTTTGCTCTCCTCGCCTTAGCTGTCTTAACTTTCAGTTCCAGAATGTTCATGATATTCTATTAAAATTTCCAACAAATAACAGGATTATGTTTGTATAACAAATGATATTTTAGCTATGTTCACTGAAAAGATTACCTAGGTTTTATGTGGTATTTGTTTTCTCTTAAGTTCTTCCCCCTCTGTCCCTCACTGGTCAAAATTATGGAGACTAAGTTAGGATGGAGACTAAAACTGTCTTTGGTGACTGTTTTAGTCAGTTCATCCTGCTGTGACAAAGTACTATAGACTGGGTGGCTTATAAACAGCAGAAATTTATTTCTCACAGTGCTGGAGGCTGGAAGTTTGAGGTGCTGGTGAGGGCCTTCTAACTGGTTGCAGACTGCTAACTTCTTGTATGCTCATGAGGCAGAAAGACAGCAAGCTAGCCCTCTGGTCCCTTAAAAGGGCAGTAATCCTATTCTCAAGGACTCTACCCTCATGATCTAATAATCTCCCAAAAGTCTCACTTTCAAATAGCACACTGGGGATCAGATTTCAATATAAGAATTTTGAAGGGGACATAAATGTTCACTCTGTAACAGTGACTTATGTTGTGTACCCTGAAATAGAGTTTTGTATGATTATTTATGTATTAAGCTTTTTTAGCTTGCTCTATTACAACTATGCTTTTCTATATTTGTGTTTATGTTCCATTTTAAATTTCTAAAAGTTTTATTCGTTAAAATTTCTGAAGTGGTTTGCAACAAATGATATTGCTCCTTAAATTTTAAAAATAAAGTATATATCAGTGCATTCTGTATTTTCTGCTACATATTTTTTCAATGCTGTTGAACTGCTTTAGTAAGAGTTGTAGTGGTCTGATATTTTATGTAAGTGGTTTATACAAGAATGATCATTGAAAAATTATTTTAATAATTTAGCGGAGTACAATACCAGATTGGCTTTATTATCTGAGATGCTGCTGATAATCTGAGCATAAGTGAAAAAAGCACTGAGTAACCAAAGTAAAAGTCATAAAGTACACTGAGATTAATATCTTTAGCTTAAATGCCAGAGGTACACTTTCTAGTGAGATCCTTTTAATGCTCTATTTGTTACATAAATTTTAATTCAAATTTTTTTTCACATTTCAAAATAGTACATGCCTACAATGTGAAAAAAGATGGTAAACTGATAAAAAATAAAAATAAGGTGATAGACTATATTCCCATCACCCAAAGATAATCACTGTATAAATTTGGTTGTATTTCTTTTTGATCATTTCTATTTATATTTCTTCTCCTGCTTGTGTGCATAATTTTACATTGTGTTTGTTTTGCTTAACATATTAACATAAAACCATTTTTCTCTAATTGTATTTTTGTAACTATTATTAACTGTTACATAGACTCTAAATCTAATAAACTTTTATATCTGTCTTCCAAACCCAAATTAGAAAGGCATAGTGCAGCAATTGCAAGCAGGCATTTTGCTGACATAGACATACCAACTAACAACAAAGGAAAAGACTAAAAATTGAGACCAGAATACAAAGTATGGTAAATGGGAACCATGCAGTATGGAATCAAACTGTGTACGAAGCACTGACTATTAAAGAAAATTGTTCAACTGTACTTCTAGGTTTTACTTTCAATCCATGATCATGGACTTTAGATGGCTGCTCCATGTTTGTATGCTGTACTTCTCAGACAGCTTTTTCAGCCTGAATCCTTTCTCTTCAAACCTTAAGCATGCCTGCCTCAGCCTCACTATAAGCTCCTGAAACCAGACCCCATCACTCATCTTCACACTACCACATCCACAACCCTACTTACATGTGCAACCCCTCTTCTGTATTTTTTTTAAAAATTATATATTTAAATTTTGTCCTGTGGAGGAAGTATCCTGTCTGTCACAGCCCAATTTCCTATATTTATGCTCTGTACCCTGTTCTCTATTCCTTCAGCTGGATTTTGCTGCTTTGGCCATTTCTTCTCTTCTGTGTCATCAGTTGTACCATTTCTGTTAGATCATTCCTGGTAGCACACACATTTTTTTTTTTAAAGATCTCCCATTAATTCAGGTATCTTCAGGGGTCAAGAAATGAAAAAGAAAGAAAAAGAAAAGGAAAAAAATGAAAAAAAGATCTCCCATTAAAAGTAATGAAAAGAAATAAAGAAAAGTCACTCCCTGCCTCCCTCCCTTTATAAAAAGTAAAGTCCTTCCATATCCAATTCTTAGTTTTTGTCCTATGTCCCTTTATAGCCAAATTAATTACATGAATTATCTATGTTGTGTCTACTTTTGCATTTCCTCATTAATTATTTAGTCTTATACCATGTTTTACTTTCTTTTTAGGTGATTCTACTAATGCCTATGGATTTAAATACCACAATTATGTAATGATCTCAAATCATTACTGAACTCTAGGTTCTAATATGCAGTTACTCTTCTGACACTTAAAATTCAACATGTTTAAGTTCTTCATTTCTCCCTCCTCTATTCCATATCACAAAATATACACTATCTCCCTCAAATCAGAAATGTGGCTATCATACTGTATTGTTTGCTTTTTTCACTCCCCTCAGCAAGACCTTTTGATTTGCTATCCAAGATATATCTTCCCTACTATTCTTGCCTCCCTCTAATTCACAGAGCAGCAAAAGGGATCTTAAAATATGTATTGAATTACTTCTCTCCACTGCTTTGAGACCATGATTTTAGCATAAAATCTAAACTCCATTCCATGACCTGTGAGGATTTGCATGATCTGTTTTCTTATCTCATCAGCCTCCCTCTTGTGTCTCTCCTTAGTGCTACTGCCTCAGTGGCTTTTTAGTTACTGCAATATTCTGTGTTCTTTCGTATCTCTATGCTTTTGGACTTGCTGTTCTCTGCCTGGAATGTTTTTCCCTCCATTTTCTCATTCTTTATGTTGCCTCAGAGAAGTTTTCTTAAGCTAATATCTAAGACTGTCTCTCTCATTCTCACTTGTGTGGTTCTTTCATGTAGTATCACAATTTATCACTTATTTTTCATTTTTTCAATTGGTTACACTCTACCCCAACTAGAATATAAACATGAAAAAGTCAGGGACTTCAGCTTTATTGGGCATGGTTATATCTCTGTTGCCTGGCAGAGTACCTGAACACAGAAAGCTCACCACAAATATCTGATCAATGAATGAGTAGAGGAATAACAGAATAGAGCAGTAAGTGGCCCTGAAAGCATCCAGCAGCATCCTTAGATTCTACCTTTGAACAATAATTGTTACTAGTGAAGTCACCATGAATTATCCACTAAGAGCTGTAATAAGTCTAATCCATTTTAGAAACATGAGTTTACAAAATAAGATTAAATAGGCTTGAATATATTTAAGAAGCATGTTTCTTAGAAATCATAAAGATCTTAAATAAAATATTTCAGTATTATAGGGCTCTAAGTATAACCTGTTTTCTTATACTAAAAGTTCTTTAATTATGTATTATTTCTCAAAGCTGAACAACTAATTTTAGTCTTCATAAATGAGTTATTGCTTTATTCTTCCAAGTGTTATGCACTCATCCTCATTATTTGTGGATTCTGTATTTGTGATTTGCCTACTTCATAAAATTGATTTGTAACTCCAAAATCAGTACTTGTGCTTTTGTGGTCATTGATGGACAGAGTGGTGAAAAATTTGAATGGCTCAATGCTCATGTTTCTTGTTGAAGACTAACAGGGCAACACTCTGCCTTCTTGTATCAGCTGTCATATTATGAATAAGCCTCCCTTTTATGGTCTATTTAGGGCCACATTTTTGCTTTTTGTTAGTGATCTCATTGTTTAAAATGGCCCCCAAGCATAGTACCAGAAGATACTGTCTGGTATTCCTGAGTGCAAGAAGGCTTTGATGTGCTGCATGGGAGAAATGTGCTGGAATGATTCATGGTACTCAGTAAGATGCTATACTTAGGATTACAGGTATTAGGTAAGCTTTGCTCAGGCATGAATTACAGTGTTGTTGGCTATGAATTCAATGTTAGTGAATCAACGATATGTATTCAATAAGGCATATTTAAACAGAAACACACATAAAACAAGGTTATGTTTTAATCAGTTGATGAAAGTATTATGACCAGAGGCTTGCAGGAACCTAACCCTGTATTTCCCCTAGGAACAATGGTTCAGTGTTCGCGGCGACTTTATAGAACATAACTACCGCGAATAACAAGAATTGACTGTAAGTTAAAATTCTGGACTTCAATCGAAATTTCAGGAAGTGCCTCCTCATCTGTTAATTGTAATTCAGGGACTTTTTGTTGAGATATGTATTTTGTTTTAAAACCATTAAATGAAGAGAAGAACTAAATTCATTTGGTTTAGTCATCCTTTTTGAGCACTTACTATATGCCAGTAACTGTACTAGCTTTGAAGTATATAAAAACAAGGAAGTCCTAAAATCTTTACTCCAAAAAACTTTCGGTTAGGGTAGCATTCCATTTTAATCCAACTGATCTGACACCAACTGGGTATACTGTAATTCTGTTCTGACACTGAGTGCCTGTTAGCTCAGTCTTCACAGGTTAAAGTCCTCCGCAAGACTACCCTCACTTCAGACATCAGCTTCAAGTTCTTGGAGTACCTAGGCTACCTGCACTTCTGACTGACTGACTACAAATTTGGGTATTTCCATAATCCTCTCAGGTTCAGTAATTTGCTAGAATGACTCACAGAACTCAGGAAACTGTTGTACTTATAATTATCAAAAAGTTTTTTTAAAAAGATACACATAGGGTGAGGTGTGGGAAAGTGCAGAATTTCTATGACTCTTCCCTGTGGAGTCAGGGATCTTGCTCTCTGGGCACAAAAATGTGTTAACCAGTGAGGCAGTCCTCTGAGCTTTGGTGTCCAGAGTTTTTCTGGAGTTTGATTGCATAAATCATTGATTTTAAATTGATTTAAATGATTGAACTCAATCTCTAGCCCCGTCCCACCCCTGAAGATCAGATGACTCAAAGTCCCAACACTTCATTCTTGTGCTTCGTGTTTCTGGTAACCAGCGCCCAACCTGGAGCTATATGGGGACCACATTGAGTCACCTCATTAGCATAACAAAAACACCCCCTACCACTCAGGATATTATAAGGACTTCTGAAGCTCTGTGCCAGGTACTGGGGACAAAGAGTAGATATATTCTTTATTACACTACAGGGAGATTGGTCTATAAACAAGAGATAAATTAGGAGTTTGCCAGGTGTTTATAAGCAGAGAGAAGAATATATATGCAAAAGCAGCAGGAAATGAAAGAATTTGTGAGGAATCAAATATCATTTAGTCAAGCTAGAATGTGGGAATGGTTGAAGATGAATCTGGAGAAGTAGGTAGAGGTCAGATCATGAAAGGCTGTGGAAGCAGGAGGTCACAAGCCCCATAAACATTTGGGCCTTGTAATATGTGTTTTAATGGATAATTTCAAACATACAGAGTAGACAATAATATAATGAACTCCTATGTGCTCATCACATTTAATAGCTGGTGGCCAAACCTGTTTTATCTGTACTCCTCTTTATCTCCCCTACCCCCAATATATTTTGTAGCAAATTCCAAACATCTTATTATTTCAGTCATAGGTATTTCAGTGTGTATATCTAAATATATGAGCTTTTAAAAAATTACCACATTCTCATTATAATAACTAAAAGTTTTTAACAGTAATTCCTTAACATCATCAAATATCCAGTCAGTACTCGAATTGCCAATTTTGTAGTGTTTTTAAAAACAAATCAGGCTGGGTGTGGTGGCTCTTGCCTCTAATCCCAGCACTTTGGGAGCCCAAGATGGGAGGATGGCTTGAGGCCAGGAGTTTGAGACCACCTGGGCAACATAGCAAGACCCCATTTCTATGAAAAAAAATTAAAAATTAGGTGGGCATGGTGTTATGTCTCAGCTACTTGGGAGGCTGAGGCAGGAGGATTGCTTGATTTCAGGAGTTGGAGGTTACAGTGAGCTATGTTTAAGCCACTGCACTCCAGCCTGGGGTGATAGAGTGAGACCCTGTCTATAAAAAAACAAAAAAGCCTCCAGGAAATCAGTTGCTAATATTTTTTAAAAATTGAGATATTTCACATTAAAAAGTCTAGATTATTGCAATTGAAAAATTGGAAAGTCTGGCAATACTAGGTCTGCATTTCTTTATAACAACAGGGCCTTGATCAGAGTCCTTGCCTAACTACCTTACTCATTGCTTTACCCTGAGATTTAAATAGGCACGTACCTTGATAAGATTTCCATTATGGAAAAATAACTAAAGGTGGGCTCAGAATGAATTTGGTGAGGAGTATGTCCAGAGGAAGGCTGGGTGGCCAATTAGAGAGTTTTGCAATAGAGCTACAGAGGACGATATGCTGAACTAAAGTTTGAACTATGGTTTTTGCAGTACAGCATGCAGAGTTTAGAATTTTAAGAGTTGAACAGGCTTGATGATAGCATGTGGAGAGGGCACATTGAAGGTAAGATCTGAATGTCGAATTTAAGTGACTGATAGATTGTGGGACCACTTGTTAAAACATGAAATTTAGAATGAGCCAGTTGATGCCTGGGAGGGAATAAATGATTTGTTTGGATCTTGTGTATTCCTTAGCTTCGGATTACAGTATTCTGACTATGTGGTGGAGGTGAACACGCCTAGTTGCTGTTGGAGCCCTAACTGAAGGTTAAATACAGCCATGAGTAAAAGGTTTTGTAATATAATGATTTTTTTCTAATTCTGAAACTAAATTAAAGGAGAGAAAGAAAGGAAATGTAAATATGAAAGCATTCAAACTACTCTATGACTATCAATTCCACAAAATGAAGGATTGTTGGAGAATTAATGTGTTCTCCCCCAGCCCCCACCTTGACTGCAGAGTTCACTTCATTTACTTATAACAATAAGCCTATACAATCTTAATATATATTAATACATTCTCAGTTGTAAGAAATACACATTCAAACAGCATTGCAGGGCCTGGCATCTAGTAAGTGCTTGGTGAGTATTTGCTGGATTTTAACCTAAGCCCTTTTAAGGCTTAAGCAGTAGTATCGGTTTCGGATTACAGTTTTCATCTGTTTCCCTACAGTGTCTTCAAAAATAGGAAACTCCATAAATATTTGTAGGGTAAACAAGTAATTCTGGTGATTTTAAGTGCTTTATTTGAAAGGATTCCTCTTTTTCCTTTTTCCCCTTAGTTTGAGGTGGTATCAGCATCCTACAGAAGAAGAATTAAGAATCCTTGCAGGAAAACAACAAAAAGGAAAAAGCAGAAAAGATAGGTAAGTTATATTGTTGAGCTTGTAAAGTGTTAAATGTTTAACACAATTTATGTATCTAAGGAACATTTACCGATTATGTTGTAAGCAGTTGATAAATTTGAAATCAAAACCCATGAAAATCCAATATGTAGTAATCTAATATAGACACACAAAACAGTGATTATTTTACTCAAGAATGGTTAACTTTATTCCTCTTTGTATGTAAATTATGAGACAAAATAGCCATCACATTAAAGAAAATTTAGTCAGAGTTGATTGGGGAGAGAACTGTAACCCATGTCTTTGCTCTTTATCCTGCAACTCATTTAAAGATGTCAGTTGATTTGGGTTCTTTTCCAGGTTTTGCTACCACTTTGTATTGTGTTATTGGGCAAATTGACCTGCGTTTGGCCTCATATTCTTCATTTTTAAAATAAAAGGGGTGGACAGTGTAACTTTGTAAGTCTCATGTAGCTCTCGAATATCCTATCCATGTTTAAAGTTTATGAGGAGAACTGCCTGAATGGACCACGGTAGCCTCATCTGTGAAATGAAAAGAATGAACATGATTATTTTGAAGGATCCTTCCAGCTTTAAGATGTTATATCTCTATTTAAATTGAATTCTCAGGGAAAGTGCGTGGTAATTAGCCTCTCTAAACGGGCCTTAGTTTTCTCATCTCAGGATCTAGGAGAACTACTTAGGTCGTCCTCTCTGACTCTGAAATCATGATTCTAATATATTTTAAAATGTAAGTGACAACAAATTATCACCAAATTTCTAATGTATGTCATAAAAATTATGCTAACCTGATGTAACCTACATTTGTAGGTCCAAAAAAATTCATTAAATATTAATGATTATTTGGTATGAAATTGGAAATTTGAAGACTGTCTTTTCTGATCTTACTACCACCCTCTTTTTCACTTACTACAAATATACCTTGAAGCTCATTAGAATATTAATTGTAAACCTTCCTTCTTTTTATTCCAGTAGTTAGGTTCCTTAATGAAATATTCCTGCCTAACATAGTTGCTAAAACACTTTTACACTACACATTTATTTTTAATCTGCACAACAATCCTGAGTATTAGCTGATAATTTAAGTTACACTTTACTAATGAGAAACTGTTGATCAGAGATGTTAGATGAGTTGTCCACGTTCACATACCTATTAAGGCCCAGGATTTTAATCCAGGTTAGTTTTTAGTTTCTGCGTTTCTTTTTAACTATTACACTTGCTGCTATCATATCCAACATTTGTAAAATTCAGTTAGTATAGCAGTAGTCCCCAACCTTTTTGGCACGGGGCGGGGGGGGGGTGTCATGGAAGACAATTTTTCCAAGGACAGGGTTGGGGGGGTTGGGGGAGGCAGGCAGAGCTCAGGCAGTAATGGGAGTGGTGGGGGGAGTGCTATAAATACTCTTGCCCACTGGCAGTTCACCTCCTGCTCTGCCTGCCCCCCTCCTAAGTGTCATGGAAGATGATTTTTCCATGAGGTAGGGGAAGTGGGCAAAGTGGGGTACGGCGGTGGGAGCTCTGCGGGCCGGTTCCTAATAGGCCATGGACTGGTACCTGTCCTCGGCCCAGGGGGGTGGAGACTGTAGGCATAGGATTCATTTCATAAATATTTGAATTCTCATGCTTTATAATCAATAATTTTATTTTACAATAATTTTTATATGTTGAACATGTTTTACATTTACAAAAAGATAAATTATTGATGCTGTTGTGTTCATAGTAATAAGAATTATTGTTTGACTTATTGACATGAAATAATGTTTACTGAAGTTTTCCCAGTTTATACTTATTCAAGAATAAATGCAAAATTGTTTTCCAGTTTTGAAATTAATGTTATTAAAACTTAGTGTATTACTTTCTATATATGTTTGTTTGTTTTTAGGAATTAAATTTCGAGATGATACAAGTGCACCTGAACAATTCTATTATTTTCCTTCACATGTGATTTTTAGTAAAAGCTATTCCAAGTTAGTCTTTCATCTTTTTGAATTTCTCATGCATATAAATCTTATATTTCTTCAACTCTTGACTTGTATATAGTTATAGGTCCATTTATATGTATGTATGTATGTGCTTAATATCATTTCAAAGAGAAGTGTACTTTGTCTTCATTTGTGTTTACTCGTATGCCTAAAGAAAGAGATGTTAGGTTGTCTTTGAATCTGCAGAAGAGAGAGTAGGAGAAATGGGTGAGAAATGATTTTGTTGCCATCACTAATTAAGTAATTCTTTACCTGATCTGTATATTACACGATAATTTACCTCCACATTTTGTGGTCCTCCTTTAAAAACTACCTTTGAGTATCTTACTCTCCTTTTTGATGAAAATATTAGAAATTCTGCTTCTCTTGTTCACTGTGAATTTTAAAATCTCCTTTGTAATTAGTTTGAAACAAGCACTTGGATTAACAGTGTAGGTAACTTGTTTTTTGTGTCACTTGTCTGATTTTTATAGGAAATATAATGGTCACATTGAAAGTAAGCCATTAACCATTCCAAAGGATATTGACCTTCATCTAGAAACAAAGTCAGTTACAGAAGTGGATACTTTAGGTAAGGGAAATCTTGATAAAATATTCTGGAAATCTTAGTTTTATATTATGGTAGTGAAAGTACTTTCATCTTATCTATTTTAGCTAGATTTGCTTTATATGTTTTTCTAATCATTAAATCCATTATATAGAATATGGACTCTTTCTAAGAACTTAGAGCTCAAAAATGACTTCATTGATTTAAATCTCTTTTTCTGTTCTCCTAGCTTGTGTTATTTTGCCCATTTTTCAGAAAAGGCTGACTTACACAAATTTCTTACACAGTTTCTGTTTATTAAGTTGAGATCACAGTCGGTTTTTATGATCTAGAATTCTAGACTTTTTTTGCTGTCTGTGCCAGCCTCCTCCTTTTCTAATGTGACTGGCAAAACTTCATTTGAATACAGTTGAACCTTGAGCAATGGGGTGAGGGAAGTAGGGTTGCTGACTCCAGCGTAGTCGAAAATCCGAGTATAACTTCTGACTCCCCAAAAACTTAACTACTAATAGCCTGCTGTTGACTGGAAGCCTTATGGACAACATAAATAGTCGATTAACACATATTTTGTATGTGTATTATATACTGTATTCTTACAATAAAGTAAGATAGAGAAAAGAAAATGATATTAAAATCATAAGGAGGAGAAAATATATTTACTATTCAATTAAGCAGAAGTGCATCATCATAATATCTTCATCCTCATCATCTTCACTTTGAGTAGGCTGAAGAACAGGAGAAGATTAGTCTTGCTCTCTCTGGTGGCAAAGGTAGAAGAAAATCCACAAATAAGTGGACCTGTGCAGTTCAAACTCATGTTGTTCAAGGGTCAACTGTATTTGTATTAAATTACCTATATTTTACTTACTGTTCACAAAGTCTGAAAAACAAAAGAAAAAAATTAGCTATATTTACGATAATTTAATTTTATTCTCACATTTAGTAGAAAGGAAAGTAGTTTTAGAATAATGAACTGGATTAGGAATTGGAAAACTTAACTTAAGATTCACCTTTAGCCATTGGGTATCTCTGAATAAGTCATTTAGTTTTCCTCCTATATCTTAATTTCTATAATTATATAATGATTTTAAGTTTAAAATGAAATTTATATGAAATTATTCCTAGAAAGGAAAGGCATCTAAGATGATATATTATTTAAAACACTGGTTTTTAAACCTTGGTATGTATCAAAATCACTTGAGGAACTCTAAAAATAAAGATTCCCAGCCGGGTGCAGTTGCTTATGCCTGTAATTCTATTCATTAGGGTTAGGAGGATCATTTGAGGCCAGGAGTTTGAGACCAGCTTGGGCAACATAGTGAGACCCTGTCTCTACAAAAAAAAAAAAAAAATGCTGGGTGTGGTGGCACAGGCCTATAGTCCCAGCTACTCAGGAGGCTGAGGTGAGAGGATTGCTTGAGCCTAGGAGTTTGAGCATTCAGTGAGCTATCATCACCCTGCTGCACTTCAGCCTGAGTGACAGAGAGAGACCCTTTGACAAAGAAAGGAAGGAAGGAAGAGAAGGAAAGAAGGGAGGGAGGGAGGGAGGAAAGAAGGAAATAAGGAAGATTTCCTATTCTACCCTTGGAGATTCAGTGAATCTAGAGTAGGTTCTGAGAATTTGTATTTTTAAAAGTACTCCAAGTGACTTTGATTTTTGACCAATTTTGAGAACCACTGGCTTATGTGATAAATGAAGAAATATGTGTTTTTTTTAAATGTAATTTTAATAATGTCATATAACCTATCATATCAAAAAGGGCAGTTTGGCCCTTTTTGGGTTAAATCACACCACCCACAAAAAACCTTAACAGATTTATCTAGCATCTCATATAGAATTATTTTGTGATACAAAGTGGCTTCAAAAAATCTGAAAGTTGATTAATACGTCTACAGAGATTGTATTATATATATGGAAAGGGTGTCCTAGAACCCCAAAATATCAATGAAGAACAATGTAAATCAATTGTCTAATATTCAGACTTTTAAGACTGGTTATGTCATCTTTTTACTTTTTAACTATTTTTTGTGCAACATTTAAAACATTTATAAAGGTACTTCGACTTTTTGATTAGTAGTTGTCATATTTGTTTTAGTAATCTCATACGTGTGCTTATTTGTATAAAATGTTCACAGACATGTATAAATACAAGAATATATACTCATTCTTCCTTATTTTTAGTTTTTGACATTTTTGCTAATAGCTAATGCTTTTGGAATAATTAACAGCTAATTAACTTTAATATATCTTAAAATTATTGAGTATCAAACATTATTTTAATACTTACATTAACTAATCCTCATAATTTTGAGGTGGGTAATTGTTATCCTTTTTTCCCCCCTGATTAGAAAGAATTAAATAACTTGGGCGGGGTTACACACTGAATGTCTTAGAGCCAGTCAGTGAGAATTAGGCTATTTTAATGAACTTAAAATATTGAAGTTAGGGTAATGTAGCTTCAGCATATAGTTTATTGAGTATTTGGTTTCATTTGTACAATTTTGAGAATTAGTTGCAAGTGGTACTAGTTTAACAACTGGTCACATAATATCAAGAGCATTTCCAGTTAACCTGACTAGCAAGGAAATGTTTATGCTTATAAATATATAGAATCCTTTGTGAATTCATGTTGTGTATATGTGTTTAGGTAACAGTAAAGGGTTTTCTGTCTGAGTATCTTTTGACTTCAATATTCTATTAAAAGGCATATATATAATTACATTATTGAATACAAAAAGATTATAACACTTAAATGTATAACCAAGAATATATATAATTTGAACTTTTGTTGAATGTGTGTATTATTGATATCCCAGTAACTATCTTGAAAGTCTATCTCAGTTTGTATTAGCTATTTATTATAAGAACCTCTTCCAGAACACAGAACTTTTGAATGTCACTTAGCTGTTTGCTCTGAGTGAGTTCCCTTGAGGAAGCCTTGGAGAATTAGAATACTTACTTCGATTATTGTCAATAAAAATTTAAAACATTTAGATGAATGGATTTTTGTTTGTGTTTTCTATCCATCTCCTTGTCCTCCTCCTTGTATTTAAAAGGCTCAGTGTGGATTTTTTTTTTTTCTTTGCAAGGGGAGGGTGATTGAGTGATTGAGGGTAGGCATCCTACAACCATTTTAGAATAAATCTTTCAAGCTCTTGTTCAGAAGCTCACTCAATCACAGCAGAATATCTAAAGCAGTTAAAATAACTTGAAGCAAATTAAGAGTGTTAAAATAACTCAGAAAATTAAAAAAGTTTACCCAATCATAAAAAGATTTGGGATTTTAAAAACCTTGCTATCACCTCATAGAAATGGTATAAATTTTGGTTAGTCTGTCTTGACATTTTTAATAGGTTTTTGGCATTTTATTTTTAAAATACTTTTTTATAAGGATATTATATCAGGTATAATTGTATTACATTTTACAATTGAAAGTTTTCCAGAGTAATGTAGATCATTTTATTATGTGATAGTAAGAACATGAATTGATGTTTATGTACATAGATTACTTACACATTTTTAGGAGGCTTTCTAAAAATGATGTTGGTATTTTGGACTACACTCCAGTAGAAGAAAACCAGATCATCTATACCATATAAGAAGTTTAAAATACCTGAGATGCAAAGAATGGTGGAATTATATTTACATTCAAAGAATGTTAATTTCAATATAAATGATTATAATGGAATAGTTTGTTTAAGGGGTATGGATTTATGGAAAACCAATAGACATTCAGCTTTTTTTGCAGAACAGAAGAGGGAATAAAAGGTATTATTTATTCGCTTATTTTAATCTACAGTAACTCACAAAATTACTAATTTACCACTAGTACAGTTAGTAACTGTAACATAAACTGTAACATATTCATTTCTTATTTTATAGAAATGAATAATATAAGTAAATCTTTTATATTTTAGACTAAGTTTTATTCTAAGTTACGGTTATAGGTAGGTCCTTACAAAAAAATTTTATGATTTCTATAAAAAATGGCTGATTAGTTAAAAAAATACCAACACATTTACAATCATATTTTAATTATTTTATATATGAGGCATTGAAATTTAATTTTGGATGCTAAATAACA